>NC_045722.1:3473338-4119282 GCF_009834535.1 Camelus ferus
ATTCCTGCATCTTCCTTTCTGAGGCGTTTTCTAGATGTTCTAAACAAGGTTGGTTTCCTGTGTAGATGATACACATGTTTGTCCATCTTATTAAAAAGATTCTTACAGTGTTGTGTTAGGGAATTGTCTGTTTATTGGTACTTGAAAGAAATGGACAATAGAAAATTTAAAATACTGATTTAATTTCAGGCCTTTGCTTTAGGTGATTTCTACTTCTATTATTTTTGAATTTGAAAATTTTCTCAGTATAGCTATTTGAATTTGTTTTGAAGAAGCAAAGGAATAATACCAAATTTGCTATGAAATGTCAGTAATTTACAAATTGATCCCAGATATGTTTGCCTCTGTATATGGTTCTTGGGTAGTAGCTGCTGCCTGGAACAAATAGTTAAATTTGCCTAGTATATTAGTCTTCATCAAATTACAAGTTTTTTAAAAAAAAATCTGATTACAAAATCTAATCACTGCATTATCAGTGGTAAAACACCTTTTCTTCAAAACCTTGGGGGAGCTTGGCTTTCCATACCTCTAAGTAAATTATTTGTAAGCATTGGCCCTGAGTTCCAGGTCAAAGAGAACCACAGAATTTAGACCATACCACACTAATGTGTTAAAGTGAGGAAATAATATGTGAGCCAGAGTTGTTGTTCTCAGCTCTTTTTAGTGGGAGCATAATGGTTGGTTTTCAGTGATTGTATAACAGAATTATACTTTACATATATATGCTTTACATTTTGAGACTTGAAAGAGATTTAATTAAGTACGTGTTACAATACCTAATTCGTAGCTGATAAGCAACAGAATTTAGTTCCCTTTTCTCTGGTGAAACCCTTTAGAGATGTTGTTACTAGTCTTCTGATTGATAAAGCTTCTGAAAGTCCCCAAAGTATGTTTTCCTCTTAAACCTTTTTCTTGGGATGCTGCAAATGGTTGCTGCTGCATTTTAAAAAATTGAAACAGTTAGGACAGTGGAATTATGAGCCCTTTTGATTTGCCAAGAAATTTTATTATAGTAGGAATGTCATCAAGCAACTTTTATTCACAAAGTATAATGTATATTATATCACATGTATGTTATATGGATCTACCTGGCAAGTTCTTTAAGTGTCTTTTGCATTATCAAAGATGTTTTCACATACATATTTCTTATATCCTTTTAAGGAAAGGTAACCTCCCTAAGATCACAGAACACATTTGAGGGCAGAGTCCAGAACTTTCGACTCCTAGTCTGGTTCTCTTTATTTAGTGTATACCACCTCATCAGGGTCTTTATTCTCTCCCAGTGGCTTTTAAACATTTTTACTACTACACATAGTAAGAAATACACTTAACGCTACAATCTAACATACACATATGTGTCTGTCTCTGAAACAAGTTTTACAAAGTAATATCTATCCATACTATGTGAGATGCACTGTTTTTTTAATCTACTCCATCCTGTCTTCCTGTTCCATATTTTAAAACATTGATTTCATGAAATACTGATAGGTCACTTGACAAAGGTGTGGAAGTGGTCCTCTCTGATTGGGAAGAGTATTTAATCACTGACATTGTTGAGAATTGCTGACATGGACTGATGAAAAAAGCAGACCAGTTTTAATTATTGTTTTTACCGTCTATAGACAATGTACTTCTTCAGTGCCTGCAGCAAAATTGACTGTGCCCACTGGCCTGCCCCAGGTACACCAGTGGGCTAGCAGTTTGAAAACATATATTCTGTTTTGTATTGAACTGCTGGGGCTTGAACTGAGCAGCAAATTCAAAGATTTCCTGAACTTACGCTAAGAGCGAGAATGTTCATTTTCAGCTGCTGTGTGGAATTTTCAAACATAATTTAAACTTTAATTTGCATTTGGAGAAAGTATACAAAGATTTTTTTCTGCTAGGCCAATTTGGAGAATTTTCATGGTAAGGAGTGAAAAATAAATGTGGCAGTAACAGTATGATAAATAAAGAACGTGTTTAAGAACGAGCTTTTCATCTTTGGAGATGAGGAATTAGTTCAGAAGAAGCTTAATGATCATTTACTGGTTTGGACTGGATTATTATTCAGGGAACGACATCCAACTGATACTACAGAAATAATTCTATCATTTTTTTAGATTACAAGAATAATTGGTATTTTATAGTTCCCTCCACAAAAGCAAAAGAAATCTGGAAAGAAAAATTACTCACCTAAAATCCCGTTACCCACAAATAACATTGCTGTTAACCTTTCAGTTTATATATTTCCAGTGGTTTCATGAGAAAATACATGTTTTTTAAAAATTGAGATAATACTCATGTGTTTTTTTTTTTTTTTCTGTGTCTTTTGGGTATCATGGGCTCGTCTTTCTGTGTCAGGATGTGCAAATCTGTATTATATGTAGTGGAATTACAATAGAGCCAGCAGAATTTTCCTTAAGGACCAGATAGACACTGTTTTAGTTTTGTGCACCTTGCGGCCTGTGTCACAGCTGCTCGGTTCTGGCATTGCCGCAGAAAGGCAGCTTATAAGCTGTACCTAACCTGATGAGCATGACTGTGTTCCAACATGACTTTATTTGTAAAAAAAAAAAAAAGACCCATAATTTGTTGACCCCTGCTGTGTAATATTCCAGTGTTTCCATTTGTCTGTCCAGGCCCCTAGCAACCATTTCGGTGGTTTCTAGTGTTTTACTGCCGTAACTGACACCTTTAAGAACCTCTTTATACATTTGTACGGTTTAACGTTTAGTTACCTTTTTATGATAATTCCTAGCATTACTGCTGTCAGGTCAAAGGTATTCATGTTTTAAATAGTGATGTATCTTGCCAGCTTGCCCTCCAGAAAGGTGGTATCGCTTTAGTTACTCCTCAGTATGAGTGGGAATATGCTGGTTCTCCCATAGCTTCCCCCACGTCGCTGTCATCAAGCTGTTTAGTCTGTGCCAGTGGGATGGGGGAAAGACATTTTGCTTTTTAATTCACAGGAGGTTTGCCATCTTTTTAGATTTTTATTGCCTTACTTTTATTTTCTTTGTTCTTGTTGGACAATTTTTTTTTAATAATGAAAGTTTTTAAAATTTTTATTTTGAAATACAGATTCACAGGAAGCTACAAAATAGTGCATAGTTTTTGAGTTGTCTTTTATTGACTTGTAGAACTTTTTATGTATTCTGAATATTCTTTGACATATGAATTGCAAATAATTCAGATATTTCACCTGTGTCATTTAGCAGCTTTATTGAGGTAATAGTTGATACAATACAGTGCACTGCACATATGTAAAGTGTGCAGTTGGGTAAATTTTATGTTTACCCACAGTCGAGATATTTAACGTATTCGTCATTCCCCAGAGTTTTCCAGTGCCTCCTGGTGTCCCTCCCACCTGCCCTTCACGCCCCTTGTCTCCACGGAGCCACATCGGCCTCTGTCACTGTCATTACTCGGCATTTTCTAGAGATTTACATGCATGGGATTGCACAAGCGTGTGCTGTTTTTTTGTCTTGCTTTATTCAACATGCTTATTTTGAGATTCAGCCATGCTGTTGCATGAATCGGTAGTTCATTCCTTTTCTGCTGAGTAGTGGTCCACTGTTTAAATGTGCCACAGCTGTTTATTCCCCTCTGATGGACATTTGGGTTGTTTCCAAATTTTGGCAACTTAAAGCTGCTGTGAACATTCCTGTAATTTATCTCTTAATTTTAAGGCATATTTTATCATATAGAAAACAGTTAACTACGTTGGGATTTTTCCTTTTGAAAGTGGATCTTGCTTAGTTAGGCTGCACACCTTCCCCTCCCTCCAGTTAAAAAATTCCTTCCCATTTTCTTCTAATACTTTTGTAGTTTATTTTTACTTCTTGGTCTATCTGAAGGCTTTTTGTGTGTGTGTCTGTGAGTGGGGAGTAATTAGGTTTACTTATTTACTTTTTTTTAGAGGAGGTACTGGGGATTGAACCCAGGACCTCGTCATGCATGCTAAGCATGAGCTCTGCCACTTTGAGCTATACCCTCCCCCTCATCTGAAGTTTTTTAAATATATCATAAGTAGAGATCAAACTTTATATTTTCCCAAATGGATTGTTGCCCCAATACTATTCTTGCCCCCCAGTGATTTAAAATATCACCCCTATATAATCCCATTTTCCAAAATTACATGGTTCTTATTTCTAGACTCTGTTTTGTTGATCAGTGAGTCTGTTCTATATCAGTACTGTCTGAGTTGTAGTTTTGATATTTAGTTAAGAGCCCTTCGTTCTTTTCAAAAAGATTTTTTTTCACATTTTTAGAATTTTTCAATGAAATATAGTTGATTTATAGTATTCTGTTAATTTCAGGTGTACAACAGAGTGACTCAGTTAAACATAGTTTTTCAGATTATTTTCCACTGTAGGTTATTAGATGATGTTGAATATAGTTCTCTGTGCTCTACAGTAGATCCTTGTTGCTTACCTGTTTTATGTATAGGAGTTTGTATCTGTTAATCCCATACTCCTGATTTATCCCTACCCCACTCCCTTTCCCCTTTGGTAACCAAAGAATTGTTTTCTGTGTCTGTGAGTCTGTTTCTGTTTTATATATAGATTCTCACGTTTTTTAATAGATAGAATTAAGAACAAGCTGTGGAATCAGCTTGTCAGATTTTCTTAAAATTTTTCTTGGGATATCAAATGGTATTTCATTGAATTTATAGATTAACATCAAAAGAATTATAATTAACCCTTTTACAAAACTACATCTGCCCCACCTACCAGGTGAATGTATGCCTCTCCACTTTTATTACTTTAATTTAAACATTTTTAATAGGTAATATATGCAGAAGATTTTTAAAAAGGATATATAATGAAATATTACCGTGTCTGAGCCTCCCTCCACAGAAGCAGCCACTACCGTTAATTTCTTTAGATCCTTCTAGAGCTGTTCTATGCCTAGTCAAACAAAAATGTGTGCAAATGTAGCATTAGATGTAACAGGCAGTCAGAGATTATTCTCATCAGGAGCAGATCCAGCTTTTGTGGATCCTAGAGTGAAAATTATTTTGGAATCCGTGTACGAAAATGAATAGAGCAGTTATTTACAATGAGGGAAAAAAGCACAACAAATTAGTTTTTTAAAAGCTGATAAACACTACAAACAATACAAAAATCCAGAAAAAATAACATTTATTTTTGACTGTCTCATACACTTATGTAGTATTTGTTTTGGCTGCATTTTATTTGATTGTCTCCTCCTATGACAATTATTTTTTTTAAGTCATTTTCTATAAGAATAGAAAGTTAATTTGGTCTTTTTGCTCCAGGTTATGGACCAACCTGCTGCTGTCACAAAAGAGGTGGCCACTATATACTGATACGTAAAATTAGTAAAAGAGAAACACAGGGTACAGAAGAGTGTTTATTGGCTGATCCATTTTGTATTTTTAAAATGTGTATAACGTGTTTGAAATACATAGGAAAAAGTTTGGAAGGCTCACACATGAAAAACATTAATAGTGTTTATCTCTGGGGAGTATAGTGATATTGTATGAACTTGGTAAAGGTGAGGATTTTATGTTTCCTGTATTTTTACACCTTTTTACTGAATACTTACTCCGTTTTTAAACTTTGAAAATGATAGAAAAATGGAGAAAAGAAAGCAAAAGATAACAGAACGAACTGAAAGAATACGAGGGAGGAGTAAGGAGCAGATAAATCCACATTATCCAGTCGTCAATACAAATTTTTTAAATAGGTGATCTATGAACACGGTGAAAAATCAAATGGTTCAAAAGCATATGTGGTACAGTGCAGTACCACCTCACACCCACTAGGGTGTCTGCCATCAGAAAACCAGGAAATATAAGTGTTCCTGAGGATGTGGAGACAATGGAGCCCTTGTGTAATGTTGGTGGGAATCTGTAGCCACTGTAGAAACCAGTACGGTGGTTCCTCAGTAACGTAAAAATAGAAATTACCATGTGCTCCAGCAGTTCTAGAGAACTGAAAGAAGGATCTCTGGGGATAATTGTACACTCATACTCAAGTTTTACAAGGTGAAAAGAGTTCTGGAGGTGGATTGTGATGGTAGTTGCCCCAAAATATAAATGTACTAATACCACTGAACTGTGCACTTAAAAGTGGTCGGGATAGTCCATTTTGTCTTACGTTTGTTCTACCACAGTTTTTTAAATTGAAGGAAAAAGTGTGTGGTAAGCAAGTCACTCCTTTTGTTTGACAGCTTCCCAGTTATCCTCCTGTGAGATAACACTGGACCGATGTCCAGTGTTCTGTATTTCTTTCTCTGCATCACTAGTTAGTTATGTCTCTCCCTTTTGAATTCACATCCGTGTAACACTTTTTCTTCTTCTCTTAAAACGTCATACTGTTCTGTCTTACAGTTTTTTAAGTGCATGTCCTTATTACCTATCTCACAGCATCCAGTAAAATGTCTTTGTAGCTTAGTAGTTGCTCATTAAATACTTGTTTAGTGATTGAGCAAAGGAATGAACTCTGTGGTCCTGGAAGGTACAAGAATTGGGGGGCTCTCTGTGTATATAAAATGGGGATCATATATACAGTAGTCTCCTTTAGTGACTAATGCAGGGTCCTCACACTTCAGCATGATAGAATAATCTGGGAGATCTTGTTAAAATGATGATTTTTGTGGCCTTATCTTTTGGAATTCTCAGGCATATGTAGTGAGGCCCAAAATTCAACATCTTTCTGTGTCTTTGTGTGCCTCTGCAAGTAGTCTGTGAATCTCACTTGGAGAAACATTGTCCTAAGTCGTTTGTATGCGGCTTTCAGCATTATAGCTGAAAATTATAGATTGAGTTCAACTATATTTAGGGAGCATTTCCAACGTACTTACAATGCCAAGTGAGAGTAATCCACCGTGAGGCCTCCGTGCCTTCTCTGTGTAAATGTGGTACACAGTTAACGTTCATCATGATAATATTAGGATAGCATTCAAAGACTCAAGTATGTTCAGTCTTGTTAAGGAAGGGTAGCCTATATTTAGTAAAGATTTTTATGAGTTCTTCACCCCCCAAAAAAATTACGTGTAGAGCAGTTTGTGAAATTTAAGAGCTTTAAGGACCCTAAACCCCAAGTTTGAGAAACATTGCACAAATATTAAATTCCACAGTAGAGAAGCAAACTTGTAAACATAAACACACATATGAGTGCTGGAATTATATGCTTAAGATTTTACGTTATCCTAAGTGTTTAAAAGCCAAGTTTAAAACTTATGCAGAAAATTCATAGACAGCAAAGAATAAATTTATGACTCCTATTGGAGAAACAGTGGTATAAAACATTAAATACTTGAGAAACTTGAGAATCCTTGAAAATATTCTCAATATCTGATTTTCTGATAGTGCCGACTAATGGTATTTTTAGAATTCAGCTAACCATTTATTTCAACAAATACGCTTTGAACATGTGTTAAGGTTTAGACCACTGGGGTTTCAGTGGTAAATAGGGCGATGATGGCCTAGGAATGCAGAGGAGAAAAGGGGGCCTGTGGATCAGGAAAAGCTTCTGTAAGGAATTGTTTTTTAAAATCTGAAGGATGAGTACCTGTTGGCTAAACCGAGAGGTAACGTTGAGGCGGTGCAGTGCAGCGGACCTGGAGGTGCAGGGGTGGAAGGGTAGACAGGGAATTTCGAGGTCATGTGGCACCTCTGTCATAATGTTGCTTCATAGTTTTATCACTCCGTCTGTCTCTCCTGGAGATGAAGGAAAACCCATTCACTTTCTTTGGAATAAGAAGCTTTTTCCAAGAAGTGCGGGAGGGTTCTGGTGCTTTGTTAGTTGAATCATTACTTACAGCAGGCTTGTGACTGGACTGTCAAATAACATCCCTGAAGTGATTTCAGGCTGTTAAAAATGCTTGGGTTTTATTTGTTGGGTTTTTTTTTTAAGGACTTACATGTAATTTTGTGAATTATTGAAAAGAAACTTAGGAAGAGCCAACTGTGCAGTGCAACATAAAATGGACAAAATGACTTTATTTCTCTACTTAAAGTGCTATTTAAGAATTTTAAATACTTAAGCCTTTAAAATCAAACAATAGAACTCCAACAGTTCAGAGCTAATGTAAACAAAAACCGTTACAATCTTCTAAATAACAGCATAATAAAGTAACCTTGAAGCATTGGTGTTGGCACTACATTGTTTCCTGTTTGAATTGAGAGGCAGTTTCCAGCATTACGTAACAGTGATGGAATTAAGTGATGTTTCCAGTAAGAGAATTTTGCAAGTATAATATGTTTTAGTATTAAGTTCTACTTGTGCATTTAGCAATTAAAATTATTCTTGAAATGATGGTAGCATTAGAAGGGATAGGGAGCTGTCAAAGAGAGCTTGAAGCTTAATTATCTCTTTGGTAACAAAATGCATAATCTTCCATTATGGTGCTTATTTTCCTATGGTAATTGACTCATTTGCTCTCTGGTTATCATTTTAACTTCCCAACCACAAACATCTGCTCTTTCATTGTGTTTAATTGGTGTGAATACCATCTACAGAGATGTTAAAATCCAGGGAACATTGTAAAGGCATTATTTTATAATTCATGAAAGGGAAAACTAAATGATGAACATTGCGATGATTTTTTTTTTCTAATAGGCTTTGAAAGTCTGTTTACTAAATATGCATACTAAAATTACATTAATTGGATTTTCTTTTGAAGAGGATTTTGCTGTGTTTTCCAGAATTACGCACCCTGCCTTAGGGGAAGCCTCAGTCCTTGAGGCTCAAGGAGTGTCATTTCATCAGAAACGTGGTACCATAGTGGTTAAGATTAAATGTTTTGAAGGTAGAAAAAATTTAGTATGTTACTATTTTAAGACAAGGGATGGGTACAAATTGTATATACAGCTGCTTATAATTTTAAAAATGAAAGGATAAATCATAACATTTTTTAAATGGCTCTCTACAGGGGAAAGGAGGAATGAGGGTAGAGAGAACAGGGTTAGAAGCAAGTCTTACTGGAATATACCTTTCTTTTTGTAGATTTAAAATTCCTGAAAAGGGAAAAGTAAGATGAAACAAGTGACTCTAAGCATGTAAAACTACTTGGTAGTGTAGCCAAATAGAAAGTTAAAACTCCACGTGAAAGTTACTATTCCAAATAAATTTAAAATAGTAACGGGACTATATATACTAGTGAAGTTTACTCAAGGAAAAAAAGAATTCCAAAAATCTTCAACTGTTTTCTCTTGGTGGAAATGTTGATATTGTTATTCTGAGACTACTGAGTGCAAGAAAAAACATGTAAGTTAATAAGTTGTTGTCATTGAGAACAGAGATTTTTGGCATGTGAGAAAGGAGATACAGATGTGAAATGAATACGATTCTGTTAAAACTTATAGTCCCAAATTTAATTGGAAATACCAGGATGAAATCATGATGAATTTTATGTTTAAAAAGTACATAATTCCTAGCTTTGTCCACAAATAGAGGCTAAAAACAGTGACCAGAAGATGCTAAAGACCACTCTGGTCGTGTCAGAAAGGACTCAGGAATTTCCAGTGAACTCGGGCTTCTGTTGATCAAAGATGGGTCAGTTTGAGAAGGAAAAGAATAACTTCCATGGATTGAAACAAGCCAAATATATTTTAGTCCATGAACTCATAAGGATACTTCAAGATAAACAACAAGGTCCTACTGTACAGCACAGGGAACTATATTCAATACCTTGTAATAGCCTATAATGAAAAAATATGAAAAAGAATATATATATGTATAAATAAATCACTGTGCTGTACACCAGAAGTTAATACAACATTGTAAATTGACTGTACTTCAGTTTTAAAAAAAGCCTTCAGTGATCACATTTGGCAGATGACATTAGAGAACCAGATCATTGTCTTGAAAACTGGTAAGCTGAAGGAAAGAATCAAGCATTATCGTGCTCTTTCTATAAGAACTGTGCTTGGAGACAACCAGCTAATTGATGAGGGGATGTTTCTCTTTATAGAAGGAATGAGAGAATGAGAATATTACTATTTTGCAACTCGTTTTGCACAGGCAGTGATTATCAAAGACTATTAACATCAAGAAAAGAGACACAGCCACACATTATGAACCCTCCTGCTGGAAGGACAAGGCGCTGCCTATGAAGTGGTGTTGGGGGGCGTGGGGACAGGGAGCCTGACTCCAGTCAAGCTTCTACATTCAATTGCCCGTAGGGAGGATGAACATGTTAAATTACTCCTACGGCAATGCAGTCAGCAAAAGACAGAGTACAGGAAACTCTGTATGGGACAAACGACTTCTTCAGCAAACACATTGCAAACAAAGGTTAAAGATTACCTGTAGATTAAAAGAAACATTAATTAACGAGTGCACCTTGTTTGTCCAATTAAAGTGAATCATCTGTTATTTGTAAGTCAGTGATTTACAGCTTTGGGTTAAGGGGAAAGGGAGACACTGGAATATTCAGGCTCTTTGCCCCAAAGATTCTGTCACTCCACCTCCCACCCTTAAAACCAGTTCGTGTAATGAGGGGTGTTACTAATGGGGATGTGTGTGTGTTTCAGCAAGTGAGCTATTTGAGGCCTCTCATGTGACATTTGTACTACTATTTTTTTTTTTTTTGGTTACTCATCAAGCTGAGTGAAAAGATAAAGTCAGTCTTCTCAACTCTTTGAATTTTAATTGTGACTCTTCCAAAATTCATTTTTAGGTCGCTTAGAATGTTCCTATTTTTAATTTCTTCAGTACAGTCAACTTAGTAAATATTTCTCAACAGAGAAACTCAGAAATCATCTTTATAATTACTCTTCCAGTTAATTATACCAGAATATCAATTTTTAAAGATACTGTGTTCTTAACATATATTTAAACATATATACTTGTTACACGTTTTTGTAAAAATGTATGAGAGCTTCAAATAATTAAACATTCTGTGAATTCTGTGATTTTAAAACACTACTTATAGTTACCTGATTTTGTTAATATCTTAATTTCCTTTCTATTTTAAAGCCCAACCTGAATTCCTAAAGCGGCCTACTAATATATATGCTCATGAATCTATGGATATTGTATTTGAGTGTGAAGTGACTGGGAAGCCAACTCCAACTGTGAAGTGGGTCAAGAATGGGGATATGGTTATCCCAAGTGATTACTTTAAGATTGTAGTAAGTATTTTTCAAAGAAGCTTATCTCTGAAACCTTTAAATCTTTAAATGTAATCACCAAGAAACCTGTTATCTGTAGTACATAAACTGCTGTATGTAAGAGAAGATAGAAAAATTCACTTAGAATATAATCTCTTCATTGGCTGCTGAGAAAGCTGAGCCCAGAAATATTTTGGTAGCTCTGAATGATCACATAGCAGATGAGTGGTTGAACTCAGCCTACTCCAGATCTCCTGGCCCACAGTCTACTGCTCCTACCGAAACATGCTAGCAGCCTTAAACACAGCTGCCACGACTTTCTGGGTGGTGAGTGTCCTGTGCGTGTACACACGTGCACCAGTTGTCTTCATAGCTCTCTGTTCAAGGAGCAGAATTCTGTCCTTCATATACTGATGCTCAGGCCCTTCAAATTAAGTATGACCCAGTGTTGGACAGTTGTGACAATAGATACAAAGGTTCTTTTAAAAAGTAAAGCAAAAGTAAATAATTAGCCTTCAGTCTATTTAAGAATATTCAGCCATTATTGCTTTTTGCTTCATATATATATAGTAAATGCTTAGTAAATATTATCTACTGTTATTATTAGCATTACCTAACATCTTACTAACAGAACTATCTAGATTTTAGTGATAAAGATGAATGAGATATCTTAAGATGCATACATGACATTTATAGACATAATCAGAAGTAATTATGGTTGTTAAAGACTTAATGTTTCATTATGAATTTCTCATGGAAGTAATTCGTTCTTCGTAGGAATATATTTACTGTTTTTGAAATGCATAATCTCATATATTACAAAAAGTAATTCACAAGTATTTAACCCTAATTAAAAAGCACTGTGTTATGATTAACTTACCATTTTTCATTATTTTCATACCATATTATAAACTCCTAAGCCCATTTTGGGTTACATCAATAGCAGTAATAGTAGTTGACATTTATGTAGCACTTTATAGTTTAAGGGCAGCTTGTATATATGTCGTCTTGTTTAACTTATTATAGTCTAATGTGTTAGAACTACTGATATTAAAGATAATTTTAAGAAGATGCCTTGAATTCACAAATTCAGACTTCCCACTGTGGTCACCTGGTACTGCGTGCCAGATACTTTTTTCAAGCAAAGATGTATACAAGTTTACAAACATCATGGATATGACTTCATGTAAGGATTGAGTTCTTAATTACTAATGATGGTGTTTTCTTTTCTAGTCAGTTAAGTCAGTGCCTTTTCAGAAAAATTGAGTTAATAGATACATAGGTAGTTAATATTCAGTAACTGGATCATACAATTTTACTTGTTTTTCCTCTCCAGAAAGTGCATATCCTTGAGATTTTGAACTGTTCATCAGTTGAATCATAAAATTTTGTTTATGTTTGTCCTCCTCAGAAGGAACATAATCTTCAAGTTTTGGGTCTGGTGAAATCAGATGAAGGGTTCTACCAGTGCATTGCTGAGAATGATGTGGGAAATGCGCAGGCGGGAGCCCAGCTGATCATCCTCGAGCATGGTAAGAGGGGCTGGAACAGCAAGGTGGAAGGGGCTGGCTGCGTTCGAGGAACCCAGCGCCTGTCGCAGGGCCTGTCACTCCAGGATAGCTAGTGATTAGTAACCTGTTTGTAAAGGCCACTATATGGCATAACTAAGAGGAAAAAATGCCACCTGAATCATTTTTATTGCTTAAAATTACCTTGGTCATTATAAGAAGGCATAAAATAGTAGAATTTCTCTTTTTCTTCATATGTTTGTCTATGATTATGGTTCCTTGTTTGTTGAAAATAATTCAGTAGAAGCGTGCCACTTTTCCGTTTTGGCAAAATGCTTACGTGTGATCACCAACTTAGGCACTCACAGAAAGAGTGGGCTAGGTGGGCTGATGTCTTTATTAGCAGCAGTGATTTTCCTTAGTAAATGTCATGGCGCTCTTAGGATTATTTCCATGGAACTAAATAAAGGGACTTCGGTATACTTGTGTTTGTGATTACTATTAGACATGTAACTCGCACAGTGTAAATGCTGGCTGCATTAGAAGCCTGAACTAATCCTGACTGGGCTTTCCTCTGAAATTGCTTGGTTGGCGTCATAACTATTGTGATAGTGTGTGTGTTTTTCCCTTTTTGAGACAAGGTTTTAAAAACAGGCAACATTTTGTGGGCTGGTGAAATTTTTTAGTGACCTTGTCAGGGATGTATTAAGGATGCATAGATTCTAGGAAGGAGAGTAAATGTCTTGTTATTAATTTTGCTATTTTAATTTGCAAGATAAATATTTATATGGGAAAACTAAAAGAGAGACTGTAACAGTTCATAAGATCTGATCTCTGCCTTTCTGAGGTTTATAGTATTGTAAGACATGTAAGAAATGTGTACAACTTTAATACCAGTCCATAATAAGTGTTATTTTTATAGTATAGATAAAGCAGCATTCAATTCAGAAGAGAGAGATTCTGTGTGAACAGGGAAGTTTCTTCATGGGAAGTGTTCCTTTGTAATAGACCTCAAATGATAAGGTTTCCAGGTGTTAAAAAGGGGACCTGGGTCAGCATGGAAATAAAATAGAGTATCTCTTCTTGTAGGAAGGTGGCCTGAAAAGGCAGAATAGAAGCAGGTTGATCATGGCCTTGATTGTAAACAATCAAAGCAGTGCGGTAGTAAGGCAGTCTAGTGATAAAGTCCAGTTTCATTAGAAGACAGGGTGATTGAAGGAACATTGTTACAAGAACCCATTGTGAAATAAAAAGTACTTGTACTAGAGAAATAGAAAGGATCCTAATAAAGAGAAGTAGTGATTTATCTAATTCAGACTTTATCAACTGATTGGATATAAAACGTTGTAGAGGAGTCAGAGATACTTCAAAGGTTTTGTCTGGGTGACTGAAGAATGGTGATGCTTTACAAAAATAGAAAAGGAAGCTGAATCAGGGTGGAAGGGAGCCTCTTCTCAGGCTGTAAAGAGTGTGTACAGAGCATCCTACCCTCACCTGTAGTAAAAAGCTGGATGACCTGCAAAACCATGATTCTATGAGCCCATCAGAGAGCTACCGAAGGGGGCACGGTCAGGAACGTGGAGCGAGAGCCCTCTGTGGGGAGGTAAATGGGAATGGTTGAAAACTGAGAAGGAAAAGGGAAAACGGAGAACCCCCCTGGCTCCTCGTCTCTCACCGTAAGCACAGACAGGAGTAGCCTCCAGTGGAACTAGCAGCCTGTGGTGTGCTAACGGGAACGGTACCAGTAAAACCCACACTAAGCCCAGTTCCTGCCTGAATTGACTAAATGCCTCCACACTTGAGCCTTGACAGAACAGACATGCCAGTTTCCAAGTGTAAATAATAATTATCTCGGTTTCTGCTGTTCCGTATACTGTGCTCAGCATTCAGTCAAAAATTAGACATAAACAGAAAAAGCAAGAGAATACTAACGCACTGTTGAAAGATAATCAGAAAAGCAAATTCGGGAGGCCCAGATGCTGTAACTATGAGACAAGGACGTCAGAACTAACTATTAGTATGTTAGAGGACTTAGTGGAAAAGGTAGATAACTTGAGTGAACAGATGAAGAATTTTGGTAGAAAGATGGAAACCATAAAGAGGTTGAAGACTCTTGTATTTGTACAAAGAGTGAAAGGGTTCCATAGCCAGAGGAAAGAAACTATTAAACATAAAAAACGTATTATTAGAGGTGAAACATGCTTCCAGAATGATCAGTAGACTCAGCACAGCTGACGAAATAATCAACTTGAAGATAGTTTAATATAAATTATTTAAACTGAAACAAAAAGCAGAGGGACGACACAGAGCATCTAAGATGGGACAGTATCAGATGGGTAACATAAGTAAATTGGAGGAAAAGAGAGTAAGAACGGAACAAAACAAATATTTGAATAGATAATGGTCAAAAATTTTAACTGGACAAAATGATACCACAGGTCCTAGAAGAAGCTGATTCAGCCCTTTGTAGGCTAGAGCCACCACCACCACCACCACCAACAACAACAGTGATAGTAATAGAAACAAAAATAATGATAGTAGTAAAAAGAAAATGCTCCTGTTGCCATCACAGTCAGAAACTACTGAAAAGCAAACATAATGAGAAGACCTTGAAGGCAACTGGAAATTTTTGAAAAGACATATGCAGGGTAACCAAGATAAAAATTAGTAGACTTTTTGCCAGAACTGGTCCAGCCAGAAGACAGCAGAGCAGCACTTCTAAGTCACTGAAAGGAAAAGTCAACACAAATTATATACCCAGCAAAAGTGAAAGTGAAATTCAGACCTTTTCAGAACAAAAGCTCGGGAGATTCATTGTCAGCAACTGGGCGACAAGAAACCGTGCCAGGACCTCTGCAGGCGGAAGTAGTCGTGACAGACACCTGGAGAGTCTTCACAGAGAAGCAAGGCAGGTGAGAGTGGTTTAAAAACAAAAAATTAAAGTTCTTTCTTTAAGAGATAATTGTCTTAACAGGGGCCTGGGAACTTTTTCAGGAAAAGGCTGGATTAGATAGTAAGTATTGTAGGTTTTGTAGGCCAGTCTCCTCCGCAGCCACTCAGCTCTGCCCGTGTGACCATGTAAATCAGACAGCCTCAACTGCTCCCGTAAAACTTCATTTACAAAAACAGGTGGCAGGTCCTCATTTCCTGATCTCTGTTCTAAATTAAAGATACTTCTTAACATATAAAATTAAAATGTATGACAGAAAATTAAAATGTGTAACAGAAACAGTGAAGTACAGTAGTAAGTAGAACGTGGTAAGCTTATGTTGCAGATCAGTTCATACAGTATTACTTGAAGTAGACTGTGATCAGTTAAAGTGCATATTGTAAACCTCAGGAAATCACTAAAAATGGAAGAGATATGACTAGTAAGTGAAAAGTGGAAATATAGTAGGACCTTAAAATTACTCAGTCTGAAGGAGAAGAGGAGAAAAAGGAACAAAGAATAAATGTGACAGATCAAAAAAACAACTAACAAGATGGGAAATATAAATGTCCTATCAATAATTACATTAAATATAAATGCATTAAATGTAAGTGGTTCAGGGCTGTAGAATGTCTCAGTACATTTAACAGGATTTAAATCATCCAAAGTACATTCTTTAACCTCAGTGGCATTAAACTAGAAATCAATAACAGATAACCTGGAAAATCCTCAAATATTTGAAAACGAAACACCCTTCTAAATACTCCATATGTCAAAGAACGATTCACACAGGAAATCAGAAGATAGTTTGAACTGAATGAAAATGAAAATATAACTAATCAAAATTTATAGAATGCAGAAAATAGTGTTTTGAGGGAAGCTTTTCAAGACTAGATTAAAACAAATTAGATCTGAAGCATTCAGAAGAAGAAAATGATAAAGAGCAGAAATAAATGGAAAATAGGAAGTAAATGAAACCACGAGCTGGTTCTTTGATTTCAATTACATTAGAATACATTAACCAGACTGATCCAGAAAAGCAGAAAAGCATAAATTACCAAACCATAGATGAAAGGGAAGATCATTACAAATTCTGTCGACTTTAAAGAGGATTTCAAGTGTGTTAGAAACAACTTTATGCCAAAGTTTTTGAAAAGGAAGAGAGCAGAGCTGGTTTGTTTAGAGAGGTAAAGCATGAACTTACGATGTGTCAAGTTTGGGTTACAATAGAAAAATAGATGAAAATGTCTAGAATCACAGGGAAGTCAGAAGATCTGGAAGAAAGTAAGTTTTGGTTTCAGTAGATTTCAAGATTTTAAACCAAACTCTTGCTACAAATTATGGCAGCTAACAGTTATTTATTTTCCTGTGTGTAGACAGTAGTGTCCCCAGGTGTCGTGTGGCAGTCTTTTATACTATTAAAAATTAAAACTCCTTGGTCTTCTCTTCAGTAAATGGAATTGTAAAGGATAGTATATTATTGAGTCTTACTTCTCTGCCTTCAGAGGAGTGTCTTAGTTATCCAGAGTTCATCCCTGAGTATACTCTTGAAGATCTGCACAGATACCATCACCATTATCCTTTGATAATTTTTTTACCATTTTATATATATATATATGTATATTTTTAATGGTCAGAAATTCATTCTTGTTTCTGCCTTAAACCACCACTATTTCATGTGGACTCATACCTCAGTGTCTTACTTTATCTACTTAAAGGATGGAATTTATTCCCTTAATGGTTTTCCTTCTTACAAGTTGCATTTATTTAACTTATTTCTAACAGAATCTGCTCAATCCTGATTTTTTAAAGTCTTCTCTTTAATCTCAGTCTTAACACATCACTTTAAAAATACGATTTTCTAAAAAAAGCTGGGAAAGGAAGCTTCTGTAGCAGAAATAGCACTTCACAATTTTTGAATGTATGAAAAAAGTGAAATCACAAATGAGTGTGGATTGAAAGAATCATACATTGAATGAAACATGGACAATTAGTTGGTGATTTGGAAAGAATTAAATTATATATTTACCTTATATCAAAATAAAATATAGGTAAAATTTAAATTAAGCCCATAAAAACTTTGAAAGATGGTAGAATAGTCTCACCATTTGCTTTTACTTACAAAAGAAAGAAAAGGGAAAAATACCATATGAGATCGCTCGTATGTGGAATCTAAAAAAAAAAAGAACATAAATACAAAACAGAAACAGACTCATAGACATAGAGTACAAACTTGTGGTTGCCAAGGGGGAGGGGGATGGGGATGGGAAGGGATAGACTGGGAGTTCACAATTTGTAGATACTGACAGGCATATGTAGAATAGATAAACAAGATTATACTGTAGAGCACAGGGAACTGTATACAAGGTAGCTCACAGAGAAAAAAATGTGACAGTGAATATATGTATATGTATGTTCATGTATAACGGAAAAAGTGTGCTCTACACTGGACTTTTGACACAACATTGTGAAATGACTATAACTCAATTTAAAAAAGTTTAAAAAAGAAAAGGGGATACAGATGAAAAGTTTAGTATTTTAGGATATAAAAATTTTAATGTTTTGTATATAGTAAGAGAAGTACTTTAAAGAGGAGACAAGCTAGGGCAGAACATCATAAGAATTACAGAAAAACTTAATGTTCTGAATGAATGTAACAAGAATGCACACAGGCTAACATAAGCATACGGTTTGCAATAGAGCAAAGATAAAGAGAGCTTGTAAACATGACGGATGTTCCATCTCACTTAAAATCAAAGGTATAAAATTAAATCACTTTAGTGGTAACGCTATTTTTACCTAATAAAGATTTTATCTTTTAACGAACACTTCTTTATAATGACTAGTTAGGATGTGATTAGGTTTGTGTCTTTGCTTTACTCTTAGTGGAAATGTAAATGGTTATATGATTTACCAAAACCATTTTGACAATTATATATTAAAAATTACTGACCCAACTCATTTGTTCTTTTAGGATTTTTTCCTAAGGAAGGAATCAGAGGTTTGGACAGAAACTATTAATATTAATGTTAGTAATTTAAAAAGAAAAGGGTAGGGATAAAGAAAGAAAAAGTAAGCAGCGACTTACATGTCCCAAAACAGGGGTAGTTAAAATAATTATAGTAAAACCTTGTGATGGGAAATTCATTTGGTCATTAAAACCCATGCCTTTGAATACTCTTTACTAATGTCAGGAAAATCTCAGGAATAACGGCAAGTAGTAAAGTAAAATATAAAGTTACATATACCAGATAATCTGAATTTAGTTTAAAAAAAATAAATGTACACATTTGGATACCCCCATGCCAGAATGTTACCAGGGGGTATCTTTGAGTGGTGATCTTTTCTCAGTTTTCTAAAGTAACCCTATGTTACTTTTATAATCAGTAAAAGTTTTTCTTTTTTTAACTTAATAGTAAAGCCACCTTTCAATCAGTGCTGAAATTTAGAAAAGATAGCAAACACACCATTATGAGGACTTTCTGCCAAAAACCGTCATGGATGGAAGCTGACTTACAAGTAACTCCTTTCACAATAGAGTTGGGTTGTGTTGCAGGAAGTAGATAAATGGCAGATGCTGGCAGTCCTCGCTGGCACCCCTTGATTTGGTAGGACAGGGACTGGAGGCTCAAGCTGCCTCCAGGAGGGAGGATGGAGTCTGGCCCCCTTGGAGCCTCTTTCCCTTCACATCCATAGCACTGTGAATCTCCAAGACAAATGCAGAATGTGTGTATTTCCCAAATCCGCTTGGCCATGGAGCTTTTTTAAAGGTAGATCCATCAATATCTTAAAGGGTGTTATTTGGGAATCATTGATGTAGGGGTTTTCAAAGGAAGATGGACAAGATTATGGTTGGCAAACAGTGGCCCAGAGGCCATATCCAACTAATCTCCTGGTTTTGTGGATGGAGTTTTATTGGACACAGCCACACACATGGGTTTACAGAGCGACTGTGTCCACATCTGGTCTGTTGTCATTTTTGTACTTCAATAGCAGAAGTGAGTCATTAAACAGAGACCATGAGACCCACAAGGCCTAAAACATTAACTCTCCAGCCCTTTAAAGAAAAAGTTTGCCAAACACTGGACTGTACAATACACACCTTTTAGCCCTGATAGTTTGTGATTCCAAGTTATTTCTAGTCAGTGGAAATCTATTTCACTTAAAACTTGTTAAATTTTTAGAAGTTGGGGTAGATGGAAAAAGGCAGAAGAGGTGCAGGAGGGTGAAGATGAAAAGACAGGAGAAGAAAGTCAGACTTGCTACTGGGAGCTGCCAGTGGTGGCTGACTGCAGGGAGGTGCTGCGAACAGGGGAACTGAGAAGTGCACAGAGCCTTCCTTCACCGCTTATCTGAGAGACACTCAGGCAGTAGAAGCACCATGGAGTAAACTGTGGAAAGTGGAAAGAAACCTGGTGTGTGATGGTCCTTGTCTTCATGAACTTTGTTTAAAAATAACTTGAAAGTGTTTGAGCATCTTTGACACCAAGTCTTATTTTTGTAGAGGGCATTTTCTGATTCCCATTGGAAGTGTGTGGCTGTAAACCTTGGACAGTATGGTTTTTAAGCTAATTGTCACCTTTGAACATTAAATGAAATTTCATAATTATAGTTAAAATATATGAAACATCTGTGTAACAACACGAGGAAACAGAATTTCTAATCAAATTGGGAAGTAGGTTTGGCGAATGAGTATGTCTCAAACATACCTTCTTTTCTCCCCCAGCTTTATTGAGATATAATTGACATATAAAACATTGTATAATTACGTCTCTAGAACTTACAAGTCTTAAACTGGAAGTTTCTACCCTCTGACCAACATCTCCCCATTTCTTCCATCCATAAGCTCCTGGCAACTGCCATTCTAATTCTGTTTCTTTGAATTTGATGTCAAACATACTTCCTTAATCAATATAATTAACATTCATTTTTTAATATTTAACTTTACTTCTATGCATTTTCAGGAACAGCAGCTCTTGATTTTAGGAGATCATGGCTTGTAAAATATTTAACATAACATAACAGTATTATTTGTATTTGCTGCAAGTTCACATTGTGCTGTTTTATGCTAAAACACTTTGTCTTACGATTGTTGAATGATTTTTTTAAAGTATTGGAATGTAAATTATTGCAAGTATGTTAAGAATAGTAAGAATTAAGGTAAAATGTGTTTTTGTCTCTTTTAACTTATTATCCTTTCTTCCTGTCAGTTTGAATTTAAAAATAGGTTCCAAAACTGTCATGTTAAGAGTGAAATGTAAAAACACAGAAATGTGGTTTTTCTCTGTACATTTATTCATATCAAGTCTGATAATTGGCAGTTTTTTACTTCTAGTAAGGAGAGATGGGCTGGTGAAAAGGGAGTAACATGAACTTGTTTTTAGTAAAGGAAATTCATACATTACCAACTCATTAAATGACTTCTAGGATATCATGGCAGTGGTAGATAAGGATACATGTTGAGCTTCACCTTTTTTTCTTTTTGACAGAAACATTGGTAAAAAAAATTCCATATAGTATCTGCGGTAAATACTGAATAATAAAAGTTCTGGAATAAGTGACTAATGACCTGGCATGATTTAAAGTTGGCTAGAGAGCAGGAAATTGTTAGTCATTAGTGGAATATTTTAAATCTGAAGCACTAGAATGTGTGATGGTTGGTGCTGATTTTAATTAAAGGATACATTCTGATCAGTTATTTTGCTTCTTTGAAGCAGTAATTATAACTTTAAGGGAAGTTTTAATTCAAGACAATGGTGATGAAATTTGACTTCTTAATCATAAATTCCATGTCTAAGAATTTTCTAGTATTGAAAATTCATCTAATGTCAATGCCTGGGTTCTAGTTCTTGCCTGCCATTAACTTGCTGAGTGATTGGATCAGGTACTGAAATTCTGTAGTTTTTTATTTTATATAAAACGAAGGAATTAAATGATCTCTTAGATCCCTCATCACTCAAATAACCTATTAAATGAAGCTGCTAATACATATTAAATATAAAGTGCCTTTCAGAGCACTTTTTCTGTCTAGGTATTGAAATGAATAGATGCATTGTTTGCAGAAAGAGTAAGGCACTGCCAGTTAGTGATTTTATGTTACGTGCCACAATGTGTATAATGAACCAAACCTCCTGCTAAAAACCTGAAGTGCTGGCTTCGTGTCCTAACCCCACTCCCGATGAGGTGGTGTCTCCAGGCGTCAGTTTTCTTACCTGTCAGTATGAACAGTAATCTCTGCACAGCACACCTTTGAGAGGAAAATAGAATAATACATGTTAAGCATTTTGTAAGCTATAAATTTATAAGTTATAAAACTGCTGAATGGAAATTGTCAGCATTAAACCAGAGTCCAGTGAAGATAAAAGGTTAACTTTGTGATGCAAGGTTTGAGGATGTTTTTTAAATGGACAACAAAAATGCATTTAATATTCAGTTACATCATTTAAATTTGTAAAACAAGAAAAAAACCTATGTGACCAGATGGCAAGGTATTTGAAATGATCTGGCTAAAACTAAACTTGGCACCAAAATAGTTTAAAAAATATATAATACATGTTCATTGTCAAAAACAGGAATGTATACTTGACTGAAATAAAAGCAAGTGTACCTTTTAACCCTTCCCCTAATCTCACTTTCTAGAGAGAGCCCTTGTTAACAAGCACTGTCTTTGTATTTAATCATTCAGTAAATATTTGTTGAACAAAATCATGCGTGTGATATAAAATTCTATATCCATTGCACTGTGTGGTGGGGATTAAATAGCCAACAAGCAGACGTGCTTCTCTGCCCTCGTAGTGCTTCTGCTCTGTTAGCAGAGACAGACATTAAGCAAACAAATAAAATAATTTAGCTTTTGTGTCTACTTAAAGGAAATAAAAATAATGCTCTGGTAAAGAATTATTGAAGGTATATTGGAAGTTACTTTAAATAGGATAGACAGAGAGGGCCTTTCTGTTAGGATATGCAAGTTGGGACCTGAGCATTATAATAAGCCTACATATACATGTACACACATTCATGTATAAACTTTTTATTTACAGATGTGAAATCATTTTTTGCGATTTTACCAAACAGTACATTGTGTCAGTACTTAAAGTTTTCACCCTTTTAAAAGTTTACCCTTTTTCTTTTTAACAACTAACTCTATTGTCATCAGACAGGAGTATGAGGAGACTGGAGTTTTTGCATTCTTGATGACAATATACATTTTTTTGAAGTGCAATTGAATAAAAATTTAGAATTCATATACCATTTCATCAAATAACCCTCTGTATAATAATTTATCTTGCAAGTATAGTTACCAAGTATTTAAGGATATTTGTGTTAGACTAGCATACATCTGGGAACAGTGCCATCAGTGCAGCCAGTGAGGGGATTAAATACATGAATAAAACGGAATACTAGGAATCTGTTAAAAATAACGTAGATCTCTATAAGGTGAATAAGATAGGTATGGGAAAATACTCAGGTTATGTTATTAATTAAGCAAGTTGCAGAAAAATATAGTCTGATTTCATTTGTGGAAAAGTTTGAAAAGAAAGATAAGATGTATATATGCTTGTATGTGTAAGAAAGTTTTAAAAATCTACATGACCATCTGTTAAAGTTTGCTTATATTTGAGGAATAGGATTGGAAATGTGTGAAGATGAGGAGTAGAGAACAATGTAGTATCGTACATTTTTGAAAAGCCAAATAAAAACTATTAGAAATTGAACTTGAAATATTGCAATCAGGTCTGTACATAATGATTCTTACTTTGCTCAGGGTAGTTTAAAACTTCCTGAGTTTTTATTTATTGAAAGAGAATGCTACAGGAGAAAAAGGAGGTTGTCGACAGTATTTGGCAACTGTCTCTGAATATCTTACCTTCTTACCTCCAAATACAATGTCTTCTATTACAGCATTTTTCTCCTGGAAGATGAATCATGTCATATAAATACTAAGACAGTTGTAGTTCATTAAGATACTAAAAACAAATTTATTTTGTTAAACCAACAAGTATTTTATTGAGTACACGTGCTGTGTGAATCAGGATCCATAGTTAACTGGAAGAGCTCCTGCTATAAAGGCCATCAGGAGAAATGGCTAAAGCCATAGAGTCAAGCTGGGGTGGACCTGGGAGATCTGAGCATCTAGTTCAGCTGAGCTGGAGACTCAATTCTAAGTGACTTGCCTTGTATCACGTAGCTCGGTGGCATCAAAGTTAGGACTGATAACTGTGTCTTCAGTTTCAAAAATCACTTGTATCACTTTAGCAAGTTTAATGTTTTCAAGACAAAGATCATTTACGTTCTTTTGATTTCAAGTTTAGCCTTAAATCTACAATCTGTGGTTTGTGGACAAGGTCGATGAGGTCCATCATTTTGCAAGGATGACCGTGCATCTGGTGTGCCTGAGATGGTCCTAGCTTATGTCTGTTGTCCCAGCATAACTACCAAAGGTGCCTTTTTTCACTCTCAGAGATACCTGGCGTAGACAGTATATTCTATGGTCACTCCAATTACTGCCGATTTATTGAATTTAAAAGGTTCTAAACAGTTACTGGGGTAGAGGTTTTGGATTATGAATCTAAAGGATTGCAGTACAACCTGTGCTAAATGCCAGAGTAGTTCTGAGTGGAAAGAAAAAAGGTTTCTGCTGGATTGGGCAGACAGGGAAGGCTTCTTGAAGAATGTGGCATTTAAGCCTAGCGAAGAAGGATGAACAGGATTTTAGGTTGGTTACGTCACACGATGGTGAAAAGGATGACATTCAGATGTGTAAGTAAGGTTCAAAGTGCATTTGGAGAATGGAAAGCAGCTCAGTTTACCAGTTGTTCAGAAGAGTAGACTCACAAGATTACACATCCTGGAAGATGTGTGTAGGCCAGACTATTTAATACCAAATCAAAAAGTTGGAATCTTTTCAGTAGCTGGAAGAACCTCGCAGTTTCCAGGTGCATGAAGAAACAGTAGCCCTTGACGAGGACTAGTGTGTTAGAAGTGTGTCGAATGAGTTCAGAGAGCAAAATAATGCAATCTTCCGGATCAGAGGGGTTGTTTAAGACCCTCAGCGAGGTTTTGACAGTGGAAAGAGAAATTCTTTTTATCCCTTAATGGCTCATGACATGGTAAATATTTATTAAATGTCAGGTAGATGTTTCTCCAGAGGAAGACAGGACAAGATTTGTGGGGTTTTTTGTTTTTTTTTTTCATGTGTAAGGTAAAGGAGAGGGAAAGATTGAAGTTTTACACTAGATACAAGTAGAGAGAGTCTCTGCATAAATCCAAGGCTGTGGTCTGAGTCTGCTTAGGTTAAGAAAGTTTGTCCCTGTTACTGTTGTGCTATAATCACTGCCCTGTTTTCAGATAGCTCTGGAGAGGTAGAAATATACTTAAAAGTACGATTTGTTTGTTTAATGTTTAACATTTCATCTGTGTCAGAAGTCATCAATTCAAGACCAGGACTTGTGAGGTCCAGGTAATAACTTAGTGCCTTAATTATAATTTTTGGTATTCAGCAGTTAAATAGAAATTTTGTAAATGACCTTTCTGGTTACGAAAATGGATTTAGAGATTATGAGAGAGCAGGCTTGAAATTGAGTTTGATGCTATTATTTTGTTATAAAGAAAGAGTCCATTATGCAGTGCTAAAACACCAGAAGGAAGATAGTATGTCTGAATATCTTTTAATTGGTAGCTATATTTAAAAGATGCTAAATTATACAATAATGTCATAGTTGGCAGAATATCATTTCGGTCTAAAAGGCATCATTGACAATCTGGCTGCTTATAGCCTTGATTTCATAGTAGTTTCAGTGCTGGATCAGGATGTTTTTCATTTTAGATTATGATATGATTGGTTGGTGTTGAGAATACCTCCCAGTTGATGCGTGCTTGAGATACCACCAGACATAAAAAGTATAGTATAATTTGGTATGCATTTTGAGAAATGTCTTCCTAAGATATTAGCATTTTAAATGCTACTACTGCCTCATAGCTACTGTCATGTCCTAATATTTTAGCTGTATGTCTGTTTTAAAAAACGGCCTTTGTTACCACCAGAAATACTCTTGAATTTCCTCTTGCACAGTATCTACCTGAGCACTTGGAGCCCAAATGACAAAAAGAATGTCTGATGACAGTTTTCTCCGTTGAGTTCCCGTTCGGTTTACATTCCTTTGCAGGTTTGAGTAGTTGTAGTTCTTGTCAAGTAGTTTTGTTGAAGATCGGATTAGATACTGCTTGAATTCTGTTACTTTTTACACAATTTGAGGAAGTGAAAACTACTAAAATTTGGACTCCTAAATCTGAATCTTTAAAAAATGCTAATACTCTGTGTCTTGGAAAACTGGTTATGCTTAGAGTTAGTGTCAATCATTAAGCAGACTGAAGCAGAGTCAGTTTTCCCGCTTACTAGTCTAAGTGGGTACAGAGCAGAAGTACCTTTGCACATTGTGAACTTCCTTTCCTCTGCGTTTTGGAATCTTACTGAGGAGACAGCATTTTGGTTTAGGATGAAAGGAGAGAAGGCTATCTTTTTTCTGGGCTCACTGCTGTGACAGGTGCGTCATTAGCGACGGGCACACCTTTTTTAATGAGTGCTTTTGATGTCAGGAAAATGTCAGATGACTTCCTTAAAACTGAAACATCTCTCCTGCACAGAAGAACAGGAGGAGTGTTCTGTGTTCATTTTGTTTTATAACTTCCTTCAATTGTTTTTGTAAGTCATCTGTTTAAAACTGCAGGGGCTGCTTATCAGAACACACACCTACTAAAACTCTCCAATAGAGTGCCTTCCTCTGGTGTCAGACTGTCTGCTCTGCCTTTGGGGCTCAGTTCCTCAGAGGAGGAGCTTGGAAATCTGTGGAATCATTCACGTGCAATCTGTTCCCGTCCTTTGAAACTGAACAGTCAAAATAAGTAGTCTCGGCCAACTATTTTGTGAGTTTACGTTCACGTTGCGTTGTCCCCTAACCAGTCTCCGAGCTGTTCAGCAACTGTGCTAGTGGACATTTCAGGTATTTGGATAGTTTTGAGTTATTCCATTTTAGAGTATGTTATTCCCTCACAACCAGGAAGGCCAGTACTGAATTCATAAGCACCAGCTTCATTTGGGCCTCAGATTTCTGGGAAATCCTGTCAGGTTTTTCTAGTCTGCTCCCTCCTCCTTCTGTGTGTGTATCGGGTACTTTAAACCTGTGATCCCCTTACCGTCAGCCTATGAGCGCATTTCTCAATTCACTGGAATTTGAGATTCTTTTTGTGATATAATCATGGGGTCAGATTCTTGGTGACAGATCCGTGGGTGTTACGTTTTGGGATATTATGCTTTGTAAATATCTGTTAGGTCAAACTTGCTAACTATGTTTGTAAAATCCTTTAGAGCCTTACCTAATTTTTGTCTACTCAATCTGCCAGTTTCTAAGAAAATATATTTCTACAGAAGGTCTGATGTTAGATTTGTTCGGTTCTTGTGTTTCTGTTACTGCTTTGTATATTCAGAAACTAACCTTGTTAATGAGTTAGGAATCGTGACTTACGCTGACTTGTGTTTCATCAAATCTAGGACACCATCCTGATTTCAGAGATGTTACACTGAAAAAGTGCATCTTAGAATCAAGAGAACACGGTATTTTATCAGCACGAAACATTCATCTTACCCTAATTTTTGTTGCCTTCAATTAGGTTTTGTCCAATATGGACTTTACTCTACCTGCTTTCTTTGAAATAGCATTGCCTGACATACATTTTCTAGTCTTTCATTTTTGAACTTCTGTTGTCCTTCTATTTTATGGTTATTGACTACAGACAGCTTTACACTTAGTCTTTATGTCCTTACGAGTCCTGCCAACCCATCTTAGTTTGTTTCTGTTTATCGAATGGTTACCCTTAAAATCTGACATACATGTTTGGCCCTTTTGCCCCCCAGCAGCACCTGGGGTTAACTCTGATCTCTTTCCCCTCACCAGATAATTAAAGACCTCATCAGGCTTTCACTGCCTCCTTGCTCATATATTGTGCCTTCCCTGCAGATACATTCTTTGGGCTACAATTTCTGCTTCCTTGGGTTTGTTGTTTTTAACTTACTTTGCTAAAGTGTACCTTACAGTAAATTTCTCAGGAAGGATGTGTGAGAAGTAAATTTCTGAGACTACATATTTGAAAATATATTATTTGCTCTCTTAAAAGGTTTCATTGCCTTTTAGCGTACTGTTAGGGATCTTTTTCTTGTTCATTTTTAGGTATTAGTCACCTATTCTATTTTCTGTAAGCTTTTGGAATTTTTATCTCTGTCCTTTGGATTTTGCAGTTTCGTGATGGGATGTCTTTCTTCCTCCACTCTTCTGTTCATATTGTCCAGCACTGAGTGCTCCCTTTAAAACAGACTTACATCAGTTTGGGTCCAGAAAAGCTCTGTGATGTTATGTGTTTAACTGTTTATTGCTCTTGTTGCTTATTCTGTTATCTTGTCTTAGACTTTCCCTTTACGTGCCTCTTAACTGTCCTTAAGTGTTTTTATTGGCAGAATCCCCAGAATTACTTCCAGTCCACTAATTTTTTGAGTTCAGTTTGCTTTTCTGCCTATATTTTTAATAAGCTTTTTGTTTTAAAATAGCTTTAGATTTATAGAAAAGTTATGACGACGGTCTAAGGAGTTCCCCTGCATCCCACACCGTTCCGCCTGTTGTTAACGTTTACATTAGCATGGTACATTTGTTACTGGACGTCTCTCCTGCTTTTATCTTTTTAAATCCTAAGACCTCTAAACGTTTTTAAAATAACGGCTTATCCTTGTTTTATGGGATTCAAATCTTTAACATCTTTTAAAGTTTTCTCCTGTTGGTTAATTCATTCTGTTCCCTTGATTATTATTTTACTGAGTTTTGTACCTTCTTTTATTGTGGTCATTCCAGGTGCTTTAGCTTACTGTACATACTTATCTTTATCCCTGTCTGCCTGTTGTTGACCTATGTAGAATCTATTCATAAAAGTTTGCCCCAGGTACTCTTTTTGGGGAAAGTGTTTTAATATTTCAGGTCAAAGGTAAAACCAGGTCAGTATTTGGCTTGGTGTGAGTGGAAGAGAGAACATACTTGGCTGAGGTATTTCAAAGATAGTTCTTTACTGAGTTACCCGTATGTTTTCTCGTGTCTTTAATGTGTGGAGCATGTCCGGTCTTGCTGCCGTCTGCTCATTTGGAAATTACTTTCTCCTCTGACGGATTTGGCTGTAGATTTTCTCTATTCTGTCGTTTTCACGGAATCACTTTCCATCTTTGAAGAGTTCCTCCACGTTTTAATTTTAAGGATGGCATCTCTTCTCATTCGGGTAGTTTTTTCTGTAATTTCAAGGGATTTTGATTGGAAAGGAAGGTAGCTAAGGGTATTTCACTCTCATTTACTTTCAGTTCACTTTCAAAATAATAGATTTAATTATTGCTATTGGTAATAGTAAGTTAATATTAATTGAACACTGTGCCAGGGAACACGCTAAATGCTGTCAGTGTATTCCTTACATCAACACAGAAAGTGTTTCCTGTTGTTATCATTTGTATATATACTTAAGAAGAACGAAGTTTAAACATGTTAAGTAACTTGCCCAGGATCACAAAGTTAATACACGTGTGAGAGCTGGGATACAAACCTGGCCTATCTGACAGGCAGACAGACAGATCCGCTTAAACACTAGTAACACTGTGGGTGTGTAACTTCCACCCCACCAGACTCAGCCAAGTCCAGTTCCTCACTAACTGTATACGTCATCATTTAAGTTGCTTTGTTCATAAGATACAGTTCCCATCTGCCAGGACCAAATCCTATAAATTTTGTAAGACCCACTTTTGTTGTCTTTGGTTTTGGTGGGGGTAGGTAATTAGGTTTATTTAATTTTGGAGGAGGTACTGGGAATTGAACCCTGGACCTTGTCTATGCTAAGCATGCACTCTACCACTGAGCTGTACCCTCCCTGCCAAGACCCAGTTTTAAATGTCACTCAGCTGCAATGTTGTCAGCAGTCTTCCAGCAAAAATAAATGAAATTTTTCACCTCATTTTATACTTCTTTGATCTTTCTGGCACTGTCTACTTCCTACTTTATTAATAAAGTCATTTGCTGTGTGCAATTTCTTCCCTACTACACTGTGAGATCACTAGGGAAAGGCCTGGTGCCTTCTATCATTTAACTTTATGATTCCCAGCATTGCCTGACATGAACATTTTGGTAAATATTATTAATAAATAATGTGTGTTTATTCAGTTTAATTTTTGTCTTTGTGAATGCATCCTTTGAAATCAATTTCTCCATCAGAGTTGTTGACTTATAAATATTTGTATGGATTTTATTTAAATATGAGTAGGGATCTTGAGCATATCAGTTTTAATCCTGCTGTTAGGATTAATATTTATGAATATTCAGGAAATGACAAATAGTTTTAGAATTAGCTAGAGGCTCTTTGTTAGACCAGCATGGATAAAGGTATCTGAATTTGCATGAATATTTCAAGGAGATTCAGGATATTTGGGATTTATTTGCATGCAAAATAAACATTTTGATTTCTGCTTCTAGAAGTTAAATAATATGGATCATAATATGGAAGATGATTCCTAGATGAGAAGTGGGCATCAAATAAATTACTGTTTCTGTAGCAATGAACCTAGAAGGAAAGTATGTATCTGTCAAGTCTTTAAATTCATCACAATTTCACAAAGCAATTTGATTATAAAGTACCTGTTTAATAGTAACAGTGAGATTTGTGCCATTTCAAACAAGTGACATATTAAACATAAAGTCCTTGAGATTTATTAGAAAGACCACTTTTTCTGTTTTAGAAACGCATAGAATTTTAGAATTACACCTTTCGTCTATGCAGTGATTGTTTTTACAGTAACCCTTAACATTCTCCAGTGACAAGGCATGCTTTCTCACAAGAAATCCATCCCATTCTACTGTTGAATAGAACTTTATGTTTAAAATATTATTCCTTACTTTAAACTGAAATCTGCCTCTATTTTCCAAAGCTTCTTTATTACCTGTACTTTGAGTCTTTAGAATCTATAAAAATCTCAAGAATTTGAACACTTAACTGCCATGTGGGGTATCCCGCAGGATGGGAGAGGGCGTGTGTGGTGGGGCCGTGGCTGTTTCTCCACATGAGTCTCCTGAAAGCAGATGCTTATAAATCAGATTGTGACGGGAGAAGACTCACCACCATTTGTGGCGTTATTCCTCTGCTTTAGTTTTCTTTAATTCAGTATCATTATACTTTAGATGTGGACGTAGCGACGAACTGTATTAGTTTGGGAAAGGGGGAAGAAATCTGTCTTTCTCTTACGCTTCTCACTTGTGAGCTTGCATGAAATATGCCTCATCTGTTGAGAGGTGCCGTTGGGAACAACCAGCGTGCAGCCTTGAACTCCCTGTAACTGCCACGTATTTTTCAGTGGCTCCTTTGTGTGACAGATTACTCTCAGGAGCCAATAATGTGCAGCGCTTTTCATATTCTGTTAGTGTTTTTATTTTTAATAAAGTGCTGTGATTCATAGGCTAGTGTAATTGTTGTTTCCCCATCGAGTGTAAATGCTTCATTTGAACCCCTTTAATCTGAAGGAGCTGTTGTTTTATTGGACTCTTGTTGTTCTCTGTGCTTCTTTAGATTTTTTGATTACTTTGTCTGAGCTATTTACAGTGCAAGAAAATAAACTTTCTCTAACAGAATTGTGGAGTAGGACCCAGTGGAGAAATTTTAAGGATGAATACTGAGAGACTTGAGCATTTGTACATACATTTTTATGATAATTTCCGAATGGGACAAGCACTTAATGGCAATTTTGATTGACTTTCCAATGGCAGTTATAAAAATAGCTCATCTCTTTGGGCCACTGGTATGTGACGTTACCTTACGGGTGCTCTCTTACATGCCAGGATGCTTTCACGAAGTCTTTTTTTTTTTTTTTCTTTTTTTCTTTTTCAAATCAGATTTAAAGTAGGAGATAAAACAAGAGGTGGAAGAGAAAAAATTACTGAAAAGTTGAGAAATTGTGAACTGTGTTTTTGTAAGACTCTAGTCCCCGACTCATCATTAGGACAGCTGTTTGCTGTTTTTGCTCTTGTGGTTGTGACACTCTCAGCCTGGTCATTCCTTCATCCACTCCCAGGAGCCTGACTGGGAGGAGAAGTGTGTCCTGTAAAACCATGGAACAGTTTTCCTTTTGTTCAGGAATCCACAGTGCAGGTTGGGCTTCACTGGCACCAACCATTGAGAACTTCATTAACCTTAACCAGGAACCAACTAGATTACTTACAGTGTAATGGAGTTGCTACCAAGTCTAAATTTCTCTTTTCAACTGTCTTGTTGAACTATACCTAAGGTTCATGTAAGTTCATGCTAATATAATCACTATTAACATAGCTCTACACAATTGGAACATTCTTTTCATATAGCTCTGTGCAAGCAATATATAATTAATTTGAAATAATCACTTAAGTGCACTATAAGATGGTGAAATAAACCCTTACTAAGTACCACACATGAGAAATCGCATGGCCTTTAGGTTCCTGGTAGCTCTGTGACTCTCATCAGTGTGACGTGGATGCCAAGAAGCTTTTAAATTTTTTATTACGATGACTAAAGTATATAGTATCTTTATGTACGTTTTGGCCACTTCATTTTAAGAATTTATAGAAACATTCTGAAACCACATTATAAAGGGAACAGAAGAAATAACTGGGAAAATTTGATCAAAAGAAGAGAATTACCCCAAATATTTGCCAAAGTAGTCTTTGGAAATTCACTCATGTTTAAAAGTATGGTATTAAAGTGTTGAAGGCTCTGTTTATACAGATGGCTTTTCAGTAAACTTTATTTTGAAGTAATTTCAGAGTTAACAAAAATGTTGCGAAGATGATGCAGAGAGTTCTTGTGAGATACTCTTCCCCCAGCTTCATCTAATGCTAACGTCGTGTGTAACTGTAATATAGTAAGTAAAACTGAGAAACTGACATCAGGAAACTGTTAACCAAACTACAAACTTTATTCTGATTTCACCAGTTTTTCCACTAATGTCCTTTTTCTGTTCCAAATTCAGTTTTGTATCCCACGTTGCATTTAGTCATCACGTCTCCTTAGTCTCCTTCAGTCTGTTCTTCAGAACTGTTTTTCAGTCTTCCTTCATCCTGACATGCCCGTGACACTTTCAAAAAGTATTGACCAGGTATTTTGTATAATGTTCTCAGTTTGCGTTTGTTTGGTGTTTTCTCGTGATTACATGAAGGTTAAGGACTTTTGGGGGACAAATACTGCAGAACTGATGTGCCCTTTTCAGCACATCCAAATCAGGGGTACGTGATATCAGAATGTCTTATTATTTGGCAATGTCAGCTTGATCATGTGGTTAAGATAGTGTCTGCCAAATCTCTCCATTGTGAAGTTATTTTTCTCTTTATAACTAATAAATATTTTAGGAGATATGTCTTGAGGCTGTGCACATACCCTGTTTTCCCTTAAACTTTTGGGGGAAAACTTTTTTTTGAATTTTTTATTGAGTTATAGTCATTTTACAATGTTGTGTCAAATTCCAGTGCAGAGCACAATTTTTCAGTTATACGTGAACATATATATATTCATTGTCACATTTTTTTCACTATGAGCTACCATAAGATCCTATATATATTTCCATGTGCTATACAGTATGATCTTGTTTATCTATTCTACATTTTGAACTCCCAGTCTGTCCCTTCCCACCCCCTGCCCCCTTGGTAACCACAAGTTTGTATTCTATGTCTATGAGTCTGTTTCTGTTTTGTATTTATGCTTTTTTATTTATTTATTTATTTTAGATTCCACATATGAACGATCTCATATGGTATTTTTCTTTCTCTTTCTGGCTTACTTCACTTAGAATGACATTCTCCAGGAGCATCGATGTTGCTGCAAATGGTGTTATGTTGTCGGTTTTTATGGCTGAACAGTATTCCATTGTATAAATATACCATATCTTCTTTATCCAGTCATGTGTTGATGGCCATTTAGGCTGTTTCCATGTCTTGGCTATTGTAAATAGTGCTGCTATGAACATTGGGGTGCAGGTGTCTTTTTGAAGTAGGGTTCCTTCTGGATATATCCCCAGGAGCAGGATTCCTGGGTCATATGGTAAGTCTATTCCTAGTCTTTTGAGGAATCTCCATACTGTTTTCCACAGGGGCTGCACCAAACTGCATTCCCACCAGCAGTGTAGGAGGGTTCCCTTTTCTCCACAGCCTCTCCAGCATTTGTCATTTGTGGACTTTTGAATGATGGCCATTCTGACTGGTGTGAGGTGATGCCTCATTGTAGTTTTGATTTGCATTTCTCTGATAATTAGTGATAGTGAACATTTTTTCATGTGCCTATTGATCATTTGTATTTCTTCCTTGGAGAGTTGCTTGTTTAGGTCTTTTGCCCATTTTTGGATTGGGTTGTTTGTTTCTTTCTTGTTAAGTCATATGAGCTGCTTATATATTCTGGAGATCAAGCCTTTGTCAGTTTCATTTGCAAAAATTTTCTCCCATTCCGTTGGTTGTTTTGTTTTACTTATGGTTTCCTTTGCTGTGCAGAAGCTTGTAAGTTTAATTAGGTCCCATTTGTTTATTCTTGCTTTTATTTCTATTGCTTGGGTAGACTGCCCTAGGAGAACATTTCTGAGATGTATGTCAGATAATGTTTTGCCTATATTTTCTTCTAGGAGGTTTATTGTATCTTATGTTTGAGTCGTTGCTCCATTTTGAGTTTACTTTTGTGTGTGGTGTAAGGGAGTGTTCTAGCTTCATTGATTTACGTGCTGCTGTCCATTTGGGGGAAAACTTTTTAACTGCTGACTTTTATTATAGAATAATTGGGTAGTCAGCCTTTTTTGTAATTGTTGTTAGGACCTCAGCAGACACCAATATTCAGGTCTTCTGTGCTTCTGTTCCATTTACCCAGAGAGGGGTGCTTCAGGCTCCAGCCTCGCGACAGCAAGCCTGCCTGGTTGCCAGCCTGCTAGAGCTCGTTGAGGGGAGATAAGCAGTTTGATATTTTTAGTATGGGGTATTAATCCCTCTGGTAGTCTCCTCTCAGCCCAGAGCTTCTCTGATTTAGTTTCTCCTAAGTGCAAACCTCCCGTCTTCAGGGGTGAGTTGGAGATTTAATAGCTCCTAAATCTTCTGCCCCCCACATCACCCCTGTGTCCTGCGTGCTGCCGGCTCCTCAATGTCAGTTTGAGTCTCCTCAGTTTGTCCCTCTGGAGGTACTAAGAGTGACTTTGCTCCATTAATTTACTTGTCTTCTCTCTGCCTTCTTTTTTTATATGTATTTTGGGTTGGGATTTACAGACATCACTTGGTTCTGTCCAAATGGAGTTTGTGTTCCTATTTCTTGTTTGTTGTTTGGGGTTTGTTATAAAGTGGTGAACCCAGAAATGTCTTTGGCCCTCCGTTCTAAAGCTGAAGCCAAAATAGCCCTTCAGAAGATTATTTGGCATCATTTCTCAGCTTTCAGATATACAAACCTTTGGCTCGGCATTTTCGCTTGTAGGAATTCATCTTACGGAAATGTTTACACAGGGGCACAAAGATACACATATAGGAAAATTTACAGAAACATTGCCCATACTTGCCTAAATAAATCAGCCTAAATGTAAGCAACAATAAAGGACTGATGAAATAAATCGTGATTATATTTGTATTACAGAATAATAATGCAGCAGTTGAGAATAATGAAGTCTGTTTATAAGTACTGAGGGGAAGCCCTTGAAGACATACACACCATACAGCAGTTTGGAAAGCAGCATGTTTGGGATAATTTCATTCTCATATTTATGTGTATATATAAGTACATCATGAAAGGGGAAATGTTTGGAAGAACTTGTACCAAACTTCTAACAGAGGTATTTTGGAGATGATGAAAAGTGGACCTTTGATCCTTATGCTTTGTGTACTTATGTATCATATAAATTACATTTATTATAACAAGTTTATTGCTGCATTTTGATTTTTAAATTAAAAAAGATGAGCTAGATTACCTACTGAAGGTAGTTAAGCAGTGGCTGGAGGTCACGACTTAACTTGTGCTCCTGTTGGTCCGCAAGAGCTCATGGTGTATTCTGATCCTGCAGGTGTAGTCTGAGTTACGTTCTTCATGTCCTTCATCAGATACATGCGTTGGCAATGTTTTCTGCCAGTCGCTGGCTTGTCTTTTTATTTACTTAGTTGTGTGTTAAGTGCAGAAGTTTTAATTTTTAACAGAATGCAGTTTTTCACTTTTTTCCCCTTTTTATGTCTTGTGCTTTTATCATGTCTGAGAACACTTTTCTAACCCAAGAAAAACTTGAATTAGAAAGGCTTTCTCCTGTATTTTCTTCTAGAAGTTTTAGTTCTTCCATTAAGTCTAAGAGCCGTTCCAAGTTGATTTTTGTATGTGGTGTTAAGTAAGGATGTAAGTTCATTATGTTGCACGTGGATATGTAGTTGTATCAGCACCAGTTGTTGAAAAGACTGTTCTTCCCACACTGAAATTTCTTAACACCTTAGCTAAAAACCAGTTGACCACAAACATAGGGATTTACTCTTGGCTCTCAGTTCTCTTCCATTGATCTATAGCCCTATTCTTACACCAGTACCAGACTGTCTTGGTTACTAGAGCTTTATAGAAAGTTTTTTAAAATAACGTAGAAATTTTATTTATTTTTGAAATATAGTTGATTTACAATATCATATTAGTTTCACGTGTTCTGCATAGTGACTTAGTATTTTGCAGATTATACTCCATTGTAGGTTATTACAAGAGAATGGCTATAATTTCCCATGATACACAGTATATCCTTGTGGCTTATATACTCTGTATGTTGTAGTTTGTATCTGTTAATCTTGTATCCCTAATTTGTCCCTCCCACCTTCCCTCCCCACTTTGGTAACCACATTTGTTTTCTATCTGCAAGACCATTTCTCTTTTGCATATGTATTCATTTGTATTATTTTTTATGTTCCTTACACACATGATATTATACAGTATTTGTCTTTCTCTGACTTATTTCACTGAGCATAATATTCTCTAGGTCCAACCACATTGCTGCAAAGGTTAGAATTTGATTCTTTGTCATATCTGAGTAATATTCCATCGCTTTCATTTGTGTGTGTGTGTGTGTGTGTATGTGTCTATCACGTCTTCTTAAGCCAGTCATCTGTGATGGACGCGGGTTACTTCCATGTCTCACCTATTGTAGATAGTGCTGCTATGAACATTGGGGTGCATGTATCTTTTCAAATTAGTGTTTTCATTTTTCCCAGGTATATACCGAGGAGTGGAATTGCTAGATTATATGGTGGTTCTATTTTTAGTTAGTTAGTTTGTTTATTTGTTTGTTTTTGGTGGGGGTGTTTTTTTTGGTGGGGGTGGTAATTAGGTTTACTTACTTATTTTTAGAGGAAGCACTGGGGATTGAACCCAGGACCTTGTGCATGCTAATAAGCATGTGCTCTACCACTTGAGCTATACCCTCCCCCACTATTTTTAGTTTTTTGAGGAACCTTCATACTGTATTTCATAGTGGGTGCACCAAGTTACATTTCTACCAGCAGTGTACTAGGGTTCCCTTTTCTCCACATACTCTTCAACGTTTGTTATTCGTAGACTTTTTGATGATGGCCATTTAGACAGGTTTGGCCATTTAGACGTCATTGCTGTTTTGGTTTACATTTCTCTAATAATTAGTGATGTTGAGCATCTTTTCATGTGCCTGTCGGCCATCTGTATGTCTTCTTTGGAAAAATGTCTGTTAAAGTCTTCTGCCCATTTTGTAATTGGGTTGTTTATTTTTTTGATAGTAAGTTTTGAAACTGGGTAATGAAAGTCCCCCAACCTTTTCTAATTTTTCAGGATTGTTCTGGATATTCTAGTTTCTGCAGGTCATTCCTATTAAATTTTAGGAGCAGCCTATCATCTTAATAACATTGTCTGCTCATCCACGAACATCTATTTATTTAGCTCTTCTTTTCATTTAGATCTTTATATATTTAGATTTTTAAAAATTTCTCTCAGCAATGAGTTAGTTTTCAGGGTACAAATCTTACACTTCTTTTGTTAAATTTATTCTTAAATATTTTATTCTTTTTGATGCTGTTGCAAATGGAGCTGTTTTCTTAATTTCACTTCTGGATTGTTCATTCTTAGTATATAGAAACAGAGTTGGTTTATGTGTATTGACCTGTACCCTGTGACCATGCTGAACTTACTTGTTTTAATAGCTTTTTTGGGTAGATTCATTAGAGTTTTCTACACACTTAATTATTAATTACAAATAAAAACAGTATTACTTTTTCCTTTTAAATTTTTATTTACTTTTTCTCACCTTCTTGCACTGGCTAAGACTTCTGGTACAATGCTTAACATAAGAAATGAAAAGTTAACATCCTTGTCTTGTTTCCGACCGGGGTGGGAAAAGCATATAATCTTTTACCATTGAATAGAATGTTCACTGTAGGATTTTAGATGGAGGAAGTTTACTTCTGTTCCTAATTTGTTGAGATTTTAATCATGAATAAGGCGTTTGATTTTGTCACATGCTTTTTCTCCATCTATTGAGAAGATCAGCTTTTTTTCTCTTAATATGGTGTATTACGTTGGCTTTTGAATGTTAAACTAGTCTTGAATTCCTGTGATAAATCCTGCTTGACCATATCATGGTTTGTAATCCTTTGACTATGTTACCAAATACGGTTTTTAAACATTTTTAAGGACTTTTTTGTCTGTTTCCATGAGGGGTGTTGACCTCTGGTTTTCTCTTCATGTGGTGTCTTTGTCTGGCGTTTATACCCTAGCAGTACTAGCCTCACAGAATGAGCTATGTGTCTCCTTTCTCTCTGAAAGACTTGTGAAGGATTTTTATGATTTCTTTTTTGAAGTATTCGGCAGCTTTCACCAGTGAAGTCATCTGGGCTTGAACTTTTCTTTGTAGGAAGACTTTATTTACTAACTAAACTTCTCTATTTATCATAGTTCTGTCCAGGTTTTGTATTTTTTCTAGAGTAGGGTTGGTCATTTTTGTCCTTCTGGGAATTTTTCTGTTTCCTCTAACTTGTCTGATGTATTGGCATAAATATTCCCTTATGATTTTTTAGTATCTATAGGGTTGGTAGCATTTCGTATCCATAGGGTTGGAACCCTCTTTGGTTCTTGATTTTGGTAACTTACGTCCTCTCAATTTCTTAGTCTCATAGTTTTTTTAATAAAATTTAATTTATTTTTTCCCAGCTTTATTGGGCTATAATTGACAAATAAATGGTAATGTATTTAAAGTGTAAAATGTGATGATTTTATATATGTATACATTGTGAAAAGATTCCAACAGTTAAGTCAAATAACACAGCCACCACCTCACGTAGTGACTTCTCCCGTGTGTGTGTGGAAACACTGGAGATCTGTGCTCTTCAGGAAGGTAGACGCTTAGGTAATTCATGTGAGCCTTCTCTCCTGATAAAGGCATTTAAATCTCCCCCTGAGCACTGCTTTGACCGCATCCCTTCATTTTTAATATGTTGTTTTCATTCAGTTAAAAATATTAAAAAAACTTTTTTCTTGTGATTTCTTCTTTGGCCCTTGGGTTATTTAGGAGTAGAGTTGGTTTATTTCCATGTGTTTGAGGTTTTCCCAGGTTTCTTTCAATTCGCATTTTTTGGGGTGCTGTTGTTAGACGTATATGCATTTATAATTGTTATATTCAAAGAAGAAGTACAAGATCAGTGATAACAGTGGGGGAATTCAGTATCCTACTCTCAAAAACTGATGGAACAATTAGAAGAAGTTAGAGTACAGAAGGCTAGGACAAGCCTGTCAGCCAGCTTGGCGTCGCTGCCATCATAGACTCTCTACCAGCGACTGCAGATACAGGCTATTTTCAAGCACATATGGAAGAAATCACCAGGGTAGATTACGCTGAGGCACCAGACAGGTCTCAGTACATTTTAAAAGACTGAAGCCGTACACAGTGTGTCTCCGACCACGGCGATTAAGTTAGCTGCCCACCGCAGGCCTGTTCTTTGTCTGGGGCTTGCTTTCCCTTGCTGTCAAAGTAGTGAATCCCACAAGCTCAGGATTTTTCTCCTGTAACACCTACTGCCTGGGCCGGCCCACCCGGGGCCCTTTGAGGTGCCTCCGTGGGACCTGGGGCGGGGGCGGGGGCGTGGTGTGGGGGGACCGACAGGAACAGACGGCATGCTGACTGCCGCTGCTCCCGAGTGGCACGGCCGGCCCAGAACTCCGGTTGGCTAAATCCAGAGGCCTCTTAAACTGAAAACCAAGGTTGGATTTAACACTTCACCACTGCTTGTCTGTGTGACCTGGGACAAGTGATTTAGCCCCTTGAAGTGCTGGTCCCCACGTGTAAGGTGGAGAGATAACGATAGTGCCTGTTTCATGCAGCTGTAAGGACTGAAGCCAGAGCGCCTTGTAGAACCGCGCTCGATACGTGGCAGCCGCCTGGAGGCGTACCTGCGTCCTCCCCTGCCCCTGCCTCGGAGAACTCCTGCTCTCTGGCCTGTCTGTTTAGGCCGCCTCGCTTTAAAGGCTCTCTGCGTGCAGTTCATAGACGTTTTCAGGAGGTTGTCGTCTGCCATTTCATTGAGCGCTGGGTCCAGAATTGTCACGTCTTCCTCTCTGCCTCTCGCTCTTCTACCAATTTCCCCATTAGGGTTATGACACAGTTCTAATGAATGCCTTCAGTTAAAACTGTGAGAGCAAACGAGTGATCTCCGCGGTGAAGGAAATTTTAGGTTCGTTTCAGGAGTGGACTTCTAACAGCAGAGTGGACCGAGTCCAGGCATACAAATGGAGGCTTCTGAGACGAGCAGGGCTTTGGCTCGCCGTGGCTTCACCTGTGCCATCCTGCCCGAGGTCTGCAGGCCGCCGTGGCATACCGCGCTGCGGGGAGGGCTGTAGCCAATGGATGCACTGCCCAAGCACTGTATCGTGGTGGCTTTGGAATTTTTGATTCGTGATTTTATGCTTTTGTAGTCAAATGAATTGATAAGATGGCAGATGGACTATAACTTAGCAAGGTGAGGAAGGTTGTCAGACTCCCTGGGTTATTGCCGAATACAGAGAGCGGACTTCACTTTGAGACTCCAGGGGAGGAAGTGGCTCTCAAGTCTCCTGCAGAGCTAGGGCACACCCAGCCCTGCAGTGAGGTCACGAAAGCCTGGGGCCTATGTTGGGAAACTAGGCACATCCGTGCCACACAAGTTATTTCATGTTTTTATCGAGTGGAAGAAGATGCTGCGGTTTTACCGTATGTGCGAAGTTTGGCAGATGTTGCATGCTGATCTCAGAATTAAGGAGAATGCCTTGGGTGCTCCAGTGTCCTTCTGTGAGATGTTTTATTCTCAGCTGTCACCTCCCTGTCCCTCGCCCACAACCATTGTAGTGACCAGAAAGCCTGCGTGCTCTGCAGTGGTGTGTCTTGAATAGTGCCCATTAGTTTTCAGTAGTTACCCCTGGCCTGCATGTTAGCCTTCAGTTTAATGGCCTTTTTTATGTTCACTCATTTTATTTTCTTTCCCATCGTGGTTTTGTTTATTTTTTTGTTTTCTGTTTTTTCTGTTCTCTTTTTTAAAACCGTCGTGGTTTGCCTGTCATTCCCCAATGTTTGCACATGACAAGATGTTGCCATCCCAACATTGCCTCCCACTTCACTGACCAGTGCCACTACTGACCATCTAGCACCAGCCGCGGCGGGACCACTGCCCTCAGCCCCGCGGGACGTCGTGGCCTCCCTGGTCTCTACCCGCTTCATCAAATTGACGTGGCGGACACCTGCGTCAGACCCGCCTGGGGACAGCCTCACCTACTCCGTCTTCTACGCCAAGGAGGGGGCTGCTAGGTAAGTGCTTGGAGGTCTGGGCCGGTCGGTTGCATCTTGTCCGCCCGAGCGCAGTCCTGCCCACCCTGGCTCTCAGCTGTGCAGAGTCTGTACCAACTCTCAGTCCAGGAAATATGATCACTGAGATGCATCTTTTCTAGTTTTAGGTCATTAAAATTGAATTCCCACCCAGCCTGCAGTCCTGTGGCTCTTTCCTGCCTTTCCAGGATGACGTGGGGAGAGGGCCCGTAGAGCTGTTTGGGTGGAGGAATTGTCATGTGACCAGGGCCACCTTTTTTTCATAAGACTGAGTCAGGCACAACCTGTAGAATATGCCTTACTTAGAACTTTCAAATTCTAGAGAAATTAAGGTAGATGTTAAAATCCCTTTAATGAAGACCTTCCTGCGTCCTGACACAGTGCGGGAGCAGCCCGGGGCCCTGACGCAGTGCGGGCTGCTGAGCCCGGGGCCCTGACGCAGTGCGGGCTGCTGAGCCCGGGGCCCTGATGCAGTGCGGGCTGCTGAGCTGGGGGCGGGGGTCTTCTTGATAACATAAGAGTACTTAGTGACTCATTGTCCTAAAACAGCATTTTTATTAAATTCCTCTCCATCTCCACCTCTTCCAGGAACTCACGTTGCCTCTCCAGTGCTTTTGGAGATTTTCCAGAGTCACCAGGCTGCTTTCCTCCACAGTCTACGTTTATGTTAGCTCTGCAGCCTTATTTTCCTTCCCACCCACCCCCGTTTAACTCGCTTTCTGGTGGAACCAGTCAAATTCCTGTCACTACGCAGCCTTTTTCGCCGGCGTGTTCTCTTTGGTCACTTCCAGCGTCCCCCTTTCTCAGCTAAATTCAGCTAATCTCTCTTGGCCCATGTTGAGCCCCGTGAAGCCCTCGTAAATCTTCCTCCACCTTTTTCGGCCCACACAGCTTTTCTCTCGTGCGTGTGTTTGTGCCGCGAGTCTTGGCACTTACTTGTGAAGACACATGAACTGATGCTACCTCAGTCATTGCTCGTCTGTTATTTTATGTGTGTTTGTGTTGTTTTCCCAACCAGATTATAAATTCTTTGGGGGGTACCGTGCTAACTTGCTAACTGTGTATTCCTGACATGTTGAGTAGATTCCTTCATTGTGCTGTTACTTCACACCTAAGTCAGAAGGCTGAAACACCCGTTTTGGTTAGGGCCCTAACCTAGCCCATGAAATGAAGCTTGTGTTTCTACTCAGGTGTTTACATTTGATATGTATTTGTATTTAATACCAGGCTGGCAAGTTCAGCGAGCACAGGCACCTAGATCGAGACTGCTTGGTTTAATGCTCTTGAGCTGTCTGAGTGACGTAATTTGAGCCAGATAGTTGGAGCTGCTCCCAGGGTAATGGAATGCTCATCTGAACACTGGGCTGGATGTTTTGGGGATGATGAAGATAAGGAAACATAGTTCTAAATGCAGAAGGGCAAGATGTTACCTCCAAGCAGTACCTGTGTTAAAATGTTTCCAGGAGACTTTCAAAGCTCCTTGCAGATTTCATGGGATTCCACAGAAGGGAAAAAGCATGGAGTAATTCCTCAGAAGCAAGCTTCTGTCTACCACAGGGCCTTTGCTCTTGTTGCTTCTACCAGAACTGTGTTTCCCTCCCAAATAACTGTCTGGCTTCTTGTCCATCATCCTCAGATGATCCCTCCCCAGGTCTTCCATGGCTGCTCTCCCATCCAAACCCCTTGGTCACTGTGACACACGGGGTCAATTGGTGGTTTGTTCCCAAGCCGACTGTTCAATTTTCAGGAAACTTTGCAAACCCGACGACATGACGTCGTAGCTCAAAACTGACTGTGGTGGGAGTATTTACAGTGACAAGGGCTGCAAACCTGGGCCAATGGTTAAACACTTACCAGGACACCCCTGTGTCATACCACCCTGTTTTATTTGGAGCTTTTGTTTCATGTTGTTTTTTCAGAACACGTAACACTCTGAAATTTTCTCTTTTTATTAACACATTTATTGTGTTTGCCTTGTTCAGTAGAGTTTCACCATCACCTGGAGCAGAGCCTAGCAGACAAGTAGCACTAAATAAATAGTTGTTAAATGAATAAATTAATTTCATCAGTGGAGAAATAATATTCAAGAAATCATTTTGAGATAATTAACCTCATTTAGTGGAAAGAATTAAAGTTATATTACTGTCTTACGTATAACCACAAATATAATAGCTGTATCAAGAGAGATTTTTAAAACTTATAAATGTATTAGAAGAAAATACAGAAACCATCTTTATCATTTGCATATGAAATGCCTTTTAAAGGAAGACAGAAAATTCAGAAGCCATATAGGAGAAATTGACAGAGTTTATTATATAACTGCAAAAGTCCATGTGAGAAAACCTAATAAATGAAATAAGATTATCAACTGATAGCAACTGGTAACATTTTAAAAAGGTCATATTGATACCCAATCTATATAAAGAACTCCTAAAAATCAGAAGTAAAAGATACCCCAAGAGGCAAATGGTACAAGTGGGTAATTCACAGAAGTTAGTGGAAAGCCCATTAAAGTTTAAAAAAAAAAGTTTCCACCATCACTAGCAACCTTGGAAGTACAAAATGTTGAGTTACCGTATTTCACATGGAAGGCTGGCAAAAGTGCTTGCTTTGGCAGCACATACGCTAAAAATAGTCAGGCTGGCAAAAATTTTAAGTTGATGATACCCAGTGTCAAGTGAGTTAAATGCTGAGATCAAATCCACTCTAGGCTCTTGGTGGCAGTATGATTAGAGGAGCCTTTGGAGAAGGTGATTTGACAGACTTTTAAAAAATCTTTTTAATGCAGATCTCCTTCAGTCCAGCAGTTGCATTTCTAGGTGTCCTGTAGATATACAGATACACATACGCATAGGATGCGCATAGAAATGTTTATTGAGCATTGTTTGTAAGAATGAAAAAGGGAAACAAAGTAAATGTCCTTTGGAGAAATGGGCGTATGATTAACGCATGTATATCCATAGGAAGTATGATGAGGAATTTTTAAAACGACTTATATCTGTGTAGTTTGATGTGTATATAAACGCCTAGACCAGTGATTCTCAGCCAGGGACAGTTTTATCCCCCATCTCCCATTAGACGTTTGACAGTGTCTGGTGACGTTTTTGGTTATCACAACTGAGATGGCAGGGGATGCTTACTGCCATCTAGGGAGTAGAAGGCAGAGATGCTGATAAACATCCTTACAGTGTACAGGATCGCACCCCCACTACCACAAAGAATTATCCTGCCCCGAATCTCAGCCGTGCCGAGGCCGAGAAAGCCTAAAGAGGAGGGACCTAGGGTGCTGCCGCAGCTAGGTCTCAGGTGGGGCAGATTTTAAGGAGGGAGACAAACTAGGACTTTTTTTTTTTTTTAACTATGTATCCATTTTTGTGTGTGTGTGTGGGAGGAGGTAATTAGGTTTACATACTTATTTTTAGAGGAGGTACTGGGGATCGAAACCAGGACCCTTGTACACGCTCAGCATGTGCTCTAACACTTGAGCTGTGCCCTCCCCCATATCCATTTGTTTTTAATGAATGTGTATCACTTATTAATGAATCATGGGTTGAAATAAGCAGTGATGCTTAATCAGTGAAGTTGGAATTGGAAAAAGTACAGATAAATTGGCAGGAGCAGGAGGACAAGACACATGTGTATGAGGAGATGTGAGGAGGAGCCTGGTTGATTTGTGTCCGTTGTTAGAAGGCTGGGAAAGGAAGACAGCTAACCTAACTGGCTCAGAGTTTCTGGTAGAAATTTAGTAAGAGATTATAATAAAGTGAAAGTTTGAAGGCAAATGTTGGAATATCAGTAAGAATTTGGACGTAATCAGTTAAGAAGGGACCACTTCACACTCCTGAGCAGGTGCACACTGTGGTTTTATTAAACAGCTTTTATTCGCAGTATTTGAGAGCATTACACGAGGTGAGGGGGGAGGAGGAATGGAGCCAGGAGACAAATCAGGTAAGAGTTACGTTGACCTGGGCATGTGGCAGGCCCGGATGAAGATGAGAGCAGTGACTCGGAGCAGACAGACCAAATCTGGGGAATATTTCAAAGGAAGATTCTTGGAGACTAAAAATTTCTGTCACTTCATTACTTTGAGAATATGATTTCTGAATAGAAGCGATGAAGGAGTAGAAATAACACTAAATCAAAGACTAGAGCCCTGTAACTTGTTTTAGAAACAAAATTTATTTAACCTTTATAAGCTTACATTTTTTTCATCTAAAAAGTGGAGGTAATAAATTTTCTTAACAGCTCAGTACACCACCACCCGCATTTACAAATTCCTCTACTCCCTGTGTTTGAGGATTCAACCACCAGGTGGCACTATGTACCCTGGTCCTGAGCTATGCAATTCTATTGGGTAGCCCAGTCTCCTGAAATTCCACAGGGTCCGTCCCCTGCCATTTCACCTATGAAGTGTTCACCTTTTTTTCAGTGCCCATAATATAAACAGCAGTATTTTCTATTAGCCATTAAATGGAGAGTACAGAGTAAGTTATTCCAAAAATAAACAGCATTTTAGAGTTGGACAAAGCCTTATGTATCTGTTAGTCTAATCCAGGAGTTGGCGAACTGTAGACCCTGGGCCAAATCAGACTTCTTAGGCCCAGGAGCTAAGAATAATTTTTACATGTTCAAACGGTCATATTGTAATAGGTTGTATAAATAACTGCAGTTGACCCTTGATCAATACGGGTATGAACTGCATGGGTCCACTCACCTGTGAATTTTTCTCAGTAAATACATAGGACAGGACTATACCATCCACAGCTCGTTGAATTCCCAGATGCAGAACCACAGGTATGAAGGGTCAGTAGTCAGCTGTAAAGTTATGCCAGGATTTTTTTTTTTTTTTTTTTTTTGAGAGTTCTGTTTTATTTGGCGGACATTTCTGAGGACTCAAACGCCTTCGAGCCCGGGATGACACCCCGGTCCCGATCACTCTGAGGGACTGCTTCTATACTGGGGCTTTTAACTGTTTAGACGGTGGGTAATGTTTTCCATTTTGCATCTTGGCCTGTAAATACTTACTATCAAACCCTTTAAGAAAAAGTTTGCCACCCTGGTCTCATTCTTTCATTTAATACTTGAAGAAACTGAAGCCGAGAAATAATTAGTGACTTGCCCACGGTCCCCTGGCAAGCTCGCAGTGTTCCCAGAGTTAGAACTGGGGCTCCTGACTTCTGGCCCAGCACGGTCTTAGTATGAAGTGTACCTTCCTCTTCCTCTTTTGACTCTTAGCTGACACATTCTGACCTAAGTTCCATCGTAACCTCACACACATATGAGTACTGTCCTTTATAACTCAGCCTGGATCTTTCCTGAAGTCAGAAGGTTTTTTCTAAGACAGACACTTGGTTCGGGGACCTCAGGCCAGTGCAGTGTTAGAGGCCCTTTCAGGTGCCAGATGTTTCATCTTGGGGAACCCGGCCGACTACTGGGTTTTTTCTTACGCTAATGCTTCTGTAGAAATTTGTTCTAGGTTTTCAGTTCCCTTCACTCATGCCTCCCGGTTTTTTCTTCTTTTACATAGGAAGAAACAAAAAGATCCGCATGATGTCATTACATGTGAGCTTCACACATCAGAAGGCCGCTCTCCGTCCCTTCGCTCAGCGCACATTTGTGATGCTGCTTCCCGGGGTGGGGTGGGGGTGGGGGCTTCTGCTGGTACCTCTTAGTGCTCGGGTGTGAGCGACGCCCTTTCACTTCCGTCTGAAGTGAAATAGTACCCCCCCCCCCGTCTTTCTCAGAGAGAGCTTGTTTAAGCTTCCACGTACAGCGAGCGGAACAGGCCTGATCTGTGCTCTGGTGGGGAGCTTTCAGCTTAGTGAGGTGCAAGCCGCCACACTTCCTTTTAGACGGAGCGTTTTGTTTGTGTCGGAAACCTCGCAGCGTGGGAAGTCGGTTGATCCCCGCCTCCTAAATCTCGTGCCTTAGAGCTGCAGCCCGAGGGAGTGCTGTGTGTGACACCTCCAGTGCCACCGAGCAGCGCCTTCCCAGCGGACCTGGCTGTAGACAGACAACCTCTGTCAATACAAAGTGGGCACTGCTTGGTTGGTTTGGGTTTTTTAAAAATAAAATAAGGTAGTTTAAAGAACTATAGAAAACTATTGAACACTTAAATCTCTGAAATGGAAATGTTCACCTGCAGTCAGACAAACTGGCATATGGTCATGTGAAACTAAACAAATTTTAATTTTCGTGATTTTTTTCAGAAAAAAATACCAGTATTTTAAAGTTAAGAACTTTAGTTCAACAGATGATTAGGTAATTTCAAGTAATTTTTTACACAGAGTAGTTTTGGGCCCTTTTATTACTCTCTCAAGGTAGATGTTAATCTTTCCTCACATAATTGGTAGTTCTTAAAGGCCTGCTATTTGTCTAAAACAAGCATTTTCCGTGACAATATTTGTTGAAAACAAATATAATCTGATTTTTATTATAGTGATTTGTATGATTTATATTACAGTAGACTGAGCATAATTACAGACCCAAATGTGGAAACATAGACCCCCAAAATAGAGCCTGGAAACTGCCTTTTTTAAAAACCCTGGATTACTGTTTTTATGTTTTCATCTCATAACACTAGACCACTAACTAGATTAATTTGTGCTGTTTGTATAAGATTTGTTAAACACTTTGTATTAGTTTTAGAAAATCATTCAAAAAGAGTATTTGTTTTAAGAAATTACAAAAAATCAAAGTCATGATTAGCTTATTTTATAGACTGGATTCATTTAAATTTTTAATGTTTTGTCCCCAGTTTTAAAAGTGATCATCTTTAATTTTCTTTTTATTGAGAGTCTTTTATCCAAAAGATACACAGCATTCTTAGATACTTTCTGTGGAAATTGGATCATACCTGTAATCACCTTCTGTTTGTCTTCCTGAGAATCACCACTTAAAACTCAGTGATTCCTAAAGCATCCAGAATTAGTGAGCAGCTGCCCATTTGAGATGGCACCGAGAAGACCCTTGTCTGTGTCTTCTGAAAGGAAGTTGTGATTAGATGCAGCAATGTCAGTAGCGTTTAAGCAAGAACGTCAGTGACTTGCCAGACACGTGTGGCATTGCCAGTGTCCGCAGCCTGTGCACTGTTCCACCCCCACCCAAATTCCTTTTCTGAGAGTTAATTTGACTTAAATTTGTTAACGTTTTGATGTCGTGTGGTATCTATAGGCATTGCGATGAAAATGAAACTGCACATTCTAGAAATATCCCTAATCCATGCTGCTTCCCAACCCCTCTTTATCCAAAGGGAACGTGTTGAGAACACCACTCGCCCAGGAGAGATGCAGGTAACCATTCAAAACCTGATGCCAGCGACTGTGTACGTCTTCAGAGTTACGGCTCAGAACAGGCACGGCCCCGGAGAGAGTTCAGCGCCGCTTCGCGTAGAAACGCAGCCTGAGGGTGAGTCCGCCGCCGCCCCGGGGGGGTGAGGGTGGGGGGGGGGGCTGCGCGCCCTCGAGGCGCCACCTACGTGGCCTTACGAACAGTTGCCCGAGAGCAAAGCAGTTCTCACCTAATAGCAGCAAATAGTGTAAGACAACATAATTCTGCTGACGGATGCTTGGATTTCACCGATCCTTTGTGAGAGTTCGCTCAGACGCCTTCTAGAACCTTCCCTCTGAACTCATCTAATATTGTGTCTCTACAAGTCTGAGGCACATTGTCACTTTCTATGAATATAACTCATTAGTTTTATGGCAGAGAAACCTTTGTCATCCTTATCTTCCCCACCCTGTCTCATGCAGTGCCTCACAAGCAAAGTAGGTATTTAACAGTTTTTGTCAGCGGGATTGCCCTGATCTTTATACAGACCACACTCTTGAGAATCTCTTCAAAGCTTTCCTTTGGATCTGTGGTCTTTGGGGCTAGATAATATTATTCTCAGTTACATTTCTTAAGATTTTCTCCAACTGAAATGAGTGCCAAATTGATTTATTTTATAAATGTCTTCTATGCCTTAAATTTGGGTTGTAAAAACTATGGGCCAGAAATTATAAGAAACAACCAAATCAGAATTAATGCTTTTCCAATGAGGATTTCTTCTAAATTTTACCATCTTTTCACAAACCACTGTTTTTCCTCCCAGTTTTTCTTTTACTGTTAACTGCACTAGTTTTTCTGTGTTAACAGACTTCCAGTAACAAAAATTTTTACTTCAGCTAGGGGGCATGTGAGTTACATTTATGGAAGCTACTGACCAGGGAACTAAACAGATTAGATGAATTTCCCAGTGAAACTCTGGAAATAATTCAGAGACTCTACCTGATGGGTGGGCTAAGCAAAGTCAAGAAGCTGTGGAACTTGACTGTCTCACGCTGCAGCCAATCACCCGTCAAACAGCTGTGGAGGACCTCCTCATCCAGACACGACACAAGCTATTAGAGAGGCAAGGGGTGAACAAGATAGGAATTCTCCCCCTAAAGAATGAGCAGTCAGGACAGGAGGCCACTGATCATTTTGGTGATAAAAGCTTAAAGATCAGGAGTCAAACCCAGGCAGGAACAGGAGGGCCATCAGAGTGTCACAGGGTTGGTTTAAGGAAGGTCTTGTGTTCTCACTACAGGGAAAGGACGTTGAATTTCACAGGTCCTGTGTTTAGAGAAGAGCAGAAACAATCTATTTCAAGCTCAGTTTTCCCCCATTACCTTTTGTGTGCGGGCATCATTCATGAGAGAGAACAAAGAACAGTTACTGTAAAAGGTCAAGCAAGTCAGGTTCCTAGGAAAGGATGAGACTGAAGGTTGGCCTTGAAGCATTTGACTTAAAGCAGGTGTTCCTGGGGAGGGAGGATGCTTGACCCAAATCCCCAAAATAGGATCAAATAATGCACATGCAAGATGAATCACGATACAAATGGAAAAGACCACTGGATTTGATTCAGTGCAAGGGTTCCATCCTGGGGCTACAAATCTTCTGAAGATACATAAAAATATTTATGGGGGGAAAAAGCATATGGCTTTCACTGTCACTTCAGAACTTACCAGTAGAACAGTTGAGAACCATTGGACAAACGGGGCATTGTCAGTTTAGAGATGAAAGATGAGATTTACTAAGTGCCTGCCATGTGCCATTCCTGCTGTACGAGGCAGCCAAGACGTAAGATGAGTAAGACTTGACTTCTGGCCCCAAGGAGCTTAGTCTGGTACCAGAGGCAATGGTGTGATGTTCTGTCATCACAAGGAAAGGAGGCCACACAGTCGTCCGTTCGGGGAGTTTGATTAAAAGAAAGTAACTAAAGAATATAGAGGGAAGGGACAGCAGGTTCTGGTGAGGGTGTTTTAGGGATGGAGAGCTACTGGTAACATGTTTTGGCAAAAGAGGAGTTAATGGAGAGAGATTTGCATTTTGTCTGGAGGTATTCAGCCTGTTGAGGGGAGGCGTAAGTGTTGGAGTCAGCCCTTGGAAAATATTTTACATTTTTAGCTTTACAAACGAACTTAAAATTTTTTCCATTTTTTTATGCCTCTGTACATATGAAAAGAATTTATTAGCGCCTTTTTTAGGATCATATTTGCCTATGTTTAGCCAATGAATATATTGAAAGTGATTTCAAGGGAATTTGTTCTGTTTTCCTTCCCCTTAAAAAGTTAGAGGAAAGTTTTCCGTAGCAGCAGAAGTGTGACAAATCCCACCTGTCAGGCTGCACAAAATATGCTCTTAACATTAAGTGAATAACATGATTCATGACTAAATAAAGCAAACAACTGTCAGAATAACCATATTCAGGTTTCTCTACGTTGGTAGCAAAACTAATCTTAAGCTGTGGTGCTGTTACTTAAGAAAACCAGTTTGTTTTACATTTTGTTAATTTTTTTCCCTTGCCTTCAATCTGATGGATGTCTGTTACAGACACCTGAGCACCAGAGAAATGGTTTTCAGATACAGAACATCCACCAGAGTGGAGGCGTAGCCACTGCCCAGGATTTGTGTGTCATTTGGGATTGGAACCTGTCAGTCAGACAAAAAGAATATTGTGAAAAAAAGGATGTGAGCTGTCATGGGATTTAGAGCTGGGCAGGCAGTCGGTGAACCAGTTGTGGAGTCTTCCAGTCACACACACCCCGTGAAGGCTGCTGTCACAATCCCCTAACTGGTCTTCTTGAGTCCACGTTTTAGAACCAGAAACTGCCTAACTCTTGGCTCCACCACTCACCCTCTTTCCTATCATCTGGGACTTTCTTAACCTCTCAGCCCCATCTGTTAATAGGGATCATAATAGTATCTGTCTCATTTGCTTTATAGTGCAAAGATTAAATAAGATGTAACTTAAATACATGTAAAGCACTTAATGCTGGACTGACTGCAAGCATTCAGTCAATAGGAGCTATTTTTTAAATTATTATTTGTCTAGTCTTGTTCCTTTAGTGTTTTTCTTCCATGCGTGGGTTCACATATTCTTTCTAAATGCAAATCTGGTCGTGTCTTGTCATGTTCCTGCTCAAACTTTTCAGTAATTAGCTAACACCCACAAGAGATAACCCAGACTCTTAGCAGGGCCTCGGAGGGTCTCCACTGTCTGGCTCCTGTCATCCATGGCAGCATTCTCTGTTCCCACATCCATTCTCTGTTGCAGCTTGAAGCACAAAACACTGTCTTCTCACCTGTCATCTCCATTGACTGGAATAATTTGCGCTAAGCTAGTGTCTGAGAAAACTTCATTCTTCCTGCTCCCCGGAAGTCTTCACCAAGCTTACAGAAGCAGAAGCGTGTACTCTCTTGATGCTGTTTTCATTACAGAAATTATTACCTAAGCTGTTAGCACTCACGACGTTCTTTGTAACCATTTATGTGTCTGACTTCCCTCTAGACTGGCAGTTCTTGGTGGGCAAGGCCTCTGTCCGTCATTCATTGCATCCCCACAGCCTGGCAATGGAAGCGTCTCTGTGTGTGACTGTTGCTTTTATGTGCTGCAGTCCCACTGCAAGACTAGGATCTTACAAACCATGAGAATTCTGCAATGTTCGCTTTTTTTTTTTTTTTAATAAATTTGAGAGACTTGACAGATCATTTCTGGGTTTGAGTCATAAAGAGGGAAGTCATTTAATTAGATACTATCCTAAAACCGCTTTCGTCTAGTCACTTGTTTTATTTTCAATTGTTTTTAAAACATGGCCAGTGTGATGTTATCGCTGAGACTGGTCACTGAGGGGGTACAGTAAATTTCATTTACATCTTTCTGTTTTGAAATTCTCTTTCTAGTTCAACTCCCGGGCCCAGCACCTAACATCCGAGCATATGCGACTTCACCTACTTCCGTCACTGTCACCTGGGAAACACCACTGTCTGGAAATGGGGAGATTCAGAACTACAAATTGTACTACATGGAAAAAGGGACTGATAGAGAACAGGTATCATATGAAGCTATTTTTAATGCATTGATCGGAATAGTAGAGTTGAAATGTATTTCCAAAACTCAGTACTTGCTTGTCTAGAAATCTGACAGGAAAAAAAAGATGTATAGGAAAAGAAGAATTGACTATATTTCTTGGTACCAAGATTTATTCTGTAGTTTTTGCCAGCAAGGGTCACTAAGCAAGCAATATTTCAGTAAATTACCAGTGTTTAGGATTCGTTTTGACTGTTAAATAGCATTCTATAAAAGGGATAAAAAATCTGCATTGTGTCAAATATAGAATTTGTATAATTAGTTCTTTATTTTGCAGCATTTCATTTGGCTTGAGTTGTGTGTATATAAAGTGTTTCATTTTATTCAAGGATGTTGATGTTTCAAGTCACTCCCACACCATTAATGGGTTGAAAAAATATACAGAGTATAGTTTCCGAGTGGTGGCCTACAATAAACACGGTCCTGGAGTCTCCACACAAGATGTTGCTGTTAGAACGTTTTCAGATGGTGAGTCTTTCTTCCTCTGGGAGCCCTGGTGGCGTAGTAGGAGTGTCACGGGATTGAGTCAAGAAGGTTCAGTTCAAATCCGGTTCTGGTTGTGTGACTTTGGTCAAGTCACTTCACATGTGTGAGCGTGTCTCCTTACATGTGAAGGGTAGATATGCCAACTTTGGGTTTGCAGTAAAGATCTGGTGAGAGCACACAGAACCAGTGCTTGGTACTAAATAGCTTCTTAGTGTCTTTATTTTTAGTAGGTACTTTTTTATGAATAAATATTATTGCCTGTTCCTAACACAGACCGTTCCAGGTCTGTTGGAAGGCTGGCTTTGCTCTACTTAGCAATCACATTTGCATGCCAGAGAGGTCTTTTAAATTCCTCAGTATTTTGTGACAGTTTGTTTCTCACCTGTGACTGAATTTCTAAGTTATTTGCTTATACCCATGACCTAAAGCAGTGGTTTTCAAAGTACATCTCGCCAGAGAGGTTGAGTAGGTCAAGACTAGCATTTTAAAAAAATACCTTTCTAGGGTAGAACAGAAAACAACAGTCCACTGCACTTAGTAAGTGTTTGTATTGTTTCCTGAAACTCAGCTAAATCCAAGTGTCACAAAAATGTCTTTTTCTAAAAAATGTATGTGTGTGTGTATATATATATATAGCCTTTGCGTTAGAGGCTGTAGTTTGACTCCTTTAAGCAAGTGGTCAGATACCACATCACTAATACAGAAGCAAACTGACATCATGGGATATGATGCGTCAAGAAAGACGTAACTTCACCTGTCTCACCTGTGTCGTATCCCTGCCAAAAATGCTACCTGCGAACCTGATCCTGATGAAACAACCAGACATACCCAAATCGATGGAAAGTCTGCAAAAAAGTAAATAAATAAACTGGCCTGAATTCTTAAAAAATATTAGTCTCATGAAGGAAAAAAAAAAAAGAGAGTCATTCTAGGATCTAGATTAAAGGAAATTAAAGACGCATGAAATAAAATTAAACATGCATGATCTTTGGCTCCTGAATCTGGGAGTAAAAACAGCTGTAAAGGACACTCTTGGTACAGTCACTGAATGTTAGGTTGGTGTGGTGTTAGGCAGAGTTAAATACTAGATTATTAGGTATAATAGATAATATTGTTATGTCAGAGTTTTGAACGTGGTCACTGTGTTACCATTGTGTTGGAGTATGTCCTTGTTCTCAGGAGATGCATGCTGTAGTGTTTAGCAGTGAGGTTCATGATGGCTGCACTTGTCTCTCAAGTGATTCGGAAGCAGTATGCAGACAGGGAAGTGTGTCTGTGTGGATATAGTGAGAGAGAATGGAGCAGATGTGGCAGAATGTTAACAACTGGTGAATCCGGGAAAAGTGTGTGGTGTTCATTGTATTATTCTTGCTGCTCTTTTCTGTGAGCTTGACAGAAAGTTGGGGAAAATAAATACAAACTATAGTTTGCTTAGCCACCTACAGAAGCCCATTGGTTAAAGCTTTCAAGAAAAGCCAAGGGGGAAAACGTTTAAGGCAGGCTTTTTGATCTGCACGTGAGCCAGCTTTTCCTGCATTAAGGGGGCTGGCATGCTGACTGCAGTGCCTGGCGTGGGAGCCGAGAGTGTCTCAGCACGGTGCTTCAGGGCAGCACTCTGGAGCAAGACAAACCTTGGTCCCTACGCCAGCTGAAAAAAATACCTGCCTTGAACCACATCTATAGTTCTCACTTATAACAATGGGACTAGTCGTAGAAACTCCTTCGAAGAATTGTTGTAAAGTGTCTGCCGTGTAGGAGTGTGCACCACACCTCAGCTGGTGGTGGAGGGCGAGGATGGTGATGGTCATGATGATAAACACAGCGACAACAGCTGTGCTGGTGCCCCTGCAACGGTCAGGTCCTCCACAGGGAGATGGCTGAAACCACCCCTGCACTTTGTTCAAAACGCAGGTGCCTCAGTCCTTCTCCAGACCCTCTGCGCCTGAATCTCTGGGTGAGGCCCGACGTGCCTTGTCGTTAGCACAGGATACAGCAGTGAACAAGGAAAAACCTCTGTCCTCAAAAAGCCTGTAGCACAGGGGGCACTTGGTTATATGCCTGGTCACCACACGTCAGAGAACAGGAGGGAGAAGTGTCCATGGGTGGGTTAGGAGAGAAACGCTCAAGTCAGCATTTTGTGACTGGAGAGGAAATGAGTCAGGTTCACTTAAGTTTTCTTTGCTTCTTATAGTTACCACGAAAGGAGGTGCTGGCGGGTGTGTGGACCATAAACTTTGAGATACCCTATCTTGTGTTCTAATGTGTGAGAAACTCAAGTTACACAGCTGTCTTTTTAACCAGCAGTCCCAAACTTCTCACACCTGAATGGGTGTTCCCTACTGTAGCTGCCTTGGGAAGCCAGATGGTCACTGTACTGAGCTGCCCTTGCTTAAACATCTCTGCTCTACGTGGGAACTGCCTTCAGAACCAGTGTAGGAACCCCACAAGAAAGCCAAGCTCATTGGCTTATGTCCATCACCTTTTGGACTCATGATGACATTACCCAGTTCATTCACTTCCCGTATTCATTAGTCTTGTTTCCGGAAAATGTGTCCCAAGGTAAAGATAGGCTATTGCCAAGAGTATTCAGAGGAGCACAGTATCAGTTCAGAATGCATTTGGAGTCTTGAAAAGTTCGGAGTCACTGTCATATCTGTAAAATAAGTACCCGACTTCCCAGAGGTGCGGCCTGCCTTGGGTGTGGGTGCAGGTGCATGAATATGTCGCGTTATTTTAAATGAATCAAACGTGGCCACACCCTATCCAGATACTGCTATCAACATGCAGGCACGGCTGCTGGGGTTAGACCTTCGGGTTGCTTTTCGGGGTGTGAGATGCGCGTTTGTGTAGAGTCTGGCCAAGAAGAGTCCCATGATGGGTGATACGTGGGTAACTGAAACTTGTTTTCTCTTTTCTTTGCCTGTCCAGTTCCCAGTGCTGCTCCTCAGAATCTGTCTTTAGAAGTAAGAAACTCAAAGGTAAAACTTTATATTGCTGTTGTTCATTCTTACCGATGGACTGTTGAGCCTCAGAAGGGCTTACAGAGAAGGAGGTTCTGTAGCAGAACAGTTACAAGCAAGGAAAGAAATGAAGTGACAGATGTTACACTTGCCAGTAAAGCTGGGCTTGGAGACTGACTTCAGTTTAGTCTGCCTAACTCTGCTGCCTTTCTCCTACACCAAAATTACTTTAGCCTTTCTGCGAAGCTAGTACCATTATTAGGGGAATCATGACATTCTGGATCGTAACCGTCCAGAACCTTGGTGACAAGGTAGAAGGAAGTTGTTGTTTGCGATACCATAGCCTCTTAGTGCTTCGAGGTGAGCCCAGTGCGAATCAGAGGCAGGAGCCTGGCAGGTGGTTGCGTTGCTGAAACCGTCCCTCCTGGTCGGGCGCATTGTCCACTGAAGGCACGTGTACCACCCAGGGCCCCCCTGGGCTGCACAGACGACCAGGATACTTCATCCTTTAAAAAAAGTACCTGGGGACTCCTTTTCCTCTAATAAACAACCAGCTGTTCCAACATTGTAAAATGATTATAGCTCAATAAAAAATGTTAAAAAGAAAAAAAAGAAAGAAACAACCAGCTGTTCATTAACAGCCCTGTCTTTGAAAAGTTCTAGACAGAAATTACCTGATTTCACTATTGCTGCAGTGGAGGTGGAGGAGAGCCTTACACCCAGCAGTGGTTTACTCCCTAATCCACGTGCCTCTGACCTGATATTTTCCTTCGAAAACTTCACTGAGACTTCTGCCCAGTGTCTTCATTCTGGCAAAATACCCAGGAGATCAAGTGCCCAGAATGTACTGGCTCCCCATTGGGTCTTTGAGGGTTTTAAAATTAAGAAGTATTTTTGGAGTGATTTTTGAGTAAAAGCCTGAGCGCTCTGCTGCCTTTGTGCTGTTCCTCTTCCGCAGGGATTTCAGGGCAATAATACACAAACAGGACCAAGACTTGATGCATTCACCCTGTTCCCTGTAATCTTGTCTTTCCCAGAGTATTGTGATCCACTGGCAGCCACCGCCTCCAGCCGCACAAAACGGGCAGATTACTGGCTACAAGATTCGCTACCGAAAGGCCTCCCGAAAGAGTGATGTCACCGAGACCTTGGTGACTGGGACACAGCTGTCACAGCTGATTGAAGGTGAGCTGCTTTGCACATCGGCAGAGGCTCGGAGGTGGTGTCTCTCAGACGCTGAATTACGCTGTTCTGATGACTGCTTTGGGCCGTTGACTTACAAATTATTTTGAACCATTTTTGCTTTGTTTGTGTAATAGTTCGTTCTACTTCTGACTTGGTAAAAATTAGTGGAAAACACTCTTAAAGCTTCTGCCACCTGTGGTGAAATTGTGTTTGAGTTTTATTCCCTTACTTGGCTTTTTCTGTATTCTCCATATTTTCTTTTTTGAATGTGTGTATGTCACTCTTTCGTAATCTGAAAAAAAAAAAAAAAAAAAAAAAAGAAAAGACAGAGCTGTGTAAGCAGAGTCTACTCAATCGGGTTGACAGCAGAGGCCTATAAGATGATTTCTACAGTGTCGACACTGCTCTTGTGTGTGGCCTGAAACAACATTTGTGAGTAGCCACAGCAACGCAGGGATCACTCTTGCTACTGTGAACATGACACAGTTTTAGAAAATTCTGTCAGGGTAGCTCCTTCTGTCTAGTTTTCCCTTTATGTGCCACGGAGCAAGTAGCATACCTGGTAAAACTGGACCCTGATCCCTCTCTGACGTGGGTGACAGTTGTCCCCCCCTTCCTGCCTTACGTAGGGGAGCTGGACTTGGCTCACCCAGAGCAAGCTGGCTTTGCCGGAGAAGCGTGGGAGGGGATGAAGTGCCTTTTGCTCTTTGGACAGTGGAACCGTGCTTAGGGAGAACAGAGGCAGATCCCCCAACACAGCGTCCTGGGGTTTCCTCGCAGAGCTGGTAGAAGAGAACGACTGAGAATTGGAGTTATTTGCTATTATTATTATCTAAGCCTTGAGAATGAGTTTCATCACCCTTGGGGAGCTCGGAACTTTCCTTACGTCGCTGCCCTCCTGGCTAGACTTCGAAAGGATGAGAGAAGCTCCACACAGTCACGTTTCTATGTCCCCAAAGACCGGGTTCTTGGTGGAACCGAGATCCAGGGGGAAAAGTGGAATGGGTCCTCCCCTTCATATGGGCATAGGTTTCTAAAAGCTGAGAGAGCCAGTGACAGTGAAAACCTGCGCCCTGGTGCCTGGCCGGCTCTTCTGCGTGCTCCTCGCATCACAGGTGGGATTGACTTCTTTCAGACTAGGAGAAAGCGAATGTTTGTTTTCAGGGGTACCTTTAAGTCTTCTGGCTTCTTCACATGAACCCCGCAGCTCTAAGCTGCAGCAGTAGATCTGGTTGCACGGGTGCTTCTGAGAGATCCCACGGAGGGAGCAGTGCAGCAAAACTGGTCACAGGTGCTCCTACAGGTCAGTCTGATTTCACCCCAAATGCAGATGAATAACACTTCCCACCTATAAGGCCTTTATTTTGAATATTTAATAGCAGGTCGTTACTGTACACCAGGCACCGCTCTTGTTTCTAATAAATAAAAATACAGTCCTTGCCTCTGGCTGTCCATTTTCTCAGCGAAGTATTTGGTATATAAGCAAAATAACACTTTCATCATAAAAACAGCTTTTTATCAAGAGAATTCTGGTATTTAAAAATCATGTTTCGATTCATCCATTTGTTTAACAGACTTCACTGAACTTCTGTTAGTACGTGCTGGCACTGGGCAGACCGTGTGAGCGGAAGTGCAGACCTTTGTTCCCTTGGAGCATTAGCTTGAGGCTGACAAGTATTAGAGAGCAGTGCGGGGTCCCAAAATTCTGTTCTGAGCAGCAAGTGATAGGACTTTACGTTTTCACCAGCAGTTACGGTTGTGCCTTGTGTTTGTCCCACTCACAGCACTTAACACATCCTGCCGTGTCTCTGTGATGTGAACTGAGCGCCTTGGTTTCAGCAGATGAACCCGCAGGTTATTGTGAGGGGGAGGGGCTCCGCCCTTTGATCACGTGTCTCCCTCACCCTTGTACGTTGCAGCTCCCCAAAGGGAAGGGGATGATAATCTGACTGGTCAGATTCTTCCATGTCCTCGGTTAAGCTGTGTTTGCCGGTAGCCCAGGTTGCTGTCTGTTCACAGTCACTCATACCTGTTTAGTCCCCTCTGGTACTTCCTGCTCAGTGTGTGATGGAGGAGACAGGGAGGTAGACTGACTTGGACCCAGCCATTCTGCTTCTCCTTCTGTCTGGCTGCTTGCTTTCTTGTGGGCAAGCAGAGTCAGGATGGGCCCACAGGGAGCAGAGCTCCCGTCTCTCCTCTCACCCTGTGAAGGAAGACGTGCTGCGCGGGGCTCATCCTGCTTCCTGGCCAGCTCCTCTTGCAGTAGCGCTCCCTGTGGCGTTGCTGTGCTGTGCTGTTGGCCAGAGACCCCGTTATCTGGATATGGGGAGGTAGGGTAATTTTCCAGACCCCTTACAAGACCTGTTGCAGGATCGGGTACGTAAGTGCTCTAAAAACGGATGCATGTGAACTGCACACTTGAAGATAGCTAAGATGGTAGGTTCTATGTGTCTTTGTACACAATAAAAAAAAAACAGAAGCATGAGCCTGTGAGTGGCTGGCCGCGTTGTTCTCTGTTGCTGTCCTCTGTCGGGCAGACTGACACGTGGCTCTGTGTTGCCTTTGATACGTGGGTGTATCAGGTACTTTACTAGCTGCTAGTAAGTATGAAAGATTGCACAGTAGGAAGGATTTACTCCTCTTTTACTAACTATGTACTTATGGACGAGTTAACTGTTGAGAAGGAGATTGCTAAGCCATGCTTGATGTTTAAAATTTTTCTGCTGTGGTTACAGGGTGGCTCAGAGGACGGAGAGTCTGGTGTCTTCTGAGACCCACCGACTTTGTTCCTTTGTTACAACTCTTTCATTCTCATTGGCCTCTCTCTGGCCTCAGCCTCCTTAGTAATGAAATGACGGGATTACATTTGGTCTCTGAGTACCTTCAGGCACTTTAAAAAACCATCTGCAGCCTCCTAGGAGCCTTGCTCATTCTGTTTTCCTCTCGGGCTGTGCGGACTCCAGCCTCCACGTGAGAGGTGGGAGTGCCTCTGTGCTGCGCTTGCGTGTTGCCTGTTCTGTGTTAACTGCAGCTGAAATTGTATCAAGATACTAGCTTTGTACTAAGTTGGCGGATGAGATATTTGCTTTCATGAGAGATTGTTAATCTTTTTGTTTTTCCAAAGCTCTTGTTTCAGCCTCTTTTCTCTCATTTGGGTCTCAGGTCTTGATCGGGGGACCGAATATAACTTCCGAGTGGCTGCTCTAACCATCAATGGTACAGGCCCGGCTACCGACTGGCTGTCCGCTGAAACCTTTGAAAGCGACCTAGATGGTAAGAACAGCAGTCGGCAGGGCTGCCACAGCCGGGTGACAACTGGTCAAATGAGTCAGACTGGAAAGCCACAGATTTGGGGTATATATGGCTTAGAACTGTGAACGTTAGTGGATTGTACTGCTGTCAGCAAGTCTCCTGGAATGTGTATTTTTTCTCACAGTGGCTTTTAAAGAACTGTCCCTTTAAGCAGAAACAGAGCAGATACAAATGTACAAGTGTTTTAAGTCTGCTTTTTTTTTTAGCAAGGCCACTGAGCAGATGGATGATCTGAAATGTAAGGGTAAATGATATAAACTGTGCCTTTATTTCCGTCAGTTTCCTTTTGCCTTCGTCCTGGACACCTTGCCCTTTTCCTCGCTAGTTTTTTCAGTAACTCCATATGGGTGTGTGCACGTGCCTTTATCAGAGACAGGTGCTGCACTGGAAGACAAAAGGCCTGAGTCCTTATTCTCATTCTTTGTTTACTACTTTTTAAATTGAGGTAGAAATGTATGTCTTGTAATAATGTATTTGAAAGACACTGTAAATTGCCACCTTTTAAAGACTCTTACTCTCCCACCTCTTAAATCAATTTGTGGTTCTAAGGTTTTATATTTTCTGACTTATCATGTTACTCAGGGGGGTAAGTAATTGAAAGCATTGCTGTAATGTGATCCTGGATCACCTCTTGACAGCAAGCTTTTATTTAGTTGGTGTTACGCCTTTCTCATTCCTCCTGCTAGAATTTGGGGATCTATGTGGGTCCAAGAAGAATGGGTAACACTTTGAAAGACAATTTATTTGTTTTTTTCCATTGGACAGAGGTTCTTGAATCTCTTTGTCTTCCCTCCCAAATAATTACTGCAACATCTTATATTTCAGGCTGTTTGAGTTTTGTTTTCTTAAGACTGCAATAAAACCATGGGTCATACTTCACTATACAGACAGATTCTCTTTGAATTATTGGGCATAATGGAAAAAACTTGGCCACCAGTAACTTGTCAGGAGGCTGAACACCATTCTGCAAGGATGATGAAATGTTCTAAAGGAAGGTGGGCCTGGATTTCATCTTGCTTTTCTACTTTCCTTCTCAGAAACTCGCGTTCCCGAAGTGCCGAGTTCTCTTCACGTCCGCCCACTTGTCACCAGCATCGTAGTGAGCTGGACGCCTCCGGAGAATCAGAACATTGTGGTCAGAGGTTACGCCATTGGTTATGGCATTGGTAGTCCTCATGCCCAGACCATAAAAGTGGACTATAAACAGCGCTATTATACCATCGAGAATCTGGGTGTGTATGCTAAGAGGACGTAATTGCACATGTGATTTCTTTCTTTTTAACTTTTTATTGTGTAATGATACTTTTTTTACAGAAAACTTTAAAAAATAGTGCAAAGAATTTTTGTATGTCCTTCACTCAGACTCCCCAGAGGTTCGCATTTCACCACACGTGCTTTATCTTATGTATGCACCTGTTTTTCTCTCAGAACCAGTTGAGAGTAAGTTGCAGACATAATTCCCTTCTACCCGCTAATACTTTAATGTGCGTTTCCTAAAAATGAGCGCGTTTTCAACTGTAACCACAGTGCAGTTATCAAAACCAGCAAATTAACTGTGAGACAATATTTGTGGACTTTATTTACATTTCACTAGTGGCCTCATTAATATGTATAACAAAAGAAAAACGTTGTTTTCTGGTGCAGGATCCCATGTTGTATTTAGTTACTGTGTTTCATTAGTTTTCTCTTGGTCTTTTCTTAACCGTTATGACTATGACATTTTTGGAAAGTGTGGCCCACTTTTATTTTGTAGCATGTCCCTCAGTTCAGACTTTGTAGTATTTCCTCTTTGTATTCGGTTTGTGCATTTCTGGAAGGAACAGCAGGGAAACGTGTGTTCTCACCAGTGTGTGAGCAGGAGGGCCGTGAGAGCCTGTTGCTGGTGGTGGTAACTTTAATCACTGGTTACAATGGTGTCTCCACATTTTACCACCATGGTTTTTACTTTTTTTCCTTCATAATTAAAAAATACCTTGTAGGCGAGCTACCTTGAGTCTATAAATACCTTGTTTCTTGTCAAGCTTTTACTCCCTAGTTTCAGAAGCTTTAGTAACACTGATTACTGTGGTGTTTCCCACGCAGAAAACAGTTTATCTCCAATCTCTCTAGCTTGGCTACTCCAGTCCCTGTCCTCTTTCTCAGAAGGAAAGGGGTTTGTTTCATTCCAAGCTCCGCCCATGGGCCTCCAACACATGGAAATCTTACTCATCCATTCTGACCCATGCTCTTCAGTGTACGGTAGCAGCACTAACCCACTGATGAGTCGGAGTCAGAAGTGGATTCGAGAGCAGTCAGTCCTGGGACCAACTCCAGGAAGGTGATCTCGGCCAGTTTTCCTGTGCTCTGTACACTGGCATCTCCATGTCTCCCCATACCCCAAACTAATCCCACATGAAGGTTTTAAAAATCTTTCCTGACTTCCTCTGCAGTTAAGATTATACACAGTGAACTTTTGAAATTCTGTAGTGGGAATTTTTTTTTAATGTTTCTATTTGTTTCTTTCCTTCAGATCCCAGCTCGCACTATGTGATCACCCTGAAAGCATTTAACAACGTGGGTGAAGGCATCCCGCTGTACGAGAGTGCTGTGACCAGACCTCACACAGGTAAGGGACCCTGTGCACTTCTGGTCCTCAGCACTTTTTCCAGAAGCTGAAGTAGGATGTTGTCATGAGCTGTGCCTCACAGGTGTCAGTGGAACGAAAAGTGCTTGTCCGTTTAGGGTATAGGCTTCAAACTGGAAAATAAATGAGCTTTCAACATGGACGTTTCTGTTAATCCTTGTTTTTCTTTTTAGAAAATACTGAGAATCTTGTCATGTAAACAAATCTATGTAAATGTTTAACACGTTTTTAATGTGTTGGGATCTAGAAAGCATAGCTGTGGGAGAATTGTAAGTGATTTTCCATCTTTTGGGTCATGTGAGTTATAACTAAAGGAAGTTACAAAAAAAAAAAAAGGAGGGAAGGATCTCCGTATCTCTTTAGGGATTTTGTACGTTACTGATGAAATAAATATATGATTGGTGAATCCAGCATCTCTTTTATTAGTCACCTGAGTTAGCTGGGAAAGTTTTTCTATGTGCTTTTTATAAGCTTTATCTGTATAAAGAGTATAAAGTCCTCTGTACTGTCCATGTGAGCAACTGTACATTTATTACAAAAGAGACCAAATATTCATTACTTTTTTTTGTAATTTATCTATTTAAAATATCCTTAACGGAATAATGTTAAAGTTCTATAGCTACATAAAGCATGTGATTTAGAGCTGAATGAGGAAGTTTATTGAAGTGAACATAATAGAATTTTAAGTTTTTCTAAAGGGTCCTGAAAACTAAAGAATTTAGCATTTTCAGAAATGCTCCTTTCCATTTGTTTCTCAAAATTGTGAGTCTTTGCTGCCTGCTATGTATTCTGGATATTTTGCATAATAGTGTGGATTTGGCATTATTTTTTTTTTAAAGATGATCTCTGTCCCTTTTTTTATGCTTCTACTTAACAAGACCAACATCATTGCTGTATGTTTGGTAGTTCTGCTCTGTCTACTCCTGTGTGCTTAAAATTTATAAGTTCTTTTAAAAATAGCTCTGGTATTTCAGAAAGGAAAAAAGTAAGATGAAAAAATACTTAAATAAGTAGTCTACAACTTTCTTAAATCAGAAAAATCAGATTTGGAATTATTTTCTTTTATGTGACTTAAAAATAGCATCTGGCTAGAAATATACAAGGAAGTGTTCATAAGTCATTGTAACCTAGTTATCTTTTCCAAGGGTTGTTAAAAATAAGAAATTTCTCAAAGTAGTCTGATGATTTTTGCACCTGAAGGTGCATTTTCTGTAGCTAATTGGTATGTGCTCTGATCTTTGAACAAAGCCCTTGATTATAATGTATGCAATTCCTCTGTTATTTTTAGTCCTCATTGTGTAGGAAGTACACAGATGGAGAGAGACTACTGCTTTAGCTTGGCCATTATTCATAAACAAGGCCCACATCATTTCAGAATTTGCATTACAGGAAGGACTAGTTACTTTAACTCTGTGGGAAACCCATTTTAAAACCTTAGCTTGAATCAGTGTGCGTATACTTAGAACACTGCCCGAGAGCTGAGAAAGCCCAGACGGATGCGCTGTGTCTCCCCGGGCCCACGGTGCCTTCTGCTCATTCTGGCCCTTGTCTTGGCAGTGATGCTTAGAGAATGTGTCTGTTGCATACAGGACAGGACAGAACCCGAGTATGGACTTGCTGTCGAATAAGGGCTCTGACTTCTGAAGTTCACAATGGCTGTGTCCCTTGGGCTCCTGGTAACTGTGGCATCTTCCATAACTGATTGGGACTCAACAGTGGGTTGTTCTCTGAGTCTGTGGGAGAAAGTGTAGAAGATACTCTTGCATGCTGTCAGCTTGCCTTTCCCCAAAGAAGAGTAATGCCCTTGGGTTCCTTTTGCTTTACTTGGATGTGAGCCATCTTACTGTACTCAGTTTAGACCCAGGACATCAGCAGATCTGAACTGTGTGGGAATCAGGTGCCCCCAATACCAAGGCCAGGCGAAGTTGCCACTGGCTGACATTCAGGTCCCAGGTTTCATAGCAGGACCCTTGCATGTCCTGTGATAAGCATTGATAAGCCACGTCTCAGAAATTCCGCCACATTCACTGAAACATCAAAACAGATCACGAGCTTTGTGTTGCTCGCTCGAAAATTATACCCTTGATTTTAAAAGCAGTTTTCATCTTCTCATGACCCTTTTGAACAGGAGGTAGAATTTTCAAGTAATTTAAAGAAAATTTTTTAGGAAAAAGAAAATTGAAGTATGAGTGTTAATATAGTCACTGGATTACCAAGTTTTATGTATCTATTCAGTATACCTGCAGAATACAGTAGGAGAAAATAGCTAATGACTGTTTCTTTGGACGCTTTCCTGCAAATTTTTCCTGAAAGAACACAAGTGGAAATACTCGTTTAAACAAATGATGGTTATCTATTAACTCCGGCTTCTCTTTCTCTTTCTCCACTCCTCACCTTTCATTCCATTATATTACCCTGCATTTCCCTTTTCTTTTCTTTTTGTTTGTGTTAAAATGCCACTTCCCTTTTTAATTACTTTTTACCCAGACACTTCTGAAGTTGATTTATTTGTTATTAATGCTCCATACACTCCAGTGCCAGATCCCACTCCCATGATGCCACCAGTGGGAGTTCAGGCTTCCATCCTGAGCCACGACACCATACGGATTACGTGGGCGGACAACTCGCTGCCCAAACACCAGAAGATCACAGACTCCCGGTACTACACAGTCCGCTGGAAAACCAACATCCCGGCCAACACCAAGTACAAGGTACGCGCGCGTTTGCTCTGGGTGAGAAAAGCTAATTATTGGTACTTCTGATTCTGAAGTTCTTGATTCATCTGTTCCAGAATGCGAACGCAACGACTTTGAGTTATCTGGTGACTGGCTTAAAGCCAAATACGCTCTATGAGTTCTCTGTGATGGTGACCAAAGGTCGAAGATCCAGCACGTGGAGCATGACGGCCCACGGGACCACTTTTGAATTAGGTATGTGTCCTCAGATCTTTATGTCACACGGCACTGCCTCTCTTTGCAAACGTGAGAGCCAGCGAGAGTCCATGCTAACGTGTGTCGCCTTCCAGGTCGTGAGACTTCTCACCACCTGCTTTTACGACGCCAGGAAAGAATCGAGTGCAGGAACTGACGTGCTTACAGAACACAGTGAGCACGACAGCTGGAGTCCAGTGTTTGCTTTTTCTGCTGATGAATTAATGGTTATGTTTTTATCACTGTACAAAAACATCAGCAAACAACAAGATAATATAAAGCAAAGTACATTAGATTTTAGGAATCAAGAATCCCAGGGCAGCCAACTACGTGATCAGAAGCAGATCATGCAGCCTCTCTCTCTGGATCTGTCTCTTCCTTCTATGAAAGAGGAGTAGTTTCTGCCTTTCCTTCAGGATAGGGTGAAATAGAGTGCCCTGTAAGTAAAGCACGTGGTCAAGTATAAAGCACTGTTGACATGTAAGGGGCCATTCTCATTAATCCCGCCTTACTGGTAAGTGGAGATGGAAGAGAGGCCGTGAACTGCCCTCCGCCGGGCGCTCAGCGCCGCCCTGGCAGCCTTCCCGCAGACCAGTTAACGTCTTGTAAAATCTCCCACTGGAGCCTTCCTACAGTTTGTGTCTGTTGAGTAAACATGCAATAGAAGAGACAGCGAAGCACGTGAGGGGGGAAGTGAGCCTCCCGGCCCTGAGACGGTGCTTGCTTTCCGCTCCCCTGCATCTGCCCTTCTGCCCCTGGTGCTCCCTAACGTGGGGGTGGGGTGGGGTGTCTGTCCTGCCCCCTACTTCTGTCTCCCCTTTATATAAATAATGAGAAATGGAGCTGTAGTCTCCCCAGGCTGGGTTTGGTCCTAATGTCTCTTCATCATCTTCGCAGAGAAAATGGGCTGAATTTGAAGAGATAGAAATAGAATGCACAGAAGCGTAAGAAGACCTGGAGTTTGCTTTCTTTGCCAGTTTTAAGAATATCTCTTGGCTTTCATTTCAGCCTATTAGCTAATAAATGATGTCGCCTTAGGATATTTGCATTTCACCGGACTTCCTTCCATTTTACGGCAGGAGAATTCCAGTATTTTAGGAAGAGAAGAATAAATTTAAGGATGTACTTAATTCGCTCATTTCCTCGCTAGTACGTTAAAAGTTTTCAGCCATAGCATGGAAACAAAAATGCACTGTCATTTTTATTTTACTGGTTTTTCTATTCCATAAGCAGCAATAACCTTCAGTAGATGACTGTATCTTTTCAGTGCAAACAATGTAAAAACATTAATTTGTAAGTCATTTATCCTTTGAGGAAATAGGGGTTTTCAAACATCATATTTGGTTGGGAGAGACACCTGTAGGTGGAGTGAAAATTATTTTACACTTCAAAATGTTCTAGCAAAATAATCCAAATTAGTGAGGGAGGTGTCATCTTGTGCACGTTACATGACTTTTCTCATTTGCGGGGCCCTGCCCTGTGGAGCAGGGACTACGGATGTCTCCCGATTTCCCCGAGTGTGCTGCCTGCCACAGCCCCAGCGGAGGTGCCTGCTCTGCATCCTGGTGTTTTCTCTTTGGTAGTTTGCACGTGTCTTCTTTTCACTGGAGCTATTTGTAGGTGAGCAGCAAGCTCTGTGAAGCCGGGGACGCTTTACCTTTGTTGCCTTGTGTGTACCCTTTACTGTGCCGTGTAAGTGGAGACGGTGGAGGAAACGGTGAACTAAGTTGAAACGGACAGGAATTATTGCAAGTATTGTTATTTTGTAGTTCCTACTTCTCCACCCAAGGATGTGACAGTCGTGAGCAAAGAAGGAAAACCCAGGACCATAATTGTAAACTGGCAGCCTCCCTCTGAAGCCAACGGCAAAATCACAGGTAAGGTACCTGCGGTGTGAGTGCGTGTCTGCCCCGGTCCCTGCCTGTCAGAAGCGTGCAGGAGAGAAGTGGGGGGTCTGAAGCCTGGTCTGGTCATTTTATGAGGTGCTGTTGTGAGTCATGACGGTCCTGAAAGTGGAGTAAGGGGCACCGCGTGCCCACAGCGACGTAAAACGCAAGTCGCTAGCTGGTGGTCCTGACCCACATCGCATCAAAATCTGGCGGGCGTGGGTGGCACTGGACGGCCTTCCGCTGGTGGGAGCCTGTGGACGTTACGTGCTTTCTGCAGGAAAGCTGTTCTGCTCTGTCTGACTAGATGACCAGCTTCAGAGTTGAAGACCCTGCCTAATTATGCAGGGTGACACCCAGTGAACAAGGATGCAGCTCTTTTACCCTGAAGCCCAGAAAAACCCACTAGGCACTTAGTCGTGTCCCCCCACCCCACCCCAGGCCTGCTGCTTCAGTTTCCTGTGCTCTTGCAGTGGAGTTACACCTGAGCGGGCCTAGGCCTCTGCAGGGACCTTGATTCCTCCCCCTCCCACCCCGGACTTCCAGAGCAGGGGGCGCCGTGCCTCCCTCAGCTCTGGCGGGAGTCAGTGGCTGATTACCCCTGTCGAGTGGGTGTGTGCGGAGGAGCGGGGGTTCTCCTCCTCAGCTTCCTTTGTTGTGAATAAGGCGTCCTAAGGCAGCTGAGAACGCTTCTTGGCTTTGTCCTGCTGCGGCTTTCAGCGAGAACCCCTTTCCATGGATCCCTGGTCCTGATGTCATTCTTCAGGTTTTTGAAGTTACCCCTTCCGTTCAAGAATCAAGCCTGACTTGATACGGATTACATTTTGTTGTGTCTTTAAGAGCCAGGAGTGATGCACAGCATTGTTGCACTGTGTGGGTCAGGTTCTTCCTGCCCCAGCCGTGGAGGCTGAGTGCCCCCTGGTGGATGTACCGAGTGGCTCGTCACTGTGCCATCACCCTCTCCCCCCACCCCCACCCCAGGTCTGGGAGAGCCCAGCAGAGGTGGCTGCCCTTCTCCCAGGAGTTTTTGTCCTGGGAAGTCACATTGGCAAGAGCCGAAATAGCATTGTCAGGCTGTTACTGGCTTTCACAACTATGCTGGTTTACTTGTAGACCCTCGAAGTTTAGGATATTGGAATGATTGGATTACTTTCCTTTTATCCTTTCTTAGCTTCTGAGAGTATTTAACGCTACATATTTAATCTTTAACTATTTTTATTACTCCAACTGCTCGTGTGGATGGTAACTGGCAGTCGGACGCTGTTGAAATTGTGATTTTCTCTGTATTATGTTTATTATCGCTTTTGGAATGCGTTTCACCGTTGCTGACTTAACCTGTAACTGGTTCTCTGCTTGTATGTGTTGTAACTTGTATCTTTATTGACTTACTGATTGTAAGAGAAAACGCAGGAATAAGAGTTCTTTTCCCACCAATTCCTTCGGACAGGTTACATCATCTATTACAGCACGGACGTGAACGCAGAGATCCACGACTGGGTTATTGAGCCCGTTGTGGGAAACAGGCTGACTCACCAGATACAAGAATTAACACTTGACACACCGTACTACTTCAAAATCCAAGCGCGGAACTCAAAGGGCATGGGGCCCATGTCTGAAGCTGTCCAGTTCAGAACGCCCAAAGGTAACACCCCCCGAACGGAGCGTTTCTTTGTGTGTCTCTCGAGGGGGCTGTGTGTGCACACGTCACGTTAGCGTGCAGGGACTGTGGACGAGGAAGTCCTAATGCTGAGCTTTGAGCCACGGTGTGAGCACTTATCTCAAAACCATCCCACCCACCGACCACCAGATCAGTGCTCCCTGGGTTACCGACCTAACCGTCTGGCTTATAACGGAGCTCTGACTCCGGGCTGCTCGAGGTTGATGAGTTGCAGTGATCTGGAAGTTTTTACCAGGCAGATCAGATGTTCCCGTACAGAGTAACAGCACATTATTACGATGGATGGTTCTCTTTCAGCGCATGAAAGGCTTTGTGGACCTTTGTAGAGAGAAAGAGACTAAAAGGGGCCCTTTAAAGAAAACTCTGAATAAGAAAGTGAAGATAAAATACTGAACCAAGTAAGCTTAGGAACAAAATTAAGTCAAGGGCTGAGTCTGTGGAAATGATGGAAACCATATCTGGATTTCTTTCCTAGTACTGAAGACAGGATTCAGTTTGTTTGGAAGTTTGTGGGGTTTTGGTTTTTTTTTTTTCCTTTAAAGATTCTACCTGTCCCGTCTTCAAAGCTTGTGATCCTTGCTCTTGTTTTTTCTTCCCCTGTGCTTGGCCTGTTAGCGGACTCCCCTGATAAAATGCCTAATGACCAAGGTAAACGGGCAGATGGCCTCTGTCTCCTTTCCTCTCTGTTGTGACCTGTTATTAGCTTTTTGTTGTTTTTGTTTCTTTTTTCCTGAAAATCAGTACCATATGTTAAAAAATCACATATTTATTGGCCAAAGTAGAGTCGAGTCCATGTTTGTGGCACTTGGGGTATCTGAAAAGCTGAGGGATTTACTTAGGAGTTAGACAGACTGGCAGGGAAAAAAAAACAGGTAATCTGAGTTCTGTAGCTGTAGGAGACTGGCCTGAAGTGTAGATGAGATTAGCCTTTGTGCTAAGACACTAAAATTCTGTAACACAGATAGGCACGTGGACCGTGATGAGAACAAGCCTACCAATTTGTCATGTTTGTAACATCTAGGATTTTATTACTATCTCTAAATGAAAAGTTTAATCAAATTCAGTGGGTACCCTATTTTCCTCCCCCTACGAAGAATCTACAAATGTACCCCCTGAGCTGCGTGATTATCCCTGACGAAATGAGCGCTCTCTCTTTTGTTATAAGCTTAACGCAGAGCTCTTTCTCCATTTCTTCCCTTGAGTTTACCTGTTTACTTTAAAAGGGGATAGAAATAACTTACAGTGGAAATTCAGGAAGCATGAGCTTCAGCGTCACCAGTCTTAAAATTACCTGTCAGCGTGGTCTTTTCTCTGTGGTTGCTGCGGTGCAGAGGCAACTGTACTTGGTGATTTTCACCTCTGGGAAGTCAGCGAAAGTTGGTATCTGTTTCCTATACGAAGAGCGATCGAAGTAAATTTGATGCTCGCTTTTATTCTTCAAGAGTAGTTGTTGGAAATACAAAGTCTTTGAATCTTGGTTAATGAAGGGCACGGAGGATTCAGAATTTGAGGCTTTAGGGATTTGGAAATGTGTTTGCGTTCGATGAGTCTTTGCTGTATGTTGAAGAAATTGCAAATGTATGCACGTGTGTGTGCGTGTGTGTGTGTGTGTAAGGCCCCCTAATCATGGTAGAACTTTGACTTAACTTTAGCATGAGGGTAGAAAAGTAACTGTACTGAATACGCACAGAACGTAAATGTGTTCATTTACGCACCAAGTGTAAATGTGTCGCCAGGGTGCAAGTCTCACCTACCCCTCACCTTTGATGTTTAAAAATCTTTACCCGTATTTATTTTTGGTGTTTGGCTAGTCCTCTGAATTCCTGGTTCATAGGCTAAGTTTAAGGAAAAATAATAGGAAATATAGGCGTCAGTTTATTGGCAAAGTATGTTCTTTAGCGTTTATTCACGTAATGTGCCACTCTGGGTAGTTTGGCTGGAACGCAGGCTACCTGACCAGAAAAGTGCGCTGAAATGCAAAGAGCCTCACAAGTGCCGTCTCGTCTCTGCCAGCGTCTCATAGTGACACGTGCCATGTGCCGTGTGGGGGGAATGACGGCAGAAGTAAGGGGACAAAGTAATCAGGGTGGACAGTGGAAAAGGTCAGGGCCTGTGAGTTAGATTCTAGAATATGCCCTTTTGGTTACTCAAGAGTGTCTGTTGTCTTTGAGGGTTTTGAGCTTCTGGAAACACAGAAAACACTGTTTTCATCCCTAGATTTATTCTGTCAAATGAACTACACACAGAAACCTCCAGGTTTTCACCTCGTCCCTTTCCTCCAAGCCTGACACTTTGTGTAGAAGTGCTTGGTCTTAGCTCTGATGTTATCCAGAAGCACGTCGAGTTTTTGCATTTCTAGTCAAGCTTTGTTTGTAGAAATAACACTCATTTAAAAGTGTTTTCTGAAGCTTCGTGCTCTCTACCCTCTGTAGAGGGTGAGATTATATTCTTCCCTAAACATTATTTAGCAGTTTATATTTACTGAGCATTTACTATGTGTCAGGCAGTACTCAAAATATTTTATACGATTAAGTTTTCCATTTAATCCTCACAGCTGTTTCATGAAGTAGGTACCATTATCATCACCGTTTTACAGTGAGGGAGCTGAGACCCAGAATGAGAGCCAGATGACTTGGCAAAAGTCAAACAGTCAGTGCGCGACGGAGCCAGGGCTGAAGTGCAGGCGGCTGCCGAGCGCCGTGCTGTGCGGCCCGCGGGGGGCCGCTCTTGCAGACCGCTTCCAGAGTGCGAGCCTGCCTCCTCGGCCTCTAGTCCGCTCCTAACTCTGAGGAAGGCCTTTGCTTTATTGGGGAAAGTCTCCTTGTATTTGCTTACCAAGCGGCTTTTTCTATAAACATGTAGAATTAAATTCAAGACCAAGAATACGAATTTTTTTTTTTAAAAGAACTGATCTTTGTGTTTTCTGAGGCCTGCTTGTGAGGTGGTCCCGAGGCCAAAGTCAGCAGCCTCACTTGTTAGCTCCACGCGGGTGGGTTAGGACACAGTGTTCTTTGTGAGCAATCAGAGGAGAGACTTCGGTGTTTTATCTGTGGATCTTTAGGCTGACTGAGCAGGAACTGAGAACCCAGTTTGAACCTCCACTTGCCTTCCTGCTTCCTGCTCCTGCTCCTGCTCCTTTCCTTTATATCTGGAAAGGCAGCTTTATGCTTTGAGAAAAGAATCCAAGCGCTGCTGACACCTGCGAGGCCAGACCCACACAGCCAGTCCCTTGTAGATGGAGTACATTTCTTTAACGCGGAGGCTGACCCGTTGCAGGGGACCCTGCTTGTGCAGTGAGCGCCCTGAGGGGTGCTGCGGCCCTGTTCCCGGGCTAGAGAAGTAGGCGTGTTCCCACCCTGACAGCCAGGAGCGGCCTGGCCCACCCTGGATGCAGCCACGGAACAGGGTGTCAGCCTTTCAGATGCCTCATTGCGTAGAGAGCCCTGCCTTGGTTTGCTCTGCACACGTAGGCTGTTTCCCCCTGTTGTTCACGTGCTGCTTCCTTTTCTCACGGACAGAGTAGACTGAAATTTTTTTTTTTTTTTGTAGAAAACTCTGACTAGCTGTGAAGTAGACTTGTTGCACCGATGGGCTGGGTCACTACTGACATGATTTCTTCTCCTTCAGCTTCAGGGTCTGCAGGAAAAGGAAGCCGGCTGCCAGACCTTGGATCCGACTACAAACCTCCCATGAGCGGTAACGCCCTTCCTGTGGCCTTTTGCCTTCCTGTGGGCAGGCTGCAGTTCTGCCTGAAATCTTGCAGTGTCTTCTGTAGCTCCTGTGCAGGGGGTCATAGCATGTTACTTATTTCCTTCGGTTTAACAGAATTAGCTTTAGGCATTTTCTGGGGAATGTTTGCTGAGTTTCTATAAACCCGTTCATGTTAGGATCCACAAATAAAATTGTTCCCCCATATATCCAGCTTAAAATAATTCTCAACAAACAAGCCTTCCTTTTGCCCACTGCCTCTAGAAAATAATTAGGATCTTGCTTTCAAAAATAAACCCTCTAGTGGGATTAGCCATCACCTAGAACAAGCCAGAGAAATTCTGTGGAATCATTCATTTCTCCCAACCCTGCTTACTGCAGTATTTTTAGTTTGGGAATTCTAAAAAATGATTACCACTCTCCTAGCCATCCCAAGGTCTGGTGCCTTCTAATTACTTAAGTGATAAAACTTCCTTCTCCACAGAATGCCACCGTTTGTAAGTCCCTCTCACACAGGAAATCACATTTGATCCTTTTACACTGTGAGGCAGGGAGAACAGGAGTCATTATTCTCATTTCATGCATTAGGAGACTCAGTGCAGAAGTGACATGCTTGGATCCACACGCTTACTGTGGAAGTCCTGGAACCAAAACCCAGGTCTTCCGGCGTCTGGTGGTGCCTTTTTCACTCTCCCACAGCCTGAAAGGCCTGGGGTTCTCTACCGGCCGAGAGAATTCAGATGGCAAGATGTCCATGGAAGCAGTTACTGGAAATGACCCTTACTGTCTCCTCACAAGAAACATACGGAGGAGAAAGGTTTAAAAGAGTTTCTAGTCCTCTGGAAACTCCTGGTCTGATCATCGAACTAAAATCTCCAGCTGTCTTTTTAAATAAAAGTGGTATTGCTCAGGCTTCAGAGAACCAGCCTGTTCTTAGGAGAGCCAGACAAACCTGCTTACTTCAAGCACTTTGGAGGCTCTGAGTTCTAGAACTGTGTGAGTTTCTCCTCCTGGGATGCAGATGTTACATTAATGTGCTGCCCACAGTATAATATTCAAGGCTGTGAGAAAAGTGATTATTGTGGAATCTTTCTTTCCGTGCATGCATTCGTTCCTGCGTTTATTCATCCATTCACACACACGTCTGAAGGTTCAGGTTCTGTATAACAGGCTGTGGGAGCAAGAGGGGTGAGTAACAAACTGCCTGCTGGAGAAAAGGGAAAGCTTCGTGGAAGAGGCGGTCTCTGACCCAGGTCTTAAAGGTCGCAGGGAAGCTTGCTGAACGCCAGGGAGGGGGCTGAGCGGTCCAGGATGCAGCAATAGCATGTGTGAAGGCGTGGCGGTTTAGTACAGCCTGCTCTCTCTGGGGCCCCACTGCCTAGAGACAGGATAGAAAGTCTCAGGTTAGAGCCAGCCTGTCAGAAGCTGGTGCTGATGTTGAGAAGTGAGAGCTTCCTCGTGTGAGTAACAAATGCAAGATGCCTGATGCTGCTGGTGAACTGTGGCTTCCGCTCATCACCTACCATTACGACCCGCAGGACAGTGAAGAATGAATTGGGTGCCAAGCATATGAAGTCAGGAAAGAGTGGTTGGGAAGCTGCTGTACTAGTCCTGGCGAGGCTTCCTATCCCTGCGAGGAGGGTCGATGCTCCCTCTGGCAGCTCACTCTTACTCTGTTTTAGAAGGGAGCCTTTGGCCAGCTCAGAGGTTAGAGGTCACGTGCAGTTAAATGAAACTTCGTCTCTGCTGAATGTGGGGAAGAACTGCCGTCCCCACCTCTGCCTGCCCCGCCTCCCTCACTCCGGCTTCCCAGCCACCTGTCTGCAGTGCAGGGCCCTCCCCGTGCCCCACCCAGTGGCTCGGCACTGCTGTTAGTAGAAGTTTTATGTAAAGCCCTGATGTGATCTGATTGTGTGGCTTCTAGTTCCATAGTCTTTCCCAAATATAAAAATGTTATTTTATTGAAGGTTAGTGTGTATAATTTGTCTATTTGCTAACCTTTTTCTCAGAAAAGAAGGATAAAAATAATTGAACCACATGTAGAGGAATAAGCTCTTAAACTCTCAAAATTAGCACAGATTTAACACTGCTGAGATGTAGTCTATAAATCAAAGAATCAAAAGTGGAAGGTCAGCTAATCCAGTGCTATGGACAGAATTCCCAAATGAGTATAATCTGGATTAGATCATGAGCTTATAAACTAGGTTGTGTATGAGAACCACTTTAAGAGCTTTTCAAAAAACACAGATTGCCAGGCCATACCTTTGTGGTAGGAATTTCTTCCACAGCATCCCAGACTGGTAGGACAGTTCTTCGTAAGTGCTTCTAGCGACTGAACACCCATTGCTTGGCAGAGCCGCCCGTCCCATGATTGTGCAGCTTTGATGGTTAGAGCGATAAGGGAGAGAAAGGGTACCGAGAAGGAAAGATGTCAGACGTCCACGGTGATTGGATCTGTGTGCTGGGATTTCCCGTGTTTTGTAATATGAGCATGTGTAACTTTTATAATGAGGTGGGGAGCAAAGAAATATGTTTCAGAAGATGGAAGATAAAGACTTAGAGCAAGATTATGAAAAGCCGAGGTAAAAAGCTGAGCTTCATCCTGTGAGCAGTGGGGGAGCAGCAGTAGGAAGAAGAAAAAAGCCTGAGCTCCCTCAGGCCCTGTGGCCTGGCCCCTGCGCAGCTCTCCAGCCTCGCCTCTGTCTGTTTCCACTCACTTCCTTCCCTCTCACTCTGCATCTCTCTCTCTGCTTCAGCAGCGCTGGCTGCCTTTCTCTTCCTTGAACAAGCTCATGCCTGCCTTGGGGTCCTTCCCTGCTCCCTCCCTCTGCAGTGTCCTTCCTCCAGGTCTTTGTATGGTGGGATCCTTCTTGTAATTCAAATCTCAGCCCAAATGCTATCTCCTCAGAGAAGCTTCCCCCAACCACTCTGTCTAGAATAGCCACCCGGTCACTCCGCCATACGCCCTCACTGTCTGTTTCCACTGCACTTACTATGAGCCAGTGACTTCTTGTTGGTTTATTGTCTGCCTGCACCCCTGCCCCAGCGCGCACTTCTCTGTTGTCCACTGTTGCGTCCTCCGCACCTAGGACCGTGCCCGGCACGTAGCAACCACTCAGTACGCGTTTGTCACATTAATGCGTATGTGTGGGTGTACTTTTTCCTGAAACTAAATAAGAAAATCAACTCTTCACAGACTGTATATTTATAAAAACAAAAGAAACTTTATTTTTCAAGTAATTTTTTTGTGATTGCAAACATCTATATGTTGGAAACACTTTTGCTTTCTATGATTGAACCCTTATAAATGGTTTTGAAAGTCAGAAAACGAAATGGTTTATAAATGGTGCTTTACAAGGTGAATCTATGTGTAACGTAAGACACCAGGGGACAGTCTTCTCATTTGTCCAAGCGTAATGTTCAGTGTCATTTGAGAAGCTTTTACTGAGCACCAGCTTTGTGCAAGGCCCTGTGCATAGGGCAGAAACTCAGCCCTCTGGATTTCAGAGTCTAGAGGAGATGCCGTGCTCCTGAGGCACTTTTATAAAAGGCCTGGTGATGACGTTACCAAGAAGCTCACAGAAGTAGCTCTGCTCACATGAGGCCCTGCAGCCTGACTGTGTGCTAGAGTCCTCTGACAGTGACAGGTGTGCTCACCTCCCTCCAGGCAGCAACAGCCCTCACGGCAGCCCCACGTCCCCGCTGGACAGCGGCACGCTGCTGGTCATCATCGTTTCCGTGGGCGTCGTCACCATCGTGGTGGTCGTGATCGTCGCTGTCTTCTGCACCCGGCGCACCACCTCTCACCAGAAGAAGTAAGGCGCCCCAAATGTGGCCCCTGCACTTCCTGTGTCTGTTCTTTTGCTTCTATGTGACTTCTCTGTCTGGGTTACAATACACGTGAAAAGCGACGTTTTAAGTATTTTTAAAGGAAATGTAGAATGGCTCCTCTCACTAAGTGTGGTTCAGTCAGGGTCTTGGCAGGAAAGGGGAGGCGCACTCAAAAGGGGTGGAGGAGACTTTGGTGAAGGGACCATTTACAACATCCGGGGGGTCAGCACTAGGCAGCGGTGGTCCGGGGCCAGCAGCAGTGATCGGCCACTGGGACCCATAGAAGGGCGGGGGGTCATCCTGAAAAAGAAAGAGCTGTTTTCAGAGATGTGAAGCAGCGGGAGACGGCTTCTGGCAGGCGCTGTGTGTGGTGGCAGGAGCCCAGGGGGCGGGGGCGGGAGAGACAGTACTCCCGCCCTCCAGTCTCTTGCCTGTGCCTTCTACCGGCCAAGCCCAGCTGAGAGCGGGGGCAGAGTTGCCGCACAGATACGGTTCGTGGAACTCATCCTCTCAGGTCACAGAGCCGAGGAGGCTAGACCTGGGAGGAGAGTGGACAGGGCCGACTTTTTGGTAGCCCCGTTGGAGTACTGCCTGTCTCTGTCCACAGTGAACCGAGTCCCACAGGGGCTTGTGGGATTTTGTGGCACAAATGCCGGCTGAGATGGAAGACCACAGGCCTCTTACTCCGCATCTCAGTGGAAGAGTATTTTTAAAGAAGTGCTACCGAGTAAAGAGTTGAGGTGGGACGGGGGGTGGGGGGTGCAGTGATGAGATATGTTGATTTAATGAACCAGAAAGGATTGTTTATAATCGGCATATCATATTAACAGAGCAGTCAGAAGGCTGCCAGCTCTGAACTCCTCTGGGACTTTGAGGCTTGTGGCTAATGGTCCAGAGCAGGTAGCAAGGTGGTTCCATTAAGTAGTTCTTGTTGGCAGCCTGCACTCGTGAACCTGAGAGCACCCTTGACCCTCAGTCACATTCTGCCTGTGTGTGCGGCCAGCAAGGCCGATACATATAAAAGGAGATGCTCGGGTTACCCCAATAGCAAACATACAGTACGGGTAATGAAACAACTGTAGCTGCAGTATCCTAAAGGATCTTAAGTCGGAGTTTTTGTCCCATAAAGAAAGAGAGAAAGTCACGCCTGTGTTTGCAATCACTCGTCAGACCTGGTCTGCCCAAGGCAGGGATGTGCATGTTTGATGACAGTGAATGTGCTTGTTTTCAGTGCAGAGGACAAGCACACGCTGCCGTCTGGCTGCTGCTGCTTCTTCGTGTCGCTTTCTGTGGGTTGTGTGATGCTTCTGATCTTTCTTCTGCCCAATGAAATAGCCGTCCGCAGGTGACGTTGAGTCACGTTTCCCAGAGGAAGGCGGGGCTGCTGGCGCCAGCCTCCTGACTGCTGCGTCTCACCGCTTTCCCTCCCTGCCTTTGAGGATAGAAAACTGTTTCTCTTTAAAACCTCAAAGATTACATTTTTTGTGTGCTAGGACTTCCCTGCAGGCTTCTTTTTGGCATTTCACCTTTGTCTTTATTAACTTGATTTACCTCTAGTTTTAGAAATTTTGAGATCTTTGTTTAAAAGAATCTAAAAAAGCAAACGACAGAATTCCTTAGTGCTTTGGGGGGTTTAAAATTCAAAGTAGATAAATCAGCTACTTCCGTTTCCTCAGATTGAGAGGTTAGGGACGTGGGTTTGTCGTAGATTTTGCATTTGAGGCTACAGGTCCTCCAGTTTGGGTCCCTTTGTTTAAAAAAATTGTTACCAAGTCTCCCTAGAGCATCGTCCTCCTCCCCCCCGGTGACCTGCTTTCCGAGCAGAGAACAGGTGAGCTTTGCTTACTGCTCTTGCTCTGTGATACCTGAAGCACCTCCCGCTTCGGCTGTAGCTGTTAAAACCTCAACGCGAACAGAGCGTTTAGAGTCCAGTCCCTCATCGTCTCTCAGCACATTCCTCTCAAGCCCCCCTCTCTCAGGAGAGAGAAGTGCAGAACCACCATCAAGTCTAAGAACTTCTGCACGCACGCTTCCTCCTGCCTGAGGCCACTTGTCCTCGACCCCTGGTTCCCAGTGTCTCCTGTCTTTCCGAGACCTCGTGCTTGTGACCGCCCCGCTCTGTCCAGCACAGCTGGCCTCTCCCCCTGTTGGCTCCGTCCCTTCGGCGTTCAGGTGTGCTCAGACGCCTTCCACGGTCCTGGCAGCCACCACTTACAAATCCCTGTCTTTCCCTTTCCCACAGATGTCTTGAGAACTTGTCTGCGCTCACTTGACCGTCCTTTCACTGCCTGCTCTCTCGTCAGTCCTCTTCCATCTGAGATCTGCCCCTGCTGCTTCACAGAATTGCTTTTGTTGAGGTCACCGTTGACCTCCATGTTGCTAAAAACCAAAGGAGGTTTTTCAGTCCTCATCTTAATCTCTCAACAACAGTCAGCCACTTCTGCCTTCTTGAAACATTCCCTTATCTTGGTTCCGTGGTCGTGTGTTCTTTTTTGCAGCCCCTCCAACCCACTCAGCCATCAAGCAGATAGTCCTCAGGGCCTGGTCCTAGCGTCTCTTCTGTGCAGTCCTCGTGACACCAGCCCCTGTGGCTCCATTTACTCTCTGAATTTCAGCTATTCCTGTATTTCTGTGTCTAGCCAAGACCTCTGCCTTCTGAGTCTGAGGCTTACCTCAGTCGCAAGCCCAGTTGCCTCTCTTATGTTTCCTCTTTAGTGTCTCCGAGCCACTCAGCATGTTCAAAACAGAATTTATCATTTTTTCTGTCAAACCTGCTTCTGCTCCATTATTTCCAATGTTCATAAGTGGCTTAAGTCAGAAACCTCGACGTCATCCTCTTTTCCTCTTGTTTCTTTGTTCCTGTCTCTTCCCACATCCAGTTATCACCGAGTCTCGTCCTTTCTGGCTGCGGAGTAACCGCCAGGTCTGCCTGTTTCCTCCGCTCCCTCTGTCCCGGCCACTGTCGGTCACACTGAGATTATGGCAGGTGCATCCTGACTGCCTCCTGCTTTGTCCCCTCCCCTCACATCCATTCTTTACACCCCAGTTGGTGTAAATTCTTGACTCGGACTGATCTCCTCACTCTCCTGTTTAAAACCATTTAGGGGTTTCTCCTCACTCACAAAGGGAAGTTCAGACATGGGGCGCAGCTGTAAAAGCCCTTTATGATCCAATCCCTGCCTGCCTTGCCAGCGTCGCTCCGTGTCTTTCTCCCCGCGGTACGTCTGCTCCTACCACGCAGGGCTTCTCACAGTCCCTCCAGCACACCGGGCTGTTGGTCTCTGCTTCAGGCTGAGGCATAAGTTGATCTCACCCCCTGGAATGCACCTTCTGCCCTTCCCCGTGTAAGTCTTAGCTTAAGTGTCACTTCTTCCTCCCATTTTTCCTGTCCATCTGTGTCCAGCTGTTAAGAGGTTACTGTAACACTTGATGTTTTATTAAGCTCAGAGCATCTTAAAATGGTAGTTCATTGTCTGTCTTTCTCACTTGACCAGAAGTGCTGAGGGTACAGCAGTCCAGCATAGGACCTGACATACAGTGGGTACCTAATAAATGCTTATTGAGTGGTTAAGTGGGTAAGCGAGTGACTTAATGGAGAAACTAAGGCACAGAGAAGTAGACAGTGTCATCCTCGTTCTTGACTTGACCCAGCTGGTAGTCCTGGTCACGGGCACCTGAAGTGGTGTTCCCGCCCTGCTTTATAAGCCGCGGACACTGCCTCTGCGCCATGTTACATCCCTGGTTAGTGTTGTCCTTTCTCTGTTGATTGGAGACTGTTTCAGAGATCATTTGATTTAAAAGTGCTGTGTAATCTCTTTATGCTCAGAAAAAGTCAGAAGGCAGCATTCAAATAAGCCTGTGTGTGCACCTCTGAAGGTACGTGGACAAGGCACCACTCCTGGAAGTAAACTCCTTGCCTCTGTTTTTCTTGTTCATTTGTAGTTTCTGATTTTGCTTGAAGCATCTCTCAGAATGGAAGTTTCAGTCATTTGAACCTTTTGACAAATCATACTCAAGAAGTACTTTTTAAAATCCTCTTAATTTTGTCCCTAGGAAACGAGCTGCTTGTAAATCCGTAAACGGCTCCCACAAGTACAAGGGGAACTCCAAAGATGTGAAACCCCCAGACCTCTGGATCCACCATGAGAGACTGGAGCTGAAACCCATCGACAAGTCTCCAGACCCAAACCCCATCATGACTGACACTCCGATCCCTCGGAACTCTCAAGACATTACACCGGTTGACAATTCCATGGACAGCAACATCCATCAGAGGCGGAATTCATACAGAGGTGCTGGCTTCCCCCAGATGCTGGGAGACTGTTTTCATTTAAATCATTTTCCATTCTGTAAGGTTGCCTGAATCTGGTGATTCCTGTTCAAGGTTAGGTTTAAGGGAGTGTGTGTCACAGGATGAGCCTCTGATGAAGAAGAGCTGGCTTCCTGGGGGGAAGAGGGTCTGCGCCCAGATGAGACAGTCCCCTAGCTCTTCTAGGTCCCCCGTCAGGCCTCACCAGCTTGACACTCAGCCGTCTGAGACAGCCTGGCCCATGTCTGTGCGTTTCATCCTGTCCCTTCAGTTGGTGTTCAGCGTGCTCTTGGTCTGGGCGCTCTTACTCTCAGACCTGCCCTGAAGCATGGCAAGCAGCGTGATGGCAGCCGCGCTGGCTCAGCAGGGACTCCTGTGATGCTCTCAGGGTCATTTCCCTCTGTGTCACGTCCTGAGGGAACACCTTGTCCTCACGATGTTGGTTTTGAGCCTTGAATCCCCAGCTAGGAACGTTTCACTGCCGAGGCTGCTCAGCGGCCTGGGGCACTCGTTTGTAACCACCCTCCGTATTTGATGTCCAGGCCATGAATCAGAGGACAGCATGTCTACGCTGGCTGGAAGGCGGGGAATGAGACCAAAAATGATGATGCCCTTTGACTCCCAGCCACCCCAGCGTAAGTTCAAAGCTTCTCTTTTCCCAAGCGCTGCCAGTCTGTCCGGTCGTGTCGGGGAACAACCATGAATGGTGTCTCTGGCTTCCCTTGGTCCTGGCACAAAAAGGGACCGACCAGAGCTTTGGCATCTTGAGGGAAGAGGTGCCAAGCAGTTGTTGTATTTTACGATTAATGTTCTCGCAAGTGGCTTCACTTTCAGTGTAATTAAGCTAGAAGGCCAGTTTCCCCAAGGCTGCCAGGCATTAAGGAAGTAACCGATCTCTTTGAAAGTACATCGAGTCCCTGCAGGAGAGATGGAACATCACCCCTGCGGGCTGGGGCTGAGGCCGGCCGCATGTCGCGGTGTTCCTCAGGCTTCTGGATAGGCAATCAGTGTTGGTGGCAACCTGTGGAATTTTTTTTTAATCCATAGGCTTTATATTTTAGAGACATTTTACGTTGACAGCATGGAGTTTTTAAAGCAATATTTTTCAACCTTATTTGGCCCATGCCTCACTTTGATAAGCAGGAACGTTGTCCAACCCCTTTTAATGATATTTGAGACTCAAAATGTTAGCTAGCATGATTAGAAACCAAAAAGCAGTGGGACAAACCAGTTATATTTTTTTCAAACCACTGTTTCCTTTCCCTCGTTACTATTTTTAAGGTAGAGAAGTCTTTCAGACTAACTGCCACGGTGGGCTTCCAGCTGGGGGCCCTGTGCCGTCCTACAGTGATAAGCCCACCACTGTCAGATGACCTGGAAGTTACTTGCTCTGGGCTGAGCAGTAGGTTGGTAAGACTTCACATTGTCAGATTCCTAGATTCAAATCCTGAAGGCATCAAGTCCTGAAAGATCACTTTTTCAATTTAACCTAAATGAGCTGTTTTGGACTTTTTTATTCATTTTTTGAAAGGTATCTCATTTCATACTTGTCAGCCATCTCTCTGTCAACAAGTGACAAAGGTTTTACACAATCACAGGTGTCCTGCACTCAGAGGATGGCGTCATATACATGGAAACCGGCGGAAGCCCTGCGCGTGGAAATGTCTGCACACACGTGCTTTCACTTGCGCTAGATTCTAAAACTCAGCTTTGAAAGAATAAGGACCGATGTGCCAGTAGGTTATTTCTGCATGGAGCAGTTTGTGCCTGAGGCCCGTGATGAAAGGACGGGCTGGGAAGCTGGTTTCCCTCTCAGCAGAGGTGCCCGGGACGGGGTCCCCAGGTTTAGAAACATGAGTGTCTGAAAGGAGTCCGTCAGTCCGTCCCAGTGGCTTTTTATTTATAAGAAGATGGCTTGACTACTTACTTGTTTTATGTAAGACTTTTAAGTTCTTGCCTAAATTGGCTTATTTTTAAAACCTGTAACTTTTGACTATCCCTGTTCCTAGATTTGTTACTTTTAAATATGTTACAGAGAAAAGATAGACTGTGCTAATTGATATCATTACTGGGTTTTTTTCTTTTTTTGGTGGTGAGGAGTATGCATAAATATACAATATTATTTAATTTGTGCCTCAGCAGTTAGGTGGGTGAGTGGATTCTTTAACTCAAGACTCTGAAACCAGGTACTTGGATGTACTTGAGACCTTCGGGTTTTGAGAGCTCCTGCTCCCCACATGGCTTCAGTCCTTTTTGTTTTCCCACGAGCTGGGATTACCTGGAGTCTGCATCCCGCATGCACCTGCCCTGGCCTCAGATGTCCGAGCGCTGCTGAGAAGCTGGGTGGTGTCAGGACGAGGTTCCGTCCAAAGCCTTGCACAGAAGCACTGGATTCTGATTCAGCTGATAGCGAATGAGTGCCGGCTGTATTCCTGACAGGCACTTTCACACTGTTTTATTTTTTATTTACTTAATTTGGAAAAACTGGCAATGCCTTAGGAAAAAGAAAGCCAACCTAGTTTTCCTTCTGTAAGAGTCCTCGGTACCTAAAACACTTCCAGGTTGCCCTTCCCGGGTGAAAACTAGGAGGCTGTCCTCCTCCCCCTCGCCTCAACTCTGGGAAATGCTGGTTCTGAAACCAGCTGTCTGTCTCCCGCCCGAGGAGATGCTGACGGCTGAGCTGCCCTGAGGCCTCTTGTCAGCCAGCTTTTCCAAGCTGTACTTTACTTCAAGGGGCCGCCTAAGCCTCTGGTCCCCGAGAGCCGGGAAGGCCCCTGCCTGTCCCTCCAGGCCCTGAGGAGGGAGGCCAGCACGGCCCCGGGCGCCCAGGCTCTCTGAGCCCCCCCCCCCCTTGTTTGCACAGGGCAAGGAGACAGCTCAGGATGAAGGGCGCTGTTTTACCAACCAGGATTTTCTTCACCAGAGTAATACTGAGTGGCCGCCAAAGACCTAGGGAGGCCCTTAATGACAGAAGACGTTCTAGTAGATCCCAAAGGCACTGAGTTTTGTCACAGAGTTTGTGAAGCTCTTGCTTAGAGGGGAGAGTGTTCCTAGTCACCCCTCCTGTTCACCTGTTGCAGGGATTTGGCGCTGGTTATCTTGTTGTTAAACATTTTCAGCTCCTACAGCTACTTCAAGGGAGAACTGAAGAAAAGTTTACCCTAGTTGGGCTTCTGATTTTGTACGTTTCCATCTCTGGGTCAGTAATGAAGCCTCATTAAAGAAGCACGTTGTCTTCATAGAAGGTTGTTTATGGAATATCTGTGGAAACTTGGATTTGTTTGCTAAATGCAGCGAATTGAATTCCTTAGCCAGTGTGGGAAGGAAAGTGGCAATTTAGGAAAGATCCGTTTATATTTTAAAGTGTGCATGGATGTGGCTGAGCTCCCAGCCTGGAAGCAGGGAGGGATGGTGCCCTCGGCTTGTGTTTAATGCTTCTAGGACTAGATGGGACCATAAGAGTTCCATTTGCATTCCTTTTAAGATACGAAAAGTGATTAAACACCTGCTTATTCATTCAGCCTAAATCCCTATCGCATGCTTTATTTATCAAGTAAGAAAAGGCAGGATGAATTAGGAATATACTCAGAGGAGAAGGGACTTCCTTTTAGCAGGAGAAAAACAATAAGAGATGCCCAGACCATCCTTTGTTTGCTTATGGACTTATATTTTGTGACATATTCAAATAGATATTTTTAATAACTCATATAATACATATTTATTATAGAAGAATTGGAAAATAAGACAAACCAAAAGAAATTTTTTTTAAATTCTGACCACTCTTCCCCACAAGATAATCACTGTTAACATTTTAGTGAAACTCCTCAGGCTTTTTTTCCTTCCTGTGTGTATCTAGAGACACATGCATAGGAGTGTGTTGATTTTTTTTTTTAAAGAAATGTAAAATTGATGGCTAGTCGTCCACATCTAGCCAGCTGCCACCAAAAAGCCAAAGGAGTGGTTGTACCGTATGGTGGGGGCGGGGGTCACTGCTCTTAAACTGTGACTTGTGTGTGTCTGTGCAAGCATGTTAAGCATTTCTCTGTCTTGTGTTCATTCACAGCCGTGATTAGTGCCCATCCCATCCATTCCCTCGATAACCCTCACCATCATTTCCACTCCAGCAGCCTCGCTTCTCCAGCTCGCAGTCATCTCTACCACCCGGGCAGCCCATGGCCCATGGGCACATCCATGTCCCTTTCAGACAGGGCCAATTCCACAGGTGAGAGATGAGGTTGGAGCCCCAGGTGGAAAGCGTTCTCGTGTATACATGGCAAGCGGCTGTGGGGAGGACTCGCCCTGCTTAGAAGGATTCGGAATTTTTCTCACTGTTAATTTATTTATCGTAATGGCTTCTGTTACTCAGATTTGTTTCTTTAAAATTCACCCCCGTTTTTCTCCCTAAGTTTTAAGTGTTCAGTGCAAGATGTTGTTTTAGTAGAAACTTAACTTTAATCACATAACCATGTCTTTGTTCCATCAGCTTGCATCTTAATTCAGTCATATTTTTAGTTTATTTAATTTTTTAATCCTCCAGTTTGAAAGGAAGATTTTTCTGGGTGATTGAAAAATTTCAGACACTAGAGGTAGCCTTTGCCTTGCAGTCACCCTAATGCTGGGAGGGTTCAGAGGGCAGCCATAAGGTACTTCTTTTGTTAGGTCTTACTTACAAACTTCTGCCGCGAATGAAAATAAGAGTGACACCCGGGGACAGCGGCCACACTGACCTTGTGCACGTTACAAACCTCAGGTTGCCTAGTGGATTACTGAAATCCGAAAGGGCTGCACAGGCATGGATCATCTCTAGCAACAGAAAGGAAATTAGCCCAGCAGTCTGCAGTGTATTTAAAGATACATGTGGCCGGACAGACATGTCCCAGTTTGGAAATCTTAAGAAACAGCATTATCAAGACGGTTCTAAGGAGCAGACAGTGAAAGTGAGGGGTCAGCAAATGGAGTAAATACTGTTGTTCCTCATTAATTGAAAATTAATTTCCATCCTCTCAGATTTAAGGTGCAAAAACTTCTCATATATACAGTGTCCTCTTTTTCCATCATTTGAAACTTGTCTGTTAAATAGTTACAGAAGTTACCAGTAGAACTAAGTTTTGGTAGTTCTGGGAAATAAGGGAGTTTAAGTCAATTCCATTTTAAAAGAACCTCAGAACTTCGCGCTAGAAGCTTGGGGTGCCAGTAACATCCCCTTCTCCTTTAAGTTTTGGTCAATTATAAATACACCCAAAACATCAGATGAAGATCAGAGCTTACTAAGAGCTGACTCATAACTCCCAGAGTTACCTACTCCCAGACCTGTATCTGGTGTGAGGGTGCTGGCTGAACTCATGCCTGAAATTGGACTCCTCCTCCCTCCCTCCAAACCCAGGCCTGGGGTCTTGCCTTTAGGGAAAGACAGTTCAAAGAAGGCTGAATGGAGAACGGAAGTCCACCTCGCAGACTTGGTCCCAGATGGAACAGGCCAGAAAGCAGCCCTCCAGAACCTGCTCTTAGAAAGCGGTTTTTGTGTCCTGACCCTGTTTCTCCATTTTTAAGACAGAAGAGTCTCACCCACTAGGATGTGGGCCTGCGTGCGTGCATGGCAGGCCCTTCCCAGTCTCAGCCCCCTGCCTCCTCCCTCCTGGACAAGGAGAGGGTTGAAGGTTGGCAAGAAGTATGGCACCTCCCACCCAGCCCTCATCCAAGTGGTCCACGCTGGTCAAAGTTCATTCCTGTATGGATTTAGGTAGAAAGCAAAGAGGAAAGAAAGCAAAGAGGAAAGACCCTTTTGCATCACTTAAGGGTGCCTTGTTTTAATGACCAGAGGGGATCAAAGAAGGGAAAGCTAGTGATGGGGCCACTGCAGATGGATTTGAAACGGAGAGCAGGTGCCCAGATGTGAGCGGAGTTGTCTTACTGTCGCATGTCCCCGTCTCCTAGAGCCCAGTGGATGTGGGCTTGGCATGACTGGACCTTGGCCAGGGCCGTCCTTGCTCCAGAGGACACTTACTATGTCTCTTCCTTGGACGTCTAGAGTGTTAACCACTACCTGATGCGGGAAGTGCTTGTTGTGCTTGTCCAGGCCCTTGGCCACTGTGCCCTTCGTGTGTCTTAACAACTCTGAGAGGTCAGTAGGTCAGAAGTAGGCCCCTCATCAAAGCGGAAATTTTAGTTGCAGCGTAGTTTCCCTCGTGGGCGAGGGCGTTGCACAGTTGCGGGGTGCGCCCTCCGTGGAGAACACGTGTGCGGGTGCCCTGCGGAGTCGCACGCGCTCTGACGCACGTAGGCCGCTCTTTTCCTCCACGTTTCCCGCCATCTCTGGCCCTCGGAAGCTTATACGGCAAGTTGAGGCAGCCAGGTAGGCCTGTATGCTCAGAGCTGCCCTGACGTGCCTGCCCGTACAGGCTGGCGTGGCCCGGGCTGCAGCCAGCTTTCTCTCTCCTCATCCTTGCTGCCTCCCTAACCAGCTTCCACCCGGCCCAGGATCTCGCGGGGCGCGACCAGCAGCTCACCAGCCACGGTGCTGGGTGCCGTGAGCAAGCTCAGAAGTGAGCCCTCAGCGCAGCCCTGGAGGGGACGAGCGGCGACCTAGGCCTAGTAGGGTTGTCACAGCCAGGCTTTCGGCGCTGGGGGAGGATGTGTGAGCCCCTCATCCCTGGGACCCGAGGCCTTTAAATTAAGGGAGTAGCACTCACGGTGGGCATGACCCATCTCCTGGGAGCCCAGAGGAGCAGACTCATCGCTACCTCAGCAGCAAAGGCAGGGAAATAGGCAGGATTTCTGCAGGTCGCTCACGCATTACTGCTTAAAAGGGTTTATTTCCCATTTTGAGATGGAAGACTCCAGGAGCCAGGGAAGCCACTCCTCAGGCTACCGGGTACAGCCCCTGGCCCTGGACTGGTGTCCTCCAGGCCCCTGCTCAGGGTGGGGAGGGTGGTCTGCACCAGCTCACCCTGTTTGAAAGGCCTTCCTCACGTGGCGGCCCTGGGACCTGGTGCTGGTCTGCCCCTGCAGAGCCGGGGGGCGGGTGGTGTGGGGCCCAGAAGAGCAGGGCAGCGTGTGGCGGATGGAGCTTGGACTTGGAACTTGGGGCCACGGACTCAGAATCCTGCCCCCCCAGTTCTGTGTCCTTGGGCCTTGCGTTCCCTCCCTGTGTCTTCTGAGTTACTCTGAGGATTGAATGAGCTAATGAGTGGAAAGCACTTAGCAGGGGGCCCGGCTCAGAGCAGCACTCAGAAATTTACAAAGGAAAGAACCTTACCGATTGTCCGAGCCCTGTGTTCGGCGCTTTCCGTGCCTCTCAGTCAATCCTCGGCGAAGTGCATGCTGTCCTCCCTGTTTTTATAGGTGACGAAACAGACTTAGAGATTTGGTGGCTGCCAAGTTCACCCAGCTTATACGCCAAGATTAGGGTTCGGGTCTGACTCCAAAGTCCGTGCTTTTTCTACCCCACAGTGCAGCCGTCCAAAACAGCTCTGACCCTCTTCACGCGTTTTTAGATTTTTGTCTTGTTCTTCCTGAGTCTCCCCTTCTCCGGGGTGATGTACCCCTGTGTCTTTCTCTGGACCCCAGACACCTTCACGGCATAATCTTAAAGCCGTTTGCAGACCTCCAGACTGTTCGGTTGTCCGGGTCTCACTTGAGCTGTGAGGCTGTTGATCTGGGGAGGCTGTGCACAGCCAGATGACATTTAGGGCCGGTGGCTCTGCCCCTCCTGCAGCAACCACCGGGCCTTGTGGGCAGAGCTGGCACTTGGAGGCACCCAGCCAGCCTCGCTGACGAGACACGTGGTCTGTGAAAGCCTGCTCTCTGAGACTCACTCAGTGAGTGAAGTTCTTCATTTCTTTTGTACTAATACACATCCTAGTAGACAGCATCTCAGGGACCCTGATACGTGCTCCACTGTGAGCCCTGAGAAGAACTGATTCCGTAGCAGTGTGGCCGCTGAGCTGTGGAGGCGATAAAACTTGGGCTGGTTGGCAGTTGTCTGGGACTCTTAGATGAGGGTGTTCCTGCTTAGCCTTGGCAGCGGTGCTGGTCCACCTCCCCTTGGACCGGCGCTGATCCTGAGTGCTTATTGAGCTGATTTCAGGGGCCCTTAGAGGTAGCCAGAACCCTGGACTGTGCGTACGTTTAATGGTAAAAGAAACGCTAACATTGAGACTCTCCTGCTGTAGAATCCGTTCGAAACACCCCCAGCACTGACACCATGCCAGCCTCCTCGTCTCAGACATGCTGTACTGATCACCAGGATCCTGAAGGTGCTACCAGCTCCTCCTACTTGGCCAGCTCCCAGGAGGAAGATTCAGGCCAGAGTCTCCCTACAGCCCACGTTCGCCCTTCCCACCCTTTGAAGAGCTTTGCTGTGCCGGCAATCCCGCCGCCAGGTCCTCCCACCTACGATCCAGCGTTGCCAAGCACACCGTTGCTCTCCCAGCAAGGTGAGTGAGGACCCTACAGTATGACGCCACTGCCTTGTACGGCTCCAGCAGGTGGACCCACTGTTGCATTTGTACCATCGGTGCGAAGGCAGAGATGCTTGGTGTTGTTATAAACAGAGCTTTGACCTCCCAGACATCCTCTGAGGGGCCCGTGGACCACCGTGCTTTGAGGAGCACTGTACTAGGTGATGGGTTTTCTGAAACCAAATGGAACATCTCTGGCCTCCTGGACACCCCTTTTCCGCCTCCTCCCGTCTTGTCCCAGTGCTTTTTCAGAGCAGGATCTCTGCCCTGGGTCTGGGCGCATCCTTCCCCCTGAGCAGCATTTGGGCCTTAGGTGCCTTCGTGAGGTCTGAGGGGAGCAGCCTCGGCCACACACCTGATGGTGCCCTTTCCCCTCAGCTCTGAACCATCACATCCACTCGGTGAAGACGGCCTCCATCGGGACTTTAGGAAGGAGCCGGCCTCCTATGCCGGTGGTGGTTCCCAGTGCCCCTGACGTGCAGGAGACCACAAGGATGCTGGAAGACTCCGAGAGTGTAAGTTCCCGGGGCCACCAGCCCCACCGGGATGTCTGGGTGCAGGTCCCAAGGCCTGAGGGTGCACTGGGCATACCGATAACTCCGTGCTGGCCCAGAAGTGTGAGGCGTGCACGGAGCAGCTCCTCTGAGCCAGGGCTGTGCTGCGGGTTTGATCCGCTTGGATTAGCTCGTCACAGCAGCTCCCAACCTGCCTGCCTTCTAGCTCTGTCCTGTCTCTCTGGTCCTGGTGACTTTGTTTGACATCCGCATGTTCTTGTACCCATCGGTCCCCCTTCATGACCTTCCCTGAGCAGGATGCTGGAGAGGGAGGTGCCTGAGTGGTTGGTCTCAAAACAAAACTCAGCAGAGTCTCTCCTTGATCTTTCCCTCCCGTGTTCCAGTGAATATGTCCTGCCTCTGCATTACCAGGTACAGGACTCTCTTAGGAGGAAAGCTTGGGGCCGGAGATCCAGGGGACCTACTAACTGCTGGCTCTGACAGAGACCCAGAAGGGGCAAGTGGTGGGGCCTCTGGCCTCTGAGGTCCCTGTGACCCTGGCCATGTGTGTTGGGGGAAGGGCGTTTTGCAGTGGAAAGAAATGAGTGCTTGCTGGCTTGGCACGCCCTGCAGCCTCTGACTCTGCAGGTCCAGCCGGGGCGCCAGGCCGTTTTCTCGCTGCCCACTTACGCTCTGACCTCCGTGTGGGCCCTCCTTCCCGGCGGCTGCTCGGATCATGCCCGGTAACAGCGTTCCCTTTTCCGCAGAGCTATGAGCCAGATGAGCTAACCAAAGAGATGGCCCACCTGGAAGGACTGATGAAGGACCTGAACGCCATCACGACAGCGTGACGGCCTTCACCGGGATGCGACTCCAGACCTGAGTCCAGAAGTCTTGGAGCTTAACCTTGAAAGCAAGGAGTTGTACAGAGCACGGGAGGACAGCACTTGAGAACACGGAGTGAGCGGCCAGCCGGCAGCACCCTGCGTGGGGCCGGCTCCGGGCCTGGCCACCGGCCTTCTCCTGGTCAGCCTGGAAGACGCCCGAGTCGAGGCAGCTTCCCTTTGCCTGCTGACACCCCGCAGGACTGGGCGCCATGGGCCAAAATTTTGTGTCCAGGGAAGAGGCAAGACGTGTGACCTGCGTTTCACTTTGTGGTCAGGCCGTGTCTTCGTGCTGCGACGGCATCGCCTTTATGGAGTGTAGACGTTGGCATTTATGTACAATTTTATTTGCGTCCTATTTTATTTTACCTTCGAAAGAAAAACATCAGAAACCAAGGAAGTCCGTGGTGTTTCCACAAGTGGTTGACATCGACTGCTTGTCTGAATCATGTATGGAAATCACTGACAGTGTGGGTTGTTCCAGGGGTTCGCTTGTTTTTTGTTTTTGTTTTTATTTTTTGATTCTGAGTCATCACATCCTCTACCAGCTGTTAATCCATCACTTTGAGGGGGGAGGAAATGTTGCGTTGCTGTTTGTAAGCTTTTTTATTATTTTTTATTATAATTATTAAAGGCCTGACTTTCTCCTCTCATCACTGTGAGATTACGGATCTATCTGAGTGAAATGTAACGTTGGGAGACGCACTGTTGCTTTCTGTGCAGTTTCAGTATTGGGGTGGGGGGGGCGGGGGGGATGGGCCGCTGAGGCCTGTGAACGTTTTAGTCACTGTGCTTTCTTCCCGAAGCCTGCAGAGAGCAGAAGCATCTTCTTCATTGTCCTGGCATGTCCATCTCCGTTGTCCCTAAGTTGCAACTGCGGTTTCATTTGGATCTAGTTAAAAATTCTTCTGTGCAATAGGTGGGTCTGCGGAGGTAGTTGCCCTGGTGTCCTGGCCCTATCCTGGTGAGAAGGCGCAGGCTGAGGGCCGGGCGCTGTACTGCAGGGCGGGGCAGGAGCCCCGGCGTGTCCTAGGGAATTGGAGACGAGGGTAGGGATGCTCGCCTGCCGGTACCGCGTGCCCCCTTTGGGGAAGGCGGGGGTTCAGTAGGGAGCTTTGTGCCCACGTGGGACTCCCGGGTTCTCTGGTCGCTGTCCTTAGCCAGTCCAGCCCTCACTTCCACGTCTCAGAGCCCCCTGGGAAAGGCGTTAGCAAGAGTGAAGCCGGCAGGCGCTGCAGCACCCGGAGGCCCCCGCTTCTCTGTGAACATTGCCCTGGCAGCAGCGGGGAGGGGGCCACCGGCTCCGCTAAGCCCCGGTCCCAGCAGGGCGGCGGGAGGTTTCCGAGGGGTGCCGAGAGGCCGGCCACACGAGAGACCTCTGCCTTTGCGGGAAGTTCTTGTGTGCTTTTTCTTAGAAAGGTAAGGAGCTGAGGGGGTTTTTTAAACATTAAGAATATATTATGAAAAAATACAGGACTGACCCTGAGGCATCTCCCTTGCTCCCCAGCAGATGGCCAGGAGGGAGTGTGGAAGGCATGGTAGCTGGCGGGTCAGGCTGGGGTCGTAGCCACGAGGATGTCAGCTGCCGAGACCGCAGCGGGCCCGCTGGCCCTGGGCCCGAGCGCCACCCGGCCCCGCGGGCGCCCCCTTGCCTTTGCACATTGGTTTTTCCCCCTGCTTAGGTTTATCTCACGTTTGCTTTTCTAGAAGATGAACACTTGGTATTTCCTACCTGGGGGCAACAAAAAGTGCGGTGCTGGCGCTCTGGCTGCCCTGCCCGCTGGCCTGGGAGGACAGTGCAGGCAGGATTCTGGAGCCCCGCGCACGCACGTGGTCCTGAAGAGAGCCCTCTGGACACCAGGAGGGCTAGACTCCCCAGAAACCGTCTAACCTTCTGCCCAAAGAAACATGCTGGGTATGCGGAGCACCCCTCCCGTGAGCCCTGACGCTCCTGTTGCCTCAGGGCTTGGTACCTGGAAACTGCCGCAGAGCCGGGCGGGGCGGGGGGCTATTTTTAGATAAATAACTGTTCAAAGTTGGGGGATTTTTTAAAATTAAGAAAAAGGAAAGCTATTCTGTATTGCACCTTTTCACAATTTAATACATTTTCTTACATTTTCCTGTGATTTTTGGAATTAAATCATTGTGTGTCTTGTAATGTCCTAGTTGAGCTGCTGGCCAGCAGCTCCCTGCAGGAGGATTTGGAGCAAGTGTGTCTGCCTCCTTGCCGCCTGCTGGGGGGCCTGGGGGGCTGCTGGGGACGCGTCTCTGTACACACTCGTTTGGCCTTTTCTGTAGTTGATGCTGTAAAACTCTATGGCTTTTTGAAAAACAGTTTCATGTTTTTATTTGGTATTGGAAATCCAATACACTTTTTAATTCAGTCAAACTCTGGTCTGGTCAAAGTGTTATTTTCCTTTTTCCTTAGGAAAACAGAACTTCGAGGTCCCGCTTCCCAGCCTCAAATGGACCTCACCGCTGCCCTCACAGCCGTAAAGGCAGGAGTCCTAAGGGACACCCGGGAGGCGTGGCAGGTGAGCCTGCCGGTCAGCTGGGTGTTCACCAGCCCCAAAGGTGACTCTTGTCCCTGTCCCCACCCCTTTGCTGCCCTGCAGGGACTGAGCAGCCTAAGGGATCAGGCGTGACACCTGTCAGAGAGCCAGGTGACCCCGGCAGAGGAGTGCAGCCATTCCTGAATGGTGCGCAGCCAAGCCCCAGCATCCAGGCCTGCCCGCCGGGCCTGCCAGCCGCTGCCCCGCCTTTCCCGGGCCGCCCCACCTCCTGGCTGTGTTCGCTTCGCCTTAGCTCAGGCTGCTGTTAACAGTTTGAGGGGCTTCAACAGCACACATTTGCTCACAGTTCTGGCAGCCGGGAAGTCCAAGACGAAGGGACGGGCATACTGGTGTCTGGTGAGGACCCGCTTCCTGGCTCACCGGCGCCCTCTCCTCGCTGCCCACGTGGGAGGGGTGAGTTCTGTGGGGCCTCTTGTGTCAGGGCGCTGACCCCCTCCTGGGCCCCGCGCTCACGACCTGCCCCCCGCCGAGAAGCCCGCACCTCCAGACGCCCTCCCCCCGGGGGCTGGGGTTTCAGCACGTGATCCGGGGAGGCACGTCAGCCAGCGGCGGTATGAGAGCCTGGGCTCCGCCAGCAGTGAGCACGGCAGCCGCAGGCCTGCCCTCCACGGATCTAGAACAGAGCGAGGCTGGGTAAGGAGCCCAGGACCCGCCCTAACTGCCCCCCTGGCCCGGGGCTTCAGCTGGGCTGAGTGTGCGTTCCGAAACCCAAACCAGTCATTCCCGTTAGCCGCGCCCCGCTGGCCTCAAGGTGCAGCGGGAGCTCCCAGCGCCAGAGCCCGTGCCAGCCTGCACGGCCCCCAGGTTCAGACGCCGTGACCTTGTGCGCCCAGGGTCTAGCCGCAGGACGCTCCCGGGAAGACGCTCTCAGCCTTTGCTCGTGGAACACCCCCTCCACTGCGGCCCCTGTTCCAACAGCCCGCGGACCCACCAGTGCTGGCCCCTCTGCGCCCCTAGGTGGCGCTCTTGGCACATTTCACAGTGATTTACCTGTTTTGAGGCTTTTTCCACTTCACTGTGGACTCGGTGGGGACATAATTTCTCTCTTCTCTGAAGGCCTAATGCCAGGGGCGGATTCTGACAAGAGCAGATGCTTGTCTCCTGGATGGATGGACAGACAGGCTCGAGGACACATGGCCTGGACTGTGTGGGAAGGCTTCCTGCGCGCACACACCCCGCCTCCACTCCCCTCCCTTAGAGGAACCCTAATAGGTCCAGGACCTTCCCCCTCCAGCGGTCATGGCCTTTTGGTGTCCTGGGGTGAACGTGAAAGCTAACAAAGACCTGACTGCCTGGCACAGTCGTAAGGAATGAGACTGATACCACAGTGACATGCTGGGAACTCAGGCAAGGATGTCCTCCAACTGGTTCTAAGACAAATACTATGAACAAAGCTCTACATGAGGAAATGCCCTCCGCCCTCTGCCCTCTGTCCCCAATCCATCAGCCCCTCATGATCTTAGCCACCTTCCCTCCAGGAGTGTGTTGTCATCAAGAGAGACTGGAGAACAGGGCTGAACCAGCCGTCAAATTGATGGGGAGGGGGCGTGGGCAGGGGGTGGAAAGGCAGGGCGCCAAGAGGGGCCAGCCCTGCCCCAGACAAAGGGCCTCAGACAGGAGCTGCCTGACTCTTCCCCTTGGGTCTCTGGCTACCAAAGACAGGGTTCACCAGGGAGCCGTGGCAGAGGTGGGAGAGAGTAGTTGAAGGAAATAACACTCTATATTCTTCATAATCTTTTAAAAGTATGTAACATTGAATAACGCTATTTAAAACTATCCTTACCCTCTACTCAGAGTGGGTGCTGTTCCCCTCAAGATGCTCTTTTATTCAACTAGAGTTTGATGGGTTTGGGAAGTAAAAACACAGGCCTAAAGCTGAACCCAGAAGGAATGAGAGGGAGCACTTGCTGTGTTAGACGAAGAAGAATTTGGGATTTCCTGAACTAGCTGGGGTGGGTGCAGAGGCAGCAGGGGTATCCACAAGATGAAGAGAGAAGGAGGGCCCAGGCGGGAGGGTGCCCCCGGGGGGAATGGCTGCCCTTGAGGTCCCCCAAAGGATGTTTTAAAACGTGAAGATCTGACCGATAATTTAATGCTGTTTGCCCTTTGCACTTCCGTGACGTAAGCCCCCCAGCTCCCCAAATCTTGTATAACGTCTGCCGTGGGCACAAGGCCTCGCACAAGTTACTGGCTGCCCCTCCAACAGAGAAAGGGGCAACCAGGGCCATTGTGACGATGGACAGACCACAAGTCTGGGATGGTGAGTGAGGGTCACCACAAATGGGACTGGTTCACCCAAAGCAGGAGCTCAGAGCCAGAAGTAACCAAAAGAACCTGGGAGTTCACAGAAATCCAGGGCCCAGGGAGGGCACAAGGCCTCTCCCAGGTCAGGGAATGAGAATTCCGATCGGCTTTACCCAGGTTTTAAGAGGCAGGCTGACCTCAGCTGGTGCCCGGGTTGCAATCATTTTATGTTCCCACGCCCTGCATCTCGGTGTCCCAGGGCAAAGCCCCATCCCCCATCACCGGTGTGCACACAGGTGCCTGCCCCTCGTTAGTGGCTCTACCTTTTGTGGACCTGGTCTCCCAAAGAAGAAGTCTGGGAATCGTCCTAGACTCTCCCTCAGCACAGCAGAGCGTGGCTCTGCACACCCTGTAGCTCTCTCCCAGATGTCCCCCAGCCTGGCTTCTCTGTGTCATCTACTGGGCAAACTCCTCATCGACCCATCCCCCACCTCAGCCTCACTGGCTCTCTAGCCTCCACACAACTATTTGATTTTTCTTTTTTTTTCTTACTCAGGGTTTGGGCGTCAATTTATTTTATATCAGGTAACTGTGCTTTCGGATTTCTGTTAGAATTCAATATCATTAATAGAAAAAAGATCTTTGGGCTAGAATGTGAAGTCCATGCTTACAGGCGTCATGTTTGATTTTTCTAACTCGAATCTGGCCTCTCTTCCCTGCTCAACATCATGCAATAGCTCCCCCGTCACCAGCCGTGCAGAATAGGACCCAGTGTGGCCCTGTCTGCCTCTTGGCTTTTATGTGCCACTTAATCTGCCCTTTGACCCAAGTTTGGCCCTAGCAATACAAAGCAGTTTGCACTTACAGATAAGCCATGATGTCTGACCTCTGTATTACTTCCTCTGCCTCAGATTGTCTCCCTCGCCTCTACCCTCACTACTGGCTTCGTCTGCCTCATCCGTTCCTATTTATCTCTAAACACCCGGCCTGATCGTTCAGTCCCCTGGTGGTTCCTGCTCCTGTTCTGTCTCTTCCAATACACTTGGAGCTCCTCAAGGAAAACAATCATGCCTGTGTTTGTATTCTCCATCCCAGTGCCTCGCACGCTGGAGGCGTTCATGCAATGAACTTGCCTGCTGAGGGAGATGGACTGGCCGTCACCGCGGCTCAGTGAGGGGCACTTTGACACCACCCTAGTTCTGCCTGAAAGCATATACTCGGAAAGGTTTTGCAGCGGAGGTCAGGCTGAGCTGAGTCCAGGAGTTAATGAGACCATCTCTCTGGAGGGAGGAGGAGGCAGGCGCAGAGCGGGGAAGCTACCCCGCTTCATGTGGCCACCAGACACCTGAGAACAGACCTCAGCCATCCCGCATGGCGCTGAGGCGGGGCTTCGCGGGCTGTGCTGGACCTCCTGTCCCTGGATTAAGCGCCAGGACCCCAGGACATGGAGGATGCATAGAGCTGGTGCCATGCTCCCCCGACCCTGGAACACTGCAAGGGTCATGCTGGGCCCACTCGAGCTGGGTCTGGTTGTCCAGGTACCACCCGGGGGCGCCAGTCCCTGGGGTGAAGAATAAGGTGCGTTTTTTCCATAAACTCAAAAGCCAGGTCTTACAGACGATGCTGGGCAGCTCTCTGAATGGATAAGATCTAGTCTCGAAGGCAAAATGATGGGTCAGGCTCCCACAGAGTCACCTAGGAAATGGCGGGAGAACCAGCTGATGAACATTCTGGACCAACACACAGAAGGGAAGCTGGCTGGAACTAAAGCCAGGGAGGTCTCGGTGAGGGTGGGTAGGTGTTATGAGAGAAGGAATGTCATGGGCCAGAAAAGGGTCTTCCTCACCCAAGAAGCTGGGGCTCATTCACGGTTTCACAAGCGTTCCCCAGGGCGCTGAGGGCGAACAGGGGCAGGGCCGTCCCGTGGAGGTGTTCATGTCTGGAGGAGGGTGCAGACACGTAGCCGAAACCACCGCCAGCGGGAGGAGCGCTGGGACCGGGCCGGGGGACCTGGCAAAGACCAGGAGGAGCTCCCCGCCCCGACTGAAGGTCTGCAGCCACAGCGTGGGTAAGTCTGGGAACGACAGGGAGTTCACCAGAGGAGGGAAACCGGGTTCCTTCCAGCACTGCTTGCACTAGACCCAGAGAGCAGGGGAGATTCAGATTCTGGCTAAATTTCAGCCAATCTATGTTTATATTATTTGCTCAAAAGAAAGGCATTTCACTAACAGAGGACCAGAAACCTGAACCCAAGTGGCAAACGAGAAGGGAAGCCGGGACCTCTGGGGGTGGGGAGCCTCGCGGCAGGAACCTGGAAGCCGGGGGAGGAGCCCTGGGAGCTGGGAGGGGAGCGGGTGAGAGTGTGGCCCAGGAGCCGGCAACCTGCCAGGAAAGGAACCCCAGGGCGGCCTGTCTGGCGTCGCTGTGCTTAACACACAGGCAGAACTTCTCATCTCCTTTGGGAATTTGTTGAGGGTTTTTGTGTCTGTATTCATGCGGGATATTGGTCTGTAGGTTTCTTCCTTTGTACTTTTTCTCCGGCTTCGGCATCAGGGTAACACTGGCTTCGTAGAGCAAGGGACGTGCTCCCTCCTCTTGCACTTACTGGAAGAGTTGCCGAAGCGCTGGTGTTGCTGGCTCCCCCCGCGCTTGGTGGGGTTCCCCAGTGAGGCCATCTGGCCCTGGGCCTTCCTTTGTGGGAGGTTTTAGTCCTAACTGAGTCTCTGCTTATTGTAGGTTCATTCATATTCTCTATTTTTTCTTGATTCAGTTTTGGTAGTTTGTGTGTTTTGAAGAAGGTGCCCATTTAATCTAGGTTATCTGATTCATAGCGTCCCCTCTGCTCTGTCTCATTTCTTAAATGGTGGTAGTAACAGCCCCTCTTGTCCTTGCCTTCCTGTTACAGCTGTGAGTCTTTCTCCTTCTCCGTCTCTCTTCTTTGTGTTTTGGCAGTCTAGCTTTTTTTTCTTTCTTTTGGTGCAGGTAGCAAGTTTTTTTCTCTGATAGAGGATTAACAGTCAATTTGATGCCCCACAAATGAGGTAGCATTGCAACATCTGCATAGGAAAACGTTCCCCGGAACCCTCATTCAGATACTTGTTACTGGCTGCCAGATCAAAGAAAATGTAATTTCAGGTTTGTTCACAGAAATAAAAAAGTGCGTTACTTGGAAAGTTTCAAAATGGCAATTCTATCTCAGAGTCATAATTAGCAGGGGAAAAACTGTTCTCCCAGCCGAGAGTTTTGACAGCACTGTAATACTGAGTCCATCCACTTTATACAAAAACAGGTGATTTTGCCAAGAAAGTAGCATGTTTCTATTACATCATTTTTGGAAATGGGCTCAATTGCCTTATTATCTACAACAGGCAGAATTGTCAGATTGTCAAATTTTATCAATTTTGTTCATCTTTTCAAAGAACCAACTTTTGATTTTGCTGATTTTTTGCATTGTCTTTTCTCTATTTCATTTATTTCTGCTCTAATCTTTGTGATTTCTTTCCTGCTGTTTGCTCTGTTTAGTCTGCTTTTGTTTTCCTAGTTTCTTAAGGTGAATGTTTAGATTATCGATTTAAGGTCTTTTTGTGATTCCCTTACGGCTATAAATTTCTAAGGGCTGCGTTTGCTGCACCCCATACATTTTGGTATATGTGATTTTGTTTCTTTTCATCTCAATTTACTTTCTAATATTTTTTGGTGCTTTCTCCTTTCACCCACTTATTCTGCAGAAGTGTGTCTCCGTGTATGTGTGAATTGTCCAAATTTCCCTCTGTTACTGATTTCTAATTCCATTCTCTGGCGGTCAGAGAACACACGTCGTATGATTTCAATCCCTTCAAATGTACTGAGATTAACACACAGTCTCTCCGGGAGAGTGTTTCCTGTGAACTTGAGACGAATGTGGACTTGGCTGTTGTTAGATATAGGGTTCCAGATGCCTGTGCGATCTGGTTGCTTTACGTTGTCGCTCCCATTTTCTACATCCCTGCTGACCCTCCGTCCAGCTCATCCAGACACGACTGAAATGGGGCGTGAGGTCTATGGCTGGCACTGCTGGACTGCCCCCTTCTCTCCTCTATTGTTTCAGGTTTGCTGCATGAATCCTGGGCTTCTGCTGTTAGGTATGTATATGTTTATAACTTAATTCTCCTTGAATTAACAGAGTGCCCCTTTTACCATTTTAACATAGCCTTGTCTTCAGCAACGGTTCTGTCTCCTTGTTTACTTCGTCTGATCCTTGCGTAGCCACTCCAGCTCGTTCAGCTAATGTCTATATGTCTTCGCACAGTCTTTCAGCCTATTTGTGTCTCTTGTTGAGGGTACATAGTTGGATTTTATATATATGATATATAAGACATATAAGATGTTAAATAATACAATATTAACATATTAATGACTAATATTACTATATCTATACTTATATATTCATATGTTAAAACCATAATGTAATTTTGAAAGAGATCTATATCTCAAAATTATATAGTTTTTTCATCCCTTCTGCCAATTTCTGCCTCTTAATTTGAGTATTTAATCTATTTACATTTTATGTTAATTACTGATAAAGCAGGATTTATATCTAGCATTGTGTTATTTGTTTTCTTTAAGTCTTTTTTTTTTTTTGCCCCTCTGTTAGTTACTGCCTTCTTTTGTGTTAAGAAAATATTTTTAGTGTACCATTTTAATTCACTTGTCAAAAGGAATGGATTATAAAAGAAAAATTTGATAAGGTGAACATTATCAAAGTTAAAAATATTTACTCTGAAAGACATGGTTAAGAAAACAAAAAGGTAAGCTATAAACTGGAAGAAAATATTTGCAAAACATACATCTTATAAAGGACTTGTAGCTTGAATGTATTGTTTATAATTCAGTAATAAGAAACATGCGGCCCAGTGAAAACAAACGGGTGAAGATCTGAACAGGCACTTTACCAAAGAGCTCACGTAGACAGCAAACAAGCACGGGGACAGATGCTCAGCCTCTTCAGCCGTCATGGGGATGGAGACTAAAACCAGGCGTTAACGTAACGCACCCTCCTGAATGGTAAAGAGTAGAGCGGCAAGATCAAGTGTTGCAAGGATCTGCAGTGGCCGGAACACTCAGGCAGTTGCTGGTGGGAATACAAAGCCATGTTCCAGCTTTGGAATATAAGCTGGTGATTTCTTATAAAGTAAACATATACTCACCAAATGACCCAACACTACCGCTCAGGGAACATGAAAATCCACGTCCACATGAAGACTTGAACGTGCGTGTCTGTAGGAGCGTTATTCCTAACAGCCCGACGGCGCAGCTGTGGCTGAGGGAATTAATGAATCCCGGCAGACCTGTGCCAGGGACGGCTGCTCTGCCACACACACGACAGCGTGGACAGCTCTTAAAGGCTTTGGACTGAATAAAAGAAATCAGACACCAGAGAGAACATACGTTGTGATTTATATGAAATTCCAGACAAGATAAACTTTAGTGACAGAAAGCAAATTGCCAGGAGTCAGGAGTAGGGGACCGCCTGCAGAGGGGCGGGAGAGGATTTGGAGGAGTGGTGGAAACCTTCATTATCTCCATCGCCGAGGCGGTTATAGGACTGAGTAAATTTGTCAAAACCCATTGAACCAACTGTACACTGAAAATGTGAATTTTGTTATAGATAAATTATGCCTCGATAAAGAAAACAGATACAATTAGCAATAGCAACAAAAATGGAAGGTACTAGGAATAAATCTAACAAAGCACACACACCTTCGGAAGGAAGCCTGTAAAACTACGCGGAAGATGTGGCAGAGACAGCTGATGCCCAGCAGACGTTCCATGTGTTCCCGCACAAGGAGCAGCCTCCATTGCAGTTAGGTTGTGGCAAGTGGCAGCTGGGCATGCGAGAAAGTGGGGACAGAAGCAGCTCGGAATAGGTCGTCTCCTCTAGTTCCCGCTCGTCCTTGCATGTGACCTTGGAGACCACAGGCTCAAGTTGGTGTCAGGAAGGAGAGTGGCTTGCCTGGCCTGCAGGGGACTTCCCCAGAGCTGGAACAAACCTGGATTGTGTTAAATTGTTTATAATTCAATAATTATAGTGTTAAACTATTGAAATTTGGGGCCTTTTCTGTTGGGGCTCCGCTAGTGCTAATTGCCCTAATAGAAAAGAAGCATTAAAGAAGACCCACAGGAGGGGAGAGTTATACCCCATTCACCCAGAGGAATACAAACTTTAATAGTAATGTTGGTGTAATTTCAAATCAGAAGTCCATTGATTCCTTCATGCATTTTAACAAACTGAGTACACAAATCTATGGCAGAACAAAGAGACGAGAAGGGCCAAGACATCCCTTAAGAAGAAGGAGGTGGGAGGACTTGCTCTGCTAAGACCTACACACTTTATGAAGCCACAGTAACCAGGACAGTTTGGACGAGGATGAACAGGCTCACGGTACTGAGGAGAGCACTCTGACACAGACCCAGAGGTGAAAGATGAGTGGCATTGTAAACGAGTAGGAAGAGCTGGTTGTAATGGGGCAAAAATGAAACTGAACTATGTCCTGACATCACATCCAGCGTCAAGGTCAGGCAGGTTAAGGACTTAAATGTGGAAAGCAACACTTCGCAGGTTTAGAAATTAATATAGAAGAATATCTGTGTAACATCAGAGTAAGATGCTTCTTAAACCAGCAAAAAAGGCACTAAGGAAGTACTAGACTTTAAAAAAATATATTGCTAATCTTGATCTCATTAAAATGTAAAACTTCTGCTCATCAAAGAACACCAAAAAAGAGAGAAAGGGAAGGAAGGAAGGAAGAAAAGAAAATATAAGCCATGGACTGGGAGAAGATATTTACAACACATAATGAACAAAGGATTCATTTTCCAAACAGATGTGTATGAATCAACAAAAATAGGAAATTGGGCAGAATACATGAAAAAATATTGCTCGGAAGAGGAAACACAAATGGCAAATGAATATACAAAAAAGTCAACCTTACTAGTAATTATGGATTTGCACATTAAAACACAATTAGATATCACTAGAGTGGGAAAAATGAAAAAGTCTGATGATCGTAATCATTGGCAAGAAGGTGGAGTGAGAGTAACTCTCATACCCTACGGGTGGGAGTGTAAGTTGTTCGAACTGGTTAAAACAGCTTGGCACTATTTTGTAAAGTGAAGATTAACTCACCCTATGACTCAGTTACTCCACTCCGAGATACAGAGCCTAGAGATGCTGTGTGACACATCTTTACCAGGAGCCACAAACAAGGACATTTGTAGCAATAGCGTGTGTAGCAGTGAGAAATGGAAATGACTGAAATAGCTGTCTCCGGAGGAACTCGTATGCCAGTGGTGGCGTACCCAGCTACCAGACTGCTACACAGAAGTGAAGGAGAGGTAACCAGGCTCCATGCATCAACAGGGTCTCCAAATTACAATAGTGTATGAAAAAAAAAGCAAGTTACTGAAGAACATACAACAGGCTGCCACTTACGTAAAGTTCAAAATTTTACAGAAACGTTCAGTGGTGTATGAAAGTGGAAGGGGTATGGCCCACCCCTGGTGCAGGCAATGAAAAGGTGCATTATTTGTAAAGAAATTTAAAACAATAATAAAATGGACTAACTCCATCTGCTGCTGCTCATAAGCGGGCATCAGTGATTCTGAACAGCGTTGTTGACAAATTCCCCCTGACCCTGCAAAGACGACGACTTTCCATCCCTACCCTTCTGTCTAGGTACACAAGGGAACACATGGTTTAGAGACGTTTTATTTCTGTAGTAAAAAGTATCATGAAAAGTAAAGGGATGATAAAATTAAAGTTCAGCTGAGTGGTTTATCTTGGAGCTCGAGAGAGGGATATGGTTGGGGACCAGCACAGATGCCTTCGAAGAAATTCCTTATGTTCTCTTTTTCATACTGAGTGATTGGTGCATGGCTGTTTATTGCATTTTTTAATATCTTAGGTATTTATCATGTTTATTTATATCTTCTGTATGTATGAAATTTTCCACCCTCAAGAGAAACCTGAAGATGCAAAGTCAGCAAGGGGAGGGGAGGGTTGGAGAGGACTTGCTCTGTCATGCACTGGGAGCTGCAAACTCAAGAAAGAAGAAAGGACCACAGCGAGCCCGGAAAGGATGAGGAACCGCGTGGGGGCGGCAGCAGCAGACACCCAGGCTGTGGCTCAGGAGGTGCTGGGGCCTGACCTGTGGGGGGGGGGGGGGGATCTGGGGAAGCTGTGGGTGTGGGTGAGGTTTCCCGGAAGCACGTGTGGTGTGGGAAGCGGGGAGCCTGGAAGCCCCGGGAGAAAGAGGGGCCCTTCAAGCTGAGGCTGAACAGAAAGGTGAAGCAGCTGGAGAAGCACGGGTCCTGCGAGCTGGGGGAGCCGGAGGGCAACGGCCCCAGCCTGGGACGCTGCCCTGGGTGTCACAGCCAGGCGAGGAGGACCTTGTCTAGAGCCGTTCGGTGCAGAAGCAGCAGGAGCCAGATTGCCGTGGGGGGAGATGTGATTCAGAGGAAGGGGAATGAGGGCGGGGCGTCCAGATAACTCTCAAGAAGTTTGGCTGAGATGAGGAGCAGCAGCTGGGAAGAGACAGGGAGTCAAGGGAAGGCTTTATTACACTTTTTAAATGTTCTTTTAAAGATCTCAATCTGGTTGAGCCCCACAATGGCAGAGGGGTGGCCTCCGGCCTCCCCCCGGTGCTGGCAGCTGTCCCCCAGAGCCAAAGCAGGGGGTTCAGTGGCTTTTCTATGAAGGGGGCGGCTGCCTGCCGCGGCGGGGAGGAGTAAGAACTTTATCACTGGTGATGGTGAAAGATAGGAAAAAGTAAACTGCATTTAGTCACTTTTATACTGGTTTTTAAATTCTCTACAGGCAGTGCATCCTCTCCTGCCGGCATGGACAGACTGCTCCTGCCACCCAGCCTCCGGTACATACCACCAGTGGGAGGGACAGGGTTTGAGTCTCCAGACCCGGGTGTGCAGCCCGGCTCCTTCACAGTCTAGCTGCCGGGTCTGGGCACCCTGACCCTCAGTTCCCTTTGGCTCCCTGTAACTGAGGCTTATTCCTACCCCCTTAGGGCTGCTGTGAGAATGGAGTAACAGGAAAGCACCGAGTGCCTGGCACACAGTAGGTGCTTACTAAGTCAGGGGACAGAGAAGATAGTGACTAGTGTTGTCCAGCTCCCAGCAGGTGGACCCAGCGTGGGGTGGGTGGGGGTGTGTGTCCCTGGGCTATGGGTACCCGCATATCCACTCCAGATCTACCCCTTGTGGTTCGCCTGGGCCCGAAGCTGAGCCCTCCCACCCCACATCTGCTGTCTGCAGAGGCCTCCCCAAAGCCCAGAGGCCAGGCCTGTATCCTGCCCTGCCCTGCCCACGTCCCCGAGGACACGCTGCCGCCTGGGCCGCAGGGGGCAGTTGTCATGGGGACTGCAGGGCCTGCCAAGCTGCCTTCTTAGCAACGGGACTCCCAGGCCTGTTACCATGGAAACAGCATTGAATCAGCTATCAGCGATGGGGACCGGGTTCCCTGGCCTTTTCTGAGGACTCTCCCCTCCTCCAGCAGGCAACACGGCATTCCTCGCGCCGCGCTGGGAGCCCCGGGGACTTCGCTCTTCCAGCAGTGGATCACTGCCTCTCGCCTACACAGTGAGATCCAGCTCCCAGGGCCCGCAGGGGCCCTCTGCGGCCAGGGGGCCATCTGAGGGCTTTTCAGGGGGTCTGGGGGTCAGCTGTCCCAACCCCCCCAGATGGGGGGTGGCTGCCACACCTCCTGCTGGGCTTCTCAGGTTCCCCAGCCTCCTTAGGAGACCAGTGACGGTGTTCCCTCCGTGGCCGCTCTGAAAAGCAACCTTCTGTCCTGGCCACGACACCCTCCCCCCAGCCTGGTCACCTTTTGTCCCCCATCCACCCTCCGGCTTCTGAGGGCCCATCTGATCAGGCTAAGATGGCATCTGCCTCTTCGCTATCCATCTGGGGTCATGTGCACACTGACTACCCTCCTCCTGCACGGAGCACCGAGGAGGCCCAGGACTCTGCAGCCCCGCAGCTGGCGTGGGAAGGGTGGAGCCAGGGCCTCGCACCCGCACCAGCAGGCACAGGACACGCGCTCTCACCCTTCTCTGTGACTCTCACCAGCCCATAAACAGCGCACAGGCTTCTCCTAGCCAGACAGCGCACCCCTGCACACCTCTGGCCCCCTGCTCCCGGGGGCACAGGCTTGTGCCCACGAGTGCCCATGGGCTCTCGAGACCATGTCCCACTGCCCCCCCAGCCTGGCTCCGGAGCCTCCAGAATGCCCCACTGCCTTCACTCCACCCCCCCACCCCAATCTCCGGCCCCTAGAAGAAGGCAGCATCTGCTGGCATTTTTTTTATTTAAATAAAATATACAACACGGCGCATTTACCGTTTTCCATTTTAAAAGTGGAAGATTTGAAAATTGCTTGTGGGGGATCGGGGATGGGAGGGCCCTCTGACCTGGTTTCCCCAGTCTCCATGGGGTCTCTGGGCTGAGTCAGAGCTTTTACAAAATGAGTGTGTGTAAAGAGGGTGGTGAGGACAAGCCCTGATGGCAAGGGAGGGTCCTCACTGCTCATGGCCCTGCACCCTCCACCCCACTCATCCCCTGCCACCTCCAGGACTAGACTGAGTTTGGATCAAGTCCTGCTGCCTTCCTTGAGGGGCAGAGGTGGGGGCAGAACTCAAGTTGAGGGTATTGCTACTTCCAGCTCTGAGAGCTCCCTGGACCCAAGGGGGCTCCTCCTGCCCAGTGGAGCCCAAAGCAGGGTAGCTCCCAGTCGCTCCCTAAGCTCCCAGGATCCTTTGCCCTCTTCTCCCCTGGATTATTGCCTCATACCCCCTGTGGCCCATCCGTGGAGGAATTTTGTCCACATCCCAGGCCAAAACCTGACCTTGCCAACATTCTGGCTTAGAGTGTGGAGGAGGGTTCTGGATGGACAAGGCTGTTCCAGCCCTCTTCATTATTCAAGTCTGGGCAGCCCAAACTCCTCCCACCCTTTAAGCAGTGAGCAGACCACTGACCTTGGCTCTGGCAGGTATCTGAGCTGCTTTCACAATGGCCCCCATGCTGGACGCTTCTGGCTCCTAGTTGCCACTCCCCTTAGCCTGTCATCTAAGGCATTCCCTCTGACCACCCTGCCTCCACACCTCCACACCCACCTCAGTCATGTCCCCACCGTGCGCTCCATCTGATCCCTTGCTCCCTCCTTCCTTGCCTCCCTTCCTCCCTCCCTCCTTCCCTCCCACTCTTCCCATACCTGGAGGCCTGGCTCAAGCCCACCACTGGCCACACACCTTCCTTAGGCCCTTAGAAAGGTCCGGCCACCTCCTGTGTCCTGAGCTCAGAAGTCCTGGAGCCTGCAGCCAAAGCTCCCTGCGCTCTCACCACAGCTCCCTGGGGCAGCGCTGGGCACACGGGGAGGGGGCAGAAGAAACATGATGTGCTGAGCACCTACTATGGGATGTGCCAGGCGCTGGGCTGGGCATTTCACATGGGCTGCTTTTCTCACCTGGTCGTCATAGGTCCTTGTGAAGTGGGACCACAGTGACTCCCATTTTACAAATGAGGTAACAGACTCAGAAAGCTAACTTTGCCCGAGGTCACACAGCAAAGTGGCAGGTCTGGGATTCAAACCCAGGTCTGATTGCCTCCAAAATCTGGTCTCTTCCCTCTGCACCATGCGTGGGGACTGCTGAACTCAGCCCCTCTCAACAGTTTTCTAACGAAAGGGATATCAGCTTTGGCCTCAGGCAGGCATGGATTATACTCTCAGATCAGTCCCAGCTCTGCCACGTGCAGATGTGCAATTCTGGAAGTTACCGAAACTCGGTTTCCTCATCTGTGAAATGGGAAGAATCAAAGTAACTACACCTTCCTGGTCTTTGTAAAACTGAAGAACGTTAATGGTTGTAAAGTCTAAACCAGTGCTTGGCACAGAGCGGACTCAATGAACAGAAGCTCCCCTCACCCCTCTGCACAGACGGGAAAACTGCGGGCCCAGAGGTGACGGGGTGTGCTTGAGGCCCTACGGGAAAGGAGGCACGCTGGAGTCTTCTGCTTCCACGTGGGAGGTCGGGCAGGGACTGGACTTGGACCAGAGATGGGGAGAGAGGGGGGCCTGCCGAGAGGTCCTGGGGCCTCTTCCCTGAGGGCTGGAGAGAGTAAGTGCCCCAGGCCCCGCGCTGCCCAGCCTGCGGGCCAAGGCGGGCTGCTGCGTGTAAGGTGACCTGGGTGTCCCAGCAACACGGGGTTAAACTCGGCTGCACACACATGTGCACACACGTGGTGGCTATCTACATGGCTCTACACAGCGCTACATAGCGATACATATACACATCTTACATACATATACATATATTCATATACATAGCTTGCTAAGTTTGCAGTAGAAAAAATGCAAGACGCTCAAGGTCCTGGCCCCCGTTTGTCCCAAGGGCTTGGGCAACTGAGTCTCCGCAGGAACAAACCCAAGGGCAGCCCTTCCTGGAGGAATGAGATGACCCCCAGCAGAGCAGGGCTCCAAGTTCACAGCTAAGGGCCTGGTGGTGGCTATTGCCCTAAAATGAATACAATGACAGATCTGCTTTAGGAACCCCAAACATGGGTCACCCCCACCCCTGCCAAGCCCCGGAGATCCCACCCGCCTTCCTCTGGCTTTTGCATTTGGGCCCTGCCTGCTCCCCTCCCCCCCTCCCCCCTAGTGCTGAGTATTAAAATAGTCTATAAAAGCAAGTGACCAAAAATCTATAGCTCTAAGAATACCTGGTTATTTTCTGCTGTCTTTTGTTTTTCTGGGGTGGATTTTTTTTAATGATAAATATTATTGTTATTGGTATATCTCCTAATCACAGTTAAACCTGAAGGAGGAAAAGGGAGAAAAAAAGACGAGAAGAGGGAGGGGGAGGGGCCGCAGCTCATAGATTGGACGGCAGTTTGGAGCGCACCGGCTCAGACCTGGCCCCAGGTTCCCTCTGGGGAGCAGCAGTCAGAGGGGGCCCCCCAGAAGAGGTGGCTCTTGCCCCAAAGAAGGAAAGAGGGGGTGGCAAAGAACCTGAGGATGTCTTCCGAGGCAGAGTGACGTGCTGGCCGGGGACGGCACCATAGGGCCTCCCGGGAGGACCGAGGCCCCCGCTGCCCCCGCCGCCGCCCCCGGCTCTGGGGAAGAGCGGGAAGGCAGCCACGGACTCCCCAGAGGAGTGCGGGGAGGCTCGGCGGAGAGTCTGGGCCCCGTCCTGGGGCAGGGCCGGCTGCGAGGCTGAGATGAGCTTGAGGTCCTGCGTGAGGCGGCCTGGGGTGAGGGGTGGCGTGCCCCGGCGCTGGGGGACCTGGGGCGGCGGGGGGCTAGAGGCGGGCGGCAGGAGCAAGGAACCGTGCGAGCCGGAGGCCCGGGGTGGGGCACTCGGGAAAGTTCTGGGGGGGCCTGGGCTGTGGCCGGGGGGGCTGGGACCTCCTCGGTGGGTAAAGGCTATAGGAGAAGCGCCCCCGGAGGCCCCGGCCACGAAGGACGGCCGCTCCGGCTGCCGCGGGGATGTCTCTGGCGTACTGGGTGGGCCGGCGGCCGGCCCCGGGGACAGCTCCCCGGGAGGCTGGCCCAGCTGCCCGGGACTGGACGACGGGGACCTGGCCGAGGGCGGCGGCGGCAGGAAGTGCTCCAGGAGCGCCAGGCCCCCCCGGGCGCCCGGCAGAGGCGGCGGCGGCTGGCCGGCCTGCGGGGAGCGCGCGCCCGGCTGCAGCGGGGTGAGCAGCGGGGAGTCGGACGAGGACAGGGAGCCGCCCAGCGCCTTGTGGAAGTGGCCGAAGCCGGCGGCGGGCGGGGGCGGCCGCGGCGGCGGACGGGGTGGGCGCCGGGGAGCAGCCGCCGACCCCGGCGGGCGGCGGGGAAGAGCTGGACGAGGGCAGGAGGGGGCTGAGTCCGGCGGGCGCGGAGAACCCGGCCAGCTGCTGGATGTGGAAGGAGGAGGAGGACGGCGTGTCCGTCTGCGACGGGCTGCTGGCGGGCGAGGCGGAGCCCAGCGCCGACGGGATCAGGGACTGCAGCCGCTTCAGGTGCCGAGGGGTCTGGCCGGCCCCGAGGCTGCCGAGCCCGGGCCCGGGCGGGGGCCGGAAGATGGCGGCGGGCAGGCGCGGGTGGTGGGTGAGCGCGATGGCCACGGAAGTGGTGGCGGCGGCGGCCTGCAGCGGCGCCTGGATCAGCGGCGTCCAGATGACCGGCGTGGGGGCCGGCGTGGCGGAGGCGGCCGCCTGCACGCGGTGCGCGCAGTGCGCCATCTCCCGGTCATGCTGCACGATCTGCTGGATGATCTCGTTCTCCTGGTAGTTGAAGACGCCCGAGTTGAGGTCGTGCTGGACTTTGTGGAGGAGGATGGAGTTCTTCTTGCCTGGGCCACCGAACAAGAGCAGGCGCTCAGGCCGGGGTGGGAGGCGGGGGGCAGGTGTGCACCTGCCCGGCTGGGAACGCCACCTCCCGCCGCCCTCCCGCCCGGCCCTCACCGATGCGGTCCAGGCGGTCCAGCGCCACCGTCTCGAAGGCCCGCCGCATCATGGGGTACTCCTCGAGCACCTCGTTGAAGTTGTCCACGCTCAGCGAGTAGAGGCGGCAGTACGTGTCAGCCCTCACACTGGCTGTGCGCCGACCCCGCGTCAGCAGGCAGATCTCTGCCGGGACAGCAGGGTTCAGCGGGACTCCCGGCAGGCTTCAAAGGGCCGCGGACCCACCCTGACCTGGCCCCGCCCCCCGCTCTCTGGTGCGGAAGCTTAGCAGGTTCACAAAGCCCCCACCCTCGAGCTGTGGCCACACTGGATGCCAGCCCATCTTTTCCATCTCTGGGACCCCACCCCTGTCCTGGACTCACAGACACCCACCTCCAGGCAGTGGCCACGAAGGGTCTGCGATGTCATTCTTAGTGTCTCTCCAAGGCATTCCCCTGTCCCCCCAGGACCCCTTGGCCGCCTCACCTCCAAAATAGGAGCCGTCGGCCAGCTTGGTCTCCTTGTTGCCCTTGGTGAGCACGCTGACCACGCCGTGCTGGATGAAGTACATCTTCTTGCCGATGGTGCCCTCGCGGATGATGTAGTCCCCCGGCTGGAAGACCTCAAAGCGCAGCTTGGTCAGCATGGATGTCACAAAGTTGGGGTCCGCGTTGGCAAACAGTGGCATGGAGGCCACCAGCTTTCGACAGTTAAAGTTGATGATCTCCTGCTCGCCAGACACAGTGGATTGAGAAAGGGAGGAAGAGGTGAGGTGGGCCGTCTAGCCGGCCGGAAGGCCTGGCCCCAGTCCTGGCCCGCGCGCAGGGCTCACCTCCCGCAGCGGCTCGCTCAGCTCGCCCAGGATGCTCTCCTCGTCAAACATCTTGCCCTGGTAGCGGTGCTCGTAGTAGTCATGGATGCGCTGCCGCGTGTCGGGCGGGAGCTTGTGGAAGGACATGTACTGCTCCACCTGCTTGTACTGAGGCCCGGGAGAGGACAGGGCGTCACCTCCTGGCCGGCCAGCCCCGCTGTTCCAGCTGCACCAGCCCATCTCGGCTGCTGGTGACCAGAGGCTGCCCGGACCCTGAGGGCCTTCTTGGCCGACCTTGGCCCCAGGAGATTGAGGTCCTCAGTGTGGGTGTGTCCCTGACTCCCAGCTGCTTGGGGTGGAGGAGGGGCACCATCAGTGTCCAATCCTCACAGTGTTCTTTACTAAGAAGACTGCCCGGTGACAATAGGGACTGTCCAACACCCAGTTACAGGAGGCCAACTGACCAGGAGGTCGATCTAGTTTCCTCTAAATGTCAGTCTCCTCTGTGTGACAGTGCCGACTAAGGAGGCCTTAACCACCAGCTCTGGAAGGAGCTGTTGCCCGTCAGCTATAACAGACTGGCCCAGGCAGGGAATGGGCTGCAGCGGGCTAGAGGGATTGGAGGCTGCAGCCAGGGTGCCTGCCCCATCGTGTGGGGCACGTATCCAAGCGTGGTCCCGGCTGAGACTGAGTCTTTTATTGAAGAGCAACTCCAGCCCAGGGGAGGCACTGGGCAGAGCAGGGACCTTAAACAGAGATTTGGGGACAAGGGGTTTGGCGACAAGAGATTTGTGAACCTAAGTGCCCAGGACTCAGCCAGCTTTGAAATGCTTCTGCCCACCCTGGGGGTGATGGATGGGTGCTGCTCCCGCCGCCCCTGGATTGTGGGTGGAGAGTGGGGCTCCCCAGGAGCACGGACAGGAAGCATGACCAGGCAAGAAGAGATTTTTCCCCGCACTGGGGTGTAAAGGAGGTCCCTGTACCCCAGGGACAATCAGAAATAGGGGAATCTATTCCCATATACTAGTGCTCCAAAGCAGGGACACAGTGCTGCAGAGAGGTGACAACAGATAACTGAGGACTGGGAGGTGAAGCTCCCCAACATTCTTCCAGCTGCCGTGAGCTGGGCTGGGGGCCAGCTGGGATGCAGGGAGGGAGATGCTGGCGGGGGCGGGCAGTGATGACAGACATCGAGGACGGCTCCTGGTTTCGGGGCTGGGCACCTGCACTGCTGCATCCACTAACGAGACAGGCAAGGGTGTAGGTTTGGAGTGGAGAGGGCGAGAAACTGTTCTCATTTTGGACATGATGAGGTTGAGGTCCAGGGAGGCATCAAATAATCTGGGGCTGGGGAAAGAGGTGGAGGCTAATGATACTATTTGGATCCCACTGCACTGACATGATACAGAGCACAGGGTAAGGGCGGGGAGGGAAAACAGGGGAGAGAGAGGAGCAGAGAGCTGGGCCCATACTACCAGGGCCCAGTAGGGGATGACTGAGAAGATGAGCCAGCCAAAGAGGAGAACTGAGGGTGTGCGGTCCTGGAAACCAAATGTGAAGCCAGGAAGGGACTAATAACTGTCTGGTGTCGAGCAAGATGAGGACCCCAGAGGACCCACTGGCTTTGGCAACACGGAAGGCAGAGGTGATTTCAGACTCAGTGGGCTGAGAGAAGAAAGTGGATTCAGCAGCCATAAATAATGTGGGTTTTTTGGTTGGTTGGTTGGTTGGTTTTAGGCATTTGTCCATGAAAAGGAGACAAACAGCAGAAAAGACAGCATTTGAAGCCCCATGATGGTGGAGGGACAGATGTTTTTAAGAAGGGAGAGATGGAGCAAGTTTCAGTGCTGATGGGAAGGCCCAGTGCAGGGGCAGCTGGAGGGGATGGCGGGCACAGGGCGGGGCAGGAGGGAGAGGGGCCCTCAGTCAGGAGAGACAGGCTCCCAATTACAGCAGGAGAAAAGGAGGGTACAGATAAAAAGACCTTTAGAGGTTTAAGGTAGGGGAGTCGAAGTAGTTCTCATCTAGGAGGGGTCCCCCCTCCTCTGTCGCCCACATGGGGAGCCCCAATCACAGGGAGTGGCCACTTGGGGCCCCAGAAGCTGGCAGCCTGTGCTCCCTGTGGGAAGGACCGAGAGACAGGTTCTCCTGAGAGAGCCCAGGGTGGACCGCGGCGCTCCGCCCTACCTTTTCCTGGTACTGGCGCCGGGAGGAGTCCAGGGACTGGATGAGGGCGGTGGCGTGGCCGATGAACATGGCATAGCAGGTGGCGCCCACGATCATGCTGAGCATGGTGAGCCAGACATCCGACATGCCCACCGGCGCCTGCCGGCCGTACCCGATGCACAGCATGTGGCTCATGGCCTTGAAGAGGGCGTAGGAGTACTGCTTTCCCCACGAGTTGTTCTGCGGACAGGCGCGCAGGGGGATAGATTGGGGGAGCGGTGGGGTGGGCGCGGGTCCGTGAGAGGGCAGGCCCGCTTCAAAGGCACCTAGAAGAGTCCCCGCCACCTCCCACCCCTCAGCCTGACTTTGCCAGTGGCCGAGCTCAGGGCCCCCAGCCTTGCTGGTGACTGAAAGCCTTGGGCAAGGGGCAGTGAGGACACATGGTGACCAAGCGAATCCCCTCTCTGGCAAGAGGGGACAGGGGTCAGACTGGAAGCCCCAGCAAAGGGATGGGCGCCAGCCCCGCTCTGACGTCGCAGTCCCCGGGCTGCCAGGGGCCCGCCTTGCAGCCAGGGCTCCGGGCTGGGCCGCCCTGCTGTCCTGCGCTTGCCGAAGCCACTCCATGCCCCCACCAAGCTGCTGCCAGCGGAAGCCCATTTCCCCACTGACCTCAATTATAAAACCAGATATGCTTCCCCTGGGGGGACAAGCTCTGGCAGCCTGAGCCAAAAATGCTGTCCTCGTTTTGGGTGAGCGAAGGTAGAGCACCAGGAGCTAAGTCAAGGCGCCTCCGGGGTGAACCCAGCCTGCGTCCCTCCGTCCAGGCTGGGCGGCCAGGCCCCCTCCCCCACCCCGCAGGCAGCGGGCTGGAGCGCGCACAATGCCGGGGCGGGAGGAGGGCGGGAGGCAGCCACGCTCCTGGCTATTTTTGTCTCCAAAGCCAAAGTCTCAAGGAAGGCTCAGTGTGGGAACACTGGGCTCAGAAAGGCCAGCTCCTGAATTTAGTGCATGTGTGGGCCTGTCACCCTCATACAGAGGAAACTGTCCCAAATGAGGGGGCCACCAGATGAACCCCAGCACTGGCCACCTCCCCCGTGCTCTCTGCTCACAAGGAGGATGCCTTAGCCATGACGTGGAAACCCACCCCAATGCATGACCCCCAGAACCCCTGCCCAGAGCCCCAAGCAGTTCTGAGGTTACCATACTGTTCCCAGCACCTGGAGGAAGGAACAGGAGCTGCCATGTTCAAGGTCACTCAGACCATCCTGGACAGAGCTGAGTTAGTCTAGAGGCTCTTAGTCGAGACCAGGATGGGAGGTCTTGGGGGGCTGATCTTCAGGGGTGAAGGGGGCCTGGGCTCTCAGCTGCAGGGCAGGGGTGGCCCCCAGCTGCCTCCAGCCAGGGCTTCCAGTGGCCATACTGCTGAGTCTCTGGGGAAGGGGAAATTCAATCCATATGGCCGATTCATTTACACTTAGCTCATCAAAAGGCTGTTTTGTAAAGGCCTGTTTGATGCTGAAAGATGCCTCAGGGGTCTCTCACCTCTTTTCAAAGCTGCTTTTTCCTTCCCTGGGGCCCTGAGGATTTGCCCAGAGACCAGACCAAATTCACTGAGAGTGATAGTGAGGAGGCAGGGGTTCCCAGACCCAGAGAAAGGCTCACAGGTCCTGGGGTCTCCTCCATCCCACCTGGAGCCCACCCTGTTCATGGGAGTCTGGGGGACCTGCCCCAGGACTCCTCTCACTCACCCGCAGGGTTGGAAAAGGAGGGGGAGAGGGGTTCGGGCTCAGGACCCCACCTGTGACCAGGATGTGTGTGTCTGTGGGGCTGGGGGATGGAGATGGAGAGGGGGAGGGGCGGGGATGGGGGAGAGCCCAGCTCGGAGCAGAAAGGGGCAGCCGTGTGTGGTCTGGGGGTCCATGTGTGCTGCCAGCAGTGCCCCTCACCCCCTCATCGATTTCTCTTCTCTAGAGCTTGGCTTTTAAGGGCGGGTCTGCCTCCGAGGAGCAGAGGTAGGAGGGCAGGAGCCACCAGCCGGGCTTTGCCACAGCTGATAGACCTGGTCTGAGTCTCCCTGGGTGAACCCAGGGCCCCGTGTGGAGGCTACCAAGCGCAGCAGAGGCCATAAGGCAGCAGAGGGAGCAGCACGCAGCCAGGATCCGTGGTGGGCCTGCGACAGGCAGAGCCCTGTGCCCAGGGCCGCGGGGCTGGCGCTGCGGGTTCTACGTGCTGGGACTCAGGACCTCCAGGTTGGGGACCTGCTCTGCCCATCTGTGCCTCATCCACCCCCCTCCCCCTCCTTCCCACTCACCACCATGTTGTTGATGGACACCCAGCAGTCGTCGGGGAAGTCCTGCAGCATGGGCACCAGGAACTGCAGGCAGCCGTCCCAGTGGCACAGCAGGAGCATCATGCCGATGAGGTTCACGATGCGCACCACTGCGCTGGCCAGGTCATAGGTCATGTGGAAGATCTGTGGGCAGAGGCGCAGATACGGGCCCAGTCAGCGGGCGTGGGGGTGGGGGCGCCTGGCCAGCTCCAGGCCAGACCCTGCAGCACACAATGGGTGGCCCACCCAGCTCGGTGCAGGTCCAGGCTGTGTTGAGGGTGGGGAGGCATCAGTCCAGGCCCTGGGAGGAGGAGACTGCAGGCTGGAGGGCCCAGAGGGACGCCTCCTGGGATCCGTGTGGTCCCGGCAGGACATGGGGAGGAAGACACACAGGGCCACACACAGCCCCAAAGCGGCAGAGAAGCTGCTTGCTCAGCTCACCTAGGCCGTGAGGACAGTATGAAGAAGAGCCAGCCAGCCGTGACTTCTCAGGGATCACGGTCTGTAGTCACATCAGGGACATGGAGTTTCCATAAATCTGTCCCTAGACTCCCAGGACCCCAGGGGAAGTGGGCGCTGCCTAAGGCAGACAAGGATTTACTGAGGGAGTAACACGGACACACAGGCTCCAAGTTCACACAGACCTTGATCCCAGGCCCAACTCCTACCCAGTTTCTAGCTATGTGACCTTGAGAAAGTCCCTGAACCTCTCTGATTGCGTTTCCTCATCTGGAAAATGGCGATAAAAATTTATACCTGAGTAGGTTGTCAAAAGGATTGAATTATACATATAAAGTGCTTAGTACTAGGTATGGAAGTATTCAGTAAATTGCAAACCATTATTAATTGATAAGTTATTAATAATTAATCTTTACGGTTAGTTAATATGAATGAGTAATAATGCTCTTCTGCACCATTAATAAAGTACAGCACCCTCAGCCCCAGCCCACTGCCACCAGGCCGTCTCCACGTCTGTGCCCCCAGTGAGAGGTTGAAGTGTGGCTGGGCAGGGCTGAGGGTGCCGCATCCCAGCATCCCGGCACACCTCCCTCCTCCCAGAGCTGCCTCTGGGTCTGGTTTCAGCAGGGGTCACCATGGTGACAGAACGGTGAGGGGACAGAGATAGAAGGAAGTCTGGAGGGACGCCTCTGGAAGTTCTGGCCTTGCCTCTGGCCTGGGAGGCTCTTGGGGTGCCCTGCACCCCTAGCTGTATTCCCAAGCAGAAGACCTTCCTAGAGAGGGATTTGGGGGCCACAATTGCAGACCTGTCAAATGCCACTGAGACGTAGTTTAAGCCCATTTCAGATGGGAAAACTGAGGCCCAAAGAAGCAGACCCTAGATGTCTCCACCCCCTGTCCAGTGGTCTTCTAGCAACAGCCCTGTAGCTGGTGGCAGGATATTCTGATACTAGTGACCTGAGTTTCCCCTTCGGAAGTGTGGGCTTAGCCTGGCTCTTGGTTTTGAAAACCTGAAGATGAACACCATTTGTCCATCACCCCCTGGGTGGTGCCACCTGCTGCCCTCTTAGTAGCATGACTCTGGATGTACCAGCTCAAAGGATGAAACAGACCTTGGGAAGTTTCACAGACAGTGGCAGCTCTAGCTTGTCCCGTCACCCCCCATGTCCCCAGTGACAGAGGGAAAACAGCACCACACCTGAGTAAGGGCACACAGTCCCACAGTCATTATCTCATTTAAACTCACAACAGCCGTTTGCTGAAGACACTGTTAACCCATTTACACCAAGGCTCAGAGACTTGCCCTCAGTCACGGTAGCAGCAAAAGAGGCAGACTGCAACCCCAGGCTGCCTGCAGATTATTACAGTGGCCCAGGGAGAGACGGGTGGTCTTCAGTAGCTCCATTTTGTAGATAAAACAACTCAAACCCAAAGTGGCCAAGCAATGTGGCCAGATTCGTACAGCAAGCTGGACCCAGAGCCAGGAGGGACTCCCGGCGCCTCAGCTCTGAGCCCAGTGCTCAGTGTACTGCTGAAGTTAGAGCTGAGCGCCCGGCAGCCTAGCCCCACGGGGGCCCAGGCACCAGCCCGGGGCTGTCGGAGTGCCACTTCCTGGCTAAGCCGGCACTCCTCAGTACAAGGAGATGTGGGCACTGGTGCCAGCAGGGCGGTCTGGAGCTGGGGTCTGTGTCTGGGACGCAGAGCGAGCCCGAGCACGCCGCCTGTGCCTCTGGCCGTCCCTCCACTGCTGCACCCCAGGGCCTGGACCCTGAGCCTGGGAGGCTCCCCGGGCCTCCCCCCTGGTCCCACAGCAGCTGCTGAGTACCAGCGCCCCAGCTGTGGCTCCGAGGGAAGATCCCACTTCTGCCTCTTCAGCATTTGCCTAGGTGAACACAATAGTTCTATGACCCTTCAGAGTCTTGGTTGACCAGGATGCCACTGGCTCCCCCACTCTGGGGGGATGGGCAGGGCAAGTGACATGAGGCCGCTTAGTCTAAGAGGTGGCTAGCACTTGCCTTCACCGCCCACCACGCCTCAGCTTCCCCTCCTGCCCCTCCTGCCAGGGACGCTGGAGAAATTCACCTAGCTGAGAAAGTGCCCTGAACACATACAGGGGTGGGGTCATTATTCTGAAGTTCCTTCGTTTCCCTGCTGCTATGGACTGAATGTTTGTCTCCCCCAAATCCGTATCTTGAAGCCCTAACCCTCAATGTGACGGTATTAGGAGGCAGAGCCTTTGGGAGGTGATTAGGTCAAGAGGCGGGGGGCGTCCATGAACAGGATTGGTACCTTATGAGAAGAGACACAAGCGAGTTGATGTGTGGCCACGTGAGGACACAGGGAGCAGGTGGCCATCTACGAACCAGGGTGCAGGCCGTCCCCAGAACGCGGCCGCGCCAGCTCCTGCTCTCGGGCTGCCAGCCTCCAGCACCGTGGGGCGTAAACACTTGTTTAAGGCCCCGCAGCACTTTAACAGCCCGAGCTGGGACTACACTCAAGGCCGGCCTGGGTCCCTTTCCGAAAGCGTCCCAGACCCCACAGCCCAGGATGACTGCCCCTTTCCGTGGGTCACTCTGGTCTCAAAGGCCAGATCAAGGCTGGCATATTTTAATGCCGTGTTTTAGTGTCATCATGGTTTTTCTTTCCTTTGTAACCAGTTTTCTTCCAAGATCAGATCCTTGTCTAATTTGGCCCTTGTCACAATCTCAGCAACCGGTATGGCAGAGCACGTGATGGGGTCTCAGGAACCAAGAAGTGCTTAAGTGAGGAAGGTGGAGGTGATGAAGACAGTGATGGGGTTGATGGTGACTAGGACTGCCATAAGTATACAGGTGGCCTTTGAGAAAGGCCCCATTCTGGGCAGGCACAGCCCACAGGGAACCTGCCTTTGGGGGACGAGAAGGGTGTGCCTTTTCCTGCAGGTGGCACAGGCTCATGCATCCTCAGAGAGCATGGCGGTGGTGGTCATGCTGTGCCTGGCACCAGGCTGAAGAAGGATGCAGCTGCTGGGAGCGACCAGTGCGGGTGGGAGGGTGGGGTTCTGTCACAGGTGCCTCTCAGACACGGCAAAGCCAGGGGCACCAGCATGGTAAAGTCAGAGATTACTGCAAAGGGTCGGTGAGGGGACATCCATTCAGGCTAGGAAGATACCCCAGATGGTGGACACTCGCCCCATGCCCTATACTCTACGGCATCCGGGCATGATTGCTGAGAACAAGGCTGCATGTTGCTAGGAGAGGCCGCTAAACACTCAGGTGTCCCCACTGTGGGCTGGGGCCACAGGCCACCTGCACATCAGCTGCTCTGTGCACATATTTGTCTTGCTCTTTAGACCTCATTAAAACTCTCTTTTATGATGTTGGTTCTGGCTGTGGGGGTTGAGTGTCTTCATTTCCAGGGCCCTGCAAGGCTTGGCAGGTGGGTGGCCTGGACAGCTCGCTCTCTGTGCCTGGCGTGGCACTTGGGGGAAGCTCTGCCAGCAACTCCCATCTGCAGCTTCTGGACCCCGGGGCAAGGACAGAGCGACATGTCTCCCACCTTGGACAAGTGCCTTCTCTGCTCAGAGCCTCAGTTTCCTCATCTGTGTAATGGGTCAATAACTGCCAGCTCCCAGGACTGTCCTGGGGATCAGGAGAGGATGTCCGCAGCTGGCACACAGTAGGTACTCAGCATATGTGCCTTCCAGCTCTTCCCCAGCCCTCAAAACAAAGAGTTGGCTTTCCAGTCCTGTGGAGAAACTGGAGTTTCCACCAAGGCCTCTTCCTGGGGCCTGGTTGAGTTCTCTCCCAGGACTCATTTTCTCCTCAAGGAAGAAGAACAAACTTCTCCTTGTGTCTCAGGAAAAAGCAGCCACATAGAGGACAGCAGTTCCAGGCCTGGGAGGATGGCTGGTACATGTGTATCCTGGGTACAAACTCGATGTGGCTGAACAGAGGGTCACACGGGGTCCCTTCCTGGAGCCCACAGAGAGGACCACACCTCTGTGTCACCCCCAACCCCCAGCCTGAAAGAGGCGGAGAAATCGAGGCCCCCAGGGAGCGGAGACTCAGCAGGGGCTGCACGGCCGCCCTGGCTGACCCCCTCCCTCCAGCTCCTCCCACCAAGATGCTGCCGAGGGAACCAACAGGCTTCTGGGATGGGTCACTGGGGTGCTGGGCCCTGCAGGGGAACATCCGAAGGGGGGCAACCACATTTCTAACAATAGCCTGCATGCCTGTAACAAGCTCGCACCTCAGAGGGAGGGAAGAGGCTTGGCTGGGAGAGGCTTGGGAGGGAGGATGCTGACCTAGATCGCCCAGGACGGAGGCAGAGGCTGGCATCCTCTGAGACAGTCGCCTACGCCTGCCAAGACCCTCCACCCACCCTGACTCCCAGGAGCTGCTGCTAATACTCAGGAAGCCTCTGGCTCAGAGGGAGGCGGCGGAAGGCTGAGGGTCAAGGGTCTAGAGCCCCTGCAGCTTCGCCACGGGGTCTTGGGAGGCAGACTCGCCAGCCCCGACGACCACGTCCAACAGGATCCTCACCAAGGGAGGCTGGGGTGAGGACTGAGCCCCAGCCTCCGACAACATCACAGCACATCTGATAGTTGGGGAAACTGAGGCCCAAGGAAGGAAAGAGTCGCATGAGTTGGAGTTGGAGGAGGAGATGGAGCAGGGTCTTTTCTCTATGAAATACCTCCCTCGTAGGTCTGATGCAGACCTCAGGCCTCAGCGAGTCTCCCTGCTGCCAACTCCAGGCCAAGCTGAGGTTGGGAGAAGCCCTGGGGTTGGGTGGCTATGAAGGATCTGGAGACAGGGTTCCTGGGGTCAGCTGGGAAACCCCAATCCAATCCCAGGGGTCCGGTGGGAGCCCTTGCCTGGGCAGTGTGCCCGGCAGACACCAGCTCAAAGCAATTTCCTCCCCAGCTGGTAGGCAAGATAAGGGTGTGTGTGGAGGGGGTGGGAAGTCATCCATCTGGCCTCCTGGGTCTCCCTCACTGACCACGAGATGTGGTAGTGACGTCTATCTGAGAGCCCTGACCTCAGGCCTCCTGGGGCCTCTGTCCACCCGGGGAAAGGCCGGGGTCAGAGCCTGCCTCACTAGTTCTGGAGAGCCCAGAGGGGCAGTAGGGACAGGAGCCCTGGCCAGCTCCCAGGTGTATGGTGCTGAGGGGAGTAAAAGAAGCACTTAGCTTCTGCCCCAGGGCCCACCCTGCCCAGCCACTGGCAACTCGGCCAACTCTCCCCAAAATACCATGGCCTCTGGGACCCAAGAATGGGGAGCAAGGATGACCCCTCATGGGGCTGGGGCCTGGAGACATGAACCTATGCCTGAGAAGGGAAAAGCTTCTCTCTGCTTTTAATGGCAGCCTAGCTGTAAGTCCAGGACACACGGAAGGGTGGGGGTTTCTCGGTGACTGAGGGAGCCAACGTGATCCTGCATTTCCACTTGGGACAGAAACCAAGAGACAAGTCTGCCAGGGCGTCTGGGAAATATGCCTCTGTCATTCCTCCGCAGCCACTCCGATCAGCCTGGCCAGCCCTGAGCTCAGACCCACATGCCAAGTTCTCTCTGCACCGCCATATCCTCCAGGTTCCTCAAACCCAAACTGACGCACAGAGCTCAGCCCACTCCTCCACCCGCCCCACTGCCTGCCTCCCCCATCTCAGCAGGGAGTCCTCCCCAAGAGAGGGACCTGGACCAGGAACAGTCAGCCTCCTTTCAGGCCCCCGAGAAAGCGGGAAGGGCAGGCGGCCTAGGTCAAAACCCTACCACCAGGGCAGCCGACCCTCCACCCTCAGTTTCCTCAGTTACTGAGACAATCGACTGGGGAGGGGCATTTATTAAACAGTTCTCTGCTACCAGGCTTCACTACTGAGTCTGACAAGCATCATCTCATTTAATCCTCACAACAGTCCACTGAGGAAGGCATGCCTTACACCCACTTTGCAGGTAAGACAAGGAGGCTCAGGGGACAGGACAGGCCCCACGGTCACACAGCTAGGCAGCGTGGAGCCGGGATTTTAATTCAGGTCTCACACGTGTCATTCTAACTCCAAGGCCCACACGCACTCCCGCACGCGGGGTAGGGACTGCCACGCTGCTGGGAGCCAAGAGTGCTAACTGGGATCTGCTCCGGCTCTGCCAGAGGTAAGCTGCTTGACCTTGGACAAGTCATTGCTCTTCCTCTGTCAGCAGGAATAATGCAAATGTTTCCAAACCAAAGAGAGTTTCTGTCACAGAGTGGTTCTGCCAGGATGGGGCAGGCCCTCCTGCAGCACAGGCGTTCACGACACCTCTGACCCCAGTCTGCCGGCGCCCCCAGCCATCAGCCATGGGTGCTGTTGCCCAGGGCCCAGGCTGCTGCTGGGGGTGGGGGTGGGGTGGGTGCTTCGTGTCCTGAGCGTAGGAACTTCCGGCCTATCAAGCCGAGGTCCCAGAGACCAGGAGACTAGCCGTGAGCCACAGCAAGAAACACACCTCTGCAGAAGCTTCCCTAGGCCACAGCCCACCCCGAACCCCGAGACGGACGGTCTCACAGAACACACCCCCCCGCCCCGGTACCTCCAGGCTGGCCTGCCTGCTGCTGCGCCTTAAAAGAGGCACTTGGGTGGTGGCAGAAACACAGACAGAAGCTCTCACAAGGTCACCTGCTTTTTTCCAAACCGCAGCCCGTAGTCCTCTCTTTCTCCCACAGATGGTTGCATTCAGCCCACGGATGAGTTAGGTTTGTTCAGAATGGTAGAGGCTACCCTTTTTTTCTCTTTTTTGCAATTTTTTATTTAGTTTCTGTAGCCAGTGCTCTGCCCGGGAGCCCTAGGACCCCTTGACAGTTTGCGCTCACATAATTCCAGAAGAGCTCCAGGCCTGCACGCCCTCCAGCCAACACCTGTGGCTCTTTGTCAGCAGCCTGCTCCAGGCAGTGGGAAGCTGCTTTGCCTGCAAGCACTGAGAGCTGGAAGTGCCTGGGCCAAAGACTGGCAGGTGAGGGGATATAAAAAGGGCAACTCTTTGGCCTGGTTGGGACAACTCCCAGGTGTGGTGCATGCTGTCCCAGAGCTCCCCATAGGACCTTGCTTGGTGTCACCTTTGTCTGCCTGTCTTCCCTGTGTCTTTCCTGTCCTTACTTCCCTGCCCCTCTTCCCTAATTCCCTACCAGATTTTCCTGGAAACACTGTCCCCCCACCAAAATAAACCACTTTCATAACAAATCTTCATCTCAGGGTCTGCACCAGAACCCACCTAAGATAGTTGCCAACAAAATTCACACAAAAATCCAGACTCCTGCTTCTCATGACAAATCTGTAGCTCTAGCAAGCCTGGGCCCATTCCCACTTGGCCACAGCAGCCAGAGCTGAGGTGGGACTGCCTGATACAGGCAGAAGAGATGCTCTTCAGTTTTCCCCGACTATCCCCCAAATGGCCCTCTTCACCCACTCACACTCCCTGCCTGCCCCCACAGCACAGTGTAGTGGTTAACAACGCAGGCTCTGGAATTAACAGTTCTGTGACGTTAGATAAATCCCTGAGCTTTTCTCTCAGTTTCCTCATGTGAAAAATGAGCACTTGTATCTACCCACACGGTACCCTTTGGGTTGTTAGAGATTTTAATGGGATATTGTCTGAGAGTGACTTGTGCAGTGTCTAGCATATAATAGTAAATCAAGAAATTACTAATATTTGTCCTCTTGAAGCAGAGGTGCCCGCGACAATCCGACAGCCCCCCACATCCGACTGTCTGAGGTTATCGGCTGGCCCCTCCCTCCCCCTGAGGGGGAGATACCCCCCCCCAGAGGCTTGGGTCTGACCACTCACCTCTTCCCACTGGTGAATGTATCGAATGAGGCGGGAGAGACGCAAGAGGCGCAGGAGGCTGAGGATCTTGGTGAAACGGACAATGCGCAGGGCACGGGCCGTCTTGTACACCTCCGAGTCGATGCGTGTCTCCACGATGAGGAAGATGTAGTCCACAGGGATGGAGGAGATGAAATCCACCACAAACCAGCTTTTGAGGTACTTCATCTTAATCCTCTGTGGGTCCAGGATGATCTCTGTGTTGTCCTCCACCACGATCCCTGTGCGGAAGTTGAGGACCAAGTCGATGAGGAAGAACGTGTCCGACACCACGTTGAAGACAATCCAGGGAGTGGTGTTCTCATCCTTGAAGAAGGTGATGCCCACAGGAATGATGATCAGGTTTCCCACCATGAGCAGCAGCATGGTCAGGTCCCAGTAAAACCTGCCCAGAGACACAGGCGTCAGTCGCAGAAGGAGAGAGAGTTACAGTCTAAGAGAAAGCTCAGAGACTGCAAAGGTGGGAAAGAGAAGCCATGGGAGGTGCTGAGACTCGGAAGGAGTTAGGCACACGGGTACCAGGGCAAGATGTGGAGACTGGCACAGAAAGAGGCTCTTCCTTATGCACTCTGCCTGCCCCTCCACGAGCTCTCGATGACAAGCCTCACACTCCAATCCTTGTGCCCCAGTGAGAGTCAGGCTGAAAAGCAAACCAAACAATGACATCCAGAGAGAAGTGAGAGGCTGTTTTAGTGGCAGAAATAGTTCACCCTGCACCACCCCAGGATCAGGCCAGGCTGCTCCATCCTCCCTGAGGGGCAACTGTGGCCTGAAACAGGCTGGCAGGCAGACATGCCACAGACCGTGACCAGAGAACAGGGGAGGTCCAGATACACAGCGGGCGCCTGGGAGGCAGGAGGCATGGGATGTAGCCCTAGCTCTGTTACTGACACTGTGTGACATCAGGCAAGTGCCCTCCCCACTCTGGGCCTCAGCTTCCTCATTGCGCAATGAGGGGTGGAGCCTCCACACTCAGTCCTATAATTCTGATCTAGCCCTCTCCCACACTGGCTGTCTGGGGTCTCCCTTGAGTCTATCTCCTACAGTCAGAAAACATCTGACCATCTCTCCCCCGCTAGAGGTTTGCATTCTAACACAGTGTTGGGGAAGGTCAGTGATATCTTCATAGGCAGGCAGTGTTAATGAGGGGACTTCAGGCACCAGCAAGGTACCGCTCAATGCAATGCAGTGAGACCAGCTAGGGCTTCCAGCATCATTTCTCCTAAAGCCTTTGCAAAGCAACTGCAAGCGTTTCCTGGGGGAGGTAGGAAGTGGCCCTCAGGGAAAAGCCTCTGAGAGGTTAAGCAATTCGAGGAGGTAAAAGCAAGCTCACAGGTCTGTTGCCTGGCTGAGCAGGGGCCCCTCTGGGGTGTGCAGACAGCACAGGTAGGCACAGACCCTATGTCTAGAAGGCATGACCAGGGATCCTGCCCAAGAACCAGCCACCCCAAGGCTGGCCCCAAGACCAAAAACTTGTACTGCAGAGCTGTTTCCCTCTGCTATTGAGACAGACAACAGCAGGTAAAGGTATTATTTTGGGCAGAAAGAAGCATGTCTTCTTCCAAGAGAAACAACACTTCGGCCATCTTTAATTCTCTACTGCAGGAAGCCAGGAGGAAGGGAGTGGGACCCAAAAGGCAAGCTTCCCTTGAGTCTTCAGAGGGTCCCACAGCACAATCGAAGTGCCCCTGCCTAAAAGAGTTCCAAGTTTTAAAAAAAATAATTACTTCACAACAAATTGCTTTCTTTGCCAGACTCAAAGTGGTGCTGAGTCAAAGAGAGGGTAGGACAGACTTCACTGAAGGTGGGCGAGACAGCTGTCCCATATCATGCAGCTCAGGGAAGGGCTGTTCCTGGAAAGGCAGCTTCCGGCAGCCCCTTTGAAAGCCAAGTGCTTCAGGCCTCAAGACGGGATTTCAAGTCAGAGTCTCGCTGGGCTAACTAAAGCTTTTCATTCTAAGGCTGGCACCAAGAGGCCAATTTCAGCTCCTTTCCTGTCCCACAGCCCACCACCCCTTCCCCCACCAACCCCTCTTATGCCATCTGGGAGAGCCCACCCCAGGCTTCACACCCACTGCACAGAGCACAGCACATCCCGTTAATGACTTGTGGGCTCTGGAAGAATGGTTTCAGCGTCTACGGTGCTCTTGAGTTGTGTACGCTCTGCACCCTGCCTCATGCGCACCATTCAAAGACAGCTGCAGACACTCATTAGCTGTCACACATAGGTATCCCCATTCACACACACAGTGTGCAAACACCCCTGTGTACACATGGCCATTGTTCCTTTTCATTTAATCTCTTGGGAAAAACAAAACAAAAAATTGTGACATGGAGAGGCCACTGAGGGCCCCTTGGCCCTGTGTACATAAAGCTAATAATACACCCAGACTGGAAGAGTTTCCAAAATTAACAGAGCGGGTGCAAGGCAACTGGGAATGCTGACTCGGGCAAGCCTGCCATTCCAGCGGGTTTCTACACTCTCCCCAGCTCTAGTTCCCTCAATTACAGACCAAATTTGAGACAGTAATTAACAGAAGAATGTTTGCATTTAGTGGTCTTCATAAAACCAAATTACATGAGGCAAAAACACCCATTTCCTTGAATTCTGACTAATTGTTTCAATCGTGACTTTCCAGATGTTAAGATATTTCTGGTGCCTGCTCTGGGCTGGGGTCAGAATGCTGGGCACTCCTTCCCACACACCATTTTTCTGGAGCATCAAAGAGATACTCAGAAGGCAGCATAACATGGTGGAAAGAAAGCAGCACTGGCTCTCAGGTCAACCAGCCCGAGTTTGATTCCTGGTTCTGTCGCTTCCAGCAAGTCAGACTCTCCCTAAGCCTCTGCTTCCTCACCTGCTCAGTGGGGATAACATTATCTAACTAGCAGGATTGTTATAATGATGAAATGAATTGATATTTGTAAAATGCTATGACCTATGCCTCGCCTATATTTTTAAATAAGTAAATAAGTGATTCAAGTCGACAAATTCACAGGAAAGAGGTGAGGGAGGTGGATGAACTCTTCCAGGGAAGGGCCAAGGTGGTGGGTGGAAGGGAGCTTACAATGGTCCCCGAACAGCCAGCGGTGGGAGTCAGGGCCCACGACTTTCCCTGGACAATTGGACGGTAGAACCTATTTACCTCAGTAGAGAGATGCCCTGACCTCAGAAAGCTCATGGTCCAGTCAGAGGACACGTCTTAGACGACAAGTCTCAGGCCATGATGAAAGAAACCAACCCGGGCAGCAGCCCAGGTCTGAGAAGGTGGGCTCCTGGTGGCCTAGAAGGATGAGGTCAGGAAGTGCTCCTGCAGGGGGCTGGGCTTTGGGAGCTGACCTTCACCTTGTACACTATGCTCCCTTACTCTTTGCCAGGCGGTTGCACAGATTTCTGAAAGCTGGGCTGGGTGAGAGCGGGGGAAAAAAAAAAAAAAAAATTGATGTTCAGCACTATGGACAGCTCCTGGAGCGCCTGCCAGCCCTACCGCCCTGGCCTAGCCAGGGGAAGTTGGCCACAGCCTCCCCACCGCGTCGTCAGCTCTCCGATTCCTCTTCTTCCCCAGTCCTAGTGATCAGAAGTATCTCAAGTGATTCCTTCGTATCCCTGAGCATTTTCACTGGGGGCTCCTTGGTGACTGAAAAGGCTCTGTTCATAAAGACCCCAATATACTTCCCATGTATTAAGCACTTACTTTGTGTTTTCAATGCATTACTTCATTTATTCCTCACACCAGCACTAAGGTGGCTGCTGTTATCTGTATTTCACAGATGATGACTGAGGCTCAGAGAGAAGCGTCTGCCCAAGACCACCCAGCTAGTGAGGAGCAGACCCCAAATTCAGAGAGGTCTGTGGAGCTTGAGAATCTGACCACTTGGGATTTTAGGCACTTCCATGGGATGCGGGGAGGCAGACAAGCCTTTCTGGTGCCCCTGAATCACACTGGGGAGGTAGCCTACCACAGCAGGTGCAGCCTCTGCCCCAGGGGCAAGAGAGAAGAGAAGGTTGCAAAGAGGTTTTGAGAGGACGTATCCTCCTGATGCTGGCCTTCTGAGGTACTTCCTGGCTGGGGAAACTAGCACACTTTTCAAGCATTAAAAGCACCCCAGTCATCAGCAGTTAGCTGGGCACACTTGTGCCCATCCTGCAGAAGGGAAAACTAAGGCCTACAAAGGAGGGAATAGTGACAATTCCAAAGCCTCAAGCTGGGTGCCCAGTGCTCCTCTAGCACTCTGCTGCCCCTAGAATCATTCATGAATAAACCCCACAATCCAAGGTATGCACCCGTGGTAGCCGGTGGCAGGCCCTGGCAGGGAAGCAACAGACAGCCAGACGTGGACACGCTGGAGTTAACACAAGACTAAATTAGAGGCCTTGGTCTCTCCAAAGCCAGACAACTGCCCCCATCCTAGTGTTCCCTTAGCTGAGAGGAAGTCCTAGCCAGAAAGACAGCACCTGGGCTCTGGAAGCCCCAACCCAGGGCCCCAGGCCTGTTCTCCCTCAATTCTGGACCTCACTTCCTACCTGGACCAACAGGTTCATCCAGGCAGGGATGGCCTCTCAGCAGGAGGAAGCGGCCTGTGGGCCAGATTTGGAGGAGAAGGACCCATGTGCAGAAAGACAGGGGTGGCAAAAAGACAAACAGCCATTACCCTGATACCTGGAACATTCCATGGTTTGGTCTAAAAGGAAGGTTATGGCCTCAAGGGAGCCAAGCGAAGAGAAAATGGGAAGTTCCTGACCCTGAACTCAGAGACTCAAGGACCAGACCAAGGGCCCTCTCCTTCCCTGGAGGCTGAAGAAGATGTGAAGAGCGATAAAACGGAAGCAGGAGAAGTGAAGGTCCCAGAATAGGAATGACCTCCTTCATTTTCCTCCTGTCCACACCTGCCCAAGCTTGCCTCTGAGCACATATGCTCGCGTGCTCGCTCACTCTCTCTCTCTCTCACACGTACATACCTGCACACACACGTGAACACATTTTTGTACACACACTCTTATCTATGCAACTCCGTTAAACTCGCCCTCGCACATACATCCATTTTCACACAGGCTATACTTTCTTGCACACCCGCTTGCATGCATTTGATACAAATAATATCCACTGGGAATCCTTTCAGCTGGAAGAAAGAGAATGTCTGTCTGTCTTTTGCCCATTAAGATCTTTTCCATCCTTCAAGATTCACCTTAAGTGCTACCTCTTCCAGGCCTTCCTAACCTCTCACCGACAGAGCCTCAGCCCAGCCTCAGCCCAGCCTCAGCCCTGGCTCTGCATCTAGAACGCTGTGGGCTCCTTGAGGGCGGGGGCTTTGTCCCAGATACGCCTGTACCCCCAAAGTGCAGACGGCAGCGGGGGTCCCCCATGCTTTCTCCCGAGTGAGCTGCACACCCACAGCCCCATCTTGTGCCCCATCTTGTACCCCCTCCCTCTGCGCAGATGGTTCCCACTCCCAGCACCAGACTGCATTCCCACATGCAGCCTGGAGGGCCTGCTGGTTCCTCCACCCAGCAAGTCTGAGGCTGAGCTCAGCACCTTCCTCCTCAAAGCTGAATGGCACAGTCAGCATTTCAGTCACCTGGGCTCGAAACCTCGTGGCCACGCTCAGCAGCTTTCTCTTTCCTCCCACCTGCCTTTGCAGGCCCCCCAGGCAGTGACCAAGCCTTGCCTGGCCCCTTCAATGACAGCTTCTGAATCAGTCCCCAGCTGCTCTGCCCTAGATCCATTCCTCCGTACTGCGCACCCAGACCCTTGCCCCTGCCACCACCTGATTTCCAGCCTCCTCTCTCTTCCCTCCAAGCCACGTGCTCTCTGGGTTATCTGGCTGAACAGCATTAGGGTTATGTCACCTCTTGCTTGAACCCCTCTTTGGTGAACCCATACTGACCACAAAAGAAAGTGGAGCTCCTTGGTCTGACACCTCCTGACCCCTCTTCTCCCTCCTGCTTCCTTCGTAGGAACCAACTGAACACCAACTCTGATCCCATCTCCATCTACTTCCTGGTTCCTCCTCCTGAGAACCACCCCTACCTCCTGAACCCCCACTTTTGAAATTCCTTCCCTCACCCAAAGCCCAGTTTAACTATCTCCTCCTTCATGAACTTCATCTAAATGTGCTGTGTGTCTCTGTTAGCAATTGTCACGTCCTGGCCTTTCCGTCAGGTACCACCTAACTCTCCCTGCAGCCCCTCAACAAAGAAGCCAGCAGTCTTCGTGCCTGAGAAAGGGATGGGAGCTGGGAGCTTCCCCCTCCATTCCCGGCCCAGCACAGACAACTGCCCAAGCTGATCATGAAGCTGACAAGGATGGAAGAGGATGGCCGTCAACGTCTGTTAAGCACTCACTATGTGCCAGGCACCCCTCTGAGTCCCTTATACAGACTATCTCATTTAATCCTCATAAAACCCCTATGAAGTAGATACTATGATCGTGCCCACTTTACAGACAAGGAGCCTGAAGCACAAGAAGTTGAAAATCTTGTTATATATGGTGGATCAGGAATTCAAACCCAAATGGCCTGACTCCAGAGTCCCACTTCTAACCACTCTATAGAAATATCAATCCAGCTGGTAGCCTTTTCTCTCTCCCAAACTCTGTGCCTCTTCCTACGCCCCCTCCCGTTCCCACACCTGTCTCCTGCGTTCTCTTCCATGGCACCTTCATCCTCAACTTCTTTACTCACTCACCCGTCTGCTTCTTCCCTTAAGTGAACCTTAGCTGTGTCCTAAGGATGTCACTCTCCTAAACGCCACGTGCCTCAGAGTCAGGGTGGGGTGGGCACCCTCCCCGCTCCACACTCCCTCCTTCTTCCTGCCTGTGGCAGGAACATCTACAAGATCCTTTCAACATCCCTTCATTCGCTGGCCGTCTTTCCAGCATCCATCTGCCACCCTTGGGGACCTTGGTGATGCTGCCACCTGGCTCACAGCCTTCCGTTCCACCCCAAATCCTGCCATAATCTTGGGTGACCTCTACCCCCTCTCATTACCCCAGGAATACCCAGCCTCCCAGTGGCTTAAAGTCCTGCTCTGCCTTCACTCCAGTCCATTCCAGTAGCACATCCTGGACCAGGTCACTGTCTCCAGTTGGTCTAATCTCAGATGAGCAGTGCTCTCTCTCGTCCTAACCTTTCCCTCGAGCTCTCTTACCCAATCGTGCTGAGGCTGCTCTTCAATGTCCCAGGAGCCTGCAGTCGGCTGACCCTCTGATTCTCCCATGAGCGCACTCCTGCCTCCTCCCATCCCCCAGGCATAACAGTCCTGCTCATCAACCCCTCTTGCCCGTCTGGCTGGCACCCACCTCACAAGATCCCAGCCCTGGCTCAGGGCCATCATCAGCTCTTCTCACGTTTCCTGGGGGGCTGTGCAGGAAATCCCACGACTCAGACCAGTCCCACCAAATACCAGGCACCTGAGCTCCTTGCGCCTCTGTTTCCTCGTCAGGGTTTCCATACTCAGGCTGGGCCCTCACCTCGGCCAGCCCGTCCTCCCAGGAGACCTTAGTAACCTCTCCCCATTCCCCACAGTAGCTTTTCTGAGTTGTCTCCTCTCTCCTCAAAGCTCTGAAACCACCACTTCCCCCCTCACTCCCAGCAGATGACACCACCTCCACTTCACAGAGAAAACAGAAGCTCCCAGACTGTCCCCTTCCTCTTGCTGCCACCAGACTCCACCTTGCCTGTCTCTTGCTCCCCCCGCCCCCCACTCCCACCACAGGGAGTCAGTGACGCTTCCACCTGCCCTCTTGGCACCATTCCCCTGTTCCTCCCCAGAGCCTCATCTACAGGTTGCCCCCTTCGCTAGGCCACGTCTTCAATCTCCCTCTCTAAGCGCCCTTTCCCATCAGTTTTCTTCTTTTAAGCTCTCCACACTTAAAACACATGAAATAAAACCTCTCTCAAACCCTCACCGTCGCTTCTCCCCTCTGAACCAGCCTTCCTGAAAGACACGTCACGTCCCCCCTGTCACTTTCACGTCCACCCCCACACCCCTCTCAGCCCTCCAGCAACATCGCCGTGCGCACACCCGGCTGCACATCCCACTGACACTTCCCAGGCTGTTTCCTTCCCTCCCCAGCATCACCTGACACTGTGCGCCATTTCTGCAGACACGGCTCTGCGGGCCCTGCCCCCTTCTCTCTGCCTCTCCTTTCCCTCTTGCTGCAGGAGCTCCTCTTCCCCTGCGTGACCTTTAAATGTTTTTGTTTGGGGGCCCCTGCCTCCTCGCCCTCCTTACGCTCTCCTTGGGTGACCTCACCAACTCCCAAGGCTTCGTGAGTCCGCGGCTTCCAAACCAGGCGTCTCTCTCGAGCCCCACAGCCATGCGTTCGCTTGCTGACTACACATGTACACCTGGATGTCCCATGGGAACCTCGTTCTTAACACAGCCAGACGTAACTTAGCAGCTTCCCCCACAAACTCTTGTGCTCCCAGCTGCCATCCAAATACTTAACCTAGAAACCTGGGAACTATCCTCGCATCTCCCATCCCGCTTCCCTACCAGCACTCTATCACGTGGGATCCAGCGCAGCTCATCAACCCCCCACCTGGCCGAATTCAGCAGCTCCCTAACTGGGCTCCTGCCTCTCCCAGGACCCCACAGAGCCCAGGGTCCAGGGTAGGGTTGCATCCAAGCCCAGCGTCCTTCCACGCTCCCAGTGCCTTTTATGAGGTAGGTCCAAAAAACATGCCAATGGGTAGAAATACAGGAATGGATGGATGACTGAATAAATGAATGATTGGATGAATCCCTTGGGAGCTGAAGGCTGAGTGGCAGGAGACCCAGCAGAAGCACACAAAATGGGCAGCCCTCTGACACCCCAACTCTTCCCACGAGGCTCTCCCAGGCCTCCAATGATCAGGGAGGGACTTATCCCTTCCAAAGCCCAGGACTTGAAGGCCCAGCAACATCCTCAAGCAAAGGGCCCCCACCTGGTGAAGATGACCGTGGGAAAGTCACGGCAAGGGAGGGAGGAGCTGGGAGGGGGACAAGGGAAGGCAGATGAATCAGAGATGGGCCAGGAGTCGGGGTCCTGACACCGCGGGATGGAGGGGCTGGTGGGGGGACACTGCGGCTGAAGACTTCAACCAAGGCCATGACTGTTTCCAGCCTGAAGCGCGCAGGCCCACAGTGGCAGAACACACCAAGCCCCCTTTACAGTGGAGACTTCGGGGGTTCTCCCTGGCAGAGAGATCCAGGAGATCAGGGGGCAGGGGGAAAGGCGGAGGCAGCTCCATTCTCTCCGCTAGAGACCCCCCACCTTGCAGACCCAGGATGAGTCTCATCTCCCCATCCCTGCCACGTGCTCCCCAAGAGCAGAAATGACTTCTCTCCCTTTTCCGAGATGCAAACACCCAGCTGGGCTGGGAGCAGGGGAGTCCTCGGTGAAATCGTCTTGTTAAATAAGTGGGTGGGTTAAAGTTGCAGGGTGGGGGGTGGGGGGAAGACTGCCAAAAATAAAAACAAAAAAGAATATACTAAAATGGTAACACTGAGTATTTCTAAGGAGTGGAATTACGGGCGATTTTTGTTTTCTCCATTGCAGCTTTCTTTACTTTCTGAATTCGCCATGATGGGCAAATATTACCTCTTAATCAGAAAAATAAATCCACCGTTCACTACTGACCAGCGTCCCGTGCTGTGAAGAGTCCTCTACCGCGTGTCCGAGGAGAGACACACGGGTCCCCCAGGGACTCCTAGGCAGCCAGTGTAGACAAAGGTGCTGTCTGACGGGAGGGCAGGATGAGCAGATTTTTCTGGAGGAGCTTAAGGAGGAGGAGACAGAGGGAGGCCATCTGAAGGGCAGGTGTAACAGGCAAAGGAGACCACGTGCCTGCCTACAACACACACGTGGGGCCGCACACGCGTGGGGCACCTTCCTTGCCTTCCCTCCCTCCCAGCCAATGAAATCCGTCTGGAAGCGTCGACCAGCCCCTCCCTGCTCCCTACCTGTCCAGGCTCCCATTTATCATCCTTAGAGGCAGAGCTGCTGCCCAGCCCCCCACTACCCGACACTCACCCGAGGGGTGGGCGTGGGGGCAGGGCGCCGAGGCTGCATTTTGGCCTCCCTGCCCCCTCACCCTGGAAAGCTCTGCCTCTCACAGTTCTCTCCCGGGCAGCTGAGCCCTGGACTAGGGCCTCTGAGGGGAATAAATGCCTCCCCCTCCCAACCTGCTCCTCCTGCCCCCCCCACCGCTCCCCCTGACCCGGGCCTCCCCCTACAGCAGGTGAACTGCTGTCTCCCTCCCACCCCCGTCCAGCCACTAGGGCTCTATTTTTAACCCACCTCAAAATCTCTGACTCAGAATCACAGGGCTCCCAGGTAGCTGCTCCCTCGTCCGCCTGGGGCTGCCTCCCAAGCAGATTCAGAGCCAAGGGCATCTGGCTAACGCTTGGTTTAATGGGTGGGTTGTTGGGGTTTTGGCATATCTTTAGCTTCTGGTTTTTCTACAGTGATTATCTGTTACCTAAGGAAGAAAATCTGGCTTTGTTTCTGTCTTTGAAGACCCAGACAAGATGAGACTTTATCCCCGCCTCTTCCCAGTCTCTCTCCGTCCTGGGCTGAGATCCTTGTCCCTCAACATAAAATGAGGGCTAGTCTCAGCCATTCCCCAAGGAGAAGGCAAGCTGTGTGAGGGCGGGAACTGATTGAATCTTTCCCTCCCCTTCTGCTGTCTTTCAATCATACAGCGCAGTGCTTCTCAAACTGTAATATGCATAGAAATCACCTGGGGATCTTACCAAGATGCAGACTCGGATTCGCCGGGTGTGGGGTGAGGGCTGACATCCGTAACGCTACCAGGCTCCCAGGTGATGCTGAGGCTGCTGGTCCAGGGACCACACATATAGCCAGGCTACAGCAGACGGTACAGTGGTTAGGCACTTTAATGTTTGAACACCTGGCTGTGTGGCCTTGGACAAATCACTTAACCTCTCTGAGTCTGTGTTCTCATGTACAAAATGAGAACATTAATCCCACCTCACGGGATTCTGAGAGAACTCAGTGAGATAGTATTTATAATGTGCTACACAGTGTAAATAAATCCCTGCAGGCTGTTCTCAACATTATCATTATTTTTGTAACAACTAAGATGCAGGTCCTGGCCCGAGGACATGGGGATCTAGAAGTGTGTGGACAGGTCCCACCTCAAGGAGCCCTCAGTCTCTGGGGGGCAGCATGGCTTGCTGGGCACTAAAGCTCTGAAGAGGAGGGGGCCTGAGAGTGCCCACTGGTCAGGAAGGTTGGCGTTATGGTTACAGGAAAGAAGTTCACGCTACATGCAGAAGGACGCTAGGCCAGGGGCCCGGGAGCCTCAGGTTCCATCCATTTCAATCTCGTAACTTGCTGTGTGCCCTTGAACAAGCCCCTGTCTCTCACGATCCCTTCCTCAGCGTCCCCCTTGCTACGATGGGAGGATGGAGCCAGACAATCTCTAAAGACACGCCGATTCCACGGGTCCCTGCAGTGCAGAAGCTAAAGAGGCCAGCTGGAGAGCTTGCGGAGAGAAGAGGGCACGTCTCAGAAAACCACGACATGCACCCCCCTGGCCTCAAGAAAAGGTGGGGGATCTCGAATGCCGCACAAAGTAGTCAGGACTCTTCTGGGGACATGGGGAGCCAAGAAGGTTGCAGAGGAAGAGAGTTCCTCAGGGAAAGGATTGTGACTGCACCTTCTCAACGGCACAGCTAAGCACAGGCCTGGTCATAAGGAACAAGATATCAACCTGCTGCTTCTCCGATGGTCTGAGACATCCTCTGGAGACCCTAAATCTGTGCCTGCACAAAAACAAACTAACGTATGAGTGTGCACACAACACACACATGCACATATGCACACACACACCAAACTATACAGCAGGGATCACCTGTGGTGCAGCACCCCGCACTGCCAGGGTGCTGTGTTCCCTCAGGCTAGCGGCCTAACCTCTCTGAGCATCCCTCAGCTGACGACAGGACTATCTGGGGAAAATTGGGGAGGGGACCAGCAGTTGGAGAACTTCTCCACCCGGTGTACAAGAAACAAAAAAGGCCCCAAAACAGCTCTCCCCACTTAGGAGAACGAAGCAAAAATAGACCATTGTTGTGCAGTAGCACGTGAGCACAGGCTCAGGGGACATCAGGCAGGAGAGCTCACCTGCTCCTGCAGGAGGGTGCACCGTGTGACGCAGGGGACAGAGTGGATTCTGGGCAGAACTGTCTAAGGCCAAACACCACCAGCAGCAGACTGGCCTAACGAGGACCCCGGGGCAGGGCTGTCCCATAGAAGGTGGCTAGGTGCTGGTTCTGGGAGGGTCTCTATGGGGCCCTCTTCCTACTAGGATGTGCCTGGGCCCTAAGGACATGAGCCGGGAGGGCTCCCTCCTTCCTGCCAGGAAAACACAGTCTGACAAGAACACTGAGCAAGGGCCGCATTCCCTGGGGTCTCGCCAGCCCCAGGGGTTTATGATCCCCATTGCTAACCACTTGCGAGGAAGAAAAAGGGAACACCCCCCGGGAAGTGGCCCATCACAAATGGGCTCGGATGTGTTTCACCCCCAAGCCCTGGGGAGCACCGAAGGGCTACGGGAACACGGTGCCGTCCAAGACCCGGAGACCCTCAGTGCGGGAGGGGCCCCAGGGATGCCCAGCTCTTTGGCTCCTAAAGTGACGGAAGCAGAATCAGCCGGGTGCTCCCGAAACTGATACCCAGCCGGGTCCCACCCCCAGAGGCCCAGGCATCCTAACTGTATACAGCTTCCAGGTGACTGCAGCCCCCAATTTCAGGTTTGGGGTTGTGCTAAACCCAACCCCTCTCCCGTCCCCTCTTCAGGTGAGGAAAGCGAGGCCATGAAGTGAGGGCGCACAGCTGGACACGGCAGCGCCACGTCTTCACCTGGCCGCTTACACACAAGCCGGCCCCCTCGGTTCTGTCCCCGGAAGTTTCGGAGCAACATGGCAGGAGGATGGCTCCCCAGAGCCTCTGGGACAGGATGGACAGCTCGTCATGGTTCTTTTTCCTGCCAATTCCCAAGTCGATGGTCCTGCTGGTCTGTCCCTGGGAACCCCTCCAACTACAACTGTCCAGTGTGACCTGCAGTCCCCATGGATCCTCACACCCAAACTCCTCAAAGGCCAGGTCTGAGCTTCCAGGAGGGGACAGCTGCCCTGAGGAGAGGTGGCTGGGAGGAGCGGGGTGTGGGGCCTTTGCCCAAGGAACAAAGGAAAGGAAGCCTGATGTCCACCCCCACGGGGGCTGTGATCTAATGCGGGGGAGGAGGGGACAGACACACCCAATCACATGCTAGGAGCCCCATCTTGATCCCTAGAGCAAGGGGCTGGCAGAGGCCGAGAGGTAAGGAATCCCCCACCCACTCCGGGGGCACAGGGGCCCTGTAACTCCAAGCTTGCGCCTAGATGGGCCTCGGCAGAGTCTCGGGAAAGAGGGAGATTCTCATCAACTCTGCTTGTCAGCAGCGCTGTCCCTGCCCTGCCAGCTCAATTTGTACTAATGGGGTCAGGATTACGGGTTCAATACCTATTTGGCCAATTAGCTTTGCTCCCTTCTCAGCCTCAGACTGAGCCCCAATGCTGGACACCAAGAGAGGAAAGGACTTTGCTGGGGTCACACAGCAGAACAGGAAGAGGGTGGGGGGGCGGTGTGGGAGGGGTGGACAGTTACAAACTGAGAAAGCCTGGGATGGGAGGACCAGGACTCCAGGCTGGGCCAGCCCAAGGCTGCACGAGGACAGGCTGCAGCTGCAAAGTCTCCCCTGCTGGACCACGTTTCCTCGAAAAGATGCCAAAGGCACTGATGAAACCCATGGGCCTTTCCTGTCCCTGGGGAAGGGGATAATGCCCTGCGTCCTCTGGCAGATCACAGGGGGGAGAAGCCCACGCTGGCTGGGGCCTCGGGTTAATCATTGACAGGGGCTGCCCCAGCCTGCGACAGGGAACCGCAGGGTAATTACTTCTGGGCTCCAGGCCACACACTCAGTGATATGATTGCAGCAGCAACACCTGCCTTCCGGGCCTAGGATGGCGAAGAAGTCTTCTCAGAGGTTGTACAGCTGGGGTCAGGGCAGGGGAGAGCTGCCCTGGGCTGCAAGGACCCGGAGTGAACAGCCAGAGAGAGACATAGAGACACACATGCACATGCAAACACACACACAGACTCAGGCAGCATCAGGGGCAAGACCCAGGGCCATGGGGTCAGAGTGCCCAAGGGCGGAGCGTAAGGAGAGCAGTTCCAAAGAGGCAGGCTCTGAGTAACACCCACCCCAGCCAGGAGGCTCAAGCTCCCAGATACTCGCCTCCAAAAAAGTGTGCAGAATGATTCTCTCCTTCAGATCCAGCTCAGATCTGCTTCCTCCAGGAAGCCTTCCCTGACCATTAATCCATACTAGTCTACCTCTTGTCTACCCTCCCCCAAACCAGACCCAGGGACCCTAAGAGGAGCTGAAATCCCACTCTCCTCTTTGCCAGGTGGGCAGTGACCCCCATCCCCCATAATGGGTGAAAGCAGTCGTGGAATGGACCATCTGGTCTCCCAGGAGGCACGGCCTCCCTTAGCTTGCCCCTCCCCAAAGCCAGAAGACAGTGTATCAGCCAGCCCTGTGTTATGTATTAACTTCTGAAAGCCTCGTTCGTGCAGACATAACACGTCCGCCCACATGGGTAAATGCTTAGACAGACACAAAATCAGCAGCAGCCAATTATCAGGCCCCCGCAGCTGCCATGAGCAGACCTGGAGGACCCACTGTGCTCTGCAATTTGTGGGAGCCCAGAGCCAGGGGTGTGGTGGGGAGCAGGGAGTCCCTCCACCAAGCCGGCACAGCTCTCTGCCCAGCCCTAAGCGCCACTCTGCAGAGCGGCTGCCTGGCTGGGAAGACAGACACAGCCCCAAATACCGAGAGAGCAGACGGGGTGCAAGTGGTCACGTGTGAGATTTGGTGGCTCTGGCGTCGGCAGCAGTGGCACCGTTGTGTATTTATAATTTGTACTTTACCTCCCTGAGAGGACCAAAGGTAGCTGGCTCAGATGCGAGGAGTTGTAGGAGCTCAGGGAGCTTAAAGGATGGGAGGGCTTCCTAAAGGGGTTGGAGTGGGGCTTAGGGTGGAGTGGGCAGCATGCCTGCCCTGCCCCCAGACCTGGTGCCTCAGGGAGGCACTGGGGTTCGCTCAAAGCCTTTGATCAAGGACTCCAGATCCTGACCTGAGATCAAGGCCTTATCTTATTCCAAGGCTGAACTCTCATCCTAACATAGACTGAGCCCCAATCCCCATCACACACTGAGCCCTAGACCATAGACTGACTACTTCCTCATTTCTCTGAAAGATGTAATGAACAGACCTCGTGACCACCGATTTCTCTGGTGGAGAGAACACAGATACCACTGGTACTCGACCCCCTCCCCTTTGAACCCCAAACATTCCTATCAAGGAACAGGAGCATCAGTGGCACCCGGATGTGGCTCTAAAGTCCCAAAGGTCCCAATGCCAGTTAGGATGTGCGGGAAGTGGGGGGACGTGCACAAACCCTGCGATCCGGATCTCTGGGGCCGCCGTCCCAGAGCTAGGGGCTGGGGCAGGCACGTCTCCACCTCCAGATGCTGCATTTTCAGATATGGAAAGACTCTCTTCTTGTTGGATTAATTTAAATTAAGATGGGACCCTGAAAATACCTAACACCCCAAAATCCAAGCATGGGACTGGGTAACAAGAGAAAGCTCCAGTGGCAGGACCATCCAAGAGAAGCCTTCCCTGGACCCTCTGGCTGGGGTGAGGGTTAGACCGAGGAGCCTTAAGAGCTTTGAGCCAGATGCTACATACCCCTCTGGGTTCTGGTTTCATCTCTGGTTTGGACTTATTCTGTGACCTTGGGCCAGTCGCGCTCTCTCTGGTCCTCTGCTCCCCATTTATAAAATAAAGATTTTATTTAGGCCAGGAGCTTGCTAAGGCCTGTCCAGATCTGGTATTCTGAGGCCTGTTAAATTTCCCGTGCCAGCCAAGCCCCTCCACAGAGGTAATGTGTGGTCAACATCATCTGTGATGTTTTCATTCTCAGGAGAATGTTTTCGTAAATTACTTTTGTTATTTAACTTTTTAAAGCTAACACACACACACACACACACACACACACACAAGAAAGAAAGAAAGAGAGAGAGAAAACAAAGAAGGAAGAGAGGGAGAAGGGACAAGGCTGGGTTTAGAGTCCTAGAGAACAGGTTCAAATCCCAGAGCTGGTGCTTCACAGCTGGGTGATTGGGAGCAAGTCTCCCCCTCCCACCATCACAGCCTCAGTTTCCTTATCTGTAAACTGGGCATAAGAGAACCTATGTTTCAGGCCACTATGAAGAGTAAATGAAACATGAGGAGTGAAGCTGGCATGTGGTAATGGTTCATAAATGGTGGTTACTGATCTGTGAGTCCACCTGGCTTTAGTCTCTATCGGTTTGAGCCCTGGTTGTAAACTCAGAAGCCTCTGGGGTCAGGCAGCTAAACGTGCACAAGTGGCATGGCTGGGCATAGGACAGAGACCACAGGGACGGGGGGGACTATGAGCAACTGGACAGCAAAAGCCAGTTTAAAGACTCTAGTCTGCTCCAGCTCCCTGCTGTGGGTGGGAACATGGGGCCAGAGCTGCCAGAGTTTCCAATTTTTCAAGAGAAGCTGGAAAGCCAGATTTTTGTCTTACATCTTTCCGTTTTAAACATTGTCTCAGACTTGTTATGACACGCTATGCTGGCCAAGCAGAACACATCTGGATAGTGTATTTGGTCCACAGGATGCTGCTTAGCAACTCTGGTGTAAGTACTGCTGTCTCATTTTGAGCTCCCTCAGTGACGGGCAGCTCACCACTTATCTGTGCTGCCTCCCACCCCAACTCTGGGCAGGTGCCGATGATACAGAACGCCTCTGAGTGGCCTCCGAGGCTCTGGGATCGCAGATTTCCAGGGCCCTGGCAATGCTTTCTCAGTAAAGCCTGGCTGGCAGAGAACACCCTCTCCGAAGCCAAGGCAATGCCCCTGCCCGCCCCCCACCCCCACCCCGGCCCGCTCTGGCTGGGAAATGCAGATTCTTCAACATCCCCTGGGCCCAAGCAGGACTGCCTGGCCGGCCTCAGTAGCCCTTCTATTAATTAGCAACTGGCAGTAGCAGCTCTGTAAGAGCCCTTGCAACAAGCAGTGTGTGCGCTGGAGCTGGCTGCCTCTTCAGCTATATGACAAGTCACCCTGGGGGCTGGGGCTGGACCTTCTGCTCTGGGTGAACTCCCCCACGGCAGCCAGTGTTGCAGCAGACACAAGGGCCACTCAGACTGCTATGACACTTGTCAGCCCTGTCATCTGTATGCAGACTGGTGCCTTTCAGGCAGGAGGGGGCAGAGAGAAGTGACAGACAAGCCGGGCCCACAGCGGGGCTCTAGGCATGGTCTGGGGTCGGGGAGGGGCACTAAGATTCAGACAAGCCCCTGCCACAACCTCAAGGTGCCAAGGCGGCTGCTCTCAGTGGGTGCCTCTGCCTCCTCCCAGCCAGCCACTGTCAGAGCCCTCTCACACTGGCTCTCCTGCCCGGCGCTTCTGGACTCTCTCACTGACAACATCTGTTCCTTCCCGGAAATTTCATTGCAGCGCAGCAGTCACTGCACTCCCCACCCCTCTGGCCCTGTGAATGGGAGAGAAACTGCAAAAGCCATGGGACAGGATGGATTAATGAGGGCCACCTGGCCTCCCTCTCCGCGCCCCACCACACCAACCAGCATCCAGGGCCGGCAGGGTCCAAGCAGCAGTGCAGGAAGGGAGGCAGGCTGTGAATCGGACACCCCCAAGTTTGCGGCCGACTCCTGCGGCTGCGAGCCTCCCAGCCCAGTTCACAGGACTTACCCTGCCGTGCTTGTGCCAGAGGCCAGGAGAAGACAGAGTCTCTGGTCTCAGGGAACTCAGTCAGGGAGCTCAGGCTAAGCGTGGAACACATGGTCTGAACCTCAGTACTCCGAGCGTGGTTCTGGGCTGGGCACCAGCAGCATTGGTATCACCTGGATGCAGACTCTCAGACCCCACCCCAGCCCTAATGAGTCCGAATCTGTATGTTAACAGCCCCCCCAGGTGAGCTGGATGACGTGACAGCCTGAGAAGTGATGCATTATAACAAACACAGAGCTCCATCCGAACACCGTGAGATGGGCAGAGTGGGAGAGATGGATGATGGGGACCACCACAGTGGCCTGAGAGGGCATCTCAGAAAAGCTGAGGACTCTAAAGCATGAGAGAGGGCAGACAGACAGGCGGAATGCCCAGCACTGTGTGAGGCAGGCCACCTGACAGCCCGAAGCCTCGCAGCTCACAGCAACTAAGGGAACAAATGGGGTGGAGCTGGGCAGGGGAGATGCCCCCATTCTCATCACGCAGCAGCCAGACCAGGAACCGAAGCCTTGCGACGGTGAGAACCTGGAGCTGAAGCCTCCCCACCCAGACAATACAAGGGTCCTGGCCCCTCAGCCCCACGCGTTTTCTGTGCACCCGGCATCCCGGGAGCACCTGGGCCCCGAGCTGGCTGCGGGGCATCGCAGCCCAGCCTCCACCTGCCCCAGTCTTAGCAGCTTGAGCACGTCCTCATCACTGGAGAAGCCTGCTGCCCACTGTGCCAGCTGACGGCACCGCCAGGCAGCAGGCAGCTCACCTTGTAGTTCCCCTCTGCACCAAGCGCCCTTCCCCCTCCCCCAGCGCCACCAGGCCTGCAGCACCTTTCAGCCTGGCTCTCCACACCCACAGCAGAAGCAGCATTCCTGGGCCATGGCCCCCAGGAAGTCTCCCCTAAGAAGAAGCCTCAGAACCCCCCAGACCCAGAGCCAGGCCTTCCAGCCTTCCTCCTCCTGACCCCCTCCTACCCAAACAGCCCTTCCCACGGTTGAAAGGGAGAGAGAGAGGCATGGGACTGAGGAAACAGAAAAGTAACTAGTCCCCAGGCAGAGCACCCCTTCTTTTTCAGGCATCTAACTCTCCCCACCCCCACCCCCACCAGCCTCCCATTCTCATTTCCATCCTGCAGGCAACGGGAGGCCCCAGCCCCAGGGGACAGAGTGCACCAGGGAAGGCTCTGGGAGCCTAGCACGGGCCCCTACCAGGCCAGAACTCTCTTCTGGGATGGCCCAGAGTGGGGTTCACTCCTAGATGGTTTTCAACTTGGGGGGTCCACAGACCCCAGAAATTGAGTGTCATATTGAGTGAGTCTGGATACACATATCTTTCTGGACAGACTCTGTAGTTTCCAGCAGGTTCTCAGTTAGTACTCTGACGCAGATTCAGAACCAAGGGCCTGAGCCAAGGACAAAGGCGCGTCTGGTCTGCTCAGAACCACAGGAAGGAAGCAGTGCAGGCAGGGGTGGTGTGGTTCACAACATCGCAGGTCTCTGGACAGCACACCTCACCTCCACCGGGTGACCACAGCTGTACAATTGGTGTCTGACGTGGCCACACACAACAGGATTCCCTTTTTTCTAGGTGGGAAAACTGAGGTTCAGAGAAGGTTTATAACCGAAGCAGGGCCCCAGAGTAGACAGGGCTGGCAGGTGGGCCGTGGCTGTGCCTGGGGCCACGGACCTGCATGGGATGTCAGTTTTAGGCCATCCCCGGGACCTACCAGGCCATCGGCCCAGTTTCCCTGATTTTGGAGCCCAGCTGTTTCCACCCCAAGTAAAGGACCCTGTAGGGCCTTCTGTTTCCTTTCCTTCCTCACAGCTTCAGAAGGCTCAGGCTAGAAAAGGGAACGGCAGAAAGAGAAGGGTCAGATGTCTGCCTGCCTCCACTCCCAAGGCCAAGCTAGAGTCAGGGGCTCAGCAGTGGCCCCAGAACTGACATCCCATATAGGGACTTCCCTGCCAGCCCCAATGTCCACCCACAGTCCCAAAATACCTGCTCAGACAGACACCTAGATGTCACACTCAGGGCCAACCCCCTGAGCCTGACACTTGAAAGCCCGACCAGCTTCTGGGAACAAAACCAGGCACACCTTCACTGGGGAGTCCCCATCCTTTTCTCTACTCTTAGAAAAACAAGATCACACAGATACTATGTTTTGTTTGTCCCGGGTTCCCAACACCAAGCTCAGCTGCTAGGACTTGGCTCACGTGAAAGGAAGGACCCTCCCAGGACCCCAAAGCCCAGCCAGCCCTGGGTGGGAGCCTGGAGAGCAATGTCCCAAGCGGCTGCACACTCTGGCCTCTTCCCTTACCAAAACCTAAATACGTGTTCAAAAGGCTAATGAGGAGTGGAAGCAGAGGGGAGGCCAGACAAGCTCGTGGAGCCTGGAGGAGCCATGGGGGTGGCCAGGGCGTGGTGCGCGCGTGTGTGCGTGTGTGTGAGGGGTGGTGACGAGAAGCAGAGGGAGCCAAGAAAACTATTATGTACACGGCCCAGCTTAGGTGGGTCCCTCAGAGCGCAGCCCAGTTCAGCCCTTGGAAAAGGCACCCCAGAACAGGAGAGGCCGGAAGTAGCCTATGACAGTGAGCCCTGAACTCCAAACCACAAACTCAATCTATCACGGTTTGCTGGCAATTCTTTATTAAACCAATTCTGCTGGATCAATGCTTCCTGCCCGTCAAAATGATGAATAAATCCTCAACAGGCCTGAGCAATGCTTGCAGAAGCTCTCATGAAGCCTGTGCTGGACAGTAGGGACTGGCTCCACAGAGGCCCAATGCCAGCGGCTGAAACCGGAGGGACGGAGGCTTGGGATGCTGGGCTGTTGAGGGGGCAGTGAGGCTGGGTTGAGAGTTGGTGGGTTTTCTAAGTTTAGAAGACCTGGCCAAGCCCTTGCCTCTTTGACCTTGTGAAGATGAGACCAGCTGTTTTGGCCTAGAGGCGTGACCACAACCCCTCCACACACACAGAGATGGTCTTTCTTCGATTTCTTTCCTTACACCCCACGCAGCACCAGGATGAGCACAGAAGGTGTGTGCTTCCAGCTACCAGTCCCTGTTGCTTGTTGTACAAACCCAAATTCAAAGCCTAGTGTGACCTTTCTCCTATTGCCTGTTTATCAAACCCACTGCATCCACAGCTCCCTATTCCTACCATCTTCCTCTCCGCCATGTCCTGGGTGGCCTGCAGTCAGGAGGAGATTGTGCAGCAGGGGGACCACAGACTGACATGCCAACGTGGTCAGTCACAACAGCAAGGCAGGGGAGGTTCCCACGGATGCAATCAACCCGGCCCCAGCCCTTCACCATCCAGGGTAAGGGGCAACTGGGAGGACAAGACTCAGTTCCAGAAGGTGCTCGATCAATGCCTGTTGTTAACGGAGGCTAGGCATGCCTGGGATTGGCCCCTTGGAGACCCCTCTGTCAGGCATGGGGTTAGTGGTGAGAACCCTGAACAGAGGCTTTCAGATAACAAAGGCGGCAGGGAGCTGAGCGAGGTAAGGGAGGTTGGTACTCGCATGGCCTACCTGCCATCACCACCAGGGAGTTCAGAGAGAGGAAGAGTCCAGGACACCCGGGGGTGGGGGGTGCAGGAGACAGCAGCTCCTACCCACTCCTCCCTAGCTCAGGCTGGGATCCTCAGGTCCCAGTACTGACCAGAGGAGAGGCCACGTTTTAGGGACCTGGCACTGGGAACCAGTCACAGTTCCTCATGGAAGGGTCCCACACTGGCCCACACAACTTGAAGACTGTGACTGTCTGTTATCCTGTCCCCTGGCCTCCATCACCCTCTGGGAATGGGAACTCTGGATATTAAGGTTAGGGAAGAGCAATCCTTCAAAAAAGGAAAAGGTAGATGCCCTCCGTCCACCAACTATGTTAAGCTGATGAGTGTTGCCTGACTGGTCATTCCCAGCACGAGAAATCTCTCTCATTGGATGGAAAACAGCTTTGCTCTCATTACAAACCTAGCTTCCCTGGAGTTTGCAAAGAGGGCTCTGGGTTGGCAAAATGCTCATTTATATTGGCAGGTAAGCAGTGTAGGCAGGGGAAGGGAGCTAAACAGGGGACAGGATCCAAAGAGAGGGAGATGAATTAAACCCAGCTCAAAAGGGTGAACATTTTTCAGAACCTCACTCCAATCCTGTGTACCAGGCAAGCCCAGGGGGGGCAGTAGGAGACTCCAAGATCTTGAGTAGGGTTGGTGCATCCCTGATCCCAGCTTCAGAGGCACTCGTCAATCTCTCTTTTTGCAAGGATACCCCCCACAGGCCCCAGGTGGTATCTGCTCTTCAGTGGCATCTGATTCAGGTGGTAAGGAGGGGGCAGGGTCCCTCTGCCTGACTGGCAGTCACACCATTTGTTTGGGGACCCACAACTGACCCATGAAAGACCTAGCAGCTGCTGGAGCTTGGGCCAGTGGGGTGAGGATGGGGCACAGGATGGGCTTAGGGTCACAGCACAACTGCTCATCAGTCCGGACACCAGGCATCTTCACTGACCACTGTGAGCAAGGTCACGCTGTCCTGCTAGTCCAGACGATAGCTGCCCAGAGTACCCACTCCCGGCCCACCGCTTGGCGTGAGGGGCTGGGCCCAGGGTTAAGGTGGGTGCAGGGGGCTTTCATGCTGAACCTGAGGCCCCAGCGACCTCAGTCCTCCAGGAGCTCCAGGGCTGTCTCACTCCCCGGCTGCAGCTTCCCAGGACACCAGAAGGCAGATATTAATGCCGGGGGTCAGTGCCCAAGGAGCTGGCCCAGCTGCCAAGAGGTCTGCCTTCCTTCATGGCCCTGCTCTGTAGGCTAAAAGCCCTGGAGCAGCCTCTAGGACGTCCACCCTGACTCTGCAGCCCAGAAGGGGGAGGTGGGATGTGTGGCTTAAGGTGGCAGAGCCTTATCCTGGCTGCCGACAGGGCTAGGCCAGACTCAGAACACCTTTTCAGGTTGCCTCTAATGCGGCCCAGACCCGGAGAGGGCGAGGTTGGGAGGCTGGAGCACAGAGGAAAGTTCTCAGCGAGGTGCAGAAGGAGGTCTGGGGGTGTCTGGGAGCCTAGAGGCGTCCCAAGCTCCCAGCACGAGGAAGGAAAGTTAACTCCGGCTGAGAAGCAAGGCTGAGAGAGAGGAAGCAAGCCTGCAGCCGCTCAGTGAACCCACAGGATCACAGCCGGGCCCCCTTACCTGAAGTCGCTGTAGGGGTGGATAATCCAAAACCCGGCCGATTTAACCCTCTCCTGCTCGCGCTCCACGGCTTTCTGGCTGCCGAACATCCTCAGGGAGAATTTGTTGACCCCGGGCTGGAGCATGGCCCCGAACTGGCGCTGCATGAAGCCGGCCTGGCCCAGGCGCACCTCCGCCTCGGGGAGGATCTGGTCGCCGGCGGCCGCGCCTCCCTCCACTTTGATCGCGGTGTCCACCGAGGGCTGCTCGCAGGAGGCGGGGACCGGCTGCGGCGGCTGCTGGGGCGGCGGCGGCGAGGTTGCGGGCTTCGCCGAGGCGCCGGGGCGCTCGGGCTCGGCCGACAGGCCCGGGGGCGTCCTGTCCTCACCGGGGGACGCGTCGCCCTCGGCGATGAGCCGCCGCTCCTCCGCGGAGTCATGCAGGTGCCCGTGACTGCTGCCGCCCCCCGCTCCGGCGCCGCTGCCGCCGCCCCGGCTGCCCAGCGATGCCAGGCTCCCGCGAAAGCGCCTGCAGTCGCCGTTAGTGCTGGACTTGCCCGCGCCGCGGGCCGGCCCCTCGCTGTCCGCCGCCCCGAGGGCCGCGGCCCGGGGCTCCGTTATGCCCGCGGCCGCCGAGGGGGAGGGCGAAGGCAGTGGCCGCAGCCGGATGCTCCTGCGGCTGGGGTCTTGGCGGCCCCCAGCTCCCTCCTCCTCGGCGTCCTCTTCCTCGTCCATGATCCACGCCTTGGCCCCCACCTGCTGCGGAAGGCTGTAGAGCCGCTTGCGCATGGACGGCGGCAGCTTGTCCATGGCGCCGGGGGCAGGGGCCGGGCCGGTGGCAGGGGCGCGGGTGCGGCGCCGCGGACCCGCTCCAGGTCCGCTCGCCGGTCAGTCAGCCCGCGGGGACGCGTCCTTCGCCGCCGGCGCCGGGCAGCCTCAGGCGCCCATGCTGGGCAGCCTGCGTGCCGCGGGGAGTCTCCCAGTCGGCGCCGGGTCCCGGGGCTCGCCGCGCTGCGCCTCCTCCCGGGCCGGGCTGGGCGCTGGGACCCCGCGCTCTCGGGCTGCTTCCCTCCCTCCCTCCCGCGGTCAGGGGCGCGGCGCGCGGCCCGGCTCTGGGTGCCCCGCCCCCGCGGGGAACAATGGGCGCGGGTTGAAGCAGGCGCTGCGGTCGCGGTGCTCGGAGAACAGCTCCCGAGCCCGGAGCGCACGGCCCGCGCACCTCCCGGGCGTGCGTCCCGCGGGCAGGCGGGCTGTCTGTCTGTCCCGCCGCCCGGGCTTTGTGACCAGCCACTCGCGAGCTCGCCTCGCTTCCTCTGGCCGAGCCCGGCCGGCCCGTCCCGGGGCTCCCGCCGCAGCCGAGCGGAGCCCAGCGGCCCGCCGGGCTTACATCAGCGGCCGCCTCCCCCGGAGCGCCCTCCGGCAGCGCTCGGCTCCCGCGCCCCGGAATATTCATGAAGCCGCCGCAGCTCGCGGGTTGCCATAGGAGCGGCTCCCGCAGCCGGGCCTGCCTACCTGAGTTTCTTAAAGGGGCAGCGGCGCGCGGGCCGGGGGCCGGGAGGGGGGCAGGGGCGGGCCTGGCGCGGGGCTCAGGGTGGGCTCTCGCCGGACTGCAGGGGCTGAGAGGAGTCCTTAATCCTGAACCCTCGAATGTCTTTCCTTGACTAAGGACTGGGAGCGCGCCCCAAGCCTGGGGTTCCGGCTTGGGTTGCGAATTCCACACCCCAAGATTGGGGGTGGGGGTGGGGCGGGATTTCCCGACCTCTCCTCCGAGCTCTGGGCTCGCCTCTCCCCGGCGGTTTTGCTTTTCAGCTATGTCTCCGACCCTCCTCCGGGGAGGCGGGCGGGTTGTCTGAAAGTGGAGCCCCGGGCCTTCCCGCAACGCTCCTGGAGAGGGGGTTTCCGGGAAATGCACCGCGTCCGGGATGCTCCCGGGGTTTTCTTGAGACACAGGCGGGGGGCGAACACCCCGCTGGTCTGTCCCCGGCGGAGCCTCGCAGCTGCCAAGCTAGGAGGGCTTGGGGGAACCAACAGGAGGCACAGAGCGCGAGGGTGAGACCCAAGCCCTTCGAGGTAAGACTTCGAGGAAATGCGCCTGCAGCAGCCACTGATGCGGGGTCCAATCCCACACACACTTCTCCCGGGGTGGTTCCAATGCAGGTTTCTGAGACCAGCCGGCTGCAGTGGGTAGCCAGCAGGCAGAGTCCTCTGGCGACCAGGCACACTGTGGACCTCCTTCTCCCGAGGTTCTCCTCCAAATTATGACACCCCAAAGCTAGGGGAGTTCCTGCTCCACCCAGGCCCCCTACCCCGAGCCCCTCCTCCCTTTGAGTCCACTCCCCACCCCCACCCCCCAGGCCAGCCTGCGATCCAGCTGTGTGTCGTCTCTTTGTGTGCAGTCTCCGGGTTTATGGACAAATCCCAGCAGCTCTGCCAGAGATACAACTCCACTCCAACCCAACACCCTAAGACAGTCTGACACCCCAACCCCCATCCACACAGGCGGGGCTGCCAGGCCCCCTCTCCCTGGCCTGGAGGCTGCCCAGATGGCCCAAGGGTTTCTCAGATCTGTCAGGGCCAACATGCCAGATTAGCTCAGAAGTGGGGATGGGTCACTAGAGGGAAGGGGCTGGCTGGGGAAGGTTGGAGTTTGGGTTAATGCTGAAAAGTAGATCCTCAGCAAAGTCTGGTAGGAGCAAGGCCAAAAGGTCCCCTAGCCTTGCCATCTCTCTGAGGAATAACACGAAGTTTTTCTTCAAAGGATTTTTTATTCTTATTCTTAGCCCACTTGTGACCCCCCCCCGCCCCCCCACCCATTCAGAGCAGAAATTTTGGAAGCAAGAAGAGGGGACAGCCTAGCAGGAGCTTTTCTGCTCTACCCACTGGACCGCCCGTGGGGAGAGGGAATGACTAGCGTGATGACATCACCACTTGCTGGCATTTCTACTTTTGAGCAGTTCTGAGCTGACAGTTCTCTGCACGGATGCTGGGAGGCTTAATCCCTGAATGTCCTTGGGTCTCCTTGAGACTGGAGTGTTCTTAACCAGCTGTGAGCCCTGCCTGCCCTGGTGTGCTAGCCACAGGGGGAAGACCTCCATTTAACTCACTTCTTTGGGCTTCTGTGTCTAGCCAGAAGCTAGGCTGCTCTGCCCAAGCAAGCTCCCCAGTGTCCCATGGTAAGGGCATCTCCTCCTCTAGGAACCCTTCCTGGCCACCCAAATCTTGGCCATGTCCCCCCTTTGGGGTCCCATGGCCCAGGAGCTCCCGTCAACCTGGGTACTGATTGCACAGTGCAGTCCGTGTCCCCTTCGGGACTGAGCTCCCCAAAGGAAGAAGAGGTCTGCCTCATCTCAAAGGCCCTCAACACCAACTCAGGGGGAGTCAGAGAGCAGACCCACTCCGTAAGTGAGGGCCCCTGGAAGTTAGCTAATGCCACTGAAGGGGCTTCTCGAAGTAGATGGAGGCTAGGACCAGGGCTCTGCTTCCTGCGACACTGCTGCCACAGGCTGGCCAGGGGTCAGGGCCCCTTAATTCCTCCCCCTCTAGCATCTTACTTCCCCTCAATTTAATCAGCACCACTCATTCAGAACCATCTAGGACCCTTGGGTGAAGAAATGACTATTTGATAAGGTAGGCACATGGAAACCCTGGCGAGGCCTCTCCTGACTCCTCTCTGTGAAACCATGGTGGGGGGCAGCGATGGCGTGCGAGCAGTCTGGGGGAAAGAGGGGGGAGACCCAGGTCTTGCCCTGGAGGGGCCCCAAGTTGTAGGGAATCTAGACTCATGCTTAGGAAGGTGGAGAACACTCAAGACAGAAAAGAAGTGTGTACTAAATCATGCCACAACCAATGCGATTGGAGGAGGGGGACCTCGCTGAGGCTCGCTGGTAACTAGGGAAGACTTCCTAGAGGGAGGGGTCCGGTTTGGTGGGAGACATGTATCCACCACTTTACAGCTCATGCTTCATATGTGAAGCCACGTGAAAGTTTTGTAGGCCAACTGTGGTCAAATTTTTAGTTTCACGTGACTCAACCTAACAGTCTTACTCCCATTTGCAAGCCGGAGAACTAAAGCACAGAGAGATTAAGTGACTTGCTAAATGTCCCACAGCAAGAAAACAGTGGAGCTGGAACTCCAGCCAAGTGCTCCACAGGTCAGGTTCTTCTCTACTACCCAGGTGACTCACACAGGTGGGGTGGGGACAGGTGCAGGAGGGAGAGGCAGTTCTGAGTCTGGTGTTGCCAAAGCAAGGTAAAGAGGTAAAGAATGAAGCCCCCACATTCTCTGCTATCTCCATGGCTCCACCCAGGCCTCACACCTCTCCTCTCTAGCACTGCCTGGAAAGCCTGTGGTCTGCTCTGGTTTGTCTCCTAACACAATACACAGGACCTGGGGACCCCAGGAAGGGGAAGGCCTACCTCAGGACTGAGATAGGGAGAAAATGCATGGCTCTCAGCTGTGGCGGGGAAGTGATTACCTCTAGGAGGCAGATGCGCTTTCCTGCTGGGCTGCAAGGGGGCCTGGGTATCCCTGGGATGCAAACCCACGAAAGATCTGGGTCCAAGAGAGAAGGAGCTGCGGAGGATGGGTGTTTCTTCCCTGGAAGGGATGCCAAACGTCAGTGAGATTCAGAACTGCTGGGAGTGGGGTGGGAGGTAGCTGATGATCATCTATCAACCTCAGCTCTTACCCGGTGGGGACCTGGATGGACAGAGGGGGTAGGAAATTCTGGAAGTTTATTTGCTCACAGGCCAAAGACATTGTTTTTGCTTAAAGAGGCAGCTCTGGGGTAGGGCCAGTGGCTCCCATCCTGTGTAATGCCAAGGTTTTAGCCAGTTCTGCTTAAAATTTAACTGAAAAAGAGTGAACACTGTAGGATATTTTAGGGCAAGTTTGTTCTTTCTTAGAAGGCTGTCTTTATTCTAACATTATATTCTTGTCGCATTTTCTGGGTTAAAATGCCCCTTAATGAAATTATAGTGCTGGGAGAGGGTACTTTTTATGTCCTGGACTAAATACAAAGTTGGCATAGGGTTCCGTGTTTGTTTCCCAAACCATTTTTAAAATGTGAGTTCCCAAAGTCTGGGAGCCCCTGCTGTAAACGACAGAGCGTGAGACTGGGAAACAAAAGCTCTAGAATGAAATACTTTCCTGTCATCCACCACCTGTATATGCCTCAGTCTTCCTCGCATGTAAGGTAGGTTTAATGACGTGTACCTCCTAAGTTATTGCGAAGACTAAACAAGAAAACAAATGTGGCAAGCGTGGCTTCTCGTGTGGAGTCAGTTCTCAATAAACACTGAGTGATGGACTATTGAATGAAACCAGCCTTTGCCAACGGAGGGGGAGATACTCGGCCTTTAGAATCTGATTTAGGTCATATATTGATCTTAAAAATTGCTGTTGGGATGAAAGGGATGTCTTGCTACAGGATTGCTTTCTTTGAACACTCCATCCCTGGCATGCCCTGGCCAGGTGTCCAGAAGGCAGACTTTCTTCCCTCTGGGATGAGCATTTGCCTAAGTGGGATCAGAGAGAACTGACTCAGAGGTCACACCTTGACCCTGTGCTCGAGACCCCTGCCACACACAGGTGCAGTTTCACCTTTCTGTTTGGTGTGGACATCATCCTCCCAGCTCATCTTCTGCTCTGCTCCGAGGCGGGTCTGCTCTGTGGGCTGGACCAGGGATATACAAACTTCCTGCTGGGAGTCCTGATCTGGGGGCTAGGCCCCCAAGAATCTGCTGCATTCCCTCAGTTTCCTGTCTCAGGGCTTCCTGAGGGAGGAAGAAGGGAGAAGGGGCACACAGGAAGCAAGCCCAGTTGGATGTAGATGAATGGAGAGAATAAATCAACCATCCAGCCTTGACCCCTTGGGTGTCCATCCCTGAGCACAGCCACAGGCAGATGGAGGACAAGAAGGCAGGAGATGCCCTAGCTTGGGCAGTTCCCAGTCTGGTCAAAGCAGCAAAAGGCCATCTCAGAGGTTTATAATCAAGGGTCAGAGTGAGTAAGTCAGAAGCTCAGAACAATGGTGTTCCTGAGTATGTGTGATCAAGGTGGCCTTCCTGGAGGAGGCAGAAAGTAAACTGGGCTTCCTATGCAGTGATTTCAATGTGTGTGTGTGTGTGTGTGTTTCTCAGGGGGGAAACAGTGAGTGGAACAGCCTGGCAGTGGGGAGGCCTGCTGCACTCTCTCAGTGGGGTAAACGAGGCATTGCCAGAGGGTAGGGCTGGGGTGAGTGTCCACGTGAAGGGGCCACTAAGCTGTTGCCCTAAGATGGCCCTAGGAGAAAGTCTGCTGTCCCCATAGAAGGAGGGTATTGGGTCCTTCTGATCCCTCCTCCCAACACCCTCACCTCCACAGTCTGGCTGCAAAATCCCCACATGCCCACCCTTCCCCGGTGACATTAAGGCACTAGCAAAAGAGCCCCCACAGGCTCAGCTGCCTATGGGGCTTGCCACCTGCTTTCTTCTCAGTCCTGCCTGGTTTCCTTAGGTCTGGGAGTGCGGGCTATTGTATTGTCCTCTTCTCCACCCGCTGCCTCTGCGCAGGGCCCCACCTGTGAGCGCCCGGAGCCCAGCAGAGCCCAGAGGCCTTTCATCTCTGGGCCAGCCCTGGCTGCTTCGCCCTTGATCTCTCCAGTCTCCCCACCCTGCTCTCCCAGCTGTTCCCCCAGCGCTCTGCCAGGGCACTGGCCCGGACACCGTGCCCCCTCCTCCCAGGGAGGCCGAAGAAAGATGTGCTGACAGCTCAGCCAGGCCTGGACTGTGTCTCTGTGTCCCACTGGGGCTCCGGGACGTCTGGGCCACCTGGACTTGGAGCCAGGCAGGGGAGTGAGGCACTTGGGATGGGAAGAGGCCCCTGAGGTGCTGGCTGATCTGAGCTGCCAAGAAATAAGTACCAGAGCCTCCTCTGCCCCGTGTCTGGAATTCACCACCTATCAGGGCTGAAGTGAGGTTAGACAGGGGCCCTGGGGGTGGTTTCAACAGCCCCGGCTAGAGGGCTGGATGTGTTAGGGTAGGAAAGGAAGAGACAGGAAGGCCCAGGGAGAGAGAAGGAGGCTGGGCAAGGGGGAAGTTGGAGGCAGTGAGGGGAGCTGGGGAGCTGGGGCTTCCCTGGGAATCCCAAGGTGGCCCAGGAGTGGGCTCACAGCCCCCATGAGCACTGGGCCCCTCCCTGACATGCCCTCTGTCCTCTCCCCACCTCCGCTGCATTTTCTTCTTCCCCCAACTTTGTATCGCTCCTTCTACCTGTTCAATCAGTCACGCATTTATTTGGCCAGCCCATGTGTGGAGTGCCCCCTATATGATGCTCCAAGGTCCAGCCCCTAGAGTCCAGGACCCTCAGGCTGTGGCAGGAATAAGATACAGAAACTCCCATTTGGAGGCCAGGGACAAGGGTCATGTGATGTGGACAAGTAAGTGGCTGGAGAGCAGAAGAAGAGGGAGGAAGGGCACAGAGGAGGGGAGCAGGGAGGGACGGTCAAGTCTGAATTGGTCTCCGAACAAGGCTGTGTGATCTGGAAGAGTGGAGGCAGAGAGGCTGGCCCGCAGGAGCCCAGCCGTGTGCTCAGCTCTGCAGTGAGCGAGAGAGAAGAGAATACGAGCCAGCCCTTGCTCTTGGAAGCTCACAGTGCGGTTAGGGAGGTTGAAGTAATGCCACAAAACCATTTAGTTCATCCTCCTGGAGCCAGAAACCTGGACCCCTGACCCTGGGGCACACGTGGGGTGAGCCACGGCCAGGGTCGGGCGGCTGTTTGGAGAGCTGCTTTCCAGTTCCCTGCAAAGCACATCTCCTGTGCGAGCCCCATGGCTCAGCCTCCCTCCCACAAGCCCTGCACATCAGGATAACCTGCTATTACATGAGCCTTCCGCTGGACGCCTTCCAGGGAGAAACAGTTCCGCTGTGTGATGAAAGCTGTGCCCCACAGGCCACCCTGCAGGGTCCAGAGCAGAGTCAGTCAGGGAGAGGGCGAGAGAGGCTGTGCGGGGCTGTGACAGACACTGTTCACGGGCTGTGGCGTGGGCTGTGACAGGGGCTCTGATAAAGACGATGACAGGGGCTGTGACAGAGATTGTGACAAAGGTTGTGGTGGAGACTGTGACAGACACTGTTCAGGGGCTCTAATAGAGACTGTGACAGAGATTGTGACAGAGGTTGTGACAGGGGCTGTGACAGGCTGGACAGGGACTGTGGTGGGGCTGTGCAGGGGCTGTGTCAGAGGCTGTGACGGGCTGTGACAGGGACTGGGCTGGGACTGAGGAGACATGGGACTAGGCCTGGAAGCACAGTTGGGACAACAGCTCCTAGAGCCCAGGCCCGCACTCCCACGGCCGACAGCACAGTTGGCGGTGACAGCAGCAACACAGCAAACATTCAGCCGGCCCAGGCATCTGTGGAGACGCCAGCAGGCTGGAGCTGCCACAGGACCAGGACGAGGACGAGAGGGAGGCGAGGGAGGCCGGTTCCCTCCCGGCTCTGCCGCGCCTTCCTGTACGTCCGTCCCCGGGCAAGCTTCCGGGCCTCAGTTTCCTCCATAACGCCAGCCTCGGGGATGGGAGATCACGGAGTGACTGGCTGGCCAAGGGGCCCTGTGAGACCCCAGGTTATTGCAGAGGGTCTCTGGACCTCCGTGGTCCCCCCAAGCACAGCCTGCTGACGGAGTAAGAAACGTGCCTTCCGTGTATATGAACAACCATTTCCCCCAAGCCTGGGTGCTGGTGTGGTGAGTGGAACACAAGTCCGTTTTGAAGCAGAACTGAATTCGTGGTCATGATAACGAACACTGCTGGAGAGCTAGCTCTGTGCCAGGCACCTGGCCAAGCACTTAGCATGGACTAGCGCGTGTAATCCTTGCTAGAGCCCTGTCAGGTAAGCGGCATTATCTCCATTTTACAGACGATTAAACTGAGGCTAAAGAGGCTGGCTAGCCCAAGCCGCCATCGTTAGAGGAAGAGCCAGGGTTTGCGGGCAGTTACAGCCAACCCAGTCTCTCCCCACCGCCTACCGCTAGCCGCTTTCTCAGTCATGACTGCGACCGTGTTGATGCATTTTGAAGGTTCAAAGTCAGAATTCTTTTCAGTGAAAAAGAGACGCCTGTACACCAGTTGGCTGGGTCCCACTGTGAAGCATTCCTTGAGCCCACAGACATTTTGAGAGCTCACCTCCCCTCTGCCCCACGACCCGGGCACCGCGAACTGTGGAGGAGAAGGACACAAGTTTCTGCGCGAGGAGAGCACAGAACAGCCTGAACAACTCAGCCTGTTTGTCGTTGCAGCTCTCAGTCAGGCTCTCACTAGCCAGCGTTCTGGCCAAGCAGTCCTTGTCCTCCTCTCCTGGTGTGCTAACTCTGCAGTCTTCTCATGGCCTCACCCCCTTGTCATAACACCTTTCTTTTTCTTTTCTTTTCTTTTTTTTTTCGCTATTTTTTAAATTGAAGTATAGTCAGTTTACAATGTTGAGTCAATTTCTGGTGTCCAGCACAAGGCTTCAGTCACACGTGAACACACACACATTCATTTTCATATTCTTTTTCACTGTGAGCTACTGCAAGATATGGAATATGGTTCCCTGTGCTGTACAGTATGAACTTGTGTATCTATTTTATATATGCCAGCCAGGATCTGCAAGCCTCAATCTCCCAATTTTCAACCCCTTTCTCGAGTCGTGTTCAGGAGGGAAATTCTCCGTCAGGCTCCTTGAGAAGACAGGGCCCCTTGGCCCCTTCACAGAAGACCCCCTCCTCTGCTGTCCTTGAGGGATGGATCCTCATTCTCCCGGACCCCACCCCCACCCCCTACCCACCCCACAATCAGGAAGTGACATGGCTGTTCCCTGGCGCTTCTCCCAGACTGTTGCACCCCTACCACCCATAAAACTCTTCCACCACACCTGGTCCCCTCGTGGCTGCCACCCAGGAATCATTCCCACCTGGCTTCCTCCCCACCTAAGTCCTGGAGAGGCCTCCACGTGAACCTTGGCGCTGACTATGGGCATTCAGAGGCCTTCTTCTCAACTTCAGCCACCCCCTCCATGGCCGTCACCTAGAACTGCTCCACTGCTGCAATCTGAAATTCCAGCTCCCGTCTGACGTCAGCCTGTGCTCCTTCCACCCTCTCCAGATCTTCCCTTTACACTTGCCCTTCGAGGCTAGAGCAAGCTCGGTCCATCTACCTCCTGCCTCAGTCCCTTCCTTCTCCAGCTTAGACTCCAAGATCCCCAGCCCCACCTTCACCTCCAGTGTCCTCTGCTCCAGCCCCATGATCCTTTTTGTTTGTCAACCTGGAAACTTCAGCCCTGGATCAATGCAACTGCCAACCCTCTCTGAGGTTCACCGGCTACAGCAGCCCTGCGGAGGCAGCCAGGGAAAAACCACAGCCGCCAAGATTTGCTCTTCCTCAGGTTCGTCATCTAATGTGCCTCAGGGCTGCCTGGCAAGCCCCCTGTGTCGTCCTATTTGCCTTGTCTTCATCCTGTTCTATCAGCTACCACTTCTCCCAAAGGTTCCCAAATGTTCTTCCTGCAGGGTTCTTCCCATCCGCACTTAAACCTGATCAAATCTTCTCTCTCCACAGGAGGTCCTCCTTGGACCCCACTGTCCTTTTCTCTCCTTCCCGTCACATCTAATCTTAACACTTGCCTTCTTGTCTCAACTGCCGCTCGTTCCTTAGCCCGCAGAGACCAGGCTTCGCTGCCCCTTGTGTCTTCGGCAAGACCAAATCCACCTTTCTTTCCTGTCCCTACTTGGCCTCTGAGCATCATACGCTGCTGACCACTCCCTGCTTCCCGCTCTCTCTTCCCCTGACTTCAGGAATACATACTCTTCTGATTTTTTCCCCTATGCTTCTGGCCAGTCCTCAGTTTCCCTTCCATGAGGAGGAAGGCCTCCTCCACTGGCTCCTTGTCTGCTGCTGTTATTCCTGACTGTGTTGCATGCCCTTTCTTTCCTTGTGTGATCTCTCTTCCTGGACACTCTCACCCAGGCTCTTGGCTTGGTTCCCATCCTCGCCTTCAGCCCAGGCCTCCCCACCTGGGCTCCAGACCTCTTTGTTCAGTAACCTCTTGGATGTCTTACAAGCACCTCACACTCCACGTGCTCTTCTCCAAAGCCCCCGGTTCCTCCCACTCGATAAGTGACACCAACATCCTCCCGGTAGCTGAAGCCAGAATCGTGGGCATCGTTCCTGATGCCTCCCACCCCCAATCAATTCGAAAGTCTTGCTAATTCTCCTTCACAAACATCTCTCAACTGTGTCTGCTTCTTCCCACGCCCAGTGGCACAACTCCAGCTCATTTCCTGCCTAAGCTACGGCAATAGCCTCCTCACTGGCCTCCCTGCCTCCGGCCTGGTCTTACTAGACTCCGTTGTCCATAATGCTGCCAGAGTGGCTTCCAAAATGTAAATAAAACTGGCCGTGTCTGCGGAACACCCTTCACCAACTTCCATTGGACTTAGGATAAAACCCAAGCCCTCTAACCTGGCAAACAAGCTGCATTACGGCCCAGCTCAGTTACTTCCTCAGCCTCCCCTCCACCCGGTGCCCTCTGCCCCCGCCCTCTGCACTCATGCACTTTCGGGGGTCTCTGCCTGTGGTGACGGGGACACTCTTGTTAATGGCTGCGGTTGTGACTATGGCAATGTCAGTTGTTGACGATTAGGGCCTAACTGTGAAACGCTGCCCGCCATGTTCCAGAGGCAGTCCTTGGAGGCAGACCCCATCCCACGGGGCTCCCTGGCTCCCGCCTCCTATTTGTTTATGTGTGCCTGTCTAGGGACCGTCTCTCCGGGGGGCTGTTTTAGGACTCCAGAGAGGTCGAGATCAGGGCCAGGCTATCTTCCCAGGTTGAGTCTTGGATATCAGCGCAAACCTACATCCAATGTCCCTGACTTTCTAGTCGTGAGTTGGGCTCAGCATGTTGTTGAAGGAGCAGTGATGGTGATGATGGTAGAGGAGAAGGTGATAGATGTAAAGGTGCCGCTGCTGTCAGCACTTGGTGGGGAGGGAGACAGACCAGGTCAGCCACAGGACTGGAGAAAGGGAACTCCAGCCAGTTGGCGCCCCAACCCCTCTCTTTGCTGTGACTCTCTCCGGGGTCAGCTGGTGGGGTGATTTGTCCTTCCCAGAGGCTTCGCTCTAGCACTGACCTGTCACCCACTCTCCATGTACGTCCAGGGCAGGGGGCTGACTTCCTTCGTGGGGCACTTGGTTTGCCAGGCTGGGGATCTGACGCTCCCCAATGGACAACATCCCTCCCCAATGTTAGCATTTATTTGCATCTATAAATACGCATGGAAGCTATTTTCCTGAACTTGGCAAGGAGGTAGGGGTCTAGGAAGAAAGGAGATGAGCAGTCTGGAGGATGAAGAAAAGTCATCTGGCCCCTGTGGTGGTCTCAGTAAAATGGTCCCCAGAGATAATCAAGTCCGAATCCCTGGAGCCTGTGAATGTTAACTTAAAAGGCCAAAGAAAGGTGGCAGGTGTGATTAAGGATCTTGAATGAGGGGAGATTGTTTTGGACGATCCAGGTAGGCCCTAAAGGCAATCATTAGTGTCCTTATAAGAAGGAGGCAGAGGGGGATTTGACACAGAATCAGAAAGCAGCGTGACCCCCGAAGTATGCTGCTATGCTGCTGGCTTTGAAGATGGAGGAAGGGGTCACCAGCCAAGGAGCACAAAGAGTGTGGTGCTAGGGGCTGGAAGAGGCAAGGATTCCCCCCAGGGCCTGTGGAGGGAGCGCAGCCCGGCCAACGCTTTGATTTCAGCCCGGTGAAACTGAGTTTGGACTTCTGGCCTCCAGAGCTGTGAGACAAGAAAGGTGTGTTGTTTTAAGCTAGCAGGTCTGTGGTCATTTGCAGCAATAGGAAACCAAAGCAGTCCCTTTTCGTCCTCCTTCTCAGCCCTCTCTGTCTTCCTCTTTGAGTTGGGTTAACCCCCTTGGTGTTAGCAGGGAGGCCAGACCCTGGGTGGCAGAGGAGGCCATCCTCCTCACCTCTGCTTGGGGACCAGTGACCCCTGGTTCTGGGCAATGCAGGGAACGATGGCTTTGGGAACACTGGAAGGGAGGCGCCTCCTCGGCGCGGCAGTCACACACAGGTCACTGTCGGAATGGCTTTGCGGGCGGCAGGCACTGAGCTAGGACAGGAGAGAAAGAATTCCAGAGAAGCCATATGGGGATTGTGGCTGACGGGGTGATGCTTCAGCATATGTGGGCTCCCTTTTTGGAACTCCCAGAAATACTTGTGGCAGAGGAGGAAAAGGGCAGAGGTCCCGGAGGTGCCAGAAGAGAAGCAGCAGGAACTTTGGGTGATGGATGTTAATGGAACTTTATTTATAGCCCCGGACTGGGAGGGTCTGATAACATTGGTGCTGCATGGCTCTTCCAGCTGACTGCACCCTCCGTGCCTTTATACCAGGTGGCTGATGAAGCACATGATGATTTCCAAGCCCTTTTCATCCCCTCTCCCCCTTTCCATTCAGTTTTTCTTTCTTCCTTATGGAGTCGAAAGGGCACTTTCTATGTTGGGGAGAATATTCCCTTTTCTATCATTTATTGCTACAAACACTTACTCCCCCTCACCCCGTTTGTTACTGAACTTTTTTATGGCGTGTTTGCCGTGCAGAAATTTCCATTTTTACGTGGTGGAGCGTATCAGCCTTTCCCTTTATGATCTGACCTTGACATCAAGCCTAAAGAGCTCTTCCCACCTCAAGAAACATTCACTCGTCTTTTCTTGTCTATAAAAACATTTTCATATACGTACGTAATCCGTCTTCCCCTGTTAACTAGCAATGCCTCTTTCCTCATATGCTGCATTTCTGTGTATGCGTTCGGAGTCTGCATCTGTTCCATGATTTGCTTCCCGCTCCTACGTCACTCCTTGCCCCCCAGAAAGACTGTGATGTACGACTGTCTTTTGAAAATCAGATAAAGGAATCTCTTTCCTCTGCTGCTTGTCTCTTTCAGAATTCTTCTAGGTATTTCTTCCCAGATCGGCTATAAAATTATTTGATCGCGTTAAAAATTCATGCTGGTACTTTGATTAGGGTTGTGCTGAATTTATAGATTAATTTAGAGGGAATATATCTCTTCACATCGTGGCATCAACCCTTCCAAGAGGACGGTCTGTCTCTATTTAAATCTTTTGTGTCTGAGGAGACTCCTGCCATGGTTTCAGCCCTGGTGCAGCCTTTTCTCTCATTTTTGTTTCTTTTTGTTCATTTCTGTCAAGTCTGGGGAGGGTAGTGTTTTGTAAGCCTGCATTTAAGCCACCATGATTCCCAGAAGTCTTTAGATTTGCGCTGAATTGCGGGCGAAGGCGGGGATGATGAGTTGAAGCTGTGGGTGTGGGTGAAACTCAGAAGGAGAGTAAATGCTAAGTGAGAGGAACAGAACCTTGCAAATCTCCAGCATTTGTGGGGAACGTGCACGTGTGGACGGGAGGAGAGAGAACACACAGGAGGAGAGGTGTCAGGACAGCCAGAGGAGGAGGAAGGGTCAAGACTGGCATAACAGTGGAGGCCAGTGTGGCTGGGAGGTTGTGGAGAACGGCCGTGATGTTGTGGCTGGTTATTGGTAAGGTGACCACATCCTGTATGTTTAAAGTGAGCCACTTGAAGAAGATTCTGGGACAACAGGGATAAACCAGGATTATTTCTGACAAACTGGGCCACATGGTGACCGTGATTATTAGTGACCTCTGAGAAAGTGGTCTCGGTGGATGACGGCCAGGGTGCCCTGGTTGTGTGGGTTGAAGGGTCAAAACAGTGAGAGTAGTTTGATCTTTTTAGAAGTTTGTCCAGAAATGTAAGGAGACAGTTGGCTCACAGCTGCTGGGAAATTAAGTTTGGAGGAAGGTTTATTTGCTTGTTGGGTTTGTAGTTTTGAGGGATTTATCTCTTTGGGGAGGAAAAGAACTTAGTAAAGAGGGAGAGACGGAAGGTGCAAGACACAGATGGGGTAATAAAGAGAGAGGGTCTCGGACGGGAAGGAGCAGCATCGATCGCCTGTGCAAGACGCGTGTTTAGCTGCGAAGGAAGGACAGTTCCATTCTGAGAGGCAAGTAAAGGAACACTTGACGAAGCAGCAAAAAGTTGAGGTGCAGAGAGGGAATTTGAAGGAATTCATTGCGCTTCTCAAAGACGGTTGCTGAGAAGGAGGTGGGCAGATCTATTTGGGGCAAAAAGCCTCCAAAAGGAAAGGATTGGAGACTCTTAACCTCTTCTTTTGGGGGATCAACGTGGTCAGACCCTCTGTGATGGATAAAGATGGTTCTGGATGAGGTACCAGCGGTGGGAACTGACATATTGTCCAAGCTCCCTGCCAGGCTCTGAGGCAGCAGGGTTCCGGCTGGTGTGTGTGCGGGCCTGGAAGGCTCTCCCATCCTAGGCGCTTTGGTGCACTGGGGTCTTCCTCCTTTGGCGAACTACCTAAGAAATCTCTCAGAAGTCTGGACCAGTGAGGACATCGCTGCGTTGGTGGGTGAGGATGCCAAGTCTGTTCCTGTAGGACCAGGTTCTGCAGGGATACGTTGCGGGGAGCAACAGAAGCCACAGCCAGTCAGAGGCCCTGGTGCTCTTGTCGCCTGGCTTGGAGGAACCAGTCCTTTGAGGAAGTCCTCGATGTGCCTGAGCAATTCGGATTGGAGGATGAGCCCAGGAGAGATACTGTATTTCTTTTCACTTCAGATGGGCTTAAGTGGTTAATAAAAATACTTATGAAGTATTTCTTATTTATACCCTCAACTTGATAAGGCAGGTTCATGTAATAGAATGGTATGCAGCCATTCAAAATGATTTTGGAAAATAAAATAAGTAAATTTGATGAAATGAAAAAATATTCCGGACTGCATTAATTGAAAAACTAGTATAAACACAACAATCTGATTTTTGAAAAAACTATATATATCTTATGTGTATATATATGTGTGTGTGTGTGTGTGTGTGTGTGTATATATGTATGTCTATATATGGACAGATACATAATTGTAAGAATGTATACAGTTAGCAGTAGCTGCTTCTGGGTGGTGGAATGTGGAATCCAGGATGGTTTTCCTTTTTACTTACCTTTATTTTCTAAATTTTCTACAATGTGCTTGTATTGCCTTTTTCTTTTTCTTTTTCTTTAGTAAGTTCAGTAACACAGTTACTGTGTAAAAGGATTGCCAAGCAGCGATAAGACCCCACTTGAGCCCGAGGGAGGGATCTGCGGAGGGGCTAGAGGATATGCTTGGATGTATTCTCTCCAGCTGCCCTTAGCGGCTTCTCTTTCCGAGGGAAAAATGATCCAGCCAAATTTAGCAATGCCCCTAGCTCAGGGCTCTAGGTGTCACCATGGGACACATCTGGGAGGAGCTGCCCTACATTCCCCGTCTGGGGCTCCACAGTCAGCCCACCACCCCTGAGCTGGCATCTTCAGTCCAGATGACAAAATGGAAGCTTCCCCCTCCTCTTGCCCATGCAGACACCTGTTCTGAGCCCACTTGTACCCCTGACCAAAGAGAGAGAAGAGGGTTCAGGAAGGCTGAAATAGCCAAGGGATTCTTGGCAGGAGCAGACGGCTGTTTGCTGTGGCTGTGACTCTGGTTATGTGAATGCTGTGTTTGCTACATTGTACGAAGCTACGGTTGTACCAACAGCTTGTGGATAATGGAGTGAGGACACTGTTAGAGTCAGTCTCCACAGCTATGGAAAAGGCGTGTTGCCAGGCCAGAAGCCGGCGTTCAGAGCAAGACCCTTTCAGCTGGAGCCAGAGTCCCTGAAGAGTCCTGTGCAGCATCCAGCCTTGAGTTGGATGGTGAGCATGCTCGTCCTGGCTTAGGGTGCTGGTCCCTCCTCCACTCGGCAGTGAGTCTGACTCAGAAGCCCTTGGGCAGTTGCTGGGCTCAGAGGCTTTGCTCCGGGTCAGCCCTGTTGACGCTTCCTACTGTGTATGGCTGGTTTGTGTCAGGTATCCAGTTGGTGGGTATGAGTGGGTCTCCACGGGGTCACGTGGGAAGGTCTGAGGGTTATCTGGCCCTCTGCTCTTCCCAGAATTCTGAGCTTTTGATCCCCAAATCAGATGTCACCACCTGCCCCATGGGAAGCCTGTTTGGCAGCCAGACCTCTGCTCAGGGCAACAGGGCCGTCACTGCCAGGAGGAGCCACTCTACTGAACACCAGGAGGAGTGAAGTGGGCAGGTGATGAGGGAGGGGCATCTGTGGTGCCCACCACCTCTCCCTGGGCTTCCCACAAAGACAGTGAAAGAAACACACAATTCATCTCTGACTCATGATAGGCATTCTATAAATATTTGTAGAATGATAAATGAATGAGGGAGTGAATTAATCAATTACCTAATTTTGTGGGCACAGAGGTCTTACATGGATGAATGAGGAGACAGACTCTTTTTAGAATGGGAACATGTACATAAAAATACCTATGGTGCTTGGCCATGAGCAAAAAAGAAAGGCTAAGATGCCAAGATTTGCGACTGTGATTCAGAATTTCTATGTATTAGTCATGATACTTTAAAAAAAATTTTCCTTGGCACTAGAACCACAGAGTATCAAGTCCAACCAAGTCCAAGTGTCAGATAAGAAAGCTAAGGTCCAGAAAGAGAAGGGAGGGTCCAAAACCATGAGGCTGGTGGAATTAAAGCGTGATTCAGGCCTCTTGGCTCCCGCCTGCAAGGCCCTCCCCACCCCCCATGCCCGTGTGGTTGGGGCCTTCTGCTCTGGGTGAGGAAGAGGGAGGCAGCTTCTCTTATAAATAAATACTGGTTGGGCACCTACTAGACGCTGTACACCTACCATGTGCCGGGCAAGTTACTAGATGCTGCTGGTATAACAGCAGCCAGACGGTGCCTTGACAAAAGAAGAGTGGCAGTTGTGGTGAGGAAGGCGCACCCAGCTGTGGGAACCAGTGTTGGGCGTGGGGAGCTTCAGGTGAGGAGCAGACACCACTGTTAAATTCTGTCTCAGGGCTTCCCTCTGTCTCCCGCCTCCAGGAGGGCGCCCGGCTCCAGGAGCCCAGGCGTCCAGACGAGAGCCACACCGCAGAGGCCCAGGGGCGGATGAGCAGGGCAGCCTGCTCGGATGGACGGGGCCTCAGGTGGGCTGTCAGTCTCCAGCGGGAGGCCCTGGGAAGGGAAGGATCCGCTGTCCTGTTTGAGGGGACGTGGTGAAGTTGTGGACCCCAAGGCCGAGGCCTGAGCTCCAGAACCCTCTCAGCAGGCCCTCCCACCCCCCGGCAGTCAAACTGGGTTCTGCTCTTCAACCTCACATCTCTCTTATTTTGAAGCCAAAGCTTCTCTAGGAGGTCCTAGACGACTCATCTCTCTGCTCTCTTTTCCCACCCCCCCATCCTCCCATTTGCTGACTCTCCATCTCACTAACAACTCACCCCCTTGCCTCATCAGCTCACCCTGAGCCACTCCTTCCACCCGTCTACGTTTGGATAGCGCCTGAAACTCAGTCTATTCTGGAGAGGTTCGGGGGAATATCCGTGAGCCTCCTCCTCCTCCCCCTCCTGGTCCCAGCGGGAGGGCTGACCTAGACAGGGGCTTCTGGGTGGGTCAGGGGCCCCGCAGGCCAGGGAAGACGCACACACACTAGGTTACGGAGCAGAGGTTAATGAAGATTACTTATAAAGGGAAGCCAACGAGGGACAAGGCGGCAGCCCATCGAGAAACGGCAGGAAGCAGCTTCCACCCCGGGCCTGGAGGGGCAAAGGGAGGGGGCGGTTACTGGAACTCGGAGTGAGGAGCTCTCCAAAGAGGGCCGCCTGACAGAAGTTGTGGCCTCTCACAGAGGGACAGAGCACACCCGCAGCAGCCTGGTAGGGAGGGAGGGTGCCATGGAACAAACACCCCAACCTGCCCTCTGGTCTTCTCTGGTGGCTTCCAATGGCCAAATCCAACCAGAGGCCAGAGGGCAAGGAAACCCAGTGATGCAGTCCAAAGGTCAGCTTCTCGGGCATGCCACAGCAAGGCGGGGAAGAGAGGAGGGTGGATGTGGGGGGGCAAACTGTGCTGAAGTGCCATGTGGGTCATCTCATTTAATGACCGTGACAGCCCCATGATGTACGCATTGTTATTATCACCATTTGAGAGAAGGAATCTGAAGGTCAGAGAAGTTAAGGAGCTTGCCCTAATCCTCACTAGTGAATGGTGGGCTACAGATTTGAGCCAGGGCAACCTGACCCCTCGGTTGCAGTTCTGTCTATGTCTTTGTTCAGAATCTGTCTTCTAAAGCAGAATTTTCTGCAGTGATGGGAATATTCTATGTCCACACTACCCAATGCGGTAGCCACTAGCCATACATGGCTACTGAGCACGTGAAATGTGGCTAGTGTGACTGAGTGAGGACCTGAGTTTTAAAGTTCATTTAACTTTAATTCATTTTCATTTAAACGGCCACGTTTGTCTACCCTGCTGAACCACACAGGTCCGACTTACTCTGTGGGGCTTTGGCTGTTGGATCCTGGAGGGAAGAATTGCTGCCTGTCTTACTCTGCAGCTCACAAACCTCTGGAGAAGGTGCGTTGATTGTCAGAGTCAGGGGGCTGCACGTTGGGATGGACATAGACTGAGGAAAGACGAGGGGCTTTCAGCTGCCCTCCCCCATCTCGGGCTAAAGAAGCTCATCAGACACACCCCTCCACCTTCACCGGGGCAGGAACGGCCTGTGGAGGTGGGAGAACTGCGGCTCAGCAAGATTCTGGGGGCAGGGCCCAAGGGCAAGGGGACAAGACTTTTGGTCACCTTCCCCAGTTAGACTTGCTGGCTTAAAATAATTGTCTGTGGCAGGTGTGCCACTTGGCCTGGGGCAGGCCCCTGAGCACTTTTCATGTTTCTTGATCAGGAATCCTTAACTGGGCTCCTAGAGTCCCGTGCACTGCTCCAGGGGATCCTCCCAAGCCCCTGAATTGTGTGCAAAACAGCACATACTTGCACGTGTATCTTTGCTTCTAGGGGGAGGTCCACAGATTCCAGCGGATTCCCAGAGGCATCTGTGACAGACAAAAAGGTGCAGAGCCCCTCCCCAAGGTCTTTGGAGGAAGGAGTGCCTCCTGCTTGCCTGCCCCCTCCCTGGGGCCCCCCTCGCCTCCTCGGGGTTTCTTCCACTCCTGCGGTTCTGCCGGCAGCCTGTCCCCAGAGCCAGCTGGGGCCGCGAGCCTCTCGGCTCACCTGGACACAGCTTTGTGCCTCTGTCGACTGCCCTATTTAGGAGCTGCTGAACTGGCTGCAGAAACCAGGTCTGCGTCTGCCCCCTCCAGAGGTGGCCAGGCTTTGAGGTGGGGTGTGGGCAACGGTCCTCTGAATCTCTGGGCTTACAGGAAGAAGCGTGGGTCCTGGAGTCAAAAAAGACTCGCACCTCACCCTGGATCTGTGCTGCCTCGACAAATTGGCGAACCTCCCCAAAACTCTGTTTCCTCACCTGTAACATGGGGGGGGGGAATGCCCCCCTACAGGGGAGCTGTGAGGAGTTACTGAGGCCACAGTTAGAAAGTGCCAGGCGCCCGGTAAATGTTAGCTGTCATCTGGCACAACTGGATCCAGACATTTTCTCTCCAGTGTCTCTGGCTGGAGGTTGTCCCGCTCTGCCTGGGGAGCTGCCACCTCCTGAGGTGGCCCAGCCCCCATCTGGACAGCTCTGACTGTGAGAAAGTCCTTACGTCACTCAGGAACTCTTTGAGTTGAAGTGACAGAAATCCAGCTCAAACAGCTCACCAAAAAAGGGAATTTACTGGCCTAAGAGACCGGGAAGGGCGGGAGTGGAGGCGGCCCCGAGAGGCCCCGAGAGGCCCCGGAGGACCAGACAGCGTCGTCGGGGCGTTCCCTCTCCCCCTCTGCGGCTCTTGGCGCTGCCTTGCCCTGTGATTGGGGAAAAGGCAGCCAGCACCTCTCAGCAACGTATTACCACACCTTAGTGAGCCAGCAGAGAGAGCTTCTTTCTGCCAGAGACCACGTATAAATTCCCGGGGAAGGATCAGACCGGCCACCCTTGGGTCACATGCCCATCCTGAGCCAATCACTGTGGTCAGGGCCATGAACAATTAAGACTGGCCAGGCCTCGTCACATGACCGGAGGATGGGAGACAGTGTGCTGTGAGCGGCAGCCTCGTTGGAACCAGGTGGAGTGTGGGAGGGTAGGATCCTCAGAGGGAGGAGAGCTGTTTCTAGAAGCCTGTGGAAAACCAGTGGATGTTCACTACTCTTCTTCCATTCACTGGGCCTGACTCTGCCTCTCTCAAGTCGAGTGCCGGCCTTAGCTCTGTCCTTCTGGGCTGCACAAGATAAGGCTGTTCACTGAGCTGAGCCAGCCCCTTGGAGTGAGGAAGGGTCACTGTGGCCTTTCCAGTCTTCTTTTCTCCAAGTGAATTTGTTCCAGCTCCTCCAGCTCCCTGACTACAATGAGTTTCCAACCCTCTTCTCCTCCACTCCTGGGCATGTGGCAGCAATCTGGTAGAAGTAGGAATGGGGGCCAGACTTGAGAAGTATCTTTTGGAATGCTGATGAAAATAAAGGGGGGGGGGCTTAAGTACCCCTTTGTGCTGGCCAAGGATTTGGTGTTTCCCTTAGCCACACAAGGGAGTTGACAGGGGGAAGGACAAGGGACGGGGAGAGTGTGGGTGAGAGGAGGAAGGAGAGTGAAGAGGAGGAAGGAGAGAAGGAGGAAGGGAGGCAGAGGAAGTAGAAGGAAAGGAGACGAGGAGGAGAATGGGGAGAAAGCTCCAGCTTTCTAGACTGCTCTCAGGCCTGGAAGCGCAATTAACTACTTTAAAAGATACCCAGCTTATGTGGCACAGACTGTACGGGCAGAAGGGGCACAAGGCTGGGAGCCATTTCCTGGCTAGTCAGGGGAGACTTCCTGGAAGAGGGGGCCTTAAAGGAAGAAAGATCGCAAAGCCAGAGCCTGGGCCTGGGAGCTTGCTGCAGGAAGTGCAGAACCTCCCCTGGCCCCATTTCACTGGTAACTGTTAGGGAGAAAGGGGCAGGCTGGCAGGGGAGGGGGCTTCTGCTGCCCCCAGCCCTCCCCGCCCCCCTGTTGTTCTCCCTTTCCCAGTTGGGCTGCTCTGCAGAGGTCACCCCTAGGCTAATGAGAAATCTTCTTGAAGTTTAAAACCAATTAAGCAACAAACGGCTTCTGATTAGTTATTTCTCTTGATGTGAATTTTAATGAACAGTCTTCTCTCCCCTCCCTACCTCCCGAGCACCCTGAGGGTTAACCAGTTTTTGGTCTGCCTTGAAGATCCCTCAGGGGTGTCTGGGAAGGCTAGGCTGGAAGGGGAGAAGGGCCAGAGAGGGGTCCAAACAGCTTTCCACAGCACAGCATGCTCTGCCTGGTCAGCCTGCATTTCAGAATCCCACTGTGTCCTATGGCGGGGCTGCCCCTGGAGGGGAAAGGGTGGGGGCAGGGTGCCCAGAGAGACAGTGGAACACAGCCTCGCACCTCTGCCAGCTCACTCTAGTCAGAGACTGAGCATAACCTGTAAAGAGTTAGCCCACGGCAAAAGCTAGAAGTGCTGAGTGAAGATGTGTGGCCAGGTGGGGAGGGCCAAGTTGCAGGCGGCACAGGGGACAAGGCTGCAGGAGAGGGCAGAACGGTGCAGCAGGGGGACCTCGGTTCCGTGGGGATGGGCTGAGCAGCCCCGAGCAAGGGAGCCTCCCGCTTCGGCTGCTTGTCCTTCCGGGAATGTGGAGACGCTGGCTATTCTGGGCCTTCCCCTGGGGACTGTACCCACCCTCCCCTGAGAAAACACAACAGAAAGTCCAGTGTAAACCAAAAGGAGAGGTAAGGTAGTGGGTGTGTGGGTGTTGGCGGGGCACCTCTTTACTGCCCTGAACCCTCAACAGGAGAACCCTACGCAACAGCTTTTGGGCCCTATTCAGTTACACATCACCCCCATTTCACAGGTAGCAAACGGAGGCCAAATTATTCAGCTCTGTCTCCAGCATGGGCAGGAGGGCTAGCTGCAGAGCCTCAGAGGCCGGCTCTCTCCATCCTGAAACGGCTTTCTCTAGGATCGTCCCCCAGGACCTAGGGCCCTTGGGGGCAGCTGAGACCCAGAGGGGCGCTCAGGGACCTTGTTGTCCAACCCCACACTCCTGAGCACTCCTTCCAGCCAAGCAGAAAAGCTTTCTTAAAAGGAGAATAAAGTCCGTGGTGACTGATAGAGGAAGGGAAGGTGGGGAAGCACCTCGTGGGAACTACTGACAAAAGAAATAAAGATGGATTTTTCTGCAGATTCCTCTTCTCTGTCTCCCTTCTCTTCTCCCTTCCCAAAGTATCTCTTTGTCCTCTCCCTCTCCTCCCTGCCTCTCTCCCTTGCCTCCTTTCTTCACTCCCCAGTCCATGTTGGCTCTGAGGGTTGTCCAGCTGAGGAGTTCCAGAGGGATTTGACCAGGCCCTGGACTCCCAGGAAAGCCCAGTGAGTGTCACAGTGATTCCCTGAAAGTCAGCCCTGCTGCCCAGGTCAGAGGAAGGGCACCACTTCCGGCTCAGGCATCTGAGTGATGACAGATTTACAGCCACCTCCTCTAAGCCCAGCCCCTTTGGCTTCCATTTTGGGTATCAGGAGCCAGCCTGGCCCAGAAGATTGGCTTCTGACCAGGGCTCTGCAGCCCAGAACTGGGGCCAGCTGTTCCGGGCCTGATTCCCCTGCATTTGGCCCTATGTCACCATCAAGCACCTGGGCCCTTCTGGCTGGCTTCACTGCCCCAACTTTCTGGGACATGTTGGCTGTGTCCTCCTCATGCAGTGGTGATGGATGAAGGGATGGATTGGTCAGGTCCCTTGGTGGCAAGGGACAGAACCCAGTTCATACGAACTTGCTCACAAAAAGGGACTTTTTTGGTATATGTGCTGGTCCCAGATTGTCCCTTATGAGGATCTGGCTGGGGTCAGGTACAGGATATCGGTGAATACCTCTCTACCGAAAGAAGGGTTGGACAGTCAATCTAGAGAGAGCAGGAGTACCACTGGGCCTCAGGAACATTTGAACTCAAGTCTCAAACGCTGCCAGGAATCTGTCTTCCTTCTTACATCTCCATCCCTGTCTCTGCTTCTCTCTGGCTATAGATCAGCTTTCCACACCTCCTGAGCTTCACCCCTCACAACCTCAGCTCCCAGAGAGATGGGTTCTTGATCTCAGTACCGGTTCAAAAAACCCCAGCGAAGAAGTCTGATAGGCTCAGCTTGGGTGCTCCCGCCCTGGAGCTGTCAGCTACAGCCCGTGGACAGGGTAACAAAAGGGCCGCTCCCGTGGGAGCCACATGTGTGGAAAGGGAGAAGGAGCAGTTGACTAGAAGAAGGGGGGCTCTCCCTAGAAACTGAGAGGAGGGATGGAGAGGCAGGTGTCTACTTCAGCTGCCCTTTCACCACGAGGACTGTGGAATATATTTGCAGCTCCCATTACAGAAGCTTTGTGAACATTTCTCTCACCAGCTCTGGTTTGCTAGGGCCACAGACAGCGGGTGTATTTCCTTCCCTCCGCCACAGCTCCCAACTTTGTTGACCTGCCTCACGGACTGCTCTCACCTGTCACCCCAGCTGTTAGTCCTGGTAACCCACGCCTTGCCATCTTGGCCTGGCGTCCTCTCATCTTGGTCAGCTTTACGTTGACTTTGCAGTTGGAGTAAAGTCCAAAGACTGGAGCCTGGGATTTGAAGTTTGATATACCAGAGTTTGGATTAAGTGCCACCATTTACTACCTATTGGATCTTAGACAATTTCTGAGGTCTTGATTCCTCACCTGTGAAATGAGGACGATACTAGTACCTAGCCAACAGGCTTATGGTACAGGTTATAAGAGGTAGTGTATGTAAGCCCTTGGCATATAGTAGGCACTCGATAAGTGGCGGCCTGAATAAAGCCATGCCAAGGTGTACAGTCTTCTCAGCTCCTTTTCAAACAGCAAGATCGCTGCCTGAGAGAAGCTATTTGTGGCGGGTGGGGGAAGGGTGGTAGGGATCGTCTTCTGATCCCAGGCTCCCAGATACAGGCTGAGGGAGGGAACCTCAATCCCCCTCCCCAGCTAAGTCCACAAATATCCCTTCAGGCTAGCTCGGGCAGCCCCCTGTTTCTGGGGAGAATGCCAAAGCCATGGTGACAGCCCTAAGCCATGCCATTGGCCTTAGGGGAAAGGACTGATTCCCTGGAGCATCTCCTGATGGCAGAGTACATCACAGAAGAGGGCCCCTGCATGGGACTCTGGCCACATCTGTCAAGAGGAAGCTGGAGCTCCCAAATGTTTCAGACCACAGGGAAAACCCTGAACACAGGGTCCCGTGGGACCACAGTCTGCATCTGTTCAAATCAGCCTTGTGTATCAGCACGGGCTGTCCCTTCCAAGGAGCTGGCGTTGGCCAGGGATGGGATATTGGCAAACACATCCCAGCTTCACGCCTTCTTGCTGGGCCAACATCCCTGAGGTCCTGGCTGGTAGGCATAGTAGCAATGGATGGAAGGGGGTGCAACAAGGGGGATCAAAGATGTGGGCACACACATGTCAGACGCGCACACACCCACACATGGCTGGCCCTGTGTGCAAAGGGAAACAGATGGCCAGGACCAGAGGCCCTACCTGAAGGCTCCCAGATGCCTAATAATAGTAATTGAGCTGCATTTACGAAGCACTTACGTGCCAGGCTCTGGGCTAACCTCTTCACCTTCATGATTTCGGTGAATCCTCTCCATCACCCCTGGAAGTGAGTGTCAGTACCCCTGTTTTACAGATGGAGGAATAGAAGCTCAGCGGTTAAGAAACTTGCTCAAGGTCATACAGAATGTGGCAGAAGCCAGCATTCCATCCCAGATCTATTTGATTTCAAAGCCCTGTTATCCGGCTGCCCACCTAGTACTGCAACAGACAGTTTTAAGGAGAGATTCAAAGGGGACAGAGGATTCTCCAGTCAGATGCACTGGTTCTTAGAGGGGGGCCTGGAGAGGGCCAGCCTCAAAACCCCCTGGGGAAGTTGCTGAAAGTGCAAGTTCTTGGGCCCCATATCTTCCCTCCATGCACCCCCTTCCTCCAGGTGTCTGCTCAGTGGTTTGGGGGGCCTGGCAATATGTGTTTAAGGAAGCTGTCTAACTCCCACAAGAACGTCTTCCTTTCCTGTTATAAAATAATAATGCTGCTCGTTGTAGAATCTTAGAATCCACGCAGGGCTCAGGACTCTGCTTTTTTAATACATTCTCCAGGAGAGCTCTGTGTTTACTGAAGTTTGAAAACACTTGCTCAGGGGTTTGAAGACAGGGCCTTAGGTTGGTCAGTCCCAGGGATCTACACAAAGGACCCTGAGGACTCCACAGTTTGGAGATTGGGAAGAGCGTGCCCCCCAGGCTCCGGTAGGCAACGCGGACCCAGCCCCACAAGGAGGGCGGAAGGAGCATGAGCTTCACCCAGAGAAGGCGGCTCAAGCGGGCTTCCCCATCCGTGGTGGGGACGCATCTACAGCTGCTGCAGGAGCGCATCCCCCCTCTGCTTCTCTGCCCCGGACCCTCCCCCTGGGAAGCCTGGGGCCCCTCGGTGGATCCCACCTCACTGAGCTCCTCCCACACCATTCTGCTAGACTCACAAAGCATCTCTTCCAAGAATGTCCTCCCCTGGGTAATTGGACCCTCAGGCCATTGACATTTAAAGAAATGTTCTTGACCTTTTCAGCAGTTCCATAAAATCACAAAATAGAACTCTAAATATTACTGCAGACTCCCACTCGCCCAGACTCTGGCAGAGGATCGTTTTCCAGGCCAACTCAAGAATGAGAGAAAATAGCAAAATTGCTAGCAAAAAAAGGGCTCTTCTCAAACACCTCCTTTTTGGTAATCATCCCATTATGGACTGCTGTTATCTGCATCAGCGCTCTGCCTTCCACTACCACCACCACCACCACCACCACCACCACCACCACCAACACATCCTTCCCACCATCACCACCCGTGACCACTGTTACTCGGTTCACCATCATCACCTCATTACATCATTCCATAAAACATGCAGGATTTATGCTCTTGAATCTCCACAGTGATCCAGGACCTCTCCCCACTTCTCTTCTTCCTTCATTGGTATAGAACTAGATGAAAAACGAGATAGGGAAGGACCGGCTACTGGCTCTGGAGGGAGACGCAAGAGAGGACAGAACCTGGGAGGAGAGAATGAATGTGTTAAAGATATTTTGAGAAAATCAAGGAAATTTGAAAGTAGATTAATTATTAGATCAGGACTATCCCTTACATTTACATATCTTGGGTTAAGAGTAGAAATTTAAATTATTTTTCCCGTATGTTTCAAAAAAATTTTGTCATCTGAAAAGTCCAGACTTCAGTCTGCAGGTCCAATTCAGCTCTTGGACTGTTTTTGTATGGCCCTTGAGCTAAAAATAGTTTTTACATTTTTAAGTAACAGCTTTGTTGAGATGTAATTCACAAACCATAAAGTTCACCTTCTCAGAGTGTACAATTCTGTGGTTTTCAGTATAGGCACAGAATTATACCACCTTTACCACTATTTAATTCCAGAATATTTCATCACCTCCAAAAGAAATCCACACCCATTAGCAGTCATTTCCCATCCCCCTGTCGCCCCAAACCCTGGGAACCAGAAATCTACTTTCTGTCTCCATGAATTTACCTATTCTTAACATTTCATGTATTTATATGAATCACACACTTGTGAATCACACAATATGTGACCTGTCCTACCTGAATTCTTTTACTTGGCATGTTTAAGTTTCATCCGTGTTGTGGCATGTGCCATATATAGAGCACGTATGAATGATCTTCCATTGTGTGGATATAGATGTGGTGTTTTTTTTTAATTGAAGCACAATTACAGTGTGTCCATCTCTGGTGTTAGATGTGGTGTTTTCTGATATCACTTCTGACTGAATGCGTGGGTTTTTTCCTCTGACACTGAATACGTGTCATTTTCCCACGGCAACAACAAACGGTTCTCAGATACCAGCTGCATGTCCAGCAGTTCAGCTCAGTCCTGACACTGGCTGTCCAGAGTCAGCACAGACCTCCCAGGTGGAGGGCTCAGCCCCACAAGACTGCCCTCATTTCAGACACCAGCCACAAATGGACTGCCCAGGATACCAGCACTTCTCATTGTCTGACCACAAATTCAGGAGCTTCTGTGAGCCCCCTCATTTGTTAAACAGTTCATAAACCTCAGGAAAATGCTTTACTTACAACTACTGATTTATTTTAAAGGATACAAATGAATAGCCAAGTGGAAAAGATGCATAGGGCAAGGTATATGGAGTGAGGCTGGGCGCTTCCATGCCCTCTCTGGGGGGCACCACGTTCTCAGCGTGTCAATGCATTCACCGGCTCAGAACTCCCTGAATCTCCTTGTTTGAGAGTTTTTATACAGCAATCTCTAGCTTGCCTCTCCTTCCCAGAGTCAGGAGATGGGGCTGAAAGTTTTCATCCTCTAATCATGTGTTCGGTTTTTCTGGTGACCAGCCCCTATCCTGAAGCTATCTAGGGACCCCCACCTTGAGTCACCTCATTAGTATAAAATCAGGTGTGGTCTAAAGGGCTCTAACGGACAACAAAAGCACTGCCATCAGTCAGGACATTCCAGGAGTTTTAGGAGCTCTGTGCCAGGAATGGTGGACAAAGGCGAATGTATTTTTTAATCATACCCCAATATACCACATTTTGTGTATACATTCATCAGCTGATGGACATTTGGGTTGTTTGCACTTTTTGGCTATTATGAGTAATGCTGCTGTAAACATTCCTGCACAAGTTTTTGCGTGAACATAAGTTTTCAATTTTCTTAGGTATACACGGAGGAGTAGAGTTGCTGGCTCAATGTCTCCCTTTTTAAGGAACTGCCAAATTGTTTTCCAAAGAAGTTGTGCCTTTTTACAAATTCCCACCAGCAATGTGGGATGGTTCCAGTTTCTCCACATTCTTGTCAACACTTATGATTATCTGTCTTTCTTATTTTAGCTATGTGAGAGGCTATGAAGTGGTATCTCATTGTAGTTGGCTTTTACATTTTTAAAGTGTTATGAAAACAAACTAACAAAACCAAAGAATATGGGACAGAGACTGTATGTTCTATGTACCCTATTAAGTATCTGGATCTTTACAGAAAAGGTTTGCAACTCTCAGTCTGAAATATTCTAAATTATCTATTGAATTAAAAGGAAAAATACATATCATAATTAGTGAATATCAGGAATTTAAATCCAAATTATTTAAAGCTGAAATTTTAATTAAAAATTTTAAATTACTATCTTAAGTATTTTTATTAAAATATTCACAATTTTGGCATTGTCTTTCTAGCTGCCACGGTCAAGAATCAGCATTATACTTCAGGGATAGAACGTCTAGATCTAAGAGACAAGTTTAAGGGTAACACGAATCATTAAATTTTGCAAAATGTTCCTCCGTCGCTATATACAAACTATTGCAAATACTGTGCTAACTCACGAGTGACTCCAGGACCATGAACTAGAATATGAAGAGAAAAAATGGTCCCTTGGCACTACTGAGACAGGTACTTCATTATGCAAGAATCTCCTGCATTCATGCTCTCTAAGAGAGAGGATTTGACAAGTTAATTAATTTGTCTTTTCTCTACTTAAGTGCTTCTGCTGCTAAAATCCTGCAGGTTCCCGGCAGTGGACCCATCTCCAACCTCAAGGGCAGCACCGTTCAGATGCCTACTCAGTGTCTGAATGCAGACCTTCTCCCCAGAGGCCCCAGGGAGAGGCGGGTAGATAAGCCATTCCCTGGGGGCCTGAATTGTGTTAGTTGCCAGAGCAGATGTTAGGGCTGTGGGCCACTTGTGTCAGACCTCAGAGCTGTATCCAGAGTGGTCGAGGTGCCCAAGAGTTCCTTAATGAATTTTTGTTCTGTGTATTTGAAATACGTGGAACCTCTAAAGAACAGGGACTTGCCCAGGTCTGAAAGTAATACTGTATCATTGTATTAGAAAGTATTGAAGGATGATTATTAATTTTGTTAGATGTGATAAGGGTATTATGGTAATTTTTTAAAGTCGTCTGCTAACACTGAAGTATTTGTGGATGAGATAAAATGATGTCTAGGATTTGCTTTATGATACTGTAACCAAAAAAAAAAAAAAAAAAGGGAGACAGATGAAATAAGATTGGTGAAGTATTAATATTAATAATTGTTGAAACCGGGTGGTGATATAAAGGTTCACTTTACCATTCTCTCTACTTTTTATATGTTAGAAATTTTTCATAATAGAAAGTTAAAAATAGTAAAAATGAAATAAAAAAGGACAAGAAGATTGTGGGGGAGAGGAGATGGTGCAGAGATGTCCCTCACCTCCTAGGAGGGTGGCCACATGCTTCTCCCAAGAGTGGAGGATAAAGGAAGCAAGGACACGCATGAAGGGAGCTGGGGCTCAGATGCAAGAACCTTGGCTATCAACCAGCTCCATAAAAATGGGGTGTAGCACCTGAACCTGACTGAAGGGAAGGACTGATTAAGCGTTCCCGGGATTCCAGCTGTGCATGCAACCTGCTGTCTGATGGTGTGGCTGCTTTGTTGTGGACTGTTCCAACCCTCCCTTCCGCAAAGAGGGGTCTGCTTAGGGTCAGGTTATACCAGGAAGATAGGATGAGGAGGAAACCAAGCGTGCCTGGGGTGACAGAAGTCCTGAGAACATATGGGCTGACCCCCATGATAGCTCTTTCCCATGTAATTTTAAAAACTAGGAGCTAGTTCAGGAATCTACCCTCCCCAAAAGTATATAGAATAGTTCAGCCAATATCCGTGTAAATACCACTCAGCTGGTCAAATCTTAACATTTTGCCATCTTTGCTTCAGACTTCTTTAAGAAATTGGAATAATTATTATGGATACAGCTGAAGGCTTTACAAAGGCTCTGCAATTCCCTTCTCTTTCCTTTCTCCTCACTGGTAACCTCTGGCTTGAATTTGGCGTTCATCATTCCCATGAATGTTTTAATACCTGAACTACATAGGCATGTATCTGTAAATGATCATTAGCACTGGACTGCATATTTTTAAACTTTATATAAATGGCATCCTACCTAAGTATCCTTTGGCAATTTTTTTCACTCGCATTTTTCAAGATTTAGTTATGTTGATCCTGATTATATCACAATTTATGTATTCATTCGTTTTCCTGTTGATGGGCATTTAGGTTGATTGCAACATTTCTCTATTACAAACTATGCTAAAGTGAAAAATTTTGTACATGGATCTAGCTGGAATTCTATGTAGCTGGTGGTAAAATAATTGTTTATTTCTGGGGCATACACAGCTTATATTTAACAGCTCCTTTCCAAAGTGGTTGTATGAGAGTCCCCGCTGCATCAGACTCCTTAATCTTTGCTCATCTGCTGAGTGTGAGCTGGTATGTCATTTTGGTTTAATTTTGCACATCGTTCACTTATTTGTGGGGCTGTGCGTTTTTCCCATGTGCTGGCCACTGAAGCTTCCTTTTCTGTGATTTCCCTGTTTGACCAGTTTTTCTCCTTTGCATTGCTGGTCTTTCTCTCGTTGACCTGCGGGAATTCTTTGTGTGTCCTCTACACTGACCCTTTGTTGGCTTTATGCATCACATAGGTCTTCTCCCAGTCAGCAACTTGACTTGTCAATAGTCATGTCTATTTTGTATAAAAGGTTTTATTTTTAATGTAGTTGAATTTATCTAATTTCTATCATTTTTGATGCTTTTTACCCCCTAACTTAAGACATACTTTCCTACTCCAAGGTCACATAGATATTCTTTTATATTTTCCTCTGAAAGTTTTAAGGTTTTGCCGTTCGTAATTAGGTCTTTAATCCATCTGGAATTTATTTTTGTGTATGGTATGAGCTACAGTTCTAACCTTTTACGTGTGGATAACCAATGTTTTCAGCACCACTTACTTCTGATTCAAAAATTCTACTTCCGTCACATGTCAGACATTCACGTCGGCATAGACATGTTGGTGGGTTCGCTAGTATGCAGGGCTTCCAGTTTGTCAGCGTTTATTCCGATAACATACTCTCTTGGCTACCATAGCCTTGTACTAAATCCCATCATCTCACTGGGGGAGTCTCTCCTTCAAATTTTTCTTGGTTGTTTTTCTTTCTTCACTATTCTATGTAAATGTGAGAATCAGATTATTCAGTGCCACAGAAAACCTTATTGAGATTTTGCCTGAAAATCTATTGACTGTAGATATTAATTTGAGCATAACTGCCATCTTTAAAATTTTGGGTTTACCCAAATATAAATATTATATGTATGTATATGTATGTATGTGTGTGTACACACACACACTTATTTAGGTCTGTTTTAAAATCTTTCAATAGTGTTTTGTAATTTTCTACATTAAAGGCTCTGAATATTTTGGTTAGGTTTATTTTTAGTTAATTATTAGTCTTGTTTTTGTTTTGTTTTGCTGTTTTACTTATATTTTTAAATTACATTTTATAAGAATTAATGCTACTGTATATGATTGAAATTGATATTTGAGTATTTTCATCTTCCCCTATTCTTAATTCTAGTAATTTTTTTTTTGTGGATTGTCTTGGGTTTTCCTATGCAAATAATTTTCTAATGCAAACTTCTCTGTAAGTAATGATGGTTTTGCTTCTTTACTTTTAATACATTTTTGACAACTCTGTACTAATTTCTTTATGCTTTATTAGAGGTTTTTTTTTTCTTTCCCACATCTTTTTTTCCTTTTGTGCTGACTAGGACCTCACATTACCTTATTGAAAAGAAGCGGGCATCCTTGTCTTTTTCCTAATTCTAAAGGGAATGCTTCTAACACATTTGCTATAGGTTTTGACTGGTGTCCTTTATTGGGTTGGAGACGCTCCCTCCTAGGCTTACTGTGCTACAAGGTTTTTCTGGTTTTGTTTTTGTTTTTGTTTTTGTTTTTGTTTTTGTTTTTATCATGAGTGGATGTTGAATGAACTGCTTTTTCTGCATCTCTTAAGAATCTGCATCTCTTAAGAAGGGCACATGGACTTTCCCCTTTACTGTGTGATGGTTCTGAGTTTCAGCTTTCAGCGTAGTCTTGTCTGCAGGCTACTTTCATCAAGAGAGGAAGCAGCAGAATGGCGACCCCCACATCAGCACAGGGTGCGCTTCCTCTTCATCCAGCTGCAGGTAGAACTCAGGATGACACGGACCAGACCCCAGTGAGGCAGTGACCTCTGGCTGTATGGCTGCCTCTCTGATGAGCCGTTTTCCCTCTTTCTCTGAGGAACACCCACAAGCCGAAGACCCTCATCTGGGGGTCCTTCTGCAAGTGGAAAGCCCCGCCATGTCACAGGAGGTGTGCACCTTCGAGACAGTAGAGCAAACTGAGTTGGAGGAAGGCTGGAATGGTGCAAGAGTGGTGGTCAGTAGGTGGATGGCTATGATGGGCGAGTCAACACGCCACCAAGAACAGCAGTGCAGGAGGCATGGACAGAAGAAGTGAGAAGAACCCTGTTAACCACATGGGGCTAAGGACCAGGCCCCAGGTAACCCTTGGGATCCAAGTATGGCCCTATAGAGAGGACAACGGGATCTTTAAGGTAGACATGGTAAGCACTTCTTTATATGTTAAAGGGTTGTGGTGCTCAGACAGTGATTTACTTTGGCCTATGAGAATAAATGTGAAAATTCCCGCATTTGAGGGTCATGACTCTCATTTATATCGATCACAAGGGCAGGTATTTTGTTTCCTTTGTTCACCTAGACTGGCGTCTTAACACACAAAGGGCACTCTACCTTTCCGATGTTTGTTAAATGAATATTTGTTGACAACTGAGTGAAACCCATACACAAAGCAGGTAGCACAGGGCCCAGCACACAGTGATGCAGAAGCCACAATGGTGACTCTGGGCGCTGGTGGGAGAGATGCCAGGTGAGTAGAGGCCTGCACAGACCCTCCAGCCGAGTCTCAGATGGACAGTGTCCCCCTGACCAAGCCCGGGATGGGAAAGCGTGGTGAAAGGGCAGCTCCAGCCTCCCTCCCCTCTCCTGCTTCTCTTACGCACACCCTCCAAAGTGCGCTGGAGCCAGACAAAGGAGAAGCGACAGGAACATGTCAGCTCGCAGAGGCTGCTCTCCCTGGTGTGGCTTCTCCCAGCGCATCCTTATTTGTGCCTGTTTCACTGAGAGAATGAGACTCATATGAGCATGTGGTCCGCGTTACTCCTTTCCCAGCAGCTGTCAGCTTGCTTGTCAGAACTTATTCTTGCAAAACCATCAGTGATTAGAAAATACCATGGTTGGTGCTCTTTCTTTGGCACCTCCAACAGAACTGCAGGAAGAGCACAGATCTCATCTTTCCCTCCCTCCGCTCCTATTACCCATCTCCTCTGCTCCCTTCCCTCCTCCTCTCTGCCCCATGTCCCTTCTGGGGAAGAGTGGCCTCTCAACTTCCAGTCTACCTTCTAGTCAAAGAGGTAAAAATGCTAAGAGATTTGTTTCTTAGACTCCTTTGCAGCCAAGCTCCTGGATTCAAAGTAGCTTTCACCAGTAAATGCACTCAAATTATATTTGGAAATAAGAAGTGAGGGGGAGGCCATCTTACTGCTGCTGGTGGTAAGGAAGGTTGAGAGGGTTTGAAGGCTATGTTGGCAGCTAGACTCAGAGTTCCAGTGTCCAGTGTCCAGCTTTGTGAGATGAAAGTCCAGTCGTGGTGTCTGTAGAGGTGGCATCAGTAGCGGGTTCCTGATAGCTTCAGTGATGCGGTGTTTGTTTATTCAACAGCCTACTGGCAGAACCCTGCCTGCCAAACCACAAATCTCTTCCCCAGACATTCCTAATTCATCCTATTAAATCTCCCTCTGCACAGAATCCTCAGATGATTTCTGTTGACTGCACTGAACTGACTGATGCATCCGCCTCGGCTAGACCCCCTAAGTACAGGCACCCCTTAGAGACACTGCGGGTTCGATTCCAGACCACTGCCATAAAGCGAATACCACAATAAAGTGAGTCACACGAATCTTTTTGCACTATACTGTAGTCTATTAATCATGCAATAGCTCTGTGTCTTAAAAAATGTGCCTACCTTAATTAAAAATACTTTATTGCTAAAAATGCCAACTATCATCTGAGCCATCAGCACGTCATGATCTTTTTGCAACAGTAACATCAAAGATCACTGAACACAGATTACCATCATGAATATGATAATGATGAAAAAGTTTGAAATATTGCAAGAATTACCAAAATGCGACACAGAGACATGAAGGGAGCAAATGCTGTTGGAAAAGTGATCCCAATAGACTTGCTCAATGCAGGGTTGCTACAAACTTTCAATTTGTAAAAAAAGCATTAAAGCAAAGCCAAAAACAGGAATGCTTGTAAGTAACATTTTGCCCAGGAGAGACGTCATTTCGATTCAGTTCAACTCGGTCTGTACTGACTTCCGCTGTGGGCCAAGACCATTTTCTTGGGCTTTGTCCTCAGGAAGTTTCTAGTCTCTCTAGACCAGCAACAGACTCACACACAGGGGTCTGTAATAAAGCTGCTATTTACTGAACAACCAGCAAAGCAAAAGGTACTATTGGGGCTTTACATACACTGACTTTATTTTTTATCAAACCCTGTGGTGTAAGAGTAATAAGAGTGCTTTTGGCCATGAGCATTCGAAAACCCTACTGCTTACTCAGACAAGTAAGGGGTTCATTTTTTCCACATAAATAGGTATTCAGGTTAGAGAATTCAGGACTGTGTGGCTGGTCAAGGTCGTTACGAAGAACCAGATTTCTTCTAGCACCTGTTTCATCACCACTCGTGTGTTTTTCTTCCTTGAATAGGGTAGAATGGGTGCCGTACCTCCAGACATCCCATCTCCACTTTCCAAGCAGACAACAAAGGGGAAGGAGGGAGGCAAAAAGTAAAGGGGAAAAGCAACAGCCTCCTCCTTGTCAGGTGCTGCCTATTATTCTGGAATGGAGGGCCTCCCTGTGGACTTCTGCCTGCATCTCATCAGCTAGATGTGTCATACAGTGGCCACTTCTCTCTGAAAAACGAAAATGTTAAGCACTTCACCTGCCAGCCTCTGCAGTGAAGTAAGGTGGGAGACCATATGGCTGGAATGGGTGCTGAGTCAGCTAAACAGATGAGGAAGCTAAGGAGCAGTCACGTGATCCGCCCAAGTTTCCTAAGGGAATGAGGACCACAGACAGTATGTCAGTCTGCTCTGTGGAGAATTTGTGCATTGCACAAAGAGAGGTGAAGGAGTGCCCTTCATCAGCCCCAGCTCCGTGGCTTCAACGCCTCCTGCAGGCAGCCCCACACCTCGGCAGGAAATGTAGACGAGGCGACTGAATGTAGAGATTGAGAAGCTGACTTTTCTGATGCTGGAGGATTGCCCTGGTGATGCAGCAGCCACTGCAAGAAGGAAGAGAGGACTTAAGGGGCGCTCCCGCAGCAAGTACGGCTAACGTGTCAGGGCCACTTGCCGGCAGTTTCACGTTGCACCAGCAGGGAGCAGTGAGGCTCACAGAGAATGGTGCTCACGGTTGAGTTGGGGTAGAGATGGATTATAGCATCTGGGATAGCTTAAAAGAGAAATGGTGAAAAGCTAAAGGCCTTGGGAAGATGGAGAAGCTCAGGCTTGAGGGGAGAGTGGACCTGTGGACTGAGACGTGGTGGGAACGGCGGAACCAGGGAGGAGCACTGATAGTTCTGAGGTCAGCAGCTGTGGCGGCTGGTTCACTGCAAGACCTCAGTGAAGATAACTATCAGTGTTCGAAAGACTTAAGGAAGGCCTAAACAAACAGAGAGATATGCCATGTTCATGGACTGGAAGCCAATACTGTAAACATATAAACTCTCCCTAAATTGATCCATAGGTTCAGTGCAACCTTGATTAAAATCACAGGATACTTTTATGGAACATGGCAAGCTGATTCTAAAATTTATATGGAAATGTAAAGATAATCCATGACATTCTTATAAAAGAACAAGATAAGAGAGCTTTTTCTAGCAGAGACCAAGATTTACTATGAAATTACAGCAATTAAGCCAGGGTAGTCTTGGTGCAAAGACAGAAAACTGAGCCAGTGGAGTAAAATAGAGAAGTCAGAAATAGCTTGTGCATAGACAGACACTTAATATATGACGACAATAACATGGCAGGGGTCAGGGTATAGCTCAAGTGGTAGAGCTCATGCTTAGCATGCATGAGGTCCTGGGTTCAATCCCTAGTATGTCCTTTAAAAATAAATAAATAAACCTAATTACATCCCCTCCCTGCCCTGCCAAAATAAAATAATTTAAAAAAATAATAACATGGCAGATTACTGGGGAAAAGATATGAGAAATGAGAGGTGACCTTACATGGGTATCCATGTGGAAAAATAATCTGACCCTTAGGCCCACATCATCTAAAACAAATAAATTTTGGGTGGATTGGAACATTCTGGATAAATTGGAATCGTAAAAATTACAGCTAGAATCATAAAGTCTTTAAAAGATAATACAGGAGAACACCCTAGGACTTCAGGGCAGGAGACATTTTCATAAGACACACAAAGTGTAGCAGCCATAAAAGAGAAGACTGTTCTGCATTAAAGACCTTTGATTACCAAAAACACTATTAAAAGAGTAAAAAGGCAAGACACAGAGTAAGACACTCTTATATTTGACAACAAAGACCTACAAATCAATAAGAAAGCAACAGCATAATTTAAAAAATGGTAAAAGTACTCGAACAGACACATCGTTAAAAAAGGAAGTCAAAAGAGTGAATATACTTAAGGAAAAGGATTCAATTTTATTAGTAATCAAGGAAATGCAAATTAAAGCCACAATGAGATTCTATTACACACCCATCAGATGGGCAAAAAATTTTTTTAGTCTGGCAGCACTAGGCATTGGCTAGGGTGTGATGCAAGAGGAAATCTCTTACGCTGATGATGGGAGTGTAATTTGGCTCAACGACTGTGGGAAATGAGCACTTTCAAATAAAGTTGAAGATTTGCTAACCCCATGACTCAGAAACTCCTGAATAAGAATGTACGTGAGCAAGAATATTCATAGCAGCATTGCCAGCAAGAGCATCAAACTGGAAACAATGTCCATCAACAGTAGAATGGATAAACTGTGGCATATTCATACAATGGAATATTACATAGAAACAAAAATGAATCCAGCTACATTCAACAACATAGATGAATCTCACAAACACAATTTTGACCAAAAGAAACCAGAAACAAAGGAATAAACACTACATGATTCCACCCATATGACATTTAAAAACCAGCAACACTGAACTGCCTCACCTAGGCTCACGCTCTGAGGTGGGATATGATTACTGTACGTATCGGGATAGGGTACACCTCTTGGGGAGGATGGGGGTTGTGGTTAGAAAAGGGCACGTAGAGGTGCTTCAGTGGTGCTAGAAATACTCTTTCCTGACCTGTGTTGACTGAGTGGTCACTGTAGGAGAATGATTAAACCCTACATTCATGTTTTACATATTCCCCTGGGTATTGTATTCCAGAATTTCATTTGGAAGGGACTTTGACACCTTCTGATTTAGGCCTACTCCATCAAGTTTTTTTTAATTGAAGTATAGTCAGTTTTACAATGTTGTGGATTTCTGGATAGAAGTAGATGTGTTTTATCCCCATTTTTAGATAAAGCAACTGAATCTGAGAGCCTTAAATGACTCATCCAAGGCCATTCATTGGTAATCATCAGAACCAGGAATAGCACCCAGACCTCCTGCCTCCAGTGTAAGGACTCTTTTCAATCTACTTTATACTTCTCTCAGCCCAGACCTTGGCAGTTTGGTTCAGAAAGGGTTAACACAGCAGAGAGAAGACCTTTTCCGTGTTACCTGGGTCATCACTAGGGCAGGTAAAAAAGCCTCATCCTCTCCCTAGGGTCCCAGCCTTATGCTGATGGTCCAGGCAGTGTTAGGAGCGGGGGCTGGAGGCTTGACTCTGGTGTTCTTTAGGACTGAGTTCCTCTTGTTTTCCGGCTCTGCTCCGCATTCCCTGGAAGGCCCTTCTGGACCTAAAAGTCTTGGCTGGTGTGAGCAGCTCTTGTGATTTGTATGCTTTACTATGTCTCAGTCAAGAAGAGAACTACCTGAAAGATGTAGAATGTAAGCCCTGAGAGGACAAGAACCATACGGGTCTTGTCCCCTAAGCACTGTAATCCCGCTGCCCAGCACAAGGGCTGGCACAGAGAAACAGCTCAAGCAGTACTGATTGGTCAGTTGTTGAATGAAGGTTAGGTACTTACTAATTGAATGGCCAGCCCAGGAGGTTAAGAGGGACCTGGGATGAGATGGGGAAGGGGGGAGCTGAGTGGAGGTCCCCTTCCTCACCCAAGGCAGTCCGTGATCAGCACACGGACTTTGTAAGCCACCAAGGCTTGGGAAGGGAGAGATCAATGTGGGCTGTCTGGTGCAAGAAATCACACTGGAACTGAGTCTTGAACGATCAACAGGAACTGATAAGTGGGGAAATGATGGAAGCTATTATAGCAGGGGCAGTGGCAGTGATGTGGGGGACTCCACCCAGTTTGGGGGACAACAATTGGTTTGCCTTCAGCAAGTCATTCGGGTGGGAGGGTATCAGTTCAGTCAGTGTGTCTCTGCCTTTCCTGATGTGGCATTCGGCAGGGCTTTGCCCCGCAGGTCTCCCCATCACTGTGGGGGCTCCTGCAGGGCGAGGTCCTGCCTCCTCTGTGGAGCCCGGCCCAGAGAGCCACACTCAGTGGCTTTGCCAAACCCCCCTTTGATCCTCAGGCCCACTGTCAGCAGTGTTCTTCCCCGTGACCGTCTGGGTTCCAGGTTACAGTTCTCCCAGATACCCTGGCTTGCATTTTTTTATAAGCTGAAGTACACTATTCATCCTGGCTACCCCCAAAGCCCCAGTCCTTCAGCAGTTGGCCCCGTTGGCCTTCTATATTTTCAGCAACCAATGTAATTAATGTGCTGTCTAATTTGTTTTCCTGGAACAGTGATTATGCTCAAGGTATCTCAAAGCTTTTTACAGTAATTACTGGGAAAAGGCTTGGAGAGTATGAACTGTGCATGTGGAGTGAGCTGTAATCTGGCCCTTGGACACTTAGATATTAAAAATCTCTCCGACTGTGTCTGCCTTCATTTGCATTTCCAAATTTTTAGGTTAGAGGGCCTCTCAGTTGATTGAATAATGGGTTAATGGCGTCCTCTCTCTAATTAAATCCAGATTGTCTCTTTGTGAAAGTGCACACTTGATAGTCTCTATCTGGATCATTCTAATTGTGCTGTGAGAGGGTGTCATGGGGGCTTTGAAGAAGCGACTGTCTGGAGTGAGGGCAGAAACTCTGTAAGAAGGAGAGGAGCTGGTCCAGGAAGCTCTCTAGTTCCGTACGTTCAGTGTTGCTATAATGTAAGACTCAGGAGAGCGGGGTCCTGCTCTGTCTCGTTGACTCCCATATATCCTGAGCCTGGAACAACGGCTGTCACTGTCCTCAGTGCTGGTCCTCGATGCACGATAACTGGTTCTTGAACAAATGAATGAATGAGTGAATGCATGGATGAGCAATTTGCAGTGTTGTCATACTGACAATCCAGTGGGGGTAGTCTGGGCGGTCACTGGGACAGAGTTTTAATTCCCTATGTCATAACATGGTTTTAGGATACATTGAATCTACAGCACGAGCTGGCTCTGGCCATGGGAGAAGCTGGCTTTGAGCAGTCTCACGTGTCTCCAAACATATGCGCCCATAATGAGGGTTCTCTTGTGACTAGGGGAGGCCAGCTCCTCCACATCCTCTTGCCCTGCTAATAGCCGTCTCATTTCTATGCCAGTCATTCTGTAGGTCAAAAAATGTTACATGAAATTCTCTTCTGATACTAATTCTAACTAGTCTAAACATACTGCTCCCTCTAGACATGTATCTCTATGCTTAACTCTAATCTTTTTTTCCCTTAACCCTAATTATCCTTGACTGCAGAGAAAGACCAGTGTTGTGATGGGAAAAGTATTCTGGGTATGTGCACTACAAACACTGAGACATAAAATATAACAGCCATTATTTTTTTAAATGCATGCTCAAGCTTATAAGAAAGAAAAGTGAATCTTTCATTAGCCATCAGGGGAATTCAAATTAAAACCACAATGAGATACCATTTCACACCCACTAGAATGACTGTTAAAAAAACAAACACAAAATAACAAGTGCTGGTAAGAATGTGGAGAAATCAGAACTCTCCTACGTTACTGGTGAGAAGGTAAGATGGTGCTGCCACTGTGGGAAATTTGGCAGTTCGCCCAAAAGTTAAACATAGAATTATTATACGACCTAGCATTTGCATCTGAGAGAACTGAAAAACACATGTTCAAACAAAAACTTGTACACAAATGTTCATAACAGCATTACTTACAATAGTCAAAAAGTAGGAACAACCTAAATGTCCATGAACTCATGAGTGGATGAACAATGGCTAGTCACACAGTGAAGCATGCATACACTTATCTCAGGCTGCTTTTCCCTCCACGAAGGTTCACGATTAGAGCTCTCTCTACGAAGAGGTTTATGGCCTTGAGTGGAGCTGTAGTGGGTCAGTGGTACATTTTTGGCCCACAGCAAAAAATCAATGCTTTCCATACATGAACCAGACCCAGCTTTTTCTTTCTTCCTTTTTTTTTTTTAATTAGCTGGTCGTGCAGAACTCCCCATGAGGTCTTAGGTCTGAGCTGAGGGAGAGGTATTGGAGCAACAGAGGGAGGTGGTGTGGCGATTTGGAATACTGGGTAGTGTAAATTATTTGAACTCTCCAGTCTTGTCTGAGCTCAGTTCCACCATGCGATTGATTGCTGCAGTGCCTCTCAAGCTTCCGACTTGGCGGATGTGACAGGATCTGACTTATGAAGGTCAGATCCAGTTACATAGTCACCTGATGCCCCATGGTCATACAGTCATTTTCTACCAGGGCTCAGCGACATGCCAGGAGCGTTGCTGAATGATGGTCCTCTCCGCTCAGACAGCATAGCTTGCTCCGGAACCTCAAGGGTATGCGTTGCTCCCCCCGCCCATAGAGCTCCCCAGAGACTCCGCCCAGCACCTTTATCTACCTCAGATCCTCTAGCCCCACTGACTCTGTTGGGTTATGTGGCCCTGGAGTCTTTCGCAGTGGCCTGGACGTGCTGAAAGAGCCCTGTCTGACTCCAGGCCCCCCTGGAAACCCACAGCCTTCTGATCCATCTGATAAATGGGCTTGAACTACATTCCCAATCATGGTATGTGTCGTCTCTAAAATCCAAAAAGGCCTGCCAAGCATTGTGCCCTCTTCTTAATGCTAGGGGTTACGCGGCGCAATAGCCTCTCCTTTACTGTGGAATGGGAACGTTCCAGCACGCCCCAGGCTACGGGACGCCTGAGCACGTCACAGTGCGCTAGGCCCCCTAGACGTCTGTGGGATTTATCTGCCACTTCCCCGCACTCAGGTGTTTCTCTAGGGCTTCCAGGGCCCTTACCGTTCCCACTCACCAGCTCCGGTAAATATGACTTCGTCGGTAGAGCGGACCGTCATGAAGTTCCGCGGGAGGTCAAGAGGATCCAGGTCCCGCGGGGCTCCGTCGTGCCAGGGAGCAGCGGGTTCACCCGGCGCCGGGGCAGGGCCGTGGCTGTGCCCTGCTCTCCGCGCGCGCTGGGTAAACGCAGGCTGCTGCTGAGCTGCTTCCCTGACGGAGAGTAAAAGCAGCACATTCGCCAGCTCAGGCGACGTGTGCCACGTATGACAGGCTGTGCTGATCTTCTCAGTAAGGAGACCGTCTCTGGGACGACGGCTGGGGTTGGGATTAGAACCCGTTCAGGTTTGTGGTAGCCCACCGTCATTTGCCTTGATTCACTTGGCTTTTAGGTCCTTCAGCATGGCTCTAGTCTCTGCTGTCCCACTCAGATGCAGTAGTACTTCTGATCTACTATCTTGGTTGGGGGTAGGAGTTAAAGCCTTCCTTGCCATGATGACTCTTACTCCCTAGGCCAGGGAGCCAGCTATGCAATCAGAGACTGAGAAAATGAACCCGGACCAAGACTCCATGCGACACCTGGCCTCCGCATACCCCATCCCTAAGCATGGGGACCATCATGGCATTTTTGGGTCCCCATGGTATTAGTGTCAACTAAAACCCTGTATCCAGCAGCCTTTAGACCTCTGGCTGTTCCCCTGCACTCAGTGTACAACGGCACTAGTGAATGACTGGCGGTTCCTTTGAGGGAAGGGCTGGGAAAATACCCGCTGCACACACTTGACGTGACATTGCAAGGTTCTTCTTCAAGGGGGCTCCGCCCCTCCGATCACGTGCTCTAAAAACTGGCTCAGGTTTGGGAACTAGGTGAGAAAGCACATGTTCCCACTGCAATCAAACTGCTGCTCACTCTTTTGATCTCTTTTGAGCATAGTGGTTAAGCCACAGCTTCACTGGCTGTCCACTTTCTTGCCCTTTGAAACATCTTTGTCTATTAGCCATTGCCCTGATCTTCGTGGATCAAGGCTCTTGATTTCCATCTGGCTTTGACGTTCATTACGGTAATTACACCCACATTGTCTCTGGACTTAAGTGCTGGCCTCCTAACCTCTCTGTCCCAAAATTCTATCATCTCTCTGTCACCAGGGATCCCAGTTCTGCAGGAGCGCCCCTTGCCATCAACCCTGGCCTACAGAAGACAGATAGCAATGAGCTCCTCACTATCATATTCCTCATCGCCTTAATGAAGGAAGTGTCCTCTGGGCCTCCCCAGGGAACACAGTCAGCTGGAGAGCTCTCTTATTACATAATAAATCCGCTCTAACGTGTTTTTCTCTTTGAGATTTTTGACCTCTTCCTTAACACTCTGCTAAGGCAACTGCACCTTATTTCCTATGGACCATCTTTGCTTCCAAGCTTCAAGGAGCCATTCCAGCATATTAGGGCCAGCTCCAGGCATCCTTGCCATGATATTAAACTCCAAGTAAAGGAAGTATCTCCATATCATGAAATCTTCCACACCAGCCTTACGTTCAAGCATCTTTGTTTAGTAACCTTGAGATCCATCCCCACGTTTCCCCCCCACATATTTGCCATATTCTGTAGTTCTTTGGGGAATAATCTCTTTTATTCCTTAGAAAGGGCAATATTTCCCCATTAAAGTGAGGCTGAAACCTGACCCCGGTTATCAGTCTAGGGGTGGCAATGGAAGGCTGAGCTCCTGGAAGTGGGGAGGCCCCTGCTGGCCCAGAAGACTTCAGGTTCTCAAAGACGTCTACCCAAGTGCCCCTACCGCGTGTGGCAGGGTCCTGACTTTAGCATAGACTCGTTAGGGCTGTGAAGTCATCTTCCTTTGCAATCAAACCTTGGCCTGCCTTTTAGCACAATCTGTCCTCTAGCTGAAGGAGATGAGGGTCGATTTAAACATTGTCGTGCAGGCCCGATGGCTTTCACGATATGATTTGACAGCAGGCTGACATGAGTTTGCTATTTTATTTTTCTTCTAGGTTCTATGGCAGTTAACCAACCAACTCTGCTTTTAGTTGTAAGAAATGGAAGCCCCAGTTCAAACTGGCCTGAAAAATAAAAGGGACTTACGGGCTCACGTAACTGAAAAGGACAGAGGGGAGGCGAGCTTCAGAGCTGATTTCACTCAGAAGTTCAGCGATGCCATTCTCCCTCAGGGACCAGTTCCCTCCCCTCTTTCTGCTCTGCCTTCTGAGGCTTTGCCCCACGTCCGGCCCTCTTCATGGTCCCGAAACGGCTGCAGAAGTTCCGAGCTTTGCAGCTACTTACCGTGGTGTCCCAGGGAGACGACCCTCTCCTGGTAGCTCTTTCAGAAGAAGAGGAGATTCCTTTCTCGTGTGGTCCAGGCGGATGAGATTCGCATTTCCTTCGTCATATTGCGTCACAACTTCATCTCTGAAACATCTTGATTATCTCAGATCAAGCAGGGCCCACCCAAAGCAAATGGGCTACGATGGGGACGGGTAGATTTCTGACAAACAGCCTGGTTATTGCTAGAGTGCTGGCTAGACAGCTAACAGATAGCTGCGTTTCAGTGTATTCCACATGTTTACGATGAATTTGTATTTCTTTGGGAACTTTAAACACCATAAATGTAAAAATATTTAATATTCATAATACTACTACTCTATATGCAACAAAAAGTAGCAAACTCCTTTCACTAGACTTTTCTGTAGTAGAATGAGGCCAGCATTCTGAAATCTTCCTTAATAATTAAATTAACCTTAATAACACAATAATACAAAATAATTCAAAATATTTAATGAGCAGTATGGCACAATTATCAGTCAATCTGAGTGGTCACCCAACACTGCATCAGTAACCACTGCCACGTTGCTAGTCATTATTCCGCAGCCGTCACCGCCAACTCAGAGTACCCCACACAGCTGTCCAGTCTACTTTCAGCCACCAGTGCTGGGCACCCTGTAGCCAAGGGGTCCTCAGCCCATCACTGTCCCTGGACCGGGGATCCCCACCACCAGACTCACAGCTTCCAGGGAGGTCAGGACTGTCATCGTCAAACGCCAAGGGAAGCATGGACGAAACAGAACAAAAATAAAACTCAGCAAAAGCCTTCCTGGCCCTCTGTTGCTCTTAGTGAAGAGAGTCAGCTTAGGAGTCAAGACAAGCCAGTGTCAAAGTGAGCTTGGTCATGGGAGCTGTGTCATCTTGGGCAAGCCGATCCACCTCGCCAAGCTTCAGTGCTCACATCTGAAAACCGCCTTGAAAATTGGTTATGAACATTTTAGATGTAGTGTTAATAAAATGTTTAGCTCAGTGCTAGACACTTTAGGTAATCATTAGTTAATCGCTGAGTTAATCAGTAAGTATCCGTTACGACCATCTCGAAAATGAAAAGCTTCAGACAACCCAAGGGCTTACACACGTCCTTGTAGGAAGATTGGCTCTCTGATTTCTGAAGTAAAGAAACTCAGCCACAGGCTTCTCCATAATTTCACCCCCATTTTGGGCTTGAACCATCCATCCATCCATGCTGCCCCTGTCTATAAATATAATGGGCTGACAGCCACTAGTGCTGGAAACAGCTCTTCCTGAACTGGAATTTCTGACAGCTAACTTCCACAAGCTGTTCATGAGTTATTTCAAGGGACATTTTGCTGTCAATCACTTACCCCTGAAGTGGACTGCACAGGCCTGCTCTGCACTCAGGATCATGAAAAGGGTGGGAGCAACATTTGCTTCTTGGAAATTAACATACTAATTCATGACCCATAAAATAAAGTTGAGAAAAGGACTACGATGCTGAACAAGGAAAGGAAGCTATCCTCGCTGAGAACTCCATATATGTGAGGCATTACGTTACCTTGCAGAATCCTCGTAAGAATCCTGGGAGGCAGGTAATAGATTCTCATCTTACAAGTAGAGAAACTGAGGCTCAGAAACCCTAATTTGCCCCATCTGGTGAAGGAAGGAGCTGAGTTTCAAACCTAGGGCTCTTCAAACCTACGAAGTTCTTCCTGCATTTCTCTGAGGTATTGCTGTCAATATATGGAGTGAGATAGCTTTTTATTGCACAATGTTTAGCAGTTCTGATCACTGGGCATTAACGGTCAACAGCATGTCCAGGTCGTTGTAACAAGTAAAACTGCCTCCACACATTTTCAAACCTCCCCCCATGGAGAGGTGGGACGCCCCCGGCTGGGAACCACACAGACAGATAGACAGATCCATGACAGATCTGTCTGGAACAACACCCTGTTTCAGAATGGGATCCTGACAGAGAGTAAGGGGAGAAAGGGAGCTTTGCAGAGGTGGCTGTGAGGGCCCTCACCTAGTGTGGAAACGGATTTGTGAATCTGAGTGTGTGTCTTCCTACCCAGAGTTAATAATGCTCCTCCGTACATAGTATGTGCACAGAGATGAATGTGCGTGTGCGTGAGCTGTGCCCTTGAGTATGGAGTGTCAGGTCCCAGCCACCCGGGCCCCCTACTCATTTCCTCCACATTCGATCTCTTCCTAAAGAGTGGAGTCCACCTCCTAAATGCATTGCACACCATTCCTGCTGCAGTGCCCTCCATCACACCGCTTCATCTCTCACCTGGACCACTGCAACCACCAATGCATTCTCCGTGCCGCCGCCAGCTTGATCTTTCTAAAAGGCAAGTCAGACCACGTCACTCTCTAGCTCAAACTTCCTCAGTCACTGCCATTTTCTTTGCAGTTTTAGAAGCAGACCCTGTATCTAAATGAAATCTCCAAGTGGAAGTGCAATGTGTAGAACAGAGAAATGCAGGACTTCTCTGTTGAATTACGTAGACTCCTCAGCAAGGCGTACAAGGTCTTTCAGGATCTGTCCCCTGCCTCTCTCTCCAGCAACATCTCTTAGTACTGCAGAATGGGTGTGGCTTGGTGGCTAGCATCCATTGCCGCTTACTAGCTGTGCAAACCTAGGCACGTTGTTTCACACCTCTGTGCCTGGGTTTCCTTACTGGTAAAATGGGGGTGATAGCACTTCATGGAGTTCTTTTAAGAATTAGATTGGTTTGTATTTGTGAAGTATTTACAGCAGTCCTGGCACATAGTAAGCACTCAGTAAATGTTAACTCTTATGACCTTCCTTACATCCTGCCCAGAGTTGCCCTAAACTTCTACCAGTTCCCTGAAATGTCAGGCTTCCCACTCTACCACTTTGCACACTGTCTACGTGTGCGGGCAGTTGCACAGGGAATGGCTGCAAGACCTGGAGTCATGAAGCCACTCGAGAAAGGAAGGGGCTTTATTGCAAGGACACATGTGGGCTGAATCTAGCAGCAAAAAGCTGTCTAGGATCCAAGGGGACTCTAGGCACCAGGGGCTCTGATCATGTCCCCTCGTCTCTCTCAGCACTGGCTTCATCATCCTTCTACTCTGGCTGGACAGTTCACTCTGTATTCTCCAAACTTTTAAGAGATTCCATCTGATTGGCTAAATTCAGTTTCCAGTGCCTCCTAATTGGGTAAAGCCCTTTGTGCCCAGCTACTTTTTAAGACACTACCTACCTGTCAGGAGGCCACCTTCCATCCAGTCAGGTGTCACTGTACTGCAGAGGATGACTTTGCTTTTCCTCTCTGAGTCAGGTGTGTGGATGAGGCAGGGCTCCAGAAGGGGTGTTATGATCAGGCCTGTAACATGACATCTTTGCGACTTCTACTGGAAGAGATTTTTCTCGAATATTTGGAAATATTGTGAGTTTTTATTTGAAAGTGAGGCACTAGAAAGATCGACTGGCTGTGTAATAGGCTGGGCTCTAAAATGGGTGCACTTTGCTTTAGGTGATCAGAAAGGAAGTTTGCTTTTACTCCAAGTGGCCCCCAAATACAGGACACACGGGAGCTCTCTAATTTCTCCACGAAAGAACCTTCTGCTTGAGGAGAGACACCCGTGGCTACAGTGTTTCACATTCAAGTTGTGAGAAGGTGTTCCATTCACAGACGTTCAATTCATCCATCTGTTTTCTGCCCACATTTTACTCTGCCTTCTGGGGATGCATGCCAGCTCTGCCAGGCACGTTGGCTTTCTTCTAGGTTAAACCACCCTCCTGGTATTCTCCAGGCTGCAGCTGGCCCAACCCTCTCAGTTACCCGTCCTCGCGTAATGTTTTCTCTTCAGAGACTTGTTGAAGTCTCTCCTCTACTTTGCTTTGAGATAGTCTTCTTTCCCCCAGGTGAATTTGGATCTACATTTATTAACATGACAATACATTTGGTCTTTTAAGTTATTTCTTTGTTTTTAATACTTCTTTTTTGATGTTCTGCTATATCAATATTTCACCTTATAATCTGATTACTTTTCTGTGGGTGTACCTGTGAGGGTAGTATTTCCATGTGATAATCTGAACATTGTATATAGTCTCCTGTTCCAGTTGATAATCTTACAACTTTATATAATTAATTATAGCATACAGCCAGACTTAAAAGTACACAATCTGAACATCTGTGTTTTTAATGGGAGTATAATCTATTTACATTTTTGTGAATGTGTTTATGTTTCAATTTTCAGTACCAGGTTAGGCGTGATTTCTGTTTATTATTTTTTCTTTTTCTTTCTTTCTGTTGATAGATTTCTCTTTATTCTTGCTATAGTCTACTTTTTTTAGCCTGTTCATTTGGAAGCTATAGAATATACTTCTATTTCTCAGTAGTTTCTCCAATTTTTTGAACATATAATGCCTCACTTTTATAATAAAGTTAATGTTATTAAATATTTTAACCCTACCTTTGAACATTGCCATAATTTAACTAGTTTTTGGACACCTCCTGTCTGCCATCTTGTACTTCTTTAGTTTCAATTTTACATTTTTACAAAAAAATAATTAAATTTCTTTGCATTTTAAACAAATTTCCATGCTAGCATTAAATACATCCTCTAGTAATTATTTTGGTGAGTGTCTAGAAGTACAGACTCTTAGTTGTTATTACATTGAAAATGTCTGGATTGCTTAATACTGAATTAGTAAATACTGAACCATTGCTCCTAGGGGACATACAGGGTTAGGTTCCTGAGAGCCTCTGGCCACATCATTTCATCAGCTGATCAAAACATAACCTTGTTTCATGTGTGTTTCCATTTAAAGATACCATATTTAATCTACATTGTTAATTCATTCAAATAGAATTCAGAGCCAACAGCACTGTAACTCGTGTCTGGAGGAAGCTTGCCTAACACACACATTTTCTCCATAAGGCACATCAGAGCTTCTTGAGCTTAGGAACCCCAGCCAGCACGTCTGCATCATGCTCGGGAGCCATTTTAAACAGTGAAATCACCAACAAACAGCACAAAAATATGAAAAACATAACACCAGGTAGACTACAAAAAGCACCCTTGTATGTAATGTGAGAGCTGCAACAGGAAGGCTGAACATCGCCTTGCTCCACCTCACCTGGGACCACAGTTCTGACGACTCGGAATTTCCCCCTCAAAGCGTGTCTATGAAGCAGCACAAAGAGGTGGCATGTGTTGATTTGGGGGGTTACAAATAAATTTTAGTGAGTAGGCAAATTTGCAAATATGGAATCTGAAGATAAAGAGGATTGACTATACATGGAACACAGTGACTTTTCACAAAGTGAAGGCATCCGTGTAACAAGCACTTAAGGCACTCAAGTCAAGAAGTGAAAGATTTCTAGCAACCCTTTGGGCCCTCTTCCAAGGACAACCTCTGTCCTGACTTCCAACATTGTATATTAGTTTGTTTTTCTCGTATTACGTCACTATAAGCATGTGTTATGGACTGTGTCCAGCCTCTTTCGTTCAATATATTATCTGTACTGTTATGTTTGTAACATATAATCCATAGGTTATAGTCATCCATGTTGTAGGTCATGACAGTATTGGTCACTTTTAGGCATTTTTGTATTTTTGTCTATTTCATACAATTAATCTTTTCAGAAGCGAATTTGTATTCCTGTTGTTTTTGTTGTGTTTCTAGAATTATATTTCCTCATGTGTTTTCAGATTTTTGATTTTTAAGATCATTTTAAGTGGAAATCTCTCTGCTTTTTCCTCTTTACTTTACTTTCTTGTAGTGGAGAGGTGTGTTCTTTACCCTCCCAGGCCCCAGTCCAGAACCAAGTCTCATAGGGATGTTTCAGCACCCTTCTTCCACCACAACATTGGGGCTCTCCAGCCTCAGAGCCTGCAGAAGACTTGGCTCAGGTCCTGCTTGTGAGGCTGTGTCTGTCCAGCTGCCTCCTTAGGTTCCTATCAGCCTAAAAACAGTTACACGAAGTAGCAGAGTAGCAGCCTTGCTAAGCCCCCTTCGAAGGAGGGACACAGACTCCCACTCTTGACTTCACGCAGGGAGCCTGACTCTGTTCTGTGCCTGGTGTGGAGCTGTTTGGTCCCTATTTCTCTGTTGCAGTGAGTCTCCTTCCACCCCTGTCTGGGTCCAGACCTAGAGCCCACGTGCCCCTGGCCTCATCCTTGCTCACTGTTGTAGATTTCCAGTCCTAGGGATGCTTGCCTCGTCCTGGATCCCAGCCATTTCTTTTTGGTTATCTCTTCTTCTATTTGACTTGTCCTTGTTATGTGTCTGGAGATGGGAGAAGCTTCAGAGGAGTGAACTTAACTATATACTATGGTGCCTGGAAATCTGTATTGCTTTGTTTTACAAGGATAGCAAAGCCGTTTTTATTCAGAAATAAATAAACCACTGTTCTTGAGTTTCCATCTAGGTGGCGACAATGCAAATATCCATTATCCATTAAAAAGAGTGAGGTACCAACACATGCTATTACATGGATGAACCTTGACAACATTACGCTAAGTAAAAGAAACCAAATGTGAAAGGCCGTCTATCAGCTGATTCCATTTATATGAAATATCTAGAACAGACAAGGCCACAGAGACAGAAAGCAGGCTGATGGTTTCCAGGAGCACGGGAGGAGGAAAGGGGGTGTGACTATAATAGGTGTGCGGCTTCCTTTGCGGGTGATGAAAATGTTCTGGGACTAGACAGCGGCGTGTTTTCACAACACTGTAAACGCACTATATGCCATCGAGTTGTACACTTTAAAATACTTAAAATCATGGGTTTTCTCTTAGGTGAATTTTACCACTAGACAAAAGAGAGTCTCTACCCTTCTGCACACCTTTCCTACTGCTCCCCTTTGAATGTATCGCTCCCTTTTTGCACCAACACAATACCTAGTCTGTGCCTTTGGTGAGCATCTTCCAATCTTCTGCAAATTATACTGCAAATTATTTGTATTTGTGTCTGTCCCTTTGCCAGACTACAATCGTGTTCAAGAGAAGAGCTGTGTCCTGTTCAGATTTGTTTCTCCCTTACCTTGCTTAGTGACTGGCAAAGAGTAAGCCCAGCAAATACTTGCTGAATAAATGAATGAACAAATTAGTTGAACTCACGTGACATCCCCCCAACCCCCAACTTCCCCCCCACCCCCCACCTCAAATGCACTCTCTCTGGGTCTCTCAATTTATTGTTAGAATGATCCCCTGCGGAAAGGATTTTCATTTGGAAACACTCAGGGCTGAAGCCTTTAGCGTGAGAAAACTGCAAGCAGCCCTGACCATTCCCTGGGGTCCCCCTAAAACTTTGACCTGGCTTCTGCCAGTTCTAACCCACCGTCTGTTGGAGGTGCAGTTGCAATGGCTGCAGGCTCAATTATTCAAAATACTCCCAACAACTAAGCTCAAAAACGCTTGTGCTGAGTCACCCTCCGGCACAAAGCGTTTTCTTTACGATGCTCTCATCTGTCCTCTGAGGCGTAGATTGCAAATATCTCCGCCTCACTCTGCGGAGGTGAGTTGAGTGACTTCTCCTGGGTCAGGCAACAAACGATGGAGTAAGTGATGCATCAAACTGGAAGAGACTTCGAGGGGGCCTTCCTGTCCACGCGCCTGTATTTGACTGCATGTTTGTAGGCTTCAGGGTTGTAAATTTCCTGAACAGGCAGCTCTGAGGTTACGATTTTGAGATACAAAAATTTCTTCTTTAGCTTTAGTACCAATTCTTTATGATATGGCTGAAGGTGTTTCTTCTTGTTCCAACTTGTGTGGTGATAAAGACAGGAAAGAGTCGTTAACCATTTCCCCCATGTCAGTCCTTTGTACCCTCAAAATGATTTTTTCAATTATCCCTTTCACTCTTCCATATTAAATTTACAATCCTTTTGTCAAAAATAACTGAGGACCTACCACGCACCAGGAACTCTGAATTCCGACATAAGTAAAATATAACCCGTCCCTTCAAGGTGTGAGTTCATGGTCTTTCTTTAGGGTTTGCTTGAAATTCTTACTTCTGACTCTAATCCAGCTTCGTAAAAAGTGCCTCCAAATTTATCAGCAGGCAAACACTTTTACTAGCTTATTATTATTCTGTATGCTTTCAATAAATGGGAAAAGTCCATGTTAATCTCTTTTCCTGTTGTGCCCATGATCAGCGCAGGTTGGGGTTGTCTTTGCCCAGTCACACTGAAATCCTTCAGTTACCTGAAATGGAGCAGTTAGTTTTTGCAGATGAGAGAAACGGAGGAGAAACTTGAAAATAACTGCTTTCTAGCAGTGAGCGTAGAGTTCCATTGAAACATCCCCTTCTTACACAGCATCCCCAGGTCTGACATCATGGAGACACCTCACCTGGCTTAATGATGCACACAGGGCTTTTCTGGGAAACCCCACAGCCACCAGCAGAGCCCTGCAGTTTCCAGTCAGCCTGTGTGGTCCCTGGAGCTGTTGCTGAGGGACATGGCGGGCAGACTAAGGGTGCGTATTTCTCTATCATCTAGGAGAACCAAGGAGACGGAAGCCATCACTTCATTTACTGACTCAACATCCTAGGGAGAGAGGATGTATGGGGTCCCTGGCCTGCTCTGAAAGAGACATGCTAGGATTCCACAACTAGCCCTGCAGCCTGCCTCCAACAATGATGCTGACCACTCTTGCAGCAGCATTTCTCTGTCATCTGTGCCACCTGTGAAATAGATTTGAGATCAAAAAATGCTCAGTGAAATAAATGACCATTTTTTTTATACTTTAGGGCTAGGTTTAAAAAAAACTGGTAACAGTCTCCTAAGAGGGGGATGTAGTAACTCATAGCCACCTGTCACTCATTAGTCCTGATCACAATTGCAGTTCTGCTGCCGCTGGTCAGCACGGCACTGGAGGGTCTCTCTCCTCTCAGTGCTTTTCGTGCCATCTTCTTGTATGTGGACTACCTTATAGCTAAATATATGAAGGCAGGGAACTCTCTGCCTTGCTTGTCACTGTCTTTGTTTGGGTTCCCCCAGAAGCAGACCCTGGGACAAAAATACCAGTGGTAGTAACTCTGAGAGGTGATCCCAGGAAACACTGGTAGGGTATGGAGACAGGGAAGGGAAATTAGCCAAAAAAGAATCATTACCAAGCAAGTTACATCATGGGTGACTGCAACCTGATCCCATGAGTGAACTGTGGGAAAATGGGGTTTTACACAAATCTCAGATGTTGTCCCACTCGAGGGGTGAGGGAATTGGGGTATTTTTTTTTAACATTTTTTATTGATTTATAATAATTTTAAATGTTGTGTCAAATTTCATTGTAGAGCCCAATTTTTCAGTTATACATGAACATATATATATATATTCATTGTCACTTTTTTTCCTCTGTGAACTACCATAAGATCTTGTGTATATTTCCCTGTGCTATACAGTATAATCTTGTTTATCTATTCTGCATTTTGAAATCCCAGTCTATCCCTTGCCACCCCCCACCCCCTTGGTAACCACAAGTTTGTATTCTATGTCTATGAGTCTATTTCTGTTTTGTATTTACGCTTTGTTTTTTGTTTGCTTGTTTGTTTGTTTTTGTTTTTGTTTTTTAGATTCCACATATGAGCGATCTCATATGGTATTTTTCTTTCTCTTTCTGGCTTACTTCACTTAGAATGACATTCTCCAGGAGCATCCATGTTGCTGCAAATGGCGTTATGTTGTCGGTTTTTATGGCTGAATAGTATTCCATTGTATAAATATACCACATCTTCTTTATCCAGTCATCTGTTGATGGACATTTAGGTTGTTTCCATGTCTTGGCTATTGTAAACAGTGCTGCTGTGAACATTCAGGTGCAGGTGTCATTTTGAAGTAGGGTTCCTTCTGGATATATGCCCAGGAGTGGGATTCCTGGGTCATATGGTAAGTCTATTCCTAGTCTTTTGAGGAATCTCCATACTGTTTTCCACAGTGGCTGCACCAAGCTACAGGAAATTGGGGTGTTTATGTGCTAATTTCCATCAGTCATTGGTTGAGGGCTGTTCCTGTGCAACATCAATTGTATATCCATATGGAAAAAATGAACCTTAATTCCTACTTCACACAATTTAATACAAGAAGGATCATATGCCTAGATGTAAAAGACAAAACTATTAAAGTTTCTAGAAGAAAACATAGGAGAATATGTGTACAACCTTAGAGCAGGCAAAGATTTGTCAGGCAGGACACACACACACACAAACACATAAAAACCACCTGAAAAGTTAATAAACTGGACTTTATTCAAAATTAAGTACTTCTGCTCTTTCAAAAACATTGTTAAGAAAATGAAAAGGCAAGTCATAGAATGGGAAGAATATTTTCAATACATATATATTTGACAAAAGACTTGTATCTAGAATATGTAAAGAACTCCTACAACTCAATCATGGCAAAAGATTTGAACAGACACTTCATGGAATTAGATACACAAATGGCCAGTAAACCATTTGAAATGGGGCTCAACATTATTCATCATCAGGGAAATGCAAATTAAAACCACAATGAGACACCACGATATAGCCACTCGAGTTGCTAAAACTGAAAGGACTTGACAATGCAGATGTCAGCAAGGACAACGGGAACTCTCATATTTTGCTGGTGGGAGCACAAAATGGTACAACCATCATGAAGAACTCTTTGGCAGTTTTTTACAGGGTTAAACATCTCTCTCTCTCTCTCAACCAGCAATTCCACTCCTAGGTATTTATTGAATATAAATGACAGCACATCTCTACAAAAGAGACTGGTACAAAAATGTTCATAACAGCTTAAAAAGCCAAACAGAAAACAATTCAAATGTCCATCAACAAGTGAGAAACAAACCGTGATATAATTATACAACAGAATGCTATTCATCACTTAAAAGGAATGAACAACTGATACATACAACATGGATGAAGCTAAAAGACAAAATCACACTGAATAAAAGAAGCAGATATAAAAGAGTATATTTTGTATGGTTTCATATATATTAAGTCCAGAAACAGGAAAGCTAAGACACAGTGATTAAAATCAGATCAATGGTTGCCCTTGGGAGTAGGAGACTGACTGGAAGGAGGCACTTCGAAGGGAACTTGGGGCTTTTGGAAATGTTCTGTATCTTGTTTTGGATGGTGGTTACATGAATGTATATAGGTGTCAAAACTTGCCTAGCTGAACATATAAGATCCGTGCTTTTTATTGTATAAAATTATACCTTATTAGGAACAGGAAATGGGTGGAAGAAAAGCTTTTGAGTGATAAAGCCTCATGCAAGTTTGTGAGTCATTAAAAAAAAGAATGTATGTATATATACGCATGACTGGGACATTATGCGGTACACCAGAAACTTACACATTATAACTGTCTATATATGCGGTACACCAGAAACTGACACATTATAACTGTCTATACTTCAATTTAAAAAGGTAAATAAATTAATTAAATTAAAGCTTAGGAGAAAAAATTATACCTTATTAAGGTATATTACAGATTTATCTTTAAAAAAGAAAACACAATCGGCATTTAAAAAAACACGGAGTAATTCACACATCCACCCCGCCCCCTCCAGCACCAGACCGTAAGCTTCAGGAGGGCAGACGTCTCATCTGTTTTGTTCTCTACTGCATCCCCAGCACACAGTAAGGTGTCTGGGACCTCCTGAATGCTCAAATCACCTCTGTTAATATCATAGGTTTTTAGGAGCCTCTGTGCACTGAGCTGTGGCTTTATATCTCCCTTTGCAGACATGATCTGTTCTTGGCAGACGCTGGTGGCCCCAGGAGCTTGAGCACAGGTGCATTGTCTAGGAAGGGAGCTTGCAGGTGGGAGCCCAGCAGGGCTCTGGGTGTCCTTGGGCACTGACAGGGTCCCAACTGTGAGCACCATCTGCTCCTGTGAAGGGTGTCTGACAGCATCTGCAGCTCTGGACCTGGAAGGTGAGCGCCTCTGAGACTGAATGTCAGGCTCCCATTCCCATCCTCCTGCCTGTAGGGAGCCCACAGAAAGTCACTCTAACTCTGCAAATAGAAACCACCAGCACGTGCACCGCTGTGTAATTTATCAAGTATTTTCCCACATACGATCTTATTTTGTCCTCCCTAAAGCCCTGTAAGGTAGGTATTTGCTAACCCTATTTCACAGAGAGGTTAAGTGACATCCCAAGGTTACACAGCTGGCAAGGGGTGGAACTGGGATTCAAACCAAGTTTCTAACCATTTACTACTATATTAAATGCAGTACTGCTGTGTCATTTGAGGACCTTCAGAAGCCGTTTCTGAAATCTGACTCCTTCAAGCTCTGTTGGAATGTAAAGATAACAAATACCTCTTGCCTTGAATGCAATGTAGTCTATACGCCCCTGAGAGATCAGCCTGCCTGGACCACCATTATGATAGTGTCACTCTCCTATGCCAATTTTCCATGCTCCTCACCACCTACCAAGTAAAATTCATTCTCCTTAACTTCTGTTCAGTGCCCTTCTGCCTAACTCTCCTTTGCGGCTTCATCTTCTTTAAAAACCCTTGCATTCTGGCTGGTTATGTCAGTATCCTCATCTCTGCAACTCTGCTCCTCAACCTGCCCTCCATATGGAATAGTAGTTTCTTGCATCTTCCCTTTGGACACTTTCTCATCCTTCAAGTCGGGACTGAAATGCCACTGCCATTCCTGTTTGTAGATTTTTACTTCATCTGAATCCCTAGAGCATATGGTTTGTACCTTTCACTTGGCATTAACTGTCAGGTATCATGGGTACCTCTCCTTGTCTTTTTTTATTAGATTCTGAGGTCCTAGAAAGCAAATGCATGCCTTACCCATTTCTGTTACCGGTATTGTAACTAACATAGCTACTTACTGTATTTAATGGTGCTTGGTTGAGCGAATATATTACCACCTCTCCAACCATTGTCTATACATTTAATACCCTTTGACATGCATGGCTTTAAAAATTGTTTGCATTTTAACTTTATTTTATGTGTTTGGTTAACATAGCTTCCATCCTCCTGCACATTGCTTCTGATTTGAAACGGATGGATGGATACCCAGATTCTTTGCCAGCTGGGCAGACAGACACGTGAAGAGATTGTGGAATCTATAGTTCTATTCTGGCTGTTCAACCTTGTATAAATTGTTTCTATTCTCAGAACTTAATTTTGCCTCCATTTATTCAGTGGGGGTAATAACCTCTACTTTGCTTCCTTAAGTCACCGCAAGGTCATTGGGAGGACAGGTGAAATAACACGCAGAAGTGCTTTGTCCATTATAAACCACCCAGACCCGTCACTGAGTTGCACCTGCTGTTTGATTGAGGCACACCTTTCATTGTCAGCCCACCCATTTGCTCCTCTCTTTTAAAGAGAACTTGACTGGAGGAAATACGCCTCGGGACCCACAGGAAGATGGAGACAACCCCATTTCCTGAATGGTGTGTGGAACTGGGGCTTTGTCGTGGTGGGTTTGATGTGGACAGGGATGTTGTCATTTGAAAGGCTGCTATGAGGAAGGGAAACACAGTGCCCAGGCGGCCTCCAAGAGCCGGCCCGGACCCAGGCTGTAGAAGTCACAGGGAGTCGGTCAGTTTTCGGAAATGTCTCAGTGAGGGTGGCTGTACGATGACCTGGGCTGCCTGAGGGAACGTGAGGGCCTCAACGTGGCAGAAGCAAGGCCAACTACCACTTAGAAGCCTCAGAGCCGCAGTGCAGGTGGGAGTCACCACTTCGTCTACCAAGATGAGGGCGAGCTCGACGTCCAGAGCGACGCCCATCACCCGAGGCCCCGCTTCGCCCCGCTTCGCCCCGCTTCGCCCCGCTTCGCCCCGCTTCGCCCCGCTTCGCCCCGCTTCGCCCCGTGCTTCGGGACCTGTCCATTGGCTCCCACTCTGGGGGAGGGTGGGCCTTGCGTCATCTCGCTTCCTGATTGGTTAGCTGCCCTGATTGGCGGGTGCCGCGGCTGCGCGAGCCTGGACGCCCAACATGGCAGAGGCGGGAAGAGAGCATGCGGGCCTCGGGCTCTTCGGAAGAGACGCGACTCAGTGGCCTCTCCAGCGGTATGGCCGCTTCATGCCCTCGGGCACCGGAGAACCGCCTGGGCCTGGCCTGGAAGCTGGGACAGCCTCTTCCCCGACATGGAAGGTGAGGCCCGAAGGTGGGAAGGGCCACAGGGCGCTCACCCCTCAGGGAGGATGGGAAGACTGCAGCCGGTCTCTAGCGAAGAGCAGGCACGAATGAGGGGTGTCAGTTGGATTGAGCAACGTGAAGGTCGTTACAGTCTTTGCCAAGAGAAGTTTCAGTGAGTGAAGCGGGTGGAAGCCGGGTGGGGTGGGCCGAAGAGTGACTGGGCGGTGAGGAAGTGGAACCGGTGTGCGCGGTCAGTTCTTCCGGGAGACTTGGCTGTGGGTAGAGTTGGGGCATAATGAGTTGTTCACCAAATTCTAGAATATTAGAGCTAAGACCATAACAAATGCGTTAAATACTTCGTTGTACTCTTGTGGAACACCGTATCTTGAGAAATTATATAGGCTGCAAATGCAAAATGGGATGTATAATAGAATCTTGTAAAAAAAAATAATTGGAGATTCTTGACATAGTTTTTGAAACCACCCAACAGGTTCCTTGATACCTTCTCTTAACACCCTTTAAACCCTTTCTCCTAAGGCATCTTCGTTGGGTGCATTGCCTCAGGTGCAGCTGAGTAACTATTAGACTCCTGTCTTGTAACCCAGAGGCCAGGGACGTTGACCATGCTAAGGAGTTGTTATTACACTTTTCCCCCTTCTCTTTGCAAAGCTCTTCATAATTGCTTATAAGGAAGGGTACTTTTCAACAATTCTCAAATGTTTGGCATACAGCCATTGCTACAGCGACAAGAGATGAGGTTGGCTTTTGCAGTGCTTTTGAAAACTGAACATTTGTACCTTCCTTTGAATCCGTGCCGAACCACCCTACCTGCTGTGATCAGTTTCAGCCTAGGTCTGTCATTTTGGGGGGGGGGGGGATAAACGAAAGAGAAAACAAGATTTGTTCTATTTTATGTGCACTGTGACTACTGTGCAATAGTAATAAAAGATGAGCCATCTAAAGAACTGCCCTAAGTCCCTTGTGAATTTCTTATTTTAAAAATATGTGGTACCTGCAGTAGAAATATGTTGGGTAAAGCATAAAAATATATTATTGTGGCGAATAGAGTCACTCTGGTCTTTTTTTCTCTAGGGCACTTTCAAGTTCAACCTTGGTTGAATCTATATTGAGTTTTTTCACTTTTTCCTGAAATTATGGGGGAGAATCTGATTTCCTGGTACAGTTCTATATGGTAGTTTAATTACAGAGAAGACGTTCCTCTCAATGGCTACATGCTAAGGCAAAAATGTTGAGAAAAAAATGAATAGTACAATGAGACTTCTAAGACTTGAGGTCTTAGTTGAGAGGTATGGTCAAGTCTGAGACATCTTATATATAGAATACAGAATGTGTATGTATATTGATTTATTTGAACTGAATTATTGTTATGAAAAGTTAAGATCTGGAGATAAATTAACAACAATTTGGAAGCAAATAAACTTTGTAACACTGTTTTTAAAAAGTGTGGAAAAAATCAACAGTTGAGAGCTATGCTCCTCAGACTTCAGTGTGCACAGAAATCACTTGGGGATTTTTTTTTTTTTAAATGCAAATTCTGACTTAGTAGATTGGGTGTGGGCAGTGGAGTTCTGTGATTCTGACAGGCGTCCAGGCAATGCTGGAGCTGTTTGTGCAAGGCCCACCCTTTGCGAGACAAGAGTTTAGAAGACCTTGAATGAAATGGGAAGCCTTATAGTAAAATTAATAAAATGAATTTGTGGAGTTATGAGGTAAGGCAATCAGATTCACAATGAATATGCAAACGTTTTATTAATAGGGTTAATATTTAAGCCATCTGTCACATAAGTAGAATTAGCAAATGAAATACATCTTGAATTTGATTTTAATTCCTTACATCTGTTAGCCCAGCCTTTCTGAAAGGATTATCATAATAACAGATTGGTCTGTTTTATGTATTTTATGTCTGAATGCAATTTAGTCTGCTAATTTGAGAATAATTTTGAAAGGTGATGTTAATTGCAGGTTGCTTTTAAATTAAAGTTTTACCACACTTTGCAGATTCCAAGGATTTCTCAGACATGCCCTAATTGGTTGAACCTGACAACTTCTTATTTTTTTCCTTTCAAAGGGGAAAAAAATCCTTTAATTTTTATGGAAGGAACTTAAAATAATTGCCCTACTTAGAAATTAAGAAATAGAATATGAAGTTTGTACTTGAAATGAACTTTTAAATGCATGTTCAGCATAAGATATACTTTGAGTCCTCTTAACAGTGTCCTTTTTTCGGTCTTTCCCTTGTGCCTACATACTTATTAGCATATGATAGGTGCTCAGTAAATGTTTGAGTGTGTGGTAACTTTTCTAAACTTTTCTTATGATAATGTGATAATTATGACATGATAGCTACTATTTATTATTTACTTTGGTATATTTGTTACAGCAGCCCTGTGAAGCAACCATTTTGTAGATAAGAGAACTAAAAGAGAGGTTCAGTGGCTTGCTCAGGAACACAGAGATGAGAGAGAATTCAGACCCTGTTTTTCATGTCTCTAAAGCTTTAACCACTTAATCACCAAGGTTAAAGCTTTTAACCACTATGTTGTTTGTCTTAGAAGTGTTAATATTTCATATGGGGAATAGCAATTCAGTTATATAGATGAGGAATTTTGAGATTAACACACAGGGTCAAAATGATAAAAATTACAGTAGGTGGGTTTTTGTTTTTGTTTTTGTTTTTGTTTTTGAGGAAAATTTAAGATACCCAGTAAAACCCCAGGAAAATTGTTTTTGAAAATAGTAAAGTAGTAGTTCATCTTTGCATGCCTGGTAATTTTTGATTGGATGCCTGATGTTGTGAATTTTAGCCAGTGGGGTGCTGGATATTTTTGGGTTCCTATAAATATTCTTGAGCTTTTTGCTGGGATAAGTCACTTGGAAACAGTTTGATCCTTTCAAGTCTTGCTCTTGAGTTTTGTTAGATTGGACCAGAGCAGCATTTAATCTAGGGATCAGTTTTCCTACTCCTGAGGCCAGACTCTTCAGCATACGTACTCTACCCAGTGCCCTGTAAATTAGGAGGTTTCTTACAGTGGCTGATGAGAGCAGGTGCTATTCGCTGCCCTGTGTGAGCTCTCTGGATTGTTCCCTTTTAAGCCCTTTCAGGTGGTTCTTTGCCCAGCCTCTAGTTGTTTGCTCGCACACAGGAACTTGGGGATTTGAGAAGGGGTCTCTGCAGGTGTCAGGGGTCCTCTCTTCAAGCAACACTCTCCTCTGTGGTATTCTGGCCCCCAAACTCTAGCCACACTGACCTTCCTGGGCTTGCAGTTCTCTCCCCTCCACTCAAGGACACCTCATCAGATTCTGCCTGGGCTCCTTCTCCTTGTACTTTGGCCTGGAAACTTTCTCCAAGAAGTAATCTAGGGCAAAGGTAAGGCTCACCTCCTTTGTTTCCATTATTTCTCGGGAATCATGTCCTTTATTACTTGATATCCATTGTCTTGAAAACTGTTGTTTCCTCTGATTGTCCAATTTTTTAGTTGTTTCAGGCACCAGGGCGAATTTAGTCCCTGGTACATTGTGTTGGCCAGAAGTGGAAGTCCACAGTGGGTCATTTGATTCAATTCCATTCTGCTGTATTCGGCTGCTTCCTACAGTGGTGTCTTCTATTAGGAAGATGTAGGGTATCATCAAGAGAGATTATTCTTTCATGCAGCTTGCTTTTTAAAGAGTTAACAGGCTATGTTTTTTATTAATTAGGATTAAGATTGGCTCTGAATAACAGAAAATGCAAAATAACAGTGGATTAAATAAGATGAACGTTTATTATTATTCACATAATGAATTGTACAGGGCTGGTATGACACTCCACAGCGTCAGGAAATGAGGATCCTAGTTTGTGCCTCTGCCATGCATGGCCATGGTCTCAGAGTCCAAGGTAGAACTGATATTCCAGACAGCCTGATAGAGGAAGGAATGAAGAAGTAGACAAAGGATGCACACTTAAGAAAGTTTCCAGTAAGTTGCACATGCTACTTCCTCTTGTAGCACAGTGGCCAGAACTAGGACCTGTGGTCATCTTAACTGCATGGATAGCTGACATATGTAGCCTGAATTCCATGAGACATGTGTCCAGATGAAAATCAGGGCTTCTATTACCATATAAGAAGGAAAGTGGTGATTTGAGAACAAGGAGAAGTCTCTTCTGAATCTGGAGACTGCTAAGTGAAATTCCTGGGGTCCCTGGTTGGAACTCAAAAGGCATTTCTAATAACAATAGCAACAAATTAAAAAAGTTATTTAGTGCATAGTTACTATCTGTCGGTACCTGGAATAGTGCTTGAGAAATGCCGCCCCAAGCTTTTTAAAGAGTCAAGGTCAGGCATTCTTCTAAGTATCTGATCTTGCATTATCCCATTTAATCTTTTGGATGATCTTATAAGGTAATCATTACTATTTTTATTTTATAGATGAAGAAATTATACTTCTAAGTGGCAAAACTAGGATTTGACCCTAGATCTATCTGACTCCAGATAATGTCTTGTATAAAGTAGTAGTCATTAGCATTGTTCACCAAAAGTACTAAGGTTGCATATCCTTGCTGTGAAGTTAGTTGTGTGTCATGTGACTGGTTTTAGCCAAAGAAATGTGAGCAGAAATGACCTATGTCATGGGCAGGAGTTTTAAAGGCCAGTGTATGGGCGGAGGTGGTGGTGGTATGACTCGGTGGTAGAGTGTGTGCTTAACATTCACAAGGTCCTGAGTTCAGTCTCCAGAACCTCCATTAAAAATAAATAAACCTAATTACCTCCCCCCAAAAAAAATTTAAAAGAAAAGAGCCAGTGTATGATTAATCATTTTCTTTCCCTTTGCTACAGTGTGGGCTACCCTGTCAGCACAGGTCTTACAGTGAGAATGACAGGCAGTGTGAGGTAGAACATGAAAACAGGTAGAAAGAGGATGAATAGATCGTGTGAGCGAGAAATAAAACCATTGCTCTTGGGGGTTGTTAATTTCTACAGCAGACTCTAGCTTATATCTGATTGATACAGAGATGATTTTTACAGTTAGGGTTATGTTTAATTGAATTATATGTCACATACATTGTACTTTGTAGATTGCTTGGCTTTTGAGAAGACCTTTCTGATAGTCTAACATGTTTTTCTGGGACAAAATCATTACTTGTTTCATAGCCCCAGATTATAAATACATATTTCCAACTCTGTTTTCCTTCAGTAAACAAAAGCTTAATTTTACTGTGTAACATAGTTTTCATAGAGGCTATGGCTTGACTTAAGGTAGAATTTATCTAAATAAATACAGCAAACATTTTTTTTTCAGTTTAATGGTTGAAGGAGTCTAAGAAATTATAGTCTAAAATGAGGCCCAAGAAAATTAAAAATCATTCACGTTTAGGATTTGTTCCCTGTCTACTATGTGCCAGACACTATTCAGGGCTCTGTTTAGAGATGATTAAGTCGTCACCACTGGAAGATTTAGCCAAGTAAGCTCAAATACCTGCTTATTTGGAATTTAGGGTGCTTTTCACCTAAAAAAATGACAACATGGCATCTGAGAAGTAAGTTAAGGTGTTTCTTGAACTCAGATTTAGAAATACAGTTTGGATATTGGAACTGTCACGGGCTTAAACAAGCCTTGGTTTTGAGTAAATAGATAGCACCTGTGAAGATAGCAAAGGCAAGGGCTTGAGTTGCAGAGTCCTCAGAGGGGTGTACCAATGGGAGGCACCACTTTCTGGTATGTTCAGTGGTTTTTATAAGAGTTATTAGTTTGGGAAATATTCAAGGGTTTTTTAGTTAGGATTGTGTTTTATAGAAAAAATAATAACCAGAGGGGCCTGGTTGATTGGTAATCAGGACATAAAGAACTTATTCCTCTGTAGCATGGGAGGTATTTTGAGTAAATATATTCTGCTTATGACTACGAATCAAGGTGATCAAGTTAGCTCCAATAGCTAGGTTTAGAAGAACTAGATAATTTCATGATCATTAATCTTATTTGGGATATATGTGGTAAAAGAAGGGAATCACATCTCATGCTTTGATGCATGAGATGATTTTTTTTTCCCCTTTGGTTCTAAAGAAAAAACAAATTCCCCCAGGTATATATCATTACATTTTTATTTTTTGATCTGGGTGCTATGCTCTTGGAATTGTGTTTATTATTATGGTTACTGTTAGCACTTTGCATTTCTGTGAAACATGAAAAGCAAAATACTGAATTTTAGAGTGTGGTAATGGGTATGTAGCGGGACCATTTTCATTAGCATAATACACCCTACAAGTTTGTTGAAATAATTTATGAGGCTCTTTAACTACCAAGAGTAAGTGAGGAGGCACCTAATAGCCTACTTAGCAATTTTGCACATTTTTCACGTTTTATAATGCATAAATCAGCAGTTTGGGCCAATATGTAGAGCTATGACACTTCCTGAGCAGTCTTAAAAGCAGAGAAAAACTCTTTAAGTACATAATTTAATTTGTCACATCTGAAGAATAATGCTATTTTATTTTAGCCTTTCATATAGATGTAATTTATAAGTTCATTTGAAATACTTTACTATAGTTCTTTTAACCTTTTTTTCTAATTAATTTAATATTAGTCTTACAGTAAAGTCTTGCACAAATACATGAATATAAAACAGGAGGAGGCTCTCTGATCACTTAACCAGCGTATAACCTATGCTTGAAGCCAGTTGTGATAGGCAGGCTCTGTATCTCAATGTGTGCTGCTTTGTTGATGACAAGATACTACAATAGCCAGAGGTCAGGTTGATGTAAATCTTTCTTTCCCCAGTTTATTGAGATATAATTGACATGTAACTTTGTATGAGTTTAAGGTGTACAACATGATTTGGTATATGTATATATTTTAAAATGATTGCCACAGTAAGTTTAGTTAACGTCCACCACCTCACATAGTTACAATATTTTCCCTTGTGATGAGAACTTTTGAAATCTGTCAGCAACTTTCAAATATACAATACAGTATTGTTAGCTATAGTCTCATGTTGTACATTACATCCCCAGAACTTATTTATCATTTGTCTGGAAGTTTGTACCTTTTGACCACCTCCACCCATTTTACCCACCCCTACCTGTGTTCTTCACCAATCTGTTCTGTTTCTGTGAATTCATTTTTCAAAATTGCACATATGATCCAGTACTTGCCTTTCTCTGACTTGTTTTACTTAGCGTAATGCCCTCAATGTTCATCTGCATTACCCCAATTGGCAGGATTTTCTCGCTTTTTTATGACTCAGTAATATTCTATCACGTATGTGTATACATCATGTTTTCTTTATCATTCTTCTGTTGATGGACACCTAGATTGTTTCCATGTCTTGGCTTTTGTAAATAATGTTGCAGTGTACCTGTTGGCCATTTGAACATCTTCTTTAGAAAAATGTCTTTTCAGGTCCTTTGCCCATTTTAAAATTGGGTTATTTGCTTTTTTGCTATTGATTTGTAAGAATTCCTTATATTTTTTGGATATTAACCCCACGTAAGATATGTAGTTTACAAATATTTTCTCTCCTTCTGTAGGTTGTCTTTTCATTTTGTTGATCATTTCTTTTGATATGCAGAAATTTGTTAGTTTGATGTAGTCCCAAAGAGGCGACGAGAGCAGAGAGGTAATGGAGGGCTAACATCTTGCATGAATTCTCTAGATGAGATGGAAAGCTGTTGTAGGACTTTGAGCTAGAAATTACATGACCTGATTTAGGTTTTAAAAGGATCACTCTGGCTACTGTATTGAGAATAAACTGTGTAGAAAAGGGGGAACAAGAACAGAAACTGGAAAGCCAGATAGGAGGTTATTAAAATAAACCAACTAGAGATTATGATGACATGACTCAGACCAGACCTGTGAGAAGCAGTTAGGTTCTGAATACTTTGAAGGCAGTTATGAAGGATTTGCTGATGATTGTGGGCATGCAGAAGGGAGAGGACTCAAGAACGATTCCACAGTTTGGGCCTAACAAAATGGAATGATAGAATTATATTCTGAGATGGGAAAACTGTGGGAGTCAAAACCTGCAGCAGCCTGGTACACGGCAGGTGCTTTGCGTTGGGAAAGGTAGTCTGGTGCATGTAGTCTTGCAGCCCCGTCTTGGCCTCGGCTACGTAAGAATGGGCCTTGGGCCTGGAACGCTTATTTAGCAAGAGAGAGTTCTCACAGCCTGTGCTCCCTTGTTCTGCTCAAGCATCATATGACTTCTGGCCAGCCCCATTGCTGTATCTGTCTCCTGGGGAGAAGAAAAGGGGTCCTTGTGCTGCAGCCATGAGGGATAAATGCAGGCCAGCTGCCCTTCATGGCTGCCAAGAGGGGCCTGCTGGCTGTGGGGGAGCCGGCCGCCACTACTGATGCTGATCTTGCCTTGTTTCTTCTCCGTGTGAGTCAAGAGCTGTTCCCTCTAGTGCTTCACAGCGTTGTTTTCTATAGTAACTCCGGTACTGAGATGCAGTGGGCCGATGTGTTTGGACTTCTACTCCTGGTGACAGGCAACAGATGCCACTTGCCTGACACTTTGTAAATACTGAATGAATGAATGGGAAAGTTCAGATTTCAAGTTGGGGCTGTTAATTTTGAGATGACTGTTAAGTGGAGATGTTGAGTGAGCAATTAGATGTAAAGTGTGGAGGTCAGGGGAGAAAAATTACAAAGTAATTTGGAAAGAATTGGCATCTCCATAATGAGTGTTTCTACCCAACAAGGGACATATGTAAGAATGTTCATAACAACATTATTTGTAGTAGACTCACACTGGAAAACAGTATTCTTGAACAGAAGAATGAAAAAATAAATGGTAGTATTATCATAGAATGTTATTTTTCAGTAATGAAAACAAACAGAAGAATGAAAAAATAGTGGTATAGTCATAGGATGGTATTCTACAGTAATGAAAATGAATGAACTCAGGTACATGCAACACCATTGATGAAGTCAGACATGAATTCTTTTCTGTATGAGTCTATTCATATAGCTAAAACTATAGTGTTTGAAGTCAGGATGGAGGTTATCTTACAGGGAGGAGAGAGCAGGTAGTAATTGGGAGATAGCACTGGGGTGCCTTCTAGAAGGCTTCTGTTTCTTCAGCTGAGTGGTGATTATATGTTTGCTTTATCATCAGTCATTGAATTGTACATTTAAGTGTTGTGTATTATTTGGAATATATGTTATATTTCTAAAAAAAAAAATTGACCATTACGTTGCCTCCCAAAGAATTCAACAGACTCTAGATTTGATAGGTGTGCTTGACTCCTAGATATCCTTGTGGTTTTAAGTGGTTATGAAACATAGAAGACAATTTATTCAAACTATGATGGGAAGAGTGGCATACAAATAACTGAAATCCTACTATTGGGAAAGAGGCTGGATAACAACCACTGAAGGAAACAGTGCAGGGCTTAGTATGCCCTCCTTGACATCCAAAATGTTATTTGATTTTTAAGTTTGAAATTTAACGTGAATTAGGGAAGACTCATTAGGAAATCTGGAGTTTAAATATAGCATTAAAACTCCAAACCTCACATATGAAATTGTAAGATAGAACATTATTTCTCAATAGACTGCAGTAACCTTATAAAAATATACTTGAGTTAGGTATGTGTTAATTATTTTGAGCTTGAGCATTAAGATGAGTCTGTAATTTCATCTTATTATTTATACATGGATGTTTACCTTTACAATGTTTATTAATGATATTAAAGACACATCTACAGTGTTGTCACTTATTAAGACCCAAATCCCACTCTTAAGAGTCATGTCTTCCTTGACACTTTGATTTAATTGCCTCAACTCCCCACCACAACTATAGACCAAATCTAACAAGGTAAAATATAATGGGGATAAATGCAAGGTTTTACATTTAGGTTCAGATGAGGAAAGTAAAAGTATGATTTATCAACATAGGTGATGAAGGTTCAGGAGGTTTTATTGATACAAGATCACTCTTCAATGGGACTGCTCCCTCTAAAGGTTAACGTGATTGTAGGCTTCATTACTGCAAATAAAAGGAGGTTCTGGAGCATACCAAGAGTATTATGGTCAGTTTTGGGCACCCTATTTTTAAGAGTGACGTTACAAATTAAAGCTCATCCAAAGGAGAGCACCAGATTTTGAGGCTTTATGAATGGAGTAAATGGCTAAGTAACTGTGAGTCTGAAGTCTGACAGAAGTCCTGTAAGGCATCATCCCCATTGTGCAGAAAGGAAATTGAGGCTCAAAGATAATGATTTATTAAAATATAAGTGAAAAGTGGTTGGCTCAGGCCCCAAATCTTTGATTTTCATCTAGTATTCTTGTTTCAAAATACTGGTTTTAGTTACATATTTTAAAAGCTTGGCTGTTAACCCCTATTTGAGGAGAAACTTGAAAGTATAAGGGAATGACTATAGGTTAAATGGAGAGAAAGGGAACATTCAGAGTGTGAAGATCTGTATGAGAGAAAGTTTAGTCATAAGTTTGTTAGTATTACAGAAATGAATTGTCTTATACACATTTCTCTCGCTCTTTTTCAAGGTTTTTGACTCCAATGAAGAATCTGGGCACCTTGTTCTCACCATAGTTATATCAGGTCATTTCTTCATTTCCCAAGGACAGACGCTACTGGTAGGTTTTATGCGTATAGTTTAGTATGTAGCTATATTTCCTCATCTTTGTAGTCTTACATTAATTTTTTATGTTGAAGGTTCTCACTAAAATTCATCAGATTCTACAAATAAAGAATTTTTCGAAAGTTCTGTTAACAGTGGGAAATAAAAAACATACTGAATATTTCCTGCCCTAAAGGGGTTTAGGGTTTTGTTGGGAGTCGGATTGGATCAAAGGATAGAGATTAACAAGTATTATAAAGGATTTCTCATTGGGGAGATTGGGTTGAAGATAGGCTAGATTTGTAGAGAAATGGGTGGAGGGTTTTCCAGATAAAGAGCATATGCAGAGAGGAATAGATTTGAGGAATAGCTAAAATAAAACTTGAAGCATGCTATTATCAATCGATACGGCCCTCTATAAAACTCTAATTTTATAAAAATGCATGTTTTTTATTCTGAATACACACAAATTGTAGGAAACTTTGAAATGAAGAAATATATAAAGAATCAATTGCTTGAAAGTTAATTTTTTTAATTGAAGTGTAGTTGATTTACAATATTATATTAATTTCAGGTATACAGCAAGATGATTCAGTTATATATTTTTTCAGATTATTTTCCCTTACAGGTTATTATAAGATATTGAATATAGTGCTATACAGTAAATCCTTATTACGTATCTATTTTATATATAGTGGTGTGTATCTGTTAATCCCATTCTCCTAATTTATCCTTCCCCTGCCTTTTCTCCTTTAGTAACCGGTTGTAAGTTTTTTTCTATGTGAGTCTGTTTCTGTTTTGTAAATAAATTTATGTGTTATTTTTAGATTCCACATATAAGTTATAAATTCTAGTGTTTATCTTTCTCTGTCAGACTTCACTTAATATGATAATCTCTGTGTCCATCCATGTTGCTGCGAATGGCAATAATTCACTCTTTTTTCTGGCTGAGCAATATTCCATTGTATGTATATATGTGTATGTATATATGTTTGTGTATATCTATATATCTGTATCTATATATCTCACAACTTCTTTTTCCATTTCTCTGTTGACGGACACTTAGGTAGCTTCCATGTCTTGGCAATTATAAATAGTGCTGCTATGAGTGTTGGAGTGCATGTGTCTTTTCGAATTAGAATTTCTGTCTTTTCCAGGTATATGCCCAGAAGTGAAATTGCTGGATCATATGGTAGCTCTCTTTGTAGCTTTTTAAGGAACCTGCATACTGTTTTCTATAGTGGCTGCACCAATTTACACTCCTACCAACAGAGCAGGAGGTTCCCTTTTCTCCACACCCTCTCCAGCATTTATTATTTGTATATTGAAACCTTATGTTTGAATTGGTACTTAGAAGCAAATGAATGAAGAAACAATATAATCATCTTCTGATCAAAGAAACCGTACAAGAAAGGAAATGTAAGGGAAGGCTATTATGTCATTTAGCTGTGACTGATATCTACTAGACATAATAAATTTGTGCAAGTATTTACTGAATATGTAGGCATAATTTATTCATTTAACAATTGTTTATTGAGCAATTACTGTATGCTAGGCATTATTCTAGGTACTAGGGGTATAGCAGTGAACAGGAAAGACAGAAATCGCTGTCATTGTGGAGTGTCATCATTCCAGTGGAGAGAAACAGCAATAAACAAATAATATACATGAAATATATTTAAAAGACATGAATTTTCGGTGAACCCTTACACATTCTATTACAATATGATGGCAGCACCCCACAGCTGTGTATTGTGATGATTCATCTTTCCACATAAGTGGAATGTAAACTTATCTTGGAAGATGAGGTGACCTGCGAAGTTATTTTTGTGTTCCTTGTGACTTTTAAAACGGTCAGTTGTGCTTAATCTGCCACTGTTAGGGCTTGTATCAGTTGCCAGGAGATAAGATTTCTTCTTCAGCTTCAAATGTGGAGTATTCCAGATGGTAGACTGAGGGATGCCTAATGCACAGCTAATTCTCCCTGTCAGTGTTATGGGTCTTTGCTGAATGGTGGCATTAATGCAGTTCAGCTTCCTTAAACATAGGGGCTGACCCTGTACCTTGTCTCTGCTTCATTCTTTTGCATCAGTGGTAGATGTTGTTACAAACTTGGTATCATATGTGAAAAGATTTTTGCACTGCAGTTACAAAACCAAGTTTACCAAATTCCAAGACACCACTATTGAAAAATATTGTAGCTTCACAATTTGGTGCATGTTGTGTATACATATATAACTTGAGTAATATTTTTTAAATCTTTAAACTCTTGAAAAATCACCTTGTTGAGGTATAATTTACATAAAATAAAATTCACTAATTTTAAGTTTTCAGTTTGATGTGTTTTGATAAATGTGTGCAGTCATAAAACTACCACACATTCATGATATAGAACATTTCAATTAACCCAAAAACTTCCCTTGTGCTCCTTTGTCGTCAGTCCCATCTGTCCACCCTAGGCACCTAGCAAAACCACTGATCTGCTTTCTGTCATCATAATTTTGCCTTTTCTAGAATTTCATATAAATGAAATTATATAATAGTCCTTTTGTGTCTAGCTTCTTCCACTTAGCATAATTCAAATGTTGAGATTCAAATGTTGAGGAACTGTTGCTGGGTTATATGGTACATCTGTGTTTAACCTTATAAGAAACTGCAGAGCTGTTTCCCAAAGTTACAGTCCCACAAGCAATGTGTGAGGATTCCAATTATTCTGCGTCCTCACCAGCACTTAGTATTGTCAGTCTTTTTAAGTTTAATTGTTCTTGTGGATATGTAGTGGTATCTCATGGTGGTTTTAATTTGCATTCCCTTAATGACTAATGATATTGAACATCATTTCGTGTGATTTTTTTTTTGCCATTTGTGTATCTTGTTGGTGAAGTGTCTGTTTATATTTTTTAACCATGTTTGAGTTGTCTTTTTATATTTGAATTGTAGGAGTTCTTATTCTGCTTACAGCTCTTCTATCAGACATGCGTTCTGCGAATATTTCACCCAGTCTGTGGCTTGCCTTTTTGTTTCTTAGCAGTGTCTTTTGATGAGCAGAAGCCTAAAATTTTGATGAAGTCCAATTTTTTTCTCTTTATATGCTATTTAAGAAATTTTTGTCTACTCTTAAGATGGCAGTGATTATTTTTCTGCATTTTCTTCGAGAAGTTTTATAGTTTTAGCTCTTAACATTTAGGCCTATGGTTCATTATGAATTTATAGTGGTATTGAATAACATTAATATTATTTTGTATATAGTCCCTTCTCCGCTTCAATTAAAGTGATGCATTATTGAAAAATCACTGTATTATAGAATATAATCATGGATCTTCGGGATTCTACTTCTGGAACCATTTAATTGATTTTTAATGTATAGTGAGGGTTAAGGGTCTGGGTTAATTTTTTGGCATGTACTTAACAATTGTTCCAGCACTGTTTAGTGAAAAGACTAGCTTTTCATTGATGAATTACCTTCGCTCCTTTGTTAAAAATCAATTTGCTATGTATGTGTGGGTCTATTTCTAAACTCTTTTCTGTTCTGTTGACCTAAATGTCTATCCTTACTCCAATAACACACTGTCTTGCTTACTTTAGTTTTTTAATATATTTTTTTATTGAAGTATTGTCAGTTTACAATGTTGTCTCAATTTCTGGTATATAGCACAATACTTCAGTCACATAGGAACATACATAAATTCATTTTCATATTCTTTCACCATAAGTTACTACAAGATATTGAATATAGTTCACTGTGCCATACAGTATAAACTTGTTGTTTATCTATATTTTATATATTAGTTAATATCTGAAAATCTCAAACTCCCGAATTATTCCTTCCCACCCTCTTCTCCCCCTGGTAACCATAGATTTGTTTTCTATGTCTGTGAGTCTGTTTCTGTTTTGTAAATAAGTTCGTTTGTCTTTTTTTTTTTTTTTTTTGATTCCACATGTAAGTGATTTCATATGGTATTTTTCTTTCTCTTTCTGGCTTATTTCACTTAGAATAACATTCTCCAGGTCCATCCATGTTGCTGCAAATGGCATTATTTTATTTTTTATGGCTGAGTAGTATTCCATTGTGTAAATATGCCACAACTTCTTCATCTAGTCATCTGTCAGTGGACATTTAGGTTGTTTCCATGGCTTGGCTATTGTAAATAGTGCTGCTATGAACATTGGGGTGCATGTGTCTTTTTGAATTAAGGTTCCCTCTGGATATATCCCTAGGAGTTTGCTGTAGTTTTTGAAATCGTAAGTTAATTCCTGCATGGTCTTTTTCAAAGTTGTTCTGGCTGTTCTAGGTCATTTGCATTTCCACATAAATTTTAGTGTCAGCTTTCCTACAAAAAAAATCTGCTGAGATTTCTGGGATTTTGATTGGGATTCTTTTGAATTTGTTAATCATTTTAGGAGAATTGACATCTTAATATTGTCTTGTGATCCATGAACGTGTTATGACTCCAGTTATTTATATCTTTTATCTATTATATTTATTTAAATACTTTCAGCAGTGTTTTGTAGTTTTCACAATAGGTCTTGTACATATTTAGCTAACTTTATTCACAAATACTTCATAGTTAAGTGATTGTAAATAGAATTTTATAAATCTCAATGTCTAATAGTTAGTTACTAGTATGTAGAAATACAATTGATTTTTTTTTTCATGTTGACCTTGTATCCTGGGATCATCTTGCTAAACTCATGTATTAGTTCTACAGCTTTTTTGTAGGTGTTTTGTAGGATTTTCTACATAGGCGATCTGCTGTCTGAATAGACAGTTTTATATTCCTCCTTTCCAAGCTGTATACTCTGCCCACCTCTCTGCTTCTTTTTCCCCAGGATTGCCCTGGCTCAGGACATCCTTTACAACGTTGAGTAAAAATAGTGGGAATTGACATCCTTGCTTGGGTTCCTGATCTTAGGGGGAAAGCATTTGGTCCTTCTGCCAATAACTATAATATTAGCTGTAGGGTTTTTGTAGGTACCCTTTATGAGATTGAGGAAGTTACCTTCTATTCTAGTTACCTGAGAGTTTTTAATCATGAATACGAGTTGAATTTTATTGAATGCTGTTTCTGCATCTATTGAGATGATTTTTCCTTTTTTTTTAGTTTTGATGATGTAATAAACCTTAAAAATATTCAGTTCTTACTGAGTCAGTGTTTATTATAGGAATATTTTATTTTTAAAATTACATATATGTGTGTGATAAAAATAAGAATACATATTTAAAAAAAATTTTCCCCCCTAAATCAAAGAACAATTTTGTTAGTTTATGCAGTATATTCACAATATTTTCTGGGTTTCACAAGAACCAACATGTAGAAGAGGAAACATATTTGGATTATAGCACATTGCGGTTGTAATTTTATGTTGGTATTATATTTACACACCCTCTCCCTCCATACTAATCTGGCTTGTGATATATTTTTAGAATTTTTCCCATAAAAGGTAGTGACAGGACAGCCATGGAAAATTTTACCCACTTTGTTTTAGTATGAGAACCTTATTGTTGGCGTGGATTAAAATGTGCTATATTTGTACTATCAAATTTTGTGGAAGCTGCACAACCAAAAAAAAAAAAAAGTGCGGTTCTTTCTTTCAGAGAAACTGATTACTAGGCCCCCAAAACAGCTCCCTCTGTGATATTTTTGTAGAAACCCAAACAGGGTTTGGGCCCTCTGCTTGAATCTGGGCAGCTATTTAAACTTGATTTCCCTTAAACTTCTTAGTTCTCTGACTGCCACCTCCTATGAGGTCCACGGGATATTTTTAAACTGTAGAGTTCATAACTCCTTTGGGGATATTTCTCTGAATTTAAAAGCATTCCATTTATAATTGTAAATCTACAAAGATCTACCTTTTATCAGCATCTCCCTTCTCAACTCAGAAGTTACAGAATCCAGTCTTAAGCCAAGATTCTTAAAGATACCCAAATGGGGGAAATTACTTTCTCAGACTTTGGCCTCTATTTCCAGGCACTCCTTTTTGTCTCAGTTGGCTCTGATCCAGTACAAGCGTCTTCACCTAAATAAAATTATGTCTGAAACACAGAAGTTAAATGGCCTTGAGAAAATTTTAATTCTATTTTCTTGGGAAACAAGGGTCATCCTGGAAATGGAATTCATAGTTTCTGATTTGTCTTTCTTTTCACTTTTCACACCCAGCCCAAATATTTTTCCAAAATGATTAGTCTATTTACCAGTGAAAATGTTATATTCCTATTTAAGTGAACTCTAGAACACTAATTTTAAACACTGATTTTAATTCAGATTAAAAAATTTTGTCCCAATCATCATCTCAGTTTCAGAATTTAGCACAAACTTTATAAATTAAACTCTTCAGACTAGAACCAGTGTTTTCTTTGGCCACTTATTCAAGAAGCATCAAGGAAGACAAAGCTCTTCGTAACTTTATTATCACCACCTTCCCACATTTAAAACCCCAGGTATCAATTAATACCACTTTTCTGTGTTTTGTTGTCTCTTCTACAGAGCGTTGGGTTAGTGATATATAAGCATTTTGCTGCTCTATTTTTATACTTTCCCACATCTAGATAAACCTCAGCTTTTATGCATTCCTGGCATGAGAGGTTGCTGACTGCCCATCTGAGAAGCGTATGAGGGGGTCTTCTACCATTTCTCCTCTGTCTCCCCTGGCCTTTCAGCTCCCTTTGAGAACCTGTGATCATCATCCTCACCTTAGTGAGGTACAGTGAACTGTGTCTTAGACTGTCTTGTCTCTCCGCTTTTAAATCATCCGTTGGGCTCAACTTTTCAGAAATAAGAGAATAGTCTGTGAACTCCACTCTTAAGACTACTCCAGGAAAGAAGCTCACAGAACTGCTCTAAGCTCTCTCACCTCCACCCACGCTTCGTCAGGCAGCAGTCCTCTCACTTGCCTTCCCAGCACTCCTTCCAAACCTGTTTAACAAGCGTGGTGGGATGTCTGTGCCAGTCTCACTTTTGATGCAAGCTGATGCATTTCGGGTGGGTGGCAGGAGAAAGCGCATTCACACACAGTGGGGTTGGATTAACTTCCTTGCTTAATTGGCAAAGGCAACAGAATCTTATGAGAAGTGAGGTGATCACACATGGACGCAGTAGATACAGTGAATCTCAGCAGGGCTTTCCCTAACCCTGTTGTCTGATGACACTATTTTTGCCTGGCTCTGGAAAGGACCCCTTTTTCCTGAGCCATAAACTTTTATACCTAGGACTTATGTTATCATCCCAGAAGACTTTTCTCAGTTATCTTCTGACTAAGGAAATGTTTACAGGCATTGGATTCATATCTGCATCTTTTTCTGAAATCAAAAGTTGTCAGTCCTCAGGTGTTTCTGCAAGTTTCTCAGCATTCTGGAAATCCAGTGTGCTTCACGGTTTTTAATGGAATAGTGGGGTTTTGCTGTTGGTATTATCGGCATTCTCTCTCTGGAGGAAGACTATTAAACCTTTGAATGCATGTTGAATTGTATTTTTTCTCGATTTGTCATTGGCTTATTTGAAAATGAGTTATATTGGAGTATAACTTACACACAGTAAAATGTGCTTATTGAGTTCACTACATTTTGATAAATGTATACAATTGTGTAAGCCACCATCGCAATTATGGTAGGAAGCATTTCCCTTATCCCCAAAAGCTCCTTCGTGCCCACCCACTGCCATTCCCAGGCAACCACTTTTTCTTTCTGCTCTGCTTTCTGTCACCACAGATTAGTTTTGCCTTTGCTAGCAATTGCTATAAATGGAATTATATAGTACATACTCTTTTGTGTCTGGCTGCTTCTACACAGCATAGTGTTTCTGAGACTTGTCCACATTGCTGTGTGTATCATGTTCTCTTTTATTTCTGAGTAGAATGTCATTTTGTGGATGGTACCATATTTGTCTTATTTCCTCATGTATTGATAGATATTTGGGTTATTTCTGGTTTGGGACAACTTGAATAAAGCTGCTATGAACATTTGTATACAAGTCTTTGTGTGGACATATGTATTAATTTCTCTTGGGTAATACCCACAAGGGGAATTTCTGGGTTGCATAGTAAGTGGAGATTTAACTTTATAATAAACTGTTGTTCTCTTTTTCAAAGTGATTGTACTATTCTGCTTTCCTACCAGCTCTGTTTGATAGTCCATGTTGTTCTGTATTCTCGCTAACACTTGGTATTGTCAGTTTTTGTAACTTTAGGTATTCTAGTGTCTGGGTAATGGTTTGTCATTGTGGTTTAATTTTCATTTCCTGGATGACTAATGAAACACATCTTTCATATGTTTACTGGTCAGGTTAAGAAATAGAACATTTTATTGAGGTATAGTTGACCTATAACGTTGTATTAGTTTCAGCCATACAACATAATGATTCGATATATGTATATATTGTGAAATAATCACAGTAAGTGTAGTTAACATCCATCACCATAAATAGTTATCAATTTTTTCTTGCAGTGAAAACTTTCAAGATCTACTCTCTTAGCAACTTTCAAATATGCAGTGTGCTGTTATTAACTATAGTCATCATGCTGTACGTGACATCTCTATGACTTATTTTATAACTGGAAATTTTACCTGAGAAACAGAGCATTTGAGTACCCCTAAAACCTCTCTCATGTTCCTATCCAGTCACTGCTGTAGGACCACTGCTCTCCCGAAGGCCAACCACCATCCTGACTTCCAGCACTACAAGTTAGCTTTGCTTGTTTTTGGACTTTATGTAAAATGAGTAATACAGGCCTGTCCTCTGTATGACTTCTTTCACTCATTGTTCTATGTATAAGACTTGTATGTATTATTGTGTGCAGTTACATATTGTTCATTCTCATTTTGGAATATATCACAATTGCTTGTCCATTGTCCTGTTGTTGGGTGTTTGGATAATTTCTAATTTTTAGCTATTAGGAATGGTGCTGCTGTAAACATTCTAGTAGATACCTTCTGGTGAACACTTGTATCTATCTTTGTTGAGCATATAACCAGGAGTGGAATGGATGAGTTTGAAGCAAAATGGATGAGTTGTAGGGCAGCACTTCTCAAACTTCAATGTGCATATGAATTATTTAGGCTGTTAGTGAAATACTGATTGTGAATTACAGCTGTTGAGTGTGTTCTGAGATTTTGCATTTCTGATGGATTCCTAGGGATGTGTTGCTACTAATCCATGGACACTCTGAAAGGCAGGTCAGAGGGTACGCCCATGTTCAGCTTTGGTAGATACTGCGAAAGAGTTTTCCAAAGTGATTATACGCAGTTTACACTCCCGCTAGTAATGTATGAGAGCACTCCACGTTCTTGACAAAACTTGGTATTTTCTTTTTATTTTTGCATTTTGAATAGGTGTGTGGTGATATCTCATTTTGGTTTTAATTTATATTTTTCTAATTACTAATGAAATTGTTTACTTTTTCTTATATTTATTGGCCATCTGGATATCCTCTTTTGAGAAGTGTCTGTTGAAATCTGCTCATTTTTTTGTTAGGTAATCACTAATGTAATTTTTACTTCCGTTACTACGTTTTTTATTCTCCTGTAATGTTGTTCATTCTATTACATCCTTTCTTATTTCTTAGCTAAACCTCAGTCTGTTACCCAATATCTGATCTTTTATCTCTTGTTTCAAAATCCTGTTTTTTTAAAAAAAATTATTAAATTTCATACAGGCAGTTTTAATTAAAATTTGCTTCTGTTTCTAGGGTTGTTGTTGGTTTGTTTTTTTTTTTCAAAACTGTATCTTGAGTGTTGTATTTTCCTCTTTCATTTTTGTTGCAGAATGATTTCATAAGTGCAGTATGGTGACTTCTTTTTTTCTCCTCCTCCTCTTGTTCCCCACTTCCCATCCTTTCTCCTTTTAACCCTTCCTCCTCCGATTCCCCACCCCCACTTTCTTCTCCTCCTCTTTCATCTCCCTTTTTCTATGCTTATGCTTAGAGAAGCCTCATCTAGAGACCTGTGGGTGGATTCATCTGCAATAACCTCAGTGTCTTTGGATACTCATAGATTTTCCTTTGAAATATTTCATAACAGACCTGGTTAATAGAAACCTACATTTCTGTTCATCTACCCAAAAGCCTAAGAGGAATAGGTTAGGAGCCTGTCCTAGCAGGGGAATGATGTCTCTAATTTTTTCTATGAGGAATGGGTATTTTGCTAGCCACAGACCAGTTGAATGCTGTTATTCATCCACCTTCCTGTGACTTCTGCCCACTGTTTCTGGGAGAAATTCTTAAATCTCCTAGATTATCGTTTGGTGTACTGCAGCGCATGTCCTGGGGCACAGTTGGTTCCAGTGCTCTTAATTTAGTGGTAAAACGGATTCCAGATGGAGGGTTTCTTTTTTTTTCCCCCTGTGGCCCACCCATTCCCTAGCTCTTGCCCTTCCTATTAATGATTATTTTTGTCACTATCTCCTCTGCTTTCTGTCTGAGTCACAGCGAGGAAGATAAAGTCACTAGTTGGCTCTTGACATCTTTCTTCCATCCAGATCTACCTTACATGTCTTGCAGAAATTCTCCAACCGTTTTGTCATATGAATGGCATTCATTCCCAGTCTCTAGGATCACTATAGCACTCTCCTATTTTAGACTTGTTTTGGCATTGTAATTGTAATGGGATGAAGGTGTAAGTTAAATGCCTGCATTCAAGATACTCTCATTCCTGGAAGTATAAAACCTATTAGATTATTTTTCTGATTTTCCCCCCACTAAAAACACTTCCAGTATTCTACCAAAATGTACCTTTTCTCTCCATAGGGTAACAAACAGTTAAAGTTCTGCAGTGTTCTGTGAGGTTTGGTTGTTCATGGTATCTCAGATGAGATTATGTTTTAGCAGTTGGGTGATCTGCTGGCAGTGAGCTAGAATATCCAAATACAAATCAAGAGCATTTATGAAGATGAAAGTAATTCCCTTATTATAGTGGATCAAACAAATGAGGCCCTCTATTTGGGTGATCTTTGACCTAAGCCTGAGCTACTTTGTTATGCTAAGTGTTCTGTGGAAAGTGAGTGTATGTATCCAGCTTCACTGATATGGTAATGGCTCTGATAGGGAATTTAAGGGCTTATCTAGCCTGCTTTGCTTTTAAAACTATAATTATACTTTTGTTCTGTTGCATATCATTGTGGCCTTTCAGTATATTTCTTATCCTTTCTTCAGGGACTAATTACTGACAATAATTTTTCTATTTTGCATTTAGTATGAAAATCCTAAGCTATGAGGCTAGTATTATTGACCATTTAATTTCTTCTTTTTCTCATCTTTTCTCTGAAGTGAGTCATAACTTGGGAATAATGCTTTTGAAAGGGTATTAGCTACTCACAAAGAGAGTAGTTTTGACACTTAAAACCCAAGTGCCTCCCCCCACTCCTTTTTTCATTTCCTAACATCTTAGAGTCAAATGTATTTGCCAGATTCTTTAGATTGTGTCTTTATTTTTAGAGCTCCTATTTAGTTTACTGGACTTGTAGTTTGGAAGAAAAAGTGCCTTTTTGGGGCTAAACTTTGGTTGATTCTTATTGCCTGTGTGGAAAGTTTGCATCCCTATGTAGCTCACCAGTTATCTGTGCTGTTTTGCCATCAATGTTATAACTAAAACATTGTAAATACCATGGTTTTAAAATTTTTTACAGTACAAATATTTTAAAAAAAGTTTTCTTCTCTTACTCTATTTTGAATGCCACAAACTAATTCTTGGTTTAATTTACGTCCCAATTTACCCTCTTAATCAAACTGACATGGCACAAGTTTAGTCATAGTTCTCAGCCAGGCTTCTAGATCCCTTCTCTTGTTCAGATGTTCTGAAATTTAAAGTCTTTCTGAAAACACACCTTTGGTATAAGATTTTTCCCACAGTCTTCAAGTCTATACTAGTTTCAATTGAATCAACTTTACTTGGATTCTTTTAAAATAGGAGATCTTTTACTATTATTGGAGAAAAGTCATTTTTTTAGATCATTAATACTAACGAAGGGGAAATGAGCAGATTTTACTTTGACTATAACTACTTGAACTCTTCTTTTTAAACTGATTTAACCCTTATGAACGTTTAATACTTCAGTGAGCTTATTGAGGATACAAAATTTATATACTTGAAGCCAAGAAAATGCAGTTCCAAATAATGAGGTTTAGATTATAAGCAAAGATCTTTTTATTTGGAAATAATTTCAGACTTACAGAAAAGTTGCAAAAATAGTACAAGGAATTCCCATATACCCTTCACCCAACTTCCCCAAACGTTAACACTGAGTGTAGAACAGTGATCAAAGCTGGAAGTTGACCTTGACACAATACCGTTGATGGACAGACCTTATTCTTACGTCATCAGGTATCCACTGTTCTTTTGTTTGTCCAGGATCTAACCCACGGCCCCACATGGCATTTAGTTGTCGTATCTCCTTGAGCTCCTCCGGTCCAGACAGTTCCTTAGTCTGTCATGTGTGACTTTGACACTTGTGCTGGCCAGTTACTCTGTAGAAGGTCTCTGAGAGAGATGTTCTCCATTTCTCAGTTCAGCCTCAGGAAGCACATGGTGTTGATATGTCTCATTACTGGTGATGATAGCCTTGAGCACTTGGTTAAGGTGGTACCTACCAGCTTACTCCATTGTAACGTAGTTGTAACATCACTGTTTTTCCTTTCGTAGTCGGTATCTTGTGGGGAGATATTCGGAGGTATGCCAGTTTCCTGTTTCTCATCTTGTTTTTGCCTACTCACGTTAGCATTCACTGGTGATTCTTGCCTACAACAATTTATTGCTCTGGTGTTTGACAAATGGTAATTTTCTATTTCTATGATTCTTTCTACATTTATTAATTGGAATTCTGTTTAAAAAAGGGTTTCTCTTATTTCTGTATTCATTTATTTGATTATATCCATGTGAACTCATGGATATTTACTTTATTCTGTAGATTGTCATCCATTACTATTATTATTTATTTTGCCACTAGCACCATTTTATGAGTTAGAATCTCAGGGTTTTTTGTTTTTTAACTTCTTGAGTACCGTGAAATTTGACTTTAGACAAAATATCCAGCTATTCTTACCCTCAGTGCCCTTAGTTGTAAAATGTAAATAATATCTGCTCTGTTGTATATAAGGTAGATTTGCAAACTATAAAATGTGATACAAATAGTAACATTGCCACTATTTTGTTGTTAAATACTCATGGGTTTTTAGAGAACAGAGGCTGTTTTCAGGGGCAGGCCTGAGAATTAATTTTTTTAGACTGTTGAGGTATTTCTATGGAGAGAACCAAGAATGGAGGTGACCAGAAGAAAGCCAATAATAAATCATAGAAATACAGATCAGCATTCTCACATTCTGCTGTGTACAATGAATACTTTCTGAATTCCCTAGAATATTATGCAATATAAATGTATTTCTTTGACAATTAGTTTTGAAAACTCCCTTGTTTCAGGTAACAAAATATGTTACCAAATTAAGTGTGGCTTATAAAAACAACATTAACTTAATTTTTTCCTGCACCTCAAACTGTTGTTTGGTTTGGAAACCTTACCTCTGGCGTCCTTTATTAATGGATGGGTGACGCAGAGAGAACCAGAAGGGGCCGTGAATGTTACTGCTCTTGCCTTTTTTTCCATTTTGGTTTTGAGTCTTTTTAGGTACAGGTGACAACCCTGTGTGCGGTAGTCCTTGCTGTGACTTTCTCTTACTAAGTTTCTGAATCAAGACATACGTCCAGTGACCAGGATCATTTGTTCCTCCATCCTGTTTGCTCTAGGCATTTGGAGAGTCTATTGAACGCTAAATTTGTGATTTAAGATTTTATTTTTCTTTTGTCTTTGGGGATGGAGGTATTATTTCTTCCTGTCACAACGATCAGGCAAAAAATAGTAGACTAAGCTGCTAAGTAGGTTGACCTGCCTGAGCACGGTGAGGTGGCAAATTCTAATGAGATTCCCTGACTTCAGCAGTTACTAGTGATGGGAACAGGGAGTAGAAATAGCAGTGTCTGAACTGCAAATAGTCAAGGAAGAATAAATGAGTTTCCACTTTGTTCAGCGTTTGTAACTGAGGAAGATTTCACACCATAGAGTATTTTTTTCTATTTCATGTTAACAAATACGGCCAAAGAAAGGTGTGGAACCAGAATGGACTAAAGAACAGGTCACAGTAAATGATTATATTAATGGACGTAGGCTATTTTGGTTGGCATCTTCTGTGTTCTCATACAGTAAAAGATTAGACTTGCCTCATTGTTGTATATATATGTTTATAAAAGCTAAAGTGAGGTATTGAAGCTATCACAGGTTGCTGTTTTATGCCAGTTATTTGGGGATTTTGTAAAATCCAGAGACCTCAAAATGAACAAATTCTGTGAACTTCAAACTTTGGGGTTTAGCTTTAGCTTTTGGGTTTAGCTTGAAATTTCATCATTTTTGTTGGTCTTTGTTGACTTCTTTGCACGGTGACACTCAGCTGAACTTTCCCGTTGTCACTGCTGTTCTAATCTAATTTACCAAGTACCTAAAACTCTGCCCTTGACAGTGAGGACGTCGGCACTTGAGGAACACCTGCCCTGGCGTTAGCGCTTCAGAGTCAATTACTCTGATTCCTTCTGTTTAGTCCAACTGAAACCCATTATGAGGGGAAGAACTATGGAAAAATGTTTTTAATTGCTGCAAGGCCATGTGGAGAATTTTTAAATAGACAAATCAAATATTCACCAGAATTCAGTTTGACCGTTGCTGTATCGAATGCAGCCCCTTTTGCTAAATTACTCAGCTTGCTTGACAGAGAACCACAAGCTAATTTTTAGTAAATTATATTTAACAAAATACCTTTAACACTCGTGTTCCCTTCACCTTAATTACCATTACCTCAGGTTAGGCCCTCTTTATTGCACTTCCTTTTTTTTTTTTAAATAAAAATTTATTTTGAAGGAATTAATAGATTTTAGGCCTCCCTTATCTCCTGCCAGGGTTACTTCAGTAACTTCCCACTGGTCACTTTTCTTCTCTTAATTGTGTCTGTTCTGGTATCTGAGTGATCATTCTAAAGCTCAAGTCTAATCAGATCATCCTCTTTCAGGGGTTGCTTCAGTGGCTACCTTAGGACAAAGCTAAACTCTCTTAGTGGAGTGCAGGGGCATCGATAGTCTAGCCCCGTGGCCGGGCTTTTCTGTCTTTAATTCCTACACTTTCCCAGGTGACTTGTGGTTTCCTGAAGACTCTGTAGTTTTTCCTTCTCATTACTTTTAAAATTTCTCTTGTCTCATTGTCATATTGATTAGCTCCTATGCATGTTTCAAGACACAATGTAAACTTTTAATTATATTGTCAAACATACACAGAAGTGGAGAGAATAATGTAATGAACTCCCATGCACCTGTCATCCAACTGTAGATTATAAAGTTAGCAAATCTTTTTTTTTCCTACTCAGTCTTGAGTTTTCAATTTTTAACCAAGTCTTTATTGAGTCTTCCATGACCTCCCTAGGCAAAGTAAGCCACTCCTGTGCTATGTTTTCCTTGGCGCCATGGCCATCCTGCTCGTAGCATGCTTGTCACTGATGTAATGACTCGTTTATGTGTCTCCCCTCTAGATTATCAGTCTCTTAAGGTAGATACCAAGCTCTCTTTACCTGGTGTTCTCTGTTCCTGATGTAGATACTGACACATAATAGGTGTTTAATAAATGTGACAAATAATAAACCAACCTCATAGCTTCCTCATCCCCTGTGCCATTATCCCATCCTCCCCTGCTTCTCAGAAATACATACGTAAAAATAAACTTTCCCACCAAAGGAGCCAAATACAAAAGAGTACTTAAATTCAAGAAGAGGCAAAACTGATCTATGGTGACAGAAGTCAGAATAGTGGTTGCCTTTGGCAGCAGGTGCGGTGGGGACATTTTTGACTGAGAGAGGTCATATGTGAGCGAGATCTCTAGATATATTCTGTCTTGAATGGATGATGGTTAAATATGTATGTGTATAAAATGTATCAAACGGTAAACTTGTGTGCTTTGCTCTATGTAAGTTTCACCTCAATTTAAGAATTTAAAAAACCCTGCTCTCTTCAATTATTTCTTTTCTTTCCTGGTACCACCATTTTTTTGATTATTCAAATTGGAAAACTGGGAGTTTCTCCAGATTCCTCCTACTCCCTCCTCTGAATGAATAGCGTTTGAATCCTTCCCTTCCTGTTCATCCCCACCACCTCCATCCCCTAGCATGCAGGACGGCCTGTGATGGGCCCACTTTGTGTTGGGTGTCTTGAGGGAGGGAGTCATGGACTCACTGCCCATTAACAGGAGTTGTAGTTGGGGAGGAAATGATTCACTAGCCAGTACAGATCATGTGGGAATTTAAGGCATGTCCTTGAAGCCATTTTCAGTACTTAGATAAGAGTATCCATGAAAATGAGGTATGATGTTTGAAGTGAAAAAAAAAAAATCCCAACCACTCCTTTTACTAAGAGTGTATCTTATTGCAACACAACTACAAGGGTGTATAATATTCAGTCTAGTTGAGTAAATGTTAATTGAAGTTTTAAAAAAGTTTTTATTATATATAGTGTGAAGTATATAGTAGAATTTGAGGCAAGGTACATTTTACAGAAGTATTCCTTGTCCTTTTTCTTCTTTTGGACGAAGGATGGTGAAAATGAAAATCCATAGGAAGGTGCAAAAGAAATGGTGAGAGCTTATCCTGTGGGTCTTTGGCAGGTTTATTATTGAGAAAGGACAAAATTGATTCACTCTTAAGCAAGCTGATTTCATGTTTTATTTTTCATAATAGATGTTTCATCAGATAATCAGGTGCAAAGATGCAGAGCAACCATCGGAGCAGTAAATACTTAAATATGTACAGTTCAGGAATAGAATTTATTTTCTTGTGAAATGAGTTTTATTAAGATTATGTTTTGTAAATATACTCAGGATTTAAGAGAGTTCTGTTGTGAAAAGTACAACTCTCAAGAGTGATCTTAGTAAGGAGAGGAAGTAATCTTGGTCTGTACAGAATGCAACGCTTATATACGATGTGGTCTCCATGTCATTATTAAGTAAGAAATATGGAAAAAATGAAAATAAAATCAAGCTGAAGACTAAATCATCTTTAGTATTGAAAATTTGTAAGGGCATAAAAAGTTGAAAATTTCGTGTTGATTTGTGAAATTCTGGCCTGTTTTTAGATTACCATTACCTTCCCCTAAAATCTGTTTGCAGACTGTTATTTGCAAAAAGGATGATCTGTCTCTTTAAGGCATATATTGATACTAAAGTTAAATAAGTTTGTTTTTGCCATTTATAAGGAATTATAAATGAAGATTTAAAGGCTATTTAAAGGTACTTTATTGTGAAAATATTTCAAATAGAAACAAGTAGGGAATAAACAAACACCCTAACATCTACCACCTAACTTAAACCAATCATTAATATTTTTCTACATTTGCATCAGTTCTTACTGAAATCTGTTGCATTGATTAGAGAAAATGCAAATTAAAACTCCAATGAGGTGTCATTAATGTCTATTAGAATGGCCAAGATTAAACAAACAAAAACTACAATACTGTTTGCAAGGATGCAGAGTGGACGGAGTTCTCACACTTCGCTGTTGGGAATGCAAAATGATGCAGACACGTAGGCAGAGGGTTTGGCGATTTCTTGTAAAGTTAAATATATGCTTACCAGCAATATGTATGACCCAGCAATAAAGGCCCTAAATATTTACTCAAGTGAAATGAAAACCTATTTTCACATGAATAAATGCTTACAGCAAATGCTTTTACAGTACATTTTACAAATGCTTACAGCAGCTTTATTCAACACTGCAAACTGGAAATAACCCGGAGTCTTTAGATCAGTGAATATATAAATGAACTGTAGTACATTCATGCAGTACTCTTAGCAATACAAACATATGACTGCTGATGCACACAGCAGATTGGATGGATCTTAAATGCATTTTGCAAGTAAAAGAAGCCAACGCAGGACAGTGCCTACTGTGTCATTCCCTCTCCCTGGCATTCTGGAAAAGGGAAAACTATAGAGGCGGAAAAAAGACTCACGATTGCCAAGGGCTAAGGGTGTGCGTCAGGGTTTACTGTAGGCAGGCAGGAGATCATTTGAGTGGGGGAATGATGAAAGTATTATTTATCTTGATTATGGTGAGTACACGACTGTGGTGGTTTGTCAGATTCATAGAACTGTGCATTAAAAAGGTAGATTTTCCTGTATGTAAATTATACATCAATAAATCTGACTTAAAAATTTCCCCCATCTTTTAAGGATGTAACAAAAATGTCTGCAGAAAAAAAGTATTGTGATGCCTGGGATTCACTTCAGAATTATTTGGCGGTTGAACTGGAGATGAAATAAGATTGGCTATGAATGGATGGTGGTTGGATTGCGGGACGGGTTGCATGGGTGTCCATTTTGCTGCTCTACTTTCATATATGCTTGAAATGCCCGGTAATAAAAATTTTTAATGTTGATAATCTGTGGATGTGGAATGAGATCTCATGTTTTAAAATTTTATTTTCCTGATTATAATGAACTTTAGCCTTTTTTCATATTGGCGACTCTGAGTTGCTTTTTTGTTCCATGCCCGTTCTCCCATTAGTTACTTGTCTTACGCTTGTCAGTTCTAGACCTTTGTGTATTCTTGAACCTAGTCCTTTGCCGTTGACTAGTAGGTGGGTTGCAAATCTCTTTTCCCAGTGTGTGATTGGATTTTTCTAATTAGTTTATAATAGCTTTAGCTGTCCTTAAGTTTCTAATTTTTATGTATATGAATTTATCAGTGTATTTATTTGTGTTTTGTGCTTTTTATATCTTGTTTCAGAAATTCTTCCATAGAAATGTTTTCATATTCCTTTTTTTTTTTTACATTCATGTCTCTAATCTTCCTGGAATGTATCTTTGTGTACAGTGTGATGTAGGAACCCAGTATTACTTTTTTCCGTATGGGTGACCAGTTGTCCTAACACTATCCTTTTCTCACCGATTTGGAAAGCAACCTGCACTTCCTCCCTGGGCTGCCGGCTGACATAGGTTCCCTTCCTGAGCTGTGGTCCTGTTGGCAAGAAGAATCCGAGCCTTACTTCCTGCCCACCACTAGCAGTTGTTTCCCCTTCCCTTGAGTTCTTCAGGTAATGCAAGAGTCATACTCTTTAATTTTGCTTCCCTCCACTTTGGAAATGGGTCACTTAAAATTATTCCTCAGTAATATGCTTGGGGAGGTGGGCAGGGAGGAGCAGACTACTGCTGACTTCACATGTTGGGCTGGCCTGAAATGAGCTGTTTACGTTTTTGTTGTTATTTATTAAAGTGTAACATATGCTGTGTTTTGTTTTGATGGATTTTGTTAGAGAATATGAGCTTTGTATTGGATTCCGTTTTCATTTGGATTGAGAAACCCTGGACCTTGTGTTGTCTAAGTTTCTGCGACAACCAAATTGCATCTTTTTTTCTAGCCAGACTAAATGACATTCTATTCCTTGTTCGTGTCATGTTCCGCTACTCCTCTGTACATTTGTGTTTGCTCTCCTCTCTCCTAGAATGACTCCCCCTCTTCTCTGGGGGTGGGGAAGCTCCTTCATGTTTATCTTCCTCGCTAGTCTGTGAGTTCCCACTGTGTCATCTTTATCTTTTAATCCTGTTTGCCTTGCACAGCTCCTGCAATGTAGAGGGAGCCCTGTAAATGTTCATGAGTGGTCCTGCATTCACTGTGTTTGTGGTATTCTTCCCGTATCAAAGTTTTAAAATGTCTCTGTAATTTGATTTGACATTGGTTGATCTGAGTAAGTTAAATATGTGTGTCATATTGGTCAGGTCCTGCCTTGTGTACTCAGCCTGTTTGTCTCAAATTTTCTAAATCCACCAAGCTTCTTATGAAAATAGTTTTTTGTCCTATTGTTGTATATGTAAATTTTCTAACCATCTCTTTGGTACAGGCTAGTTGGGACCCTTTTATTATTATTATTTTTAACCAATGCCCTTTGCCCTAAATAGAGCATTTTCTTTTCTTATCCGGTGTTCAGCTCTGGTTCTTCTTAACCTGGTTATGGTTCATTGAAAATTCCAATTATACTTTGCTCTTTGTAGCTCTTTAAAATTGTACTCTTAATTTGAAAAGGCTTTCTTTTTATTTTTATCCTTACTGATGGAGCATTAGAGGAGGGCATGCCTGGGAAATGTGGTTTGTGCAGAGAACATCCTTTCCAAACTGACAAAGAATTAGCATCCACTGCTTTTTTCTTTTTTAAAATTAATGTTTTCATACTGATCTAGTCATTGTACACAGAAAACTTATAGTAGACCCTATAAATTAAAGGTAAAAAAAATTTTGTTATTTCTTAGAAGCTAAAAGCTTTCCTTTTTGCATTTGGTCTTTTGTCACATATATTTTCTAATAATGGAAGATAGAGAACTGAGAATTGGGACTCTGAATTATGACGCTTCTCTTTTTAAAAAGCTTTACCACGTTTTCTTGTTTGTACTTTTAATGTCACTTATTGTTGTCTAGGCTGTACTGAAATAGCAAGAGGTGGCATTATACCCAGCTCAGCTGGTTCACTGCACTGTTACAATCACTGCTACACATGAAACTAAAACTTAAAAGCTTGAAAAGATGCCTGTGGTGCTGATACAACATGGCTGAAGTGCCACTAGAAATGAATGCAGGTGGAAGTGCTGTATTTAAAATTCAGGAGTTAGATCAGAAATTGATATTAACTGTGAACAGTGTGAACGTACATGGTTTGATAAGGATTATAGTTCAATTCAGCCATACGTATTTCTTTATCAAAACTAAATTCAGTCATTTTTAGAAACGTTGTTATAAGTGTAAATCTTTGGGGTAGTAAATGTAAATGAATGAATGGGTTTTATAAATCCTGTCTTACAGAAGCCAGTGACCACATCACACTTAGATGCCCCTTGGAAGACCAAAGCAATACAGGTCTGAGAGAAGGTACTTATATAAAGTTATGTACTAACTTCATGAAAACCTAGAAAGGATTTTCTAAATTACCAAGGAGAAGATCAAGAGTTACTGACTTAATAAAAGCAGAAAACTTTGGTGTGTCCAATAAAATCCATAACCAAGCTAGAAAAATTTAAAGTGGAGTGAAGAAGGCCTTTCTAAATCAAATATAAAAACTGAGAAACCCAGAATCTATAAAAGAAAAGATTGATAAGTTTTGCTGCATAAAAAAATCAGTATTTTCTGCATGGAGAAAATACCATAAACAAAGTTTAAGAAAAAGAAGAAGGAAAAAAAAGATGACAAGTCAAAAAAAAAATTTCAAGTCAAGACGAAGTGTTCATTTCTTGAATATATAAAGAATGTCTACAATGCAATTAATAAAAATAAATTATAACTGAATTAAAAATGGGCAAGGGTTATAAAAAGATTATCCACAGAAATGGAGACTATGTGTGTAATTTAGATAAAAATACATCACGTGTGCATATCTGCTTGTTTGTGCACAGCGTGTGAGTAGAGGCTTCTCAGGAACATGGTGACAGTGATTGCCCCGGGAGGGGGCTGGGCGGCTGAGGGCAGAGAGGACTTAGTCTTTACTTTGAAATATTTTTATCTTTTGATTTTTCCATACATATTAAATAGATACTCTATCTATATGTATATGTACACATTTGTATATTTTTTATAAAAGTAGAGATATGGAAAAGTTTCCCGGGGAGGTAAGCTTGCCCCCAGGCTGAATCCTGAGGAAACATAAATTAAGGTAGATGAGCAAAACTTTGGAGATGATATTGATGCAGTACCCCATGCCATGAAAATGAGACCAAATTCTGGGCTAAGGCTTTCTCAAAGAGATGTTATGAAAGATGTTGATAGGCTCCAAAATTGCAGTCTTTTTCTGAGAATGCACCTGTGGATTCCACTGCTCCCAGCACCCATATTGGGGGAGAAGGTTGAGAGAACGTCACCAGAACAAAGGCTTCTTCTGTGTCTTTAGACTTTTGTCTTAAGAGATTTCAGGTCCTTAATTGTCCTTATGATTTCTTGGCAGCTTGTGATCTTCAGAAGTCTTCTATTTATAAACTAGAATACAGAGGTTCATAAACTTCACCCTTCCCGCTTACTCCTCTGCAGACTGTATGAAAAATTTGGTTTTTATCCTGAGAGAAATAGGACACTATTGAAGGATTCTAAGCAGGAGGGTGACAGGGTCAGCTGTGTTTTTTAGATAAAAAACATCTTCTCACAGTAGTGTAGAGATGAGGTGGGGCGGGCAAGAGGATACTTTAGGGATACAAGAAAGATGGTGGCTTTTACCAGGATGGAGAGAAACGGATTGATTGGAGAGATTTTAAAGCTAAATCAGTCACGAGTGGTAGTGTGCAGATTGGAGGAGGGGAGTGTGAAGGGAGACTTCTAGGTTTCCGGCTTACACAGCTCAGTTGAAGGTGGCGTCATTGACTGAGGTTGGGAACTCTAGAGAAGAGCCAGCCTGGCAGCAGGTGTGTGTGATGCCCACGGCTCTGTTTCTGGACAGTTGGAATCTGAGATGTCTTTGAGACACTCGAGCTGAGATGTCAGTTCCACAAGTTTTCGTTTACTGTTTAATAGTTACCCTCCCGGTTCTTTGAAGGTCAGAGAGAGGTCTGCACTAGAGATATGATTTGGGAATCGTAGGTATTTAAATAGTAATTGAGACTGGATGTGGTGAGGACAGCCTGGGGAGGGGATCAAAAAATGAGCAAGGGAAAGAGGAGGTTGAGCAGAATAAGATAGCAAAGGAGGTGGCAGAAAAGGAGCTGTCAGAGGAGGAAGAAAGCTAGGAGAGTGTGGGGCCATAGAAGCCAAAGTGAATGCATTTCAAAAAGGAAAAAGTGGTCATCTCTCGTTAACCTTCTTCAGCCTCAGAGGGCTCTTCAGTCCTCCTTTGACCTTCTTTACCTTGATACTTTTGAAGACTACAGGCCAGGTACTTTGTAGAATTCCCTCAGTTTGGATTTGTTTGATGCCACCTCCTCCTGATTAGGCTCACGTTGTGCATTTGGCAGGAATGCCACACAAGTGAGGGTGTCGTCTTCTCGTTGGATCTACCAGGTGGCGCATGACTTCCACGTGTCCCATTTCTGCCAGTGGTCACTTGATCACTTGATTAAGGAGGTGTCTGCCAGGTTTCTCCCTTGTAAAGTTACTCTTTTTCTATTAATAAGTGTTCATGAGAAAGATACTTTGAGACTATCTAAATTTCCTGTTTTTTCATTGAACTTTTGATTTATTCCATTGTTTACTTGTATCTATACAACTCATGATTTTCAGTTTTATTCAGTAGGTTTTTTAGAATTTATTTTTATTGAGGTATAAGAAGCATTAACATTATATTAGTTTCAGGTGTACAACAAAGTGATTCAATATTTGTATACATTGAGACATGATCACAATAATCTAGTTAATATCTGTCGTCTTACATAGTTACAATTTTTTTCCTGTGATGAGAACTTTCAAAATCTATTGCATTAGCAGCTTTAAAATGTATCATTAATTATACAGTATCATTAATTATAGTCACCATGGTGTACATTACATCTCCATGACTTGTTTGTTTTAAACTGGAAATTTGTACCTTTTGACCCCCTTCACCTGTTTGAATGTCATCCTTGAGCTAAGAGACAGAGGTATACAGTATGGCCTTTGCTCTCAGGGGCTTCATAAATGAGGCAACCGCACAGTACAGAGTGGAATGCGCTATAGCAATGGTGTACACAAGATACGGGGAACACAGAGCATCAGTATCTCTTTCGGGATGGGCCAAGGTATAAAGAAAGTCTCCTTAGCAGAGGTACGACTGGAGTAAACTTTTTTTTTAAAACATATTAAAAAGTGCTCAAGAAGATCTAGACAAATCCACAGTCATAGCGGGAGACTTTAACATACCCCTCTTAATAGCCAGTAGTAGAGCAGACAAAATCAGCAAGCACATAGAAGCTGAAACAAAACAATGAACAGTGTTGGCCTAATCGACACATAGAGCACTGTACCCAAAATGACTTGACATTTTTTCAAGTGCATATAGTGTATGTGCCAAAATTGAGTATTTGTTGGCCTAAGCCGTGCTTAGAGAAAATTCTGTAGTCGTTATAAAAGCATATTAGAAAAGTTGAAAGACTGAAAATCAGTGATTTGAACATATCTTGAAAAGATGGAAAAATAGTAATAGCAAATGAAGCCTATAGGAAACAAAAATCAATGAATTAGAAAACAAATGTGCAATAGAAAAAAAATCAGCAAAGCCCAAAACCAGTGCTTTGAAAAGATTAATAAAGTTGGTGAACCCTTACAAAGACTGATTTTTTTAAAAATAGGGAAAATTTAATATTAGGAATAAAAAGAGGGATATCACTATGGAGCCTTCAGACGTTGAAGAGATGAAAGAGGACGTATTTAACATCTTTATATCCTGCAATTTGATTGGATGAAATGCACAAATTTCTTGAAAAAAACATCTTACCGAAACAGAAAAAGGAATAGAAAATCTAAATAATATGATGTTTATTAAGAAATTTAATTCCAGGGGAGGGGCGGGAAATAGCTCAGTGGTAGAGTGCATGCTTAGTATGCACGAAGTCCTGGGTTCAATTCCCCATACCTCCATTAAAAAAAAGAAAGAAAGAAAGAGAAAACTAATTCCATTATTGAAGACCTTCCCGCAGAGAAAACCTCAAAGTGTATAAATTGTCTGGTGAATTCTTTCAGATATTTAAGGAAGAAACAACACTAATTTTACACAAACTATTCCCAGACAATAGAAGAGGAAACTTCCTGACTTCTCTTGTAGGAAAGAAATTATGAGAATAATTTACAAAAAAAGGAAAATTATAGAACAGTTTCTCTTATTAACCTTTTTATGGATGTAAAAATTTTAACATAATATTAGCAAATTGAATACATAAAAAGGACAATATGTTAAAACAAAGGTTTATTTCAAGTATGCAAGGGTACCTTAATATGAAAAGATTGATGTATTTCACCACATTGACAGAAACTGGAAGAATTATATTCTTACTTTGATGGGTACAGACATTTTAGCCTAGCAGAAAAGGCCCTTTTCAAGGACTTTACCCATCTCTCTAGCCTCCTATCCTTGCCTGTTGTATACGCACGTGTTCCTTCAGCTGTATGTGAAACGTGTTATTTTTTGACTCTGCCTTTGCTCGTGTTGTACCACTTGCTTCTTTACCCAATAACTAAGACTTGTCCTTCCAAAGTCATTCTAGGATTCTGGGAAGACGTCGGCAGCAGTCTCCTGTCCCCAAATTATAATAAAAGGCATCTGCGTGACTGCTGCCTCCACATTCAATATGCAGAACGTTTTCTTACCCTCAGAAGGAGGACCCTTTTCTGTAAATACCACCCACATCTAACCCTAGACGACTACTGCTGTATCTGCTTTCTGTTAGTATAGATTCAGTTTGTATTTTCTAGAATTTCACATAATCAGAATTGTATAATATGAACTTACGTGTTTGGCTTTTTCCACTTAGTATGTTTTTGAGATCTGCCATCTAAAAAAATTTTTTTTCCTTCTTTTTTTCAAAAAAGAACCAGAAGTAAAAGTACGCAGCTCAGATAAACGATGAAAGAGCCTCTGGAGAGCAAAGCTTTTGGGAAGACCTTATTCAGACATCTTACGGCCAAGGGCAGCCACTCTTGGCAACCCAGGTTTTGAGAGTTGACCAGGGAGTAGCCTCGGCCATGATCTCGCAGTCCACAGGAGATTGGGCTGGTCTCCTCCTGTCCTAATGAGATCCTCCCTTTAGGGGAAAGTTGGGAAGAATAAAAAGGAAGTAGAAGTGGAAATGGCAGGGTTTAGAGAGGAAGGGGGTGCAGATACAGAAGGACAGGCAGAAGGTCAGAAAGAGCAAATAGAGCCGCCAAATGCTTACCTGGTCCAGTACCCCCGATCGATGAGCAGCGTCAGGAGGGAACGAAGAGGACAGAATGGAGTCCTAAGGGCGGCCGCACTGTTCTGTCCCATTTGCAGTGTCCGGTCCTGGGGAACCTTGAGCAAGCAGTACCCACAAATGTCCTGTCTAGGGTCCTGCCAGATTCACCATTTGTTGGCAGATAGAGGGACTCCTAAATTAGGAAGCCTACCACAGGGTGGGTCCTTGCCACCGGCTGTGAAGGAATTTGCACAGCAGAGGCAGAGGGACAAAGTGAACAGCTGCCTTATTGCTCAGAAGAGGAGAAGGAGAGAAAAGCCATCTAGTGGGGCGCTATCAGCCAGGCTGGCTGGGAGAGATAGCTCTCTGGTTTATCCTTGTGGTAACCCTTAATTATGACAACAGGGGCCAAGGTGAACATGGATAACTAAAATCTGGAAATGAAGTTCATAATTTATAATACTTGAAAACCAAAGCTTGAGGCTCTCTATGTAAAAGTGTGGTGTGGCGCTCCACCTTGGAGTCACATGGCATTCTGACCACTGCACCTCAGGGAGACTGTCCCAGGGCTGGAGAGCATGGGGTGAGGGATGAGTCAAAGGATGACTGGAGGAAATGGGGAGTGGTGGTGTCAGAGGTTGGCATTCTTTTTTTATTCAGTAGACATGCAAGATACAGAGATAAATGAAACACTCTTGCTCTCATGGAGTTTGCAATCAAGTGGAAACTAGAAAGGGAGTGATAGAATGGCAGTCACGCACACAGATGTCACAGTGCGTAGCACCCCCGACTGCTGAATTCAGCGCAGACTTTTAGCCCTTAGTTTTACTCCAAACCTTGGCACAGTACTGTTGACCATTCACTACTTGAAAGTCTCTCTCCTCTAGGCTTCCACACGCCTCTGTCCTGGACGTGATTTCTTGGTGGTTGGCTGCTCTTCTTTTTGTCTGATGGTCTACTTGGTATTTCCTAGAGTTCCCTCTTTTCCTTCCCACCCGATACTGCCAGTGCCCAGCCCCCCCCCCCCCCGCAGCGCTTCCAAGGGATACGGTGGATTCTCATCAGTGAGCAGTGGGTTTTGACCAGGTCGGGGAACAGCTTCCCAGCAGCAGGGCAGGCGCTCCGTGGGGAGTCTGATGCTTACTGTTTTCTCCTTGGGCAGATTCTGTGTCTTTTTAAACACCTAGCATTTTGAGAAATAGGAACTCAGTGATGTTAAGTGAGTGGCAGCAGGTGCAGTATGCTGTGGGAGCACAGAGCAGGTCGCTTAACTGTCTGAGAAAGTTAGAAAAGGCTGCAGAGAGGAGCCGTCAGTTGAGCTAAACTGAATTTACCAGAAGGATACGCCTTGAAGGAGTTTCAGAGAGCTGGATTTTCAAAGATAGGGAGGTCAATTATTAAAATGCAGGAATATATGAATGACAAGTGGTTAGGTACACAGACTTTTTTTTTTTTTTACTAAATCCCGAAACATTAGGATGAGAAAGCTCTTTCTGAATCTTGAACGAGATTAGTGTAAGTAAAAAAAAAAAGAAAAGAAAAAAATGTTCTGCATCACTGGACAGGTAATAAATTTGTGGATCTCTTTGTTCCCAAGAAATGATATTGGCATGAAATACTTTGTTAATTTTTATGAAGAGTTTTATTCTTTCATTCACTCAACTTACTGAAGCATCGTCTAAGTATCAAAGACAGTAACAGGTATTGTATGTACAGTAGTAAGCAAGACAGAGCCCCTGCCTGATGGGGTTATAGTCTGGTGAAAAAACAGACATTAAGCAAATACTCACTACAGACACATGTACAAACTGCGATAAATGCTATGAAAGAAAAAAAGTAGAATACTCTGGAGAAATGAAATAGGTGGCCCAGTTGAGATGAGGGGTGAAATGAACAGTGGTCAGAAGTTACTTAGGTGAAAAGCCAGTGGGAAGAGGCAGAGAGAAGAGATGTACAGAGTTCTAAGGCAAGACGGTCTGGACAAATTGAGGAGGCAGAGCCATGAAGCGGCTTAACTCAGATGCCGTAAGGAGGAAGGCCATACCGCTCCCGCGTGGCTGCTGCAGATCCTGAGCGGAGGGGCTGAAACCGACCCGGTGGCCTCTGGTGAACACTGTGGTAGTTGCCAAGGACACATCCTAGAACCTGCCTGGCCTTGCCGAGGGCTTCCTCCTCATTCTGATCAGGGAGAAAGAGATGTAACTAGTCTTGATAGGATGTGGTAAGTACAGCAAGGTCCTGAGAGCACAGAGCTCTGAGAGCCCGCCAGCCTTGCCTTGTGGGGAGTGCTGGAGATAAAGCAAGGTTTTAAAAGATGAGTGAAAGTGGAAGGCATTTCAGGAACAAGTGATACAACGAAATCAAGGTGTGAGGAGCGGCCTGATGCAGCAGTGACAGTGCAGGGTGGGGAGAGTGGTCAGACGAGAAAGCTTTCTGGGGACAGGATCTGTAAGACTTGGGGACTGACTGCTGTGGAGGGGGGAGTGAACAGAGGGGCCAGCATGATACCAGGTTGATCACTAGGGGTGACTGGCTGGCGTGTGTGATGCCATTCACGGAGGCAGCACACATCAGTATGGCAGTGTGTGTGAGGGACAACTGTTGCGTCCCAGCCTGGGCAAGTTGACATGGAGAGAGCTGTGAACTGGCCACGTGGAGAGGGCTGAGGACTAGAGGGAGGAAGAGGTAAGATCAGGCCAGGACCAGGGGCTGTTCATTTCTTGTCTTTTTAATAAACTTTTTATTCTAGAATAGTTTGGGGTTTACAGAAAAGCTGTGAAGATAGTACGGAGTTAGTTCCCATAGTCATACCATTTATTTAGGTCCTGCTTTCACCTCCTTCTTGAGTTTATGCCATATTGGGATGGGTATCTTTGCACAAATATTCCCATGTACATGCACACGTGAGGCTTCATGTGGTTCAAAACCAAAGCAGTATAAAAAGACATATAGTAGAAAATCTTACTTGAACCCCTGCCTCCACCCCCACTGTTCATTCGCACCCCCTCCAGGTAACTGTCTGTTAGTCTCTTGTGTATTGATCTTTCCAGTTTTTAAAATGTAAATACAGGCAGCTAGTAAGAATGTACATTGTATGTTCCCTCCTTTTCTTATATAAAGGTACTGTGTTCTGGATGCTGTTCTGTAGCTTGCTCTTCTGCTGAACGACACACTCTGGAGCTCAGTACAGAACCGCACTGTCTGGGAAGGAGCTGCAGGCCATGTGTGGCTACTGAGCACTTGAAATCTGGCTCCTGCAGTTGAAAATCAGAATCTTAAATTTTGTTTAATTTAAATTTAGGTTTAAAGATGGAAGCATTAAACTCAACCCTGTTGTTTTAGTAGGATTACATTTCAGTTTAACCATTTAAAATACAACATCCAAATTGAGATGTGGTACAAGTGTAAATCACACACCAGATTTCAAAGACTTGGTACAAAAAAAAAGAATGTAAACTATCTTAATAATGTTTTGCAGTGTTTACATGTTGAAATAATGTTTTGATATATTAAGTATTCAAATTTTACTAATTTCTTTTTGTTTTCAAAATGTGACTCTTTGAAAATTTTAAATTACGTATGTGGTTCAAATTATACTTTTGCTGGACAACACTGATACAGAGCATCTTTTTTACAGTTGTGTGGTATTTCGTTGCATAGAGCGACATACTTTAATTAACCAGTCTACTGTTGGTGTGTACTTGAGTTGTTTCCAATCTCTTACTGTTAAAAATACAGAAATGCTTAACCTTGTCCATGCGTCACTTCGTATGTGTGCAGGGTGATCTGTGAAATGAATCCCCAGTTCTGAGGTTGCTGGATTAAAGAGTAAAAGCACTCATAATTTTGATACTGCAGTGTTGCCCTCTGTGCGTAAGAGTTGTACCTATTTGCACTCCTGCTAGCAGTCTGTGTGTGTGCACCAGTTTCCCCATATACTGCCATTTTAAACCACAGTATCTGCATGTTGGGGATATAATAGTGACTATGTTTCTTTTTGCTAATTCTGAGAGAGTTGTAAGAAGAAATCACAAATGATTTACTTAACTTCATTTTCTGTTTTTTTTTTTTAAGAAAAAACCTTTCCTATTGATGATAAAACTCATAGAATCAACATTTTAGAATGGACTCTTTTTTTTTTTTTAATGAAAATTTCAAGGAATTAACCCAGTTTTCCTAGACTACAAATTTCTATGAAGGTTGCAGCTTTCATCATGTTCAGATCTAGGAAGAGAGATTTTGTGAGGGTTCAAGTGGATAAGGATCTTTTTTTTTTTTTTTAAGAGCTGTTGCCTTCTCAGATCCCTCCAGCAGCCTAACACTACAAGGCAGAGGGCAGTCGCATGATTTTGCGTACTGTCAGCTTATCAGTTCCCTGGATGAGTGCTGAACACATTCTAACTAAATGGGCTACTTAATTGAAGAGGTCTGACAATGTAACTGGAGCTTATGAGTGGCCATAATCGTTAGAGCGTCCGTTCTGTTTACTTTATTCATAAGCTGCGGATAAAGTTTATCTTTCCACCTTCAGGATCCAGCTGCTGTCCCTCTTCTGAGACATGTGTGCCCTCTACTGTCCTCTTTGCCTTTTTTGTTTTTTTTAAATTGAAATGAAGAACTAAACATTCACCATCCAAAACCACATTGCTTCAATTTTTCCATTCATGAGAGTCTGAAAATGAGATTCTCATGAAGAGAATTCTCACTGTGTAGTGAGGGATATGGCAGGTAAGTTAATAAATTAGTGTAATATAAACTCATTTTGGCAAATCCTGGAGGCATAGAAATGTATTTTTATAGTATATATGACGATGGGCATTTTTACTATCTTTAGTATTTGATTGATTTTTCCAATATGAGCATGTTAAGCAAAGGAATAAAAGCTGAAACTGCTGACAACGATGCAGGAAGAACACTAGGACACAGGGACTCACTGGAAGGGTCATCATTGGCAGTTGGTGATACTGAGTCATTTCTGTTGTGCTTACGTTACAGAATAAATAGTCAGCTTTCTAATAGGAAGCAGCTGTGCCATAGGGATTCTTCATGTCCCTGTTTGCTTCTGTTGCTAATCTTGCTTAATTATTTTGTTTCAGGAAGGGTTTTCACTCATTGGTAGCAAGAACTGGTTGAAGATTGTAAGACGCGTGGATTGCCTGTTATTTGGAACAACGATAAAGGCAAGATGCTATGTGGCCAACTGTTTTTAAGCAACTGATCATACTCTTCTCATCTTCTGGGTGGGGGCGGGGGTGGGAGCTTCTCTTTGCAGGTGAAATGGTCCTGGGAAGAATACACATGTTTAAGAAAGGTTTGCATCATGAGCAGAACATGACACAAGGACTGCCGAGAGGCAGAGGGTAGTTAGCAGGAGGGTGTTGCAGAAGAGCCAGGGCTTTGATTGGTCTGTCAGTACCTGTCTGACAGAGCCGTGCAGCCATTCTCCATCCCCCAAGTGCAAGTTGCGAGGAGGTGAAGTTTCATCGTTTGTCTTGCTATTTAGATGATAAAAAGGTGTGTATTTTCAAGTGCTTCACTGAATGTCTCTTCTTTTTTTTCTCTTTAATATTAAAAAATAGAGTTTTATTTGCTTTCTAGCTGTATTAGACATAAAGAATAATCCTCATCAAAGAAATATGAAGATTAATCACCTGGCTTATTTTCTTTCAGAAGTAACTCTAAAAACCAGTCTATTAATACTCACTAAGTAGATAATATTGAAATTTAGGTAAAAGATCCTAATTTTTAATGGACTTATAGACTGAGAATTGAAAGAGGTCTTCCAGGGCATCTAACAGGAGAGTCTTTATTAAACCCTCCAGAGGGCCCTCAGAGAATTCAGAGGGTCCATAAGCTGCATGGATTTGCACTGACCTCGAACTGAAATTTACCATTTCCCTCGACTATGAATGCTGGCATCAGACCACAGTAATTTCAGACCTTTGCACCTGTGGAAATCACAGGTATTTTCGTATCGTTTCAGTTGTTTCAGACCTTCAGGTGTTACTCATGCTCATCACTGCCCCCAAGCTGTGGTGGCTGTTAGTCCTGCTGCTAGATCGTTTTATTGAGTACGTTAATAAGGGCATGTATACATTATTAGTTCATAAATTAGTGTTTTAATATTGTAATAAACTATTTCATTATAATTGGTTGCCTTTGTTCTCTTACGTATTTTGTATTAAAAACATGGTTCTGAGAAGGAGTCGTCTGGCTTCACCAGATTGCCAGAGGGGTCTGGAGCACATACTGAAGACATTCAGGAGCCCCGGTTTTCATTTTGCATGTGAGGAAACTGAATGCAACATAGGCCAACGGCCGCATTTGCAGCTAGCTAGCAGAAAACTGGGCCACCCACTGGTCTTCTGACTCCCAGCCCAGGACTGTGTCATGCTGAAGGAATGTGCATGTCTTTTAAAAAGTTGCACAAGGCCATGTCTGATATTTGAGTCTTAATTTTTCCTGATTATGTGTTATTATTAAAATCTTAACTAACTATAAAGAGAAAAATAAAAATCAAATAACTTGACCATTCAAAAATAATCATTATTAATATTTTGAAGTTTTTATTAGGCATGTATATTGCATCAGTTAAAGACAGTATTCAGATGCATGTGACAGAAAATCCAGGTATACTAGCCCCAAAATATAAGGGTTATTTTTTTTCCCACTAAATAAGAAATCCAGAAGCAGGCGGTTGCTGTTGTTGGCTCAGCAAGTCCCCTGGCCGAGCTCAGAGCCTCTGCGGTTCCCTGGGCCTCTCCCTCACATTTTCGGAATGGATGCTGCAGCTCTGTTACATTTCCATTCATGGGAGGCCAGCTTCATCTGTTCCTTTTATAAGGAAAGCATAAGCTTTCCTGTTAGGCCCTCCACCTCCCACAACCCCTGGAAGATGTCTGCTTGTGTCTCATGGACCGAAACAGTGTAATGTGACCATCCCAACCTGCCAGGGCCAGCAAAATGAGTGTTTGACTTTTCCAGCCTCTGATGTGGATTGGCTTCTGGCAATGAACAGTGTCTGCCATATAGATAATTCATAAATTTGGGATTGTGGTATACAGAGTGCTTTGCATCCTGCTCTACATTTGGAACATCGTATGAAGTCATTTCTTAGTCTTTGAAAACATGATTTTTCATGACTACCTAGAATTTTTATTGTTTGGATGCGCCATGATTCAGTTACCTAATTCCCAGTCTTTCACTGTTGTAAAAGTGTTTTGATTTTCATATGAATTTATTTACAGGTTGCTTGAGATAGAAGTGCTAGAAGTATGAATATTTATTTTGTAAAGGTGCCCTCTAGATAAGCTGTCCCTGTTTCTGCAGCAGTAACAATATGTAAAAATGGTCACTCCAGATCCTCTCCAAGAGGGTGTTACAGTTTAAATTTAAAAACTAGTTTCCAGTTTGATAGGCAAAAATGAGCATCTTCCTTTATTTGCGTTTGGTAACTGATGAGGGTGAACATTGTGTGTGTGTTAGCCATCTGTATTCCTTCTGTGAATCACGTGTCTACTGCTGTTGCCTAATTTTCCTCCTCAGAGTCCTTAGACACTCTGTATAGAGATTGCATGTTAAATGCATGTATAGATTACGTGTTATATAGAAAAAAACGTATTTTATGTAGTTAAATAATTTTATCGATGTTGTGTACATACATCTTTCATACATAGATTTTTAAATACTTAGTTTAGGGACCTTTTGCCTATTGTGATTGTAAATGGTATTCTTTTATTTATTTATTTATTATTTTTTAATGGAGGTACTGGGGATTGAACCCAGGACCTCATGCATGCTAAGCATACACTCTCCCACTAAGCTGTACCCTACCCCTGTGAATGATATTCTTTATCCCAAAGATATTTCTAGCTGCTTATTACTGGATTTTTTTCTGAATTATTTTTAATTAGCTTTCTTATTAAACTTTTATTAGCTTTTATAATTTAATTTTTTAATTTTTAGGAAAGTAATTTTATAATCTGCAATGATAATTTATTTTCCATGGTTTATACTTTTTACTTTTCTCACCTTACTGAATTGTCTAGACTTTCCAGAACACTGTAATGGGATGGATATACAGCCATCCTTGACATCTTGCTGACTTGAACGAGAAGTAGTGTTTTGACATTAAGAATATTTCTGGCTGTTGATTGGATATTCTTTACCATGTAAGGGAGAAATTCTTTTAGTTACAGTTTATTAATACATTTATTAGAATCACATACTAAATTTTGACATTGTCAACATCATGGGTTTTTTTAATCCTTTGATTTGTTGATTTGATGTATTAATACCAAGCCAACAGGTTCTCTTTTGCTTTACCTGGGAAGGGTACACGTCTTTGGTCTTTCTTGCTTTGGATAATTTTTAGTTAGCCAAGTATTATGTAACAAACATCACTGTTTAAATTGACGAAAAGAAGTGTTTTGAAATAAAACTTTCATTCCTCTAACAGAAACTTAAATTCTATGGGTAAAAAAGATTATATGTCTTTTCTCTCTGGCCGGAATAAATAGATTGTGTAAGTTCTGCCTACTTGTAAGTTGGGCTTCTTCTTTTCCAGCAATTGTAACCAAAATGCTCTTGGCTGATCGGCTGGCAGTGGACGTATAATTCCCTTTCGTTCAGAGAAGTAAACCTAAACCGCGGCCTCATCCCCAGGAACTCACTGAAGACTTTTTTCATGGTTGTGTTTGGCCTCAACCTGAGTATCACCTCTTCGTTTCAAAGCAGAGAATCAAAGAAAATGCTGAAGTCCCTTCTCTGGTTGTCCTTTTTCCGTATCCCTCCACCCCAGTTTCTGCAGCAGAGGAATTCACTACTAGTGGTGGGGGGCACTGTGTCAGGTGGGGGCCTAGTGATGATGGGACACTTCTTACAGCTCTGGGAGATGCATCTAAAACCAGCAGGGAAATGTGGCCATGTTGTGGGGCTTCTCATGTGTCCTGGCTGCCTTGCCATGTGGTGCTGACTGGGCGCCACTCTGCCATGTGCGCTTGCAACGTTAGCTCTAAAGCCTGCGGCTTAAGGTACCTGCATGGAGATGCTGTTCACCTGAGAGTCAGCATTTGGTGGGACCAGTGCTTCCCCGAAGGTGAAGCCTGATTTTTGTGTGTGTGTACACGAAGATTAGTGTGAAGAGACACGCGCTTGTCCTTAACTTTTCTTTTCCCAAGGAGTCATTGTAAAAGGGAGTTTTCTAGTAGTTGTAATAACTTTAAATTGTTTTGAAGTAGGGTAGGCACAATTTAGCATATAAGCCACCATTTAAAATATAGTAATTTTGAACTAATCTCCTTAGATGGTAGAAACTGGAGACTATATATTTGGGACAGTTCATGGCTGTTGGTATATCCTTGAAAACTTTTCATAACTAGGAGCTCTTTCTGACTTTTAATCAGGGCATAAAATAAATCTCATCAAGATTTTTAACCTGGGAGTCCTTTTTGTTAACCTGGTGGCAGGTTTTCTACTGTGGTGCACCACGACACTGAGGATATAGGATGAAAATGTAACCCATTTTCAGACTTTTCCTGGTGTACCTTGGCTTTATCTTGAGTCCACATGCATTGAAGTGGTATTTCTGTTTTCAGATGATAAGCTCAAATTCTGTCTGAGAATTTTACAGAAGCAAACATAGAGCAAGACAGCAGTTAACGCTACCAGACATATAACCTTCTCCGTCGTTTCTTGAAACTACATTCCAAAGAAACCCTAACTATCCAAACTCATTCTTATGTACACTTACATATGTATAAATTACTTCTAGACAAGTGGTCTGAGATTTGTGCCCGACTTACACACTTAATAATTATGTTTCTACATACAGCTTTCCTCTAGCTATGAGGCACAATTTTTTATGTGACTGCTTCTCAAAAGATAATTATAGGACCATCATGAAAACAGCGAATGCAGAGGTACTTCGCATAGAGGTCCTCGTGTACAGTGTAAACCAGGGGGATTTGGAAACAGCTAATTAATTGTAAACAAGAAATCAGCTCGTTTTTACAGAAGAAGATTCATAGAATTACCAAAAACTAAATGTAGAGTTCTCCTCTCGGTTCTTTCCCCTTCCTCCAGGAAGGCTAGCTTTCAGGGACCCTTGATAATTTGGGGAGTACTCATCCAAGAGAAAAATGGCTAAGGAAATGAGTAGGCAGTATACAAAAGGAAAAATACAAATGACTAATACACATAATAAAAGTAGTCAACCTCACTTACAATCAAAGAAATAAAATTCTCGGATATAAATCTGTATTAGCCTGGTAGATTAAAAAAAAAATTAAGAGTAAGAATCTCCAGTGTTGGAGGGTGCTGGGAAACGGGTAGATAGACTCTTAGGAGCAAATTGGTACTTTCTTGCCCCAGGGCGGTTTGGCATTAGGTAGCAGCATACACGAATCCTTTGAGCAGGTCAGTCTGCTTTTAGGCATTAATGAACAAAAATGTATGTATAAGAGTGATATCAAAGCTTTGGGGTTTATAATAGGGAAAAAAAGAGGTTGGAAATAATTATTTCTCAGTAGGGAGCTAGTTAAAGGGAACATTCTTTAGTCATTAAAAGTAATGACGTATACTATTTTTATACTTATTGTGAAGTTAAAGATTGTGACAAAACAGCAGTGTAGTTTAAATTGTATACATGTAACACATATGGTCTATATATTTTTATATACTATATATGTATATAACCTATAATATACATATATTTATCAGTGTATGTATAGGTTCTAATAGACATATATATGAAAAATATTTCCTTTTCATATTTTTCATTGTTGGAGTGGGCAGTAATAATAGATTACTTTTACACTCAGGGAAAAAATGTAAATGAATTAAAAAATGAAGAGAAGCCAACAGAGGCCGTAAAGGGGCAATGGTGTCTCTTCTAAATGTGATGTCTCACCAGTGCTTAGCCATGCCAAGTTCTCTGTAACCTAAAGATGTGGCTTTGCCTGGTGGTGGCTTTATCTAAAAATTTAAATAGTGTAAATTGTGAACAGGAAAATCAAGAATTTTTGCTTATCGGAATTTACAGGATTTTCTTAACTGTGCTTAGAAGCATTTTCCAGTTAGCAGGGTGATTTATGTACTTAATAAATGAAAAGTGTTGTTACTATGTTAGGTTAGCATGTAAATTTCTTCACAGAAGAAATTGAAGGCAGGTACACAAGGCATGGCGCCCCTGGCTTCCGTGTCCACTGACAGCGCTGAACCGGGCAGAACAGCCGACTAGAAAGAGAGGGAGCTGCTTCCATTCAAATAATGGGCTTGTTGTTATTGTTACAATTCAGTTTTATTTTTAAACTCACAACCAAATAAATTTGATGTTGTTGCCACATTTAAAAACTTTAATTCCATCTCTCCCACATTTGCTGATTTGCCAGGGATTGTAACTCACACAGTAGATTAAAGGCAGCATATGATCTGTGTGTGTGATTTGCACAGGCGTCTGACCTCTTGACGGATTAAAGGGCACTACAGAGATACATTAGCTCTTAGCATCTGCCTGTCGCCTGATCCCCAGTTTTGGTTTTCAAATTCGCTGGCTTGTTTAATGCGGCATGTCCCTGGTTAGCTCTTATTTATACTCAGGTTTGGAAAATCTTGTTGAGCCAGGATTGTGCTCTGTTGTTTTCACTGATTTTCTACCTGAGGAATTAGACAATATGAAATCTTTGTTCCAAAGACAGAACATGGATCTTTTACTGCAATCAGTGTAGCAGCCGTCCTGGTCTTATGATGTGGGCTGTTCCATTTTTTCTCATGGCAGTTCCTTTAAGGAAATGAATTCCGTGTGAGGAACTGCTCCCAAAAGGAGGAAGAAAACTAGTTGTTGGCTTTTCTTTACCCGCATCAACAATCTGGGGTAACTGCTCCCCTGTGTGTACCTCTTTCCCTGCAAACAAAGGGAAGACCCCCAGTAAGTAAAGGTAAAGTGATACGACAAGGCTCACTGAGGATAACTTTCGACTTGTCAAACAGAACAAGAGCCGTATGTTCCGGGTGCAGTTTGGTGGAGACTCGAAGGCGCGGGCGCTGGAACACTGCTGCGGCTGCGTGCAGGCCCTGGCCCAGTACGTGCCCGTCCAGGCGCCGGACGGAGTCGGCCCGCGGCTCGGGCCGCATCCTGACCCCCTGAGGGCAGGCCCGGGCCCGAGGGAGGGCTGTGTGTGGAGCGTCCCACTGCAGCATGGGGTAAGTAGGCAAGGGTGCTGGCGGGGTGAGGCATCTGGTGGCATCATGCTCTGTGGGGGCCCAGATCACCCCATTTAGTAGGTTAAAAGATATCTAATGTTGGTTATTTTTAGGAAGTATAATTGGCTTACAGTACTGGTTTCAGGTGTTTCTGTACACTACAGAATCACCACCACAATGTGTAGTCACCACCTGTCACCACACGGCTATCACGGTGTCTCTGACTACTTCCTGTGCTGTGCCCTGTTTCCCGGTGCCTTGCTTTTTGCAGGTGGAACTCGGTGCCTCTTAGTCCTTTCACCTGGTTTGCCTGTCTCCCCCCGGCTCCGGTGCAACCACCGGTTTGTTCTCTGTATCTCTGAGTCTGTTTTATGTTTGTTTTGTTTTTTAGATTCCACATACTTCATTGTGCGTGTGTGTACCTCATTTCTGTATATATTCCGTTATGTGTGTAGACACACACACACACACCCATCTTTATCCATTCATCTGTCAGTGGACGCTTAGGTTGCTTCTGTAGTCTGGCTGCTGTAAATAATAATGCAGTGAATACAGGGTTGCATATATCTTTTTGAAATGGCATTTTTGTTTTCTTTGGAAGAATACCCAGGAGTGGAATTGCTACATCGTATGCTAGTTGTTTTTACTTTCTCTTCAATAAGTGGCGTTGGGGAAGCTGGACCACTTTCTCATACGATATACAAAAATAAAATCAAAATGGATTTAAGACTTAAATGTAAGACGTGAAACCGTAAAACTCCTAGAAGAAAACACAGACAGTATACTTTTTGACATGGTCTTAGCAATAAGTTTGTGGGTCTGTCTGCTCAGGCAAGGGAAACAAAAGCAAAACCAAACAAATGGGATGGCATCAAACCAAAAAGCTTTTGCACGGCAAAGGAAACTGGTTACAGAACGAAAAGGCCCCCCCCTGGTGAATGGGCCAAGATACTTGATGACGATATATCTGAAAAGGGGTTCATATCTAAAATATACAAAGGGCTCATATCACTTGACATCAAAACAAACAAACAGTTAAAAGGATGGGCAGAGGACCTGAGTAGCCATTTTTCTGAAGACGGCATGCAGACGGCCAACAGACACAGCTTAGCGTCACTCATCATCAGGGCAGTGCAGATCAAAGCAACGAGGTGGCACCTCACGGCTGTCAGAAGGGCCGTCATCAAGAAAACAAGGTGTGGAGGGAAGAGGACCCTTGTGCACTCTTGGTAGGAATGTAGGAGTGTTGCAGCCACTGTGGAGAACAGTGTGGAGATCCCTTGGGTCAAAGGACTTTAATGCGACAGTGTGAAGGGTTCATTGCTGCGATCTCATGTTCGGTGTTGCAGGTAACCTTTAAGAAATGACCGCTTGCTGAGTTGTGGTGTCGTATCAAAGAATTCCTGCAGTAACCTGGAGACACTCTTAAAAGAACTCTGCCTTTTCCATCTGTATTATCTATGAGCAGCCAGGTTTTCTTCATGTGCTGCAGCCAGAGCAACATGTGTCAGCAGCTTGAATGCAGAGTGGACAGGAGAGTCAGCTGGACATTAAAGAGATTTGTAAAAATGAGGACACTTTTGTGTTAGGAAATAGTTGTTCTTCAAAAAAAAAGTTTTCACTATTGACCTATATAATGGGTTTATTAATTTTTAAATGAATTAATATTTAAATTTTTTGTTTTAATTTCTAACATATAAATATCAGATGTAACTCAAACAAAAGCTGTTTTAGAGCCTCAGTAATTTATGAGAATGTCAAGGGGTCTTGTGATAAAAGTCTGAGAATCGCTGTTACAGAATTGCTCCTGGAAGCACACACTCCAGCCTGCCTTTGGCATTGTTCCTAACGACGTTAGCACGAGCATCTGCGTCCGCTCTGGGGCGAAATTCCCCAGTTTCAAGCTGGGTTTTTTATTTTCTACTTTAAGCAGTGATTTTCCAAACCCGGCTTCCGTCACTTCAGCCTGTTAGTCCCCCGTCACCTGCTGGGCCAGGACAGTTCGTTTTTGCTGTTTCATCACCAGGTTTCTTGTCGTTTGTAGTTGACCTAGGGCGAACACGGATTTTACATCATTTATGATGAGATATTTTTATTTAAACAAGTGCTAGATGATTTCTTCTAGACTATGTTTATTTGCCAAATCCGATTTTAATGTTTTAGAATGCTTTTCCTTCATCTGTTTCTGTGTGGTTTTTTGTGACGATGTCTTAACACGAAAGCTGCTTGCTTACGAAACCCTAGGTCTAGTTTAAAACATTTTCGCCTCATCAGCTCCTGCTGTGTTCTCTAAGAGTCCCCTCTCTGCAAGTGAGGTGGAGTGGTTTATGACAAGGTGCTTCGTTGCCTATGATGATGTGCGCCTTAAATGGATCTCCTTTCTCTGTGGTTTCATCGACTAGTTGTTAGATTCAGGTTATAGTGCCCAGTGCATGGGGTGCCACAGGAGCCACAAAGGCCCCAGGATTTGGGAGCTGGGTTTGGAGTGCCTCATAAAGGTAATGGTGACACACCAGGCTAGAACTAGACACGGTTACCCGAGTACGAAAAGAAGAAGAGGTGTACTAGGCGGTACCAGGTACAGCCTGGGGGCTGTGAGCTGCAGTGGCCGATGAAGGCTCCAGTTCTCTGAAGAGCTGGTCGCAAGAACTGAGGTAGAAATAGCCCCACAGTGGCTGGAAACCTGCCGTGTCTGTTCCCAGTTCCGTATCGAGGGCTGCTCTGACCTTTGGTTGGGCGTTCTCAGTGGGCGAGAGGCATGGTGGTGTCCACAGACGGCCGGCTTTGAAATCAGAACAGACCTAGGTTTGAACCTTGGCCTGTGAGTAGCTACCTGATGTCATGCAAGTCACTGAATGTCATCTGTGAAATGGGGAGACTGCGGTTCTGCCCGTAAAGCCCCTGGCGCGGCCCCTGGCAAACATCTAAATAACACGGGCCTTTATTACTGGGTCGCCAGTGCCGTCCCCTTTCAGGTCCGCCCTCCCCTGCAAATGAACACATGTGCATCCTGGTCAGTTCCAAGCAAGGGTCAGGGCCCCAGAGCCAGCAGGGCCGTGACAGGACGGAGTGGCTGCGGCTGCAGAGCAGAGGGCAGGGCAAGGCTCCTGCGTTGACTCCTCGGAGTGCAGGCGTGGTGAAGCGCACTGAGAACGCCTGGTCCGTCCCCCCCCCCCCCCCCCCCCCCCCCGGTGACAGCGTGCGCCCAGGGTCCCCTGGCTGCGGCCGCGCGAACCTGGTATCGTGCTCCCGTCCCCGGACTCCAGCTCAAGGGGCGCACGCTCTGCCAAGTTCTCGTCAGCTTGCTGCTCTCCTAATTCAGGTGTATCTTTTCCCCAATACCTGTCTTTTTTGGGTCTAAAACAGTTCTCTTCTTGGCAAATAGAATTCTGTGTCTTTCTATTTCAAGTTGAGTCATTTCCTGGCTCGTATTTTGTTTTTACTTCTCTTCAGCCTTGTAATTTTCCTCACTGTGGCCTAACCTGGTGCTTCTCTACCTGAGGGCTCCTAAGGCAACCCAGCCCACCCGGGGACGGGGGCAGCGCCTGTGAGCACCGGAAGGCCAGAAGCAGCAAGCCGCCGGGAGCTCACTCCTGTGCGCCTGGAACCTTCCGTGTCTGAGCATTGGGGCGGAGGACCGTCTGTCCAGGAGCCGCCCCGCCAGCCTCCGGCGCTCCTGTTGCGCTTTGCTATAGCGCAGCGTGAGCGGCACGCGGATTTGGTTGATGTCTCCCTCAGTTGTGTATAGAACGCGGTGTGAGCTGGGCTGACGCGCACCCTAGGGGAGACACCAGACACCAGAGCTGGAAGCGGCACTGGCAGCGGAGCCTGACCCCTCTAGGTGAGGGAACTGGAGACGTGGGCTTGCCTAAGGGCTCCGCGCTCATTAGCGCCCCTCCTTTCGCTCATGTTTATTTTGGTATCTTGACTGGTTTTCTCTTCTCTTTGTTCTTTCCCTCCTCTCTGCTCCCCCCCCCCCAAGTTTTTGATGCTTCCAGGTCTGCATTTCTGCTAATACCCACTAACTAGCAACAGCCAGCCTCCGTGTGGGACAGGACTTCTGGCAGGCAGAACTTGGCTCACGATAGACACACCTTCCCAGGGAGGGCCTTGGTTCCTCCCTGTGCGACAGGACCAGCTCACACTTGGGGTGGGAACACCTGTCGGAGGATCAGCACCACGTCAGCCGCGGGCACCCAAGACGGCCAGGCCTGCAGCCCTGCAGCTAGGACGAGGGGTGGGGGAGCGGCTGTGGAAGTTGTGCTTTCAGGCAGAAGCAGCCCTCAGAGCCCTTTACGCCTCCAGGCCTCCTCCTCCACCTTGTTCACCATATCTGCCTAGAAAATAGACCGTGCTCTGCCCGAGAACCACCCCTCCTGTAACTGGTTCCTCTGATACCGCCGTGGGCTCCGGGGCATCCCTGCACGTGGTGCTCGGCACGTGCACCCCTCCTGCCTCCCTCCCTGTGACCTGAAGCCCCACCTGCATTCCAGCACCTTCTGGGTTGCATTCTCATCGTCGTCTTGCTTTCTGGGTTCTTTCTGGGCTGTGGGTTCTTGAGGGCCTAGACCTCTACTTTGTTCTCTGTGGCCCCTTCCCTTTATCACCCCAGTGTTTAGTATGTAGTAGCAGAAATATTGTTGAATGAAGATATCCAGGAATTTTACGAACAGAACTCATTCCCTCAGAATGTCGAAAACGAGGTTTTAAGTTTTACCAAAAACATATGGTTCATCTTGCAACTATAGGGTTTTTTTTTCCCATTTTGCTTTTCTGCAATGAACATGTATTACTTGAGTAATAATTTTCAGGAGGTGACAAATCATGACCATCAGAAGCTCGGCACTGCCCCCCAGTACTAGCACATGGTCCTGGGCTGGGCCTCTGAGGACAGAAGTTAACACTGCGGTGCCAGCCTGTCGGACACCGACCAGGTACAGGGCAGGCGCCTCTGATTTAAATTCTGTCTGTACCTTGACTGTGGTAAGTCCAGTAACAGCCAAGCTTAAAGTAGGATATATTACACCGACGATGATTTTCCCAGCTTTACCAATTTTTTCTTACTGTGAACATGAGTGCCTGTGTCTCCATGCCTGTAATGTGTACGATCATGTTCAGCCAGTCTCCTGATTCGGTTGTTTCACTGCAGTCACACGGGCACCCGGAGCAGCAGCAGGGGGCACCGGCCGGCTCGAGCACTCCAGGAGGAAGGACCTCGCTCACCTGGTTGGCTCAGGTAAGGCCTGTTTCCATGTTCAGTTTTATCAGGAAAAACAGTGATTCTAAAGAATCTGTATCCCTGTGTCCGCTCCTTTGTTCTGGAGCAGTGACTTCCAGTGTTCCCTAGAAGGCGGTTAGAGATGGACAGGCACTTGGCTACCCTCGTGTGGGCTGCGGTGGCACACGCTGGAGCGCCGGTCTCCCGAGGAAGTGAAAGAGAAAGAGTGGTCTGCAGCGTCGGCCTCTAAGTGTGAGAGAAGGAATTTATTCACCACTTTCCCAGAAAGAGGAATAAAGGGAAGAGTTTCTATTTACTTTTGGAAATGAAATTTGGGAACTAGCCTAAGACAAGTATCAATTTGAATTTGGAGCCGGATCACTGCCTAGGGCACATAGTCAGTGGGAGGCTCTCAGCTAAGGCTGTGGGCAGACCCGAGAGGATTCAGCTCTGTCGCTGCAGACCCGGTTTCAGGCATGCCCCCCTGCCCCCTGCAGCCCGCCGTTTCCAGAGAATCCTGCAAAACTGTCCACTCAGGCTCAGGGTGCCGAGGCCTGCCCTGCCGGGAGCGCCTCCACGGTGGCCTCCCCCTCACTGTGTTCCCTGCAGACTCACAGTAGTTTATGCTTTCCACAGAACTCTGTGGAATTCCTCAGTATTCAAGGATGAATTGCCTTTTAAATTACCTACTAAACTGTGCCAACAGTGGTGTAATTAAGAAAGGAAATATGGGTGTTTTCTTCTGGCTCACCACTCACTCAAAATAAATGGACAATCATAGATTAAAACCTTGAGAGGTAAGAAGACTAAGAATTCATGTCCGTTTCTTTAATAACTCAGCAACTATGACAGAAAAAATTTTAAAGCCTCCTTGTCCAGCAGCAGGGCAGACTTCATAGTGCCCAGTCCTTAGCTTCGTATCTGCACTGGGGTTAGAGGTTAACTGAATCAGAGTGGCTCAGCCACAAACAACATGAGCAAGGCAGGGTGTGATGTCCTTATTCAGGAAGTGTCCGTTGCTATAAAAAGTATACCTTAGCCCAGCTTACTAACATCCTACAGAATCATGGATCAACAAGAAAAAGCACCAGGCTAGGAGCTCAAGTCGTTCTATGAATATAAATTGGTAAACCTCTGAAAGCAATTTAGCAATACAGATAAAATTTAATGTTGTATCTTATTACCTATAATTCCATTTCATCTGCACAAATACACATATAAGGATGTCTTCCCGTGTTCTTTATAGGAACAAAATTGGAAACAACCTAATTGTTCACTTGATTGGATGCTGAGTGGTTAAAGAGCGCTGTGACCACAGTAGGATAAACATGCAGCCAGTAAAAGTGACACGTCTCCACCTGTTGACATGGAAAGATGCTCATAGTACATTAAGTTTTCAAAAGGCTACAAAGCATGTATGCTTTGATTTCCGTAGTAAACACACACACACAAAGTAAGTTTGGCAGGAAATCCACTAACACGGTAACTTTGGCTCTCACTGGGGAACAGGGCTCAATTTCACTTCATTTTCCTCTTTCTACCTTTAGATAGAGTCTGAAAAGCTGGCTTGAGTTTAGAAAAGTCAGTTCTATTCTATTCTATTGTAGATCCCAGAGAAAGGTCAGTTGTATACACACACACCAAACCGTGCCGTCCACAGGAAGGTTAGAAAACCGCCCACCTGACAGTTACTGGGAAGGCTGGACAGGATGACTGGAGTCACAGCCCCACACAAGGTGGGCCACACAGCCGGAGGCCGCCTCCCTCACGGCAGACTGTGGGCCCGGTGCCGCAGTATCTTCCAAAGTGCCAGGCGCAGTCGGACTTCTGTTTGGACTCCCCTAATATTTAAATACTGGACTTTAAAATACTACTGGTTACCAGAGCAGACAGACAGATGGCAAAGAAGCTTGTGAAAAATGCTATTATGTGACTTCATTTATATGACACGCTGGAAAAGGCAAAACAATAAAATGTGGAGAACAGATCATGGCTGCCAGGGGTTGAGGGTTCAACAACAGGAGCACGCAGCACGAGGGGATTTCCGGGGGATGATGGAAATGTTCTGTCTCGACTGTGGTGGTGATTCTGTGCCTCTGTGTGTCACACCTCACGGACAGGACCAGAACAAGGCCTGGTGAGCGAGTCATGTCCTTGGGATGGTCAGTTTGTGACTCTCTTTATTACATTCAGAGCCCAGTTTCCATGTGGTAAACTGCTCACATCCCTTCCCCCACCTATGAGGTGGGAAAGCGGACTGAGAGAGGGGAGTTCATTCACTGATAGGCTTATCAATCACAGACTTTCCAGCACCGCATTCTTCATTAAAGCAGGATCTTAACCGTGCAAATTATTTCACTAACATACTTGTATCCTTAAGTATTTCAAATCTTTCTCACTTCCTGGATGTACCTAGAAACATCATGTAGCGGGACTCTGAAAAGCCAGCACTAATTTCGGTGTCTGTTTCTTCCTTCTGTCTCCCGCTGTTCGGGCTGTTCGGGCTTCCTCCTGTACCTCTGATGACCAACTCTTCTGCAATCCCCACAGTCGCTGCTGGCGTCAGAGGAGCCGGCGCTCGGTTGTGCGCTGTCTGCATGGAATGCAGAAGAGTTGGGCCCCTTTCTCCGCTTGTGCCTCTTGGATCAGAACTTCCCAGCATTTGTGGAAGAGGTGGAAAAGGAACTAAAAAAGCTGATGGGCTGAGGAACTAACGTTCTGTGTACATACGGGACTGAGGAACTTGAGAGCATTGGAAAAATGCTTCCTCCTAAGGTTAAAGAAGATACCAGAATAAAGAGAATTATTCCAACACCTTTTATCAATGGTTTATTTTTAAAAACAGGTGAATCCACTTTATTATACATCATTGCACTTCAACAATTACACAGAACACAGTACATGCATCTACCGTTACGTACCGCGTGTGAGCACCCTGCCGGGTGAGAAAATCTACACTCAGCCGTTAAATTAATGAAAAAAATACAGTGTCAACTCCAAAGTGTAACTAGTTGCATAGAATACCATGCTATATAACATTTCAAGGTCATTGAAAACAGAAGGTAAATTATAAAAGTTTGCCTTAATTGAATGTACAGTAAGATTCAACACATCAGTGCAAAAGGATTTAGGAATTTACATGATTTAACAAAAGAAAAAAAATCACTTAAAAAGCAATCATACATATATATTGCAATTCATTATATCCATTCAGTGGACTGTTCCAGCTTATCAAAGTCATAGGTTAAGCCCTTAAAATTAGATTTCAGTTTATATTACTCATCTCTACGTACCAGAACTGCACAATTTCCTCATCTGACAACATACAATAAGGAATGAGTATCAGCAGCTTAAAAATGAAACAAGCATCATTTTATTTTGGATTTCTCCCATCCCAAAAATATAAATATATATATATATATATTTATATACTGTATATATCTGTAGGTTTTGCTGTACTTTACAAAAATGTATCACTAGATGGCAGCAGTGCATTTTAGAGCTTTGCCAATTGAACAGCTGCATTAAGTAAAAAATGGCGCATGCATGATCTGATGATCCTCAGAAGAACTTTTCACTTCTATTTAAATATTTTAACAAAGGGGGAAAAAAAGCAACATTCACAGCACATCAAGCCCAAAATAGTTTACACCTTCTACACCGAAGCATTGTTTAAAATGTACCTGGCTAGGTCACCCTTACAGGAGAGGCTAAATAAGGCATGCTTTAGACAGTCGTCATGGTGCTGCTCACTTGAAAGGGGAAAGAACCAAAGAGTGGTCCAAGCAGAAAATTTAGCAGGTCATGTTGCCACCAATTTCAGGAACCTAAAGACCTGCAAAGAAATAGTATTTAGAAATTAAAAGAGAAAATGCAGTGCCATTTTAAGACTCTGCCAAGTACCACATAAAACCAAAGCCCTGGTTCAAACAGCATGCTCAGGGATGTGGTGTGAAATTCTGATCTCCATGTGCCTGACCAGAAGGTGCTCTGGCCCGGCGCTGCCTGGCCACCATCTTGCTTTGCCCTCAGAAGTAAAGTGGGACCAAGTGGTCTCTGGGGACAATCCACCTAAGAAGGTGACAATTTAATTTTTACCTCTTTTTAAAGATACGTTAGAACTGGTACAAAATATTTATTTTGAAACATACATATTCTGAAATCGCATTTATATAAATAAGTGAAACTCAGCTGAAAATGTTCCTTTCCAGCTGCTACAACTGGACAGACAGAACTCGTTCCATCATTATCAGCTGCTCTGAAATGAACTAAAAGATCTCACAACGTAACACCAACTATCAAAGAATTTGTAACAAGGTCAACAGGGCACATTCATTTGAATATAATTTTTAAAACTTCTAAAGGCCATACTTACATTACGAGCAGTACTTAGTTTGTGTTTCTCTGGCGCAAGTTTTTATCTTTGTGATTGTTGGTAGAGTTGGTTTTCCTTTGGAGGAAGAATTGTATTACGAGAGTGAAACTCAAGGGCAGCAGCAGCTTTTGAAAGTACAACCCACGGAAATACAGCGACTCTCACTTACTGCCACCCCTGGTGTAGTCAGCAACTCTACTGCACAAGATTTACGCGTAAAACTATTCCCGCTGTGAAGTGCCTGCGCACCTGAAACCAGCAGGCCCTTCTGACTCCCAAGGCAGATGATACACAGGTAGCTTGACTATAAAGGTGAGACAGTAGTTTCTCTACTAACCACCACTGTCGAATGATGATGAATTGTATACAGACAGTGCTGTGCCCTCTGGCATTTAACTAATGTGGGCACTGTTTGCTTGCCTCTGACTCCTTAGTCCCGAGCTCTCAGATTCTGCTAATCTTGGATTGATTCAAACTTTGCAGTCTCGGATACATGCGATTGTTAACGGAGCCAGTTTATCCAGCTTGGTATTAACTTTAACAAAACCTGAAGTCTCAAATATACTGGTCGTATCCCCAATTTAAGCAATATGGGATGTGCAAAATTTTAAACTTTTTTTTTGCATGGTATTCCACTTTATATTGCTGCTAAAAACAAAACTGTACAGCCTGTCCTGGGAATCAAATGGCCGTCAGTCAGCTCCATGTTTGGCTACAAAGTCTACGCTGCAGCATTCATTTCCACTGTCCTCCCCTACAATCTCAGCTCCTCCCTTTGATTAAACTGCAAATACAAAATAACTCTACTCAATCAACATCCAATAAAGTACTTACATTGGCCCAGCTGGTTCATCGTCTACACAGGTGTTCAGTTTTTTAATAATCCATTGAGAGACAGGAGGAGAAAGGAGAAAACTGTGAGACTCTGCATAAGGATTAATAGAAGAGCATACAGCAAGTGGCAAACATGGCTACTCATAGCATTTATTCAAGGCCATTCCGTCTGGAGGTGCAAAACACTCATGGAGTTATTTCTAGGTTCAAGTTTTTAATGGCAGGTATGTTGTTTCAATGGTTTTAGTTAACACTTTGAATGCTTGTCATGAAAAACTGCAACTGTAGCGGACAGATCGGCTGCAACGTCATTATACTCATCCTGTCCCCAAGTTCCAGTGGTTCACTCTTAAATAGATGAGAAGACAAACCAACATTTCAGTTGTAAAATCCTGCTGTTTGTTTTCTTGTGGTGAATGCATGCAGTTTTGGCTCAGCCCTGCAGTGTAGATGGATGTGTATGTTCTATACATTTAGCTACACATCCTCACTTCCCCAAAGGACACTGTTCTTGCTGTTTTGTAATGTTTAGGAGAGTCTTTCGTCTGGAGAATGAGACAGAGGAAGCCACAATAGTTCAACCTAATGCTGGGTCAGCCAGGCTGGGCTACACCAGCCACAAGTGTACACATACCAGAGGATGTTCTGGGACAGACTGGGGAAAGCTGAACAGTGGTGTCATCCCTCCAGAAAAGACTTCAGACAGAAAGACAGGCTCACTCTTGGGCCTTGGCCAAAACCAGAACCCAAACCCTGATGAGCCACGAGTTCTCTCTCTTTTTTTTTAATCAAAAAGCTTATGTTATCTGAGTTTAGGTGCCTTCTTAAATTGATTATTTTATGATTCTGATTTGTAAGTTTTTCTTTCCTGTTTCAACTAAGGGCAACTTGGTCCCCTTTAATCAGGGGATTAAATTTAATATATATATATTTAGAATGTTGGGTTTTTTAAGAGCCCACAAAAGGGAGGGAACAAGTAAGTGCTCTTAGTTCCTTTTTATTTTATGGAAGTCAGGTGGACTAAATGATTCAGAACGGTTTGATTTTACTGAAGGCTTCTAGAAAAACTCTCAGCAGGATTCCACAAGGGGCTTGGTGCACATGAAGCAGTCATGGAGATCACAGCCTCGTGTAGGCATCCGCGGGGCACGCGTCAGGAGTAATGTCTGTCAGAGGGAGACATTGCTCCACCTGTTCCTTCGAGGCAACGGAGAGGCAAAGCCACCACCAGCACACACAAGTGACTGGAGCAAAATAAGATTTCAAAAACAAAAACAAAACAAAAACAAACTAACCACGAACCAACGACTTCTCAGCCAAAACAACAGGCTAGCGACACACCAGTGTCCACAGGATTCTACTACCAACGACAGTGCACTGTCACACAGCACAGAGGGCAAGCTAGGACTCGGGGACACCCACGACACCTGTGCGCTGTGCACACAGTGCAGGTACACGAGGACATCGGGCACCGAGACACACGAGCCCAGCCTGCATCGTCCCTCACCGCAACACCCTAATGCTCTCAGCGTCCCAGCCAAGCCAGCTCAGCTACATGCTAGCAACTAAGCACTTCAGGGACTTAAAGGAAAACACACAGGAGCAAACTTAGAATATTTTTAGTGCTCCGAAAATACAAAATTCTAAAACAAGATAGTAGATTCAAGAATATCATCAATCTACTCCCAACTTGATGAGAAAAAGCAGGGGAGGGGGAATCGCAATAGCCAAGCTAATCTTTTCAAAGCTTAACGCGGTCAGCACCAACCCAAGCACTTGGCACCGCGAGCTTTCCTTTCTTCGGTAGTGGGGGGACATGTACGCCCTGGCGCCTGGCGGGTCACATCATCTTCCAGCCCAAAGAGCCAGTAACGTGCAAAGGGCTATACGTGAGGGTCTGAGCGACACTGGCCCTGGTGTAGCTGCCATGCCTGCAGGTGGGAGCGGCTGCTCTTCACGCTGGGGTCTGCACCCCAAGAGCCACAAGCCCCTTCCTCTCTCTCCCCAAATCCATTTTCACATTTACAAGGAACAAAGAAAAGAGCCTGGCGTTTCCCACTCTCCTGGCCTGCATCGCCATCTGCATCAGCACTCTCCCTTTACGGGTCAAACAAAAAACAACTTGACCTCCAACGGGGAAATCAGGAGAGAGAGAGAGAACAGAACTACAGAAAAAAGGTACGAAAATCAAAGTAAATGAGGATTAAACAGCAAACTGAAATCCAAATTAGTTGTGAAAGTGAATGAAGTAAACTTGAAGAAAAGTGTTAACATTATGAACTGTGCATCGTATAGACTGAAGCGGAGATTAAACAAACTCCAAAAGCATGCATATCGCTCACTTACCACCATGTTTTAAGGGTTTGATGCAATTGAGGGGGAAAAAAAAGAAGTCATAGTAACCGACAGGTATCAACATACTCCCAAACCCTCAGGCCACAAGACAGCCACTTAAACGATGACTGTTCTCTCCACTGGGTATTGCTCACAGCCACTGGCTCGGTGAGAGGAAGAGGGCTGGGGGAGAGTGGGGACAAGATGCTCTGGAATCTGTCTATGAGTGAAGTTCCTGGTGGAGCTGCTGCACACCCTGATCCACCTGAATGTTTGTCTTCCCAACCGAAGGCACTAGCGCCCTCACTCCACTGAGCTGCCTCAGACTCTGGAAGGGCGCTCTGCGATGCCTTTAAGTAACAGGATACCTGATACAATACCACCTCCAAAGAGATGGCTTTGAAGTCAAAATGAGTTGTCTGGTCAAAGCTCCTCCTTCTCTGCCTTATCCTACTTAGGGTGGGGTTTTATGGTTTCTAAACCCACTTAAATTTTGCCTGATCTCAGCAGAGAAGCAGTAAACCCAAAAGAGATTAGCAGTTACTTCCTATTACCTTCCTTGTTTGGTCCTACTGTATTTTCTTCATAAGGTAACTTGTTACTGACGCAGAATGACCCCTGGTTAAGAAACAACAAATGTGTGTTTTGCTTGTCATTTTAAAAAGTCACATTTCTTTCCCAACATTCCTAGCCTGTTGTAAAGCTTCATCTACTACCGATGTGTTGACCAGCTAATCGGTTTTGGGCTATTGAGAATAGCTCTTAATTCTAAAGCGTCTAAATCAGGCTGGAAACATCAGAGCTACTAAGAATGGTTCCCACAAAACCTCAGATCCTTCTCCACCAGCAACTTGAAGAGTCCCCTTACTTGCTCTCAGAAGTTACTCCCCTAGCACGAAGGCAGAAAGCTCTTTGATGCCACTGCTTCTTTTCTTAAATCAGCGCCTGTTGTTTTCATTCAGGGTCACTAAAATGTACAGAACTGAAGGCCCCAGCAACTCAGCAGGTTTACGCCCCATCTCCCCGGGGGCTCAGTCAGCAGGGAACCAACACTGACGGTGTGCTCCAAGCATTACGTCCGGCAGTGAGATGGACGGGAAGGCTAGAGGGATCTGAATCTTGGTCTTTTTAGAGAATTACCTATCTAACATTTTCAGTGTATGCAGTCAGGAGGTGAGTAAAGTGAAAAAACAAAAAAAAAGTGAAGCCCTTACTTGGCTCCTGTTACTGAAAACACTGAAGGTAAAAGGTGTTATGCAGATGACCTGCCTACAAGACAACTCCCCGGGGCACGATCCTCAGAGACCGGAACAGAGGCCTAAACGGTCTGGATGTGAATTTCACTGACAAGATGTCCTGAGTATAGGCCGGGAGACAAAAAAGTCAAGGGCCTTTTTTTTAAATCCTGGAAGCAGCTAGCCCTTAACCCTAAGTACCATCTGTGTGAGAAAGCTACAGCAGTACGTGCTTTGCCAGTAGAACACGCTCAGGCTGAATCACACTGTTTCCGTTCGTACGTTCTGATACCTTTGCACTGTCCCCGTAGGGCTTTGTTGGAGTAAGGGGCTGAGTTACCAGAAACTCACAGGGTGCCTGAACATGAACACGGTGGGTTTTATGTGCAACTTTTTCATTAAAAAAAGTTCAAGGATTCAGAAATAAATCACTGGTGTATCTTGATAACAGAATACTCATTTGGCAGAGAAAAAGCATGTCAGACCCATAAAACCACTAGTTTTCACAGTGGTATAAAGAAATCAACACAGAGCCATAAATGGTTATCTGACAGATAAAAATCATCACCTCTAAAGCTCCAAACTTGCATCAGATACAATGTGCTGCTTCGTCCATTCCAAAAAGGAGAGTACACGTTACACCTGTGTGTAAATCTGGGGACGGGCACGTGGGAGGAAAGCCTGTGAGGTGAGTCTGCTCCTAGGGGGCCTGCGCAGGCGCTGAAGGGAAACTGGCTAAAGGAAAAAAAAGACGCTGCATAAGGAAAACTCACAGAAGAACAATCAACTTTTTAAAAAGTTACTTCCAGGAGAGGAGAAGCAAAAAGGGCAGGTTGGAGCGGGGCACAGGAGTCCAGAAGAGTCTGAGAGAAGGAGGTGGAGAGACAAAGGAGCAAACTATGGGATGGACTGCTCGAGCAGGAGCAGGGATGTGGTGAAGAGTGGCTCCTGGACCATGCTGGCTGTCAGGAGGGGCGGAGAGAAGGCAGACACTGCAGTGACTCCAGCATCCCCGGTCGGTCACCTCGATTCAACAACAACAGCAAAGTGGAAGCTGCCTGCAGTACAGTATTCTTCTAAGACACTAAAGCATGGAGGCTCTACTTCGCACTTACCCTGCAGTCATCTCTTTTACGTAGGATTCATTCACTGTCTATGATAATTTAGCTCAAAAGAGGTATTTTTCCTCCAGGAAGCTGTTCAGATTTGCTGGCCACAGATGTCTCCTGTAACAAACTGGTCTCCATTTGTGTTCAACAGCCTTGGGATTCTTGAAAAAAAAAGACAGCTGCTTCCCGGGGCAGATGCCTGCGCTTGCCAGACAGAACCAATACTAACCAGACCTAACTTGATGGCATTCCACATACACTGGGATAGCAGCCTGGTCAATGAAGAAGCTTCTACAAAGACCGAAACCTCCAACAGGGACAGGCTAAGCCAGTGGGTCACTCTGCCAAGAGAGGGACAGGCAGCCTTGTCTTAAAATAAATCAGGTTTTGAAGCGCATCCGACCTTTTCCTGACTTTTTGCATCTCAACCTTTCCAAAGGGAAAGCTAAGAAAGGTGGTATTTAGCAAAGCAAAAGCATTCAGAGGGGATGGAAAAGCTCTTTTCAGAAGTGAGGCATAATTGCTCCTAAAAAACATACACAGGAAACACTGACAGGCAACTCTTCTCCTTTACTCTCAGATCTAAACATAGGTCCTCTGCCTTGGGAACCAATTTGTAGCAGGAAAGAGAAATTTAGAGAAAAAAATGTTATGCATATAGTGGAAATCTTAAGAAAGCAGTTTCGCTCCATAGGATAGCAGTTCTGTGGACCGAGGAGGAGGAAAGTAAGAATCCCAGGATGCGCTCACGTTTCAGGGAATGAGCCCACTTATCTACAAAGGCCCACCTGCTTCCAGCTGACGTCCATCCCATTCCTGTCTAGTTCATTGCTGACCTGCACATTTGGATGGAAATCCACCAGGTCTCCCCAAATACATCGTTCGTTTCAACAAAAAACCTTTTCACCAGCCTCACTACAGCACTCCCTCTACCTAGTACAGACAAAAGATTTAGGAGCGGCTGAAGGAAAGGAAAAGAAGGGGAAGTGACTGCTGCTCTCAAACACGTCCTTCCGGAGAATCTGAAGCCACCGTCACGGCTTCCGGGCTGCACCCTTTCTGCGGGAGCACCAGACCTCCCTTAGCGTTCTCCACGGACACACACAGCTGGCGCTGCCATCCTGCTGGCCAGCCACAGGCACACAGGCAGCTCACTGGGGCAGGGCCCGGCACCACAGTGCACAACACAGGCCCAGGACGGTCAGACTGGAGCTGGCATCCTCCCATCTCCCAAGATTGGCCTCCACGGAGCTTAGGTGCACACCCTTCTAGACCAGTCAGTGACAGGCAAGTGGCCGTAATGGTCAGCTGACCAATTAACTTGTTTTTGCTGATGACGTCCTAAGGCGGGAGGTGGGGAGTGGGGCCCGGTTAGGGATCTGAAGGACTACTGACGCAGGGCTCCATTAGTAGCTTCCCCAGTTGCAATCACAGGGTTAGAAACGGGCCATCCGTAACAAAAACACAGAAAACTTCCAGGACCTCTTCTAACTCTTAAGCACGTCCAACAGCCTGAGACTCCTGTTCTTCCCAGCGCCTCACAGTTCACGGTGGTGCTGCTGCTGCTGTCAGCTGCTTCTCTGACCCTCGGCCAGCCTGGGGGTGCCGCCGTGGGGCATGGACTCCAGACGCTAGTGCTGGGCCATCTGTCTTAAACTGGGCGTGGTGGACCCATCAGGTGCTCTCCACCATTCTTGTCTGTGAGACAGGCAAAAAAGCCAGACGGCCGGGGCCTGCTTCACCAAGACCCTTCAAAACCTTTTGATCGGACCAACCAAGGGAACCAAAGGCTGACTTTTGTTCCAATGGCTTTTCCCAATAACACTCTGGGATGGGAAAGTTACCTACAGGGGCTACACCAGGCAACCATGTGACAACCAGTCAGATACCTTAAATCTGCCTGAAAGGCCAGGCGGCCTGCGATCTCGGGGTGGCTTCTAGGCTTGACTTGGATTCTCCTCAAGCTCAATCTGCCTGATGATCTGTATTGAAGGAGGACAGAGCTGAACAAAGAGACTTGACAGCTGCCCATTCCCCACAAGGGGCCTGAAGGGCAGATGGGACTGGGGTTTGGAGGACACCCACATGGAGGGACTGAGCTAGTAATTATAGCTCAAGGTGGCTAATCTTAGGGGGAGAGGGTGAGGAACCAGTGTAAGAGTATTCCTTCTCTCCTTCTGGGCCTGAATCCCAGCACCCTTACAGTCCCCTCTGGGCGCCTGGGAACCAGCCCAAGGAGCCGGCCCAGCAGAACAGCTGTTCTGTAGGGATGCTCTTACCGTCAGGAACTTCATCTGGTCTCTTTCTCTTCTCATACACGACAATGATCACCACGAGGATGATGATTTCAGCCAGAATTCCCAAGAAAGGCCAGAGTGGGGCCAGGTGGCTCCGTACCCTGAGGACGGTGACAAAGGAGGCAGAGCCAACGGAGTTGGTAGCATTACATTCATACTCGCCAGGGTCTTCTGTGATCTGCAGGTTCATGATGCTCAGCTCCGTGTAATTGTCCTTGTTGATGATGAAGAAGCGGCCAGAGCTGTTGACAATCTCCTGTGCAGGAGCAGAGAAAGCGAGAGAACACAAAGGTCAGAGCAGGCAAATCCGTGCCCGAGACGGGGTAACAGGGTGCTTGTCCATCCTCAGCAGGTTACTGGCTGGGACCAAGGAGCAATGTCTAACACCGTCTTTGTCCAAGGAACTTTAAGTACTTCATCACTCACTTCCCTTCAATCTCAAAAACAGCAAATCAACAAGCTTCTAATAAAGCCAGGGCAGAAGCCTCCCCTACTATTGATCCTCTGAACTCCGCAAACTTCTGTGAAGTGAAGGGAGGTCCTACCCTATGGACCCGGAAAGGAACGACTCAATCTAGAAAATGCTGCTCCAAACACCAGGGAAGAAACTGTAACAGGGAAGGATGGAGAAGGAGGGCGCAGGACCGCCTTGGTCAGGCACATATCTGGTAGCAGCAGGCCTATCGATGACTCCGGAGTCAGCACATCTACACGACGCGCGGTGAACTCTGGGAAGTCTCCCTGAACTTCTTCTAGAAGCAATGCTGAGAAGTCAGAGTGGGGAAAATTCATACCTTTCACTTCCTTTCAGAATGACAGGGTTAAAGGAAAGTTCATCCAGTCAGTTAGCAAATATTTCCTAATGTATGCCACATGTTTTCTGTCCTGCTGAGGGGGAGGTGAGACAGAAGGGGAGAAGTATGGCACAAAAATGAACAAGGAGACTGGCCTCGAGGGGAAAGCAGAGCTCCAGAGGGGTCATCAGAGGGATGTGGTAGAAAGCCCCAAGGTGTGAACGGAGCACTCTGGGCCATGGAGTGAGTGGCCACAGCTGGAAGGAGTCTGGGAAATCTCCATAGAAGAGCTAACTTTCAACTAGACTGTGGGGGAGGAGAGCTGACAAAGCAGGACAGGAAAGCTCCAGGCACACGTGGGAGGCAGAGGTGAGACGATGACCAGGGCCTGGGTGGAGCGGGGACAGGCTTGCAGCACTGATCTCAGGGGACACTAGCAGGGGAAAAAGTGACTCATGGGCCAGTCCACATGCAACGACTAAAGCGTAATTGGAAATAGTAGAGGGGAAAGGGAAGGACAGTCCCCAGAATGATGCCTGACTATGCCAGAAATCCTGTCCACATCTGCATGAGAGCATGGCTGAAATGCGAAACTCACGGCTTTCAAAATTAGAGTCATTCTGTGAAGCTTCAACTCTAGGACTTGGGAAGCTGCCAGTTTCTCTAACCCATGCTCTGCTTGCTCACTAATTTTATGTTTTTCACTTATGACCTGAGGTGACTGGTGTCATCTTTGGTCCACAAGGCTTCAATGGGTATTTTTAAAATACCATCATACGTAAGAGACTTCCACCTTTTCAATCAATGCATAATAAGATACTGGGTGGGATCTGTCCTACTGTCACAGAACTGATGAGGTATCAAAAGTACCCCATATTCCAAAAAAGAAAAAATGGCTCAAACAAAGATGGGGACAGAGTCCTTCCAAGGGCTTATGGAAAGGGAGCCCCATAAGGCTATCTCATCCCCAGTCATCACCTAAACTACATTACCCCAGTCAGGCTCTAAGGCAGAAGGCAGGATTGTAGATGACAGGAAGAGAGTTAACACTTGGCACTGTATCCTTCCACCTGGCAGCCAAGAGAATCACTCAAAGTTTGGGGGCGCCAAAAAGAAAACATCTCTTTCCACTGGGTGTCTGTTCAGGCAGGCGACTGGCTGGTGCGCCCTGTGCCCCTGTCTTGGGAAGGAGTTACCTGGAGTTGAGAGGCCACAGCAGCCTACACTCCCACCACCTGAAAGCCATGATGTTCAAGCTCCCTCCACTCCAGAGGGTCGCCTTCAGGCGAGCAGACTCCAGCGGTGAGAAGCTCAGGACAAGATCACCCACGGCTAGAGCTCAGCGGGCATCGGAGAGGTCCACTCGGCAGACCTCTCATACTGAGGGCTGGCACCCGGAAGAGCTCACACAGCTCCCAAGAGACTGAGCACCTGGATACCTGCTGCACAGAGGCCAGTCTCTTGAGGCCACAGAAGAAGCAACAACCAAGAATGGACTGCAAAAGCCAGAGAAGTGAATACTTGTCCCTTCTTCCCTCCCCACACAGGAGAGAGAAGCAGCCAGAGGACAGAGCAAGGACACTCCTCTGCTCTCTTTGCAGGCTGCAGGAGAGGGGGCAGAAGATAAACTGGAATGTTGGATTGGACTCAACTCTTTAACAACAGAGAGGTCCGAGGAAGCTGTAGGGCCTGTCCAGAAGAGGAAGTCAGAGAACTGCTGAAACCAGCGTCTAGGAAGACATGAAAGCATTTACCTCAGCACTCAACCAAGCTGAGGCTGTTCAGAAACTGGCTTTCAAAAGCATCAACCTAGAAATAGCTTTTCTTCGTCCTGTCCCTCTTTCGTTAAGTCTTCTGTCTACCGGGGGAAGAGCAGCTCGGTGGCAGAGCACATGGTCAGCACACACACGGCCCTGGGTTCAAGCCCCAGTCCCTCCACAAAAAACAGATAAATAAAAACCTACCTACCTCCCCCCACCAAAAAAAAAAAAAGTCTTCTGTCTTTCAAATGATATATAGCTTGAAAACAAGAGGAAGTAATAATGTTTTATTTTCAATGTCTTCCAGAATACAACAGATAATTAGAAGTCTGTGGGCATGAGAACAGGAGAACTGATAACACCCACTGAGGACTCCCAACCGGCCCTGGCAGAAGCTCCAGGGCCCCCCACCAGGACCAGTAGAGAGAAACGGGCAGTTCCTTGCTGGCACCTTAGAGGCCCGCTCTGAAAATGCCAGCCAGCAGCAGTTTCGCCTCTCCATTCCACCCTCATCCCCTCATGAAGGGTTCCTCAAACCTGGTCCTCACTGTTCGTGTGAGCGTCCTTCTCACCACTTGACATGTTATTACTGGGAGGCCACCGAGTGGGAATAATAACGTACTTGAAATAAAAAAAACCGGAACTGACCCTTTAGTGGGCTGGCCATCTGCCTTGGTTAGTAGGTAGGTGATGGACTAGATGCTCTCCAGGGTCCCTCCGATTCCAAAGGCTGCCCGTCAGGAGGACGCCTGAAGGGGGCGGTGCTGGGCTCACAGCACCGGGGAGGGCTGTGTGACCCCCCCCCACCCCCGGCAGACATCCATCGGGGGGGAAGCAGGAATCTAAGGCTCTGACTCCGCCAGTTTCATCAAGAATCATGCCACGGATTAGAAGAGCTGTTCCTTTGACCTCTTGTGAAGCAAACACTGTCGGATTCCCAACGTCTACGTTGCCCGTGGGCCCCGTCAGACTGTCCACTTCTAACGGGTGTTTCGTGTGCTCCAGGAATATACTAGTAACCGCCTCACTGCCTTGCCGTCCCCAAAACGAGAAAGGTGCATTAAGACCACTTCAAGACCAGCATTTTCTTTAGAACAAATGGACTGGAATAATAATTAAAGTTTAAGATTGGCACAGGCTCTCCTGGTGTCCTGTCTTGAAGGCAAGCAGCCCTACAGCTTTACTAAATCACATATAGGGCTCCGTGCTGCTCAGAGTCCGTCAGTGACTTCCAGGTTCATGAGGCAGCCGTCCATGACTCTGGAAAGGGTGACCCAAGCCACACCAGCCAACGTGGCATGCTGCGGAAACTGGTCTAGATGTCCAACCCCCCCACCCAGGAGAAACTCCAGCAGCCACGGGGACCAGGTCCGGAGAGCCAGCGCTGCCTCCTACTCACCACGAGCATACCGTTCTCCTTCTTGCGCCAGATCCACTCTGGGTGGGGGTAGCCAACCGACTTGCAGTACATCATGGCATCCTGCCCTTCGTTCTTGTTCTCGCTCCGTTTATGGCCAGTGATGTCAGGAGCAGCTGTGAGAAAGAGCATTGAATATAGTTACCATGGGAGCCTATGCTGAACAGAATACAAAGCCCCCACCTACTGGCTCAGAGCCCTGCTTCTAATATACTCTGGCTTTAGACTCACCCTCCCATTCAGCTTTGATAGCATGCATTTCAAGTCAGAACAGAGCAATGGAACCAACCCTATCCCCTACCTCCAGGCCACCAAAGCAGCCCAAGCAGACCCCAGGATTACAATGTGTGAAGTTCAACTAATAATACAGGGGGTCCTCCAACCGACTGTTAAGAGGGCACAGGCTCAACTGCCTTAAAGCAAGCCATCCTTTGAAGAAAATGCAAACAGCAGTTGTTATCATCTCTTCTACTAGTCATGATATTTTCTTAAAACACATGAACAATAATTCTGGACTGTGAAATATCATACATGCCCGTAAGGAAATGAGAGATCCCTGAGAGCAAACAAAACAGGACTAAAAATCAAGTCCTACTGCAAGGTATGGAGGAGCAGCAAGTGCGTGGAGAAGCTGTGTGATGAGCCCCATCGGCCAAGGCTCTCCCAGGAAAGGGGATCCAGCAAGCGGGTCCTCACAAGGGAAGAAAGGAATGAACGGGAAATTCAGCCAGTGTCCCAAGAGGTTTTATTAGCAGCTTAAGAATCTGACTTGTACATGTGAGATGCAGTCATCTCAATGAACTCAGTCCTGGGGGAGTTTCTAGACATGCTTAAGGCGACTGGTCTTCTCCACTTTCAAGAATCCTTCAGGAAGAAATAGACAGTGCCCATGGTTTAAATGTTAGTTAAGTTTAGAGGATTCAAGACGCCTGAGGTAAGGGCTAACTCTTGGAATCTGGCCTTCTTTGCTCTTAACTGGATTTCCCACCACGCCTCACCAGCTGCACTGATGGGAAAGCAGTGAAACTCGAAGTAGGCCGGACGTCACCTGGCTAAGTCGAGAAGGGGAAGTGACCCGGTAAGCCTGGTCCAGGCCCCACTGTTGCCGGTTCCTCAGTTATCCCGCTGCTTCAGTTCTGTACTTATCATCAAAGGGAGTAATCCTAGCCACTGCCTACATCCAGTGTGCTTGGACAGAGAGAAAAGTGAGAGGTCGAGACGTACGAGCCTATGTAACTGTTACATCGTGGGCTGACCGCATGCTTCCCCTACGACTGGCAGGCTTGGTGTGGCTTCAAAATACTCCAAAGTCCTGCTACTCTCAGACCGTGCATCCCAGACCACCTCCTAGGGCACCTGGATAGTAATGGAATGAGCCAAGATGCAAGCTGCCTTTATAGCCACTGCCTACCAGACTAAGGCCTGCTTAGTACTGCTCAGTGTGAGGTGTTTTCTGCGTAGCACGTTATAAAGGAAATGTCTTTTTGCTTTTCCAGGCATAATTCCTCACTCCAGAAAGGAGTGGGTCACGCTGGCTCAAGTTCCCATCACAGTCACTCAGACTCTTCTCAGGCCTACTGTTCAACCTGGTCACCCTTCCTCGGGGCTTTCTCCACTCAGTAAATCACGAAGGACCACGTTAAGCATGCCAAGGAGTAAGCTCCAGAGCCGCAGCCCAAAACAGCAGCCAGGGTTGGGGAGACACACAAGCAGAGGAGCTGCCATGTCTGCCCCTGGCTCGGTCCCCTTCACCTAACAGGCATTTGCTGAGCTCTCACCACCCACCGCGTACGTCCCAGGGTAGGGGTGGGGGCCCATTCTGGTGAGGGGAATTTCAGCAGTCGTGGAGATAAGGGAGCAGGCCACTCATCTGCAGGAAGAGCACTCCAAGCAGAGGGAAAGGCAAAGGCCTTGAGGCAGAAGCGTGCTTGTTATGCACAAGAACAGCATGGAGGAGTTTAGTTGAAACACAGTAAGCAAGGGGGAGATGGGAGAAGATGAAATCAGAGAATGTGCCCAGATTGGATAGGACTTTACAGGCCAATGAAATTACTTTGGCATTTACTCTTAAGTCAGCTGGGAAGCCACTGGTGAATACTAGGTGCAGGTATGAAATTATCTGTGTGCTTTGACCGGCTCCCTCTGGCTACTGTGTGGACAACAATTACAGAGAGACAACAGCGGAAGCAAGGCCAATTAGGAGGCTTTCAGAGCAACCCAGGCACAGGAGAGGGTAGTGTGGACAAGGGCAGGGGCAGTAGAAGTGAGGAGATTCTGGATGTATTTTAGAGGTTAAGTTAATGTATTTGTTAATGCACTGAATGTGGGATGTGAGAGAAAAAGGCAGTCAAAGATGATGCCAAAGTTTCTGGCCTGAGTAACTAAGAACAGAGTTGCCAGTTACGGAGATGAGGAAGACCACAGAAGAACTAGCACGTTTGCTTGCCTGCTTGCTTGTTTTCACTTTGTTTTGTTTGAGGGTGGAGCAATGCTGGTAGTAAAATCCAGTTCAAAGGTTAGGACATGTTAAGTTTAAGAGACTTATTTATTTAACATCCAAGTGAAACTGTCAAGTAGGCAGTAGAATATCAGGCCTGGAGCTCAGGGGAGTGGTCTAGGGTAGAGATGCAACTTTCAGAAATCAGCCTGTAGGTGATACGTTTTTGCACTTTCATTCTCCTTTGCCCCACAGAGAATACCCAGTCTGTTTACTCTGGTCCAGTTATCCGACTAATTCCAACAGTACTGTGAATTCACTAACATTAGTTTTTGCTTTAGAAGACTCATCCCTAAGAATACACATGAGAACCATGTAGAGGCTTAAGGCTGAGTTGGTTTATGGTTCCAGAGCCTCTAAAACGCTACTGCTCTTGGAGGCCACGACCTGGGGAGAGGGGTGGGGATGGCCTTCACCACTGCCTTGGTGCTCGGGCCGAGGAGAACACTTCTTTCCCCTTCCATTCATCTGCTCCAGATTCTAGAGGCTTCTACTTACAGTGCAAAGGTGCCTTAGAGGCTACTGTGTGCAGACACTGCACAGGAACCGAGGCCCCCCCGCCGACCCCCCGCCCCACTTTACTGGCTGTAGTGAAGCCTACAGGAAAGCCCTGTCCATCTTCTAAGTTAGATCTACTGCTGCTTTCTCCTCAGCCCAGCAAAGAACACGGAGTGAAGCTTAGGAGTAATATCCTTTCTACCTAATGTACTCAAAAGAATATTGCCCTGACTCTTCACCCCTGGGACGGTGGAAGTATGGCTAGTGTACTAGGCAGGGAGGTGATTAACCCAAGCCACACACCCAGCTCTTACAGGGAGTGATTACAATGATCACTTTAGCCTCTGGGTCATTGAGAAGTTTTCCCACTTCTATCTTTATGGCCACTGCTCAATCAGAAAGTCTGTTCCTGCCCCACCAGCTGAGCAGGACAGCCAACCCCCAGCACGAAAGGTATAGGCTCTCAGAGCACGTGTCAGTAGTGGCCAGGGAGGGCGCCCCTCAGGGGTCAGAGTCCACCTCTTAAATAGCCCACAAATTCTGGTTGTTATTCTCTCCAAAAGGTGGAGCCTAATTTCCCTCCCCTTGAGTATGGGCTGGACTTAGTGGCTTGATTCTAAAGAATAAAATATAGCACATATTTTACATATACATATAAATATGTATTTATAAAATGTATTTTACACATAGAAAATATATGTAAATTTATATACATAAAAATAGAGGTGTGGAACTTTGGAAACTAGCACACAAAATACAATGTGGCTTCCTCCTTACACACACATGTGCACTCTCTGTCTCTTGTCTCTCTCTGAGATCACACACTCTGAAGGAGGCTAGCTGCCACGCTGGGAAGGCACTCAGCCTATGGCTAGGCCCACATCATGAGGAATGAAGGCCTTCTACCACCAGCCACTGAGGCGGCCATCTAGGAAATACATCTTCCAGCCCTCATCAAGTTTTCAGATGACTGCAGACCCAGCCAACAGCTTGAGAGACCCTGAGCCAGAACCACTCCACTAATCTGCTAATTCCTGCCCCACAGAAACTATGCTGTAAAAAGTATCTGTTGTTTTAAGCCGGTAAGTTTTGGGGCAAATTATTATGCAGCAACAGATAACAAATACAACCACCCAATGAAGCAGACATCACCCCATTTTTATAGACCAGAAAACTCATGTTTGGTAAAGTTACTTAACATCTAAAATTACACTGGGAGTACTGGAATCCAGATTCAGGGCTGACTCTGGAGATCATGCTTTTTGTACTTCATCATATAGAACAGGAAATAAGCCAAACTGGAACAGAGTCCATAAACAATAAAAAATATACAACATGCATTACTGGTAATTGCCTAAATGGCCTCTCTGCTTGTGGATGTACTAGAACACTCTAGGCCTGAGGTGGGACTGATCCACCTGCCAGAGTTTAAGTACTTCACGTACTATAATGTAAAGAGCTCTGAACTTTAGGTCACAGAAACGCAGCTCTGTTGCGACTTCTTGCTCATCAGCTGAGTAAGCTAAGGCAGGTCATTCCCCGTCCTCTGAGTTTCAGTATTACTTTTGTAAAATGGGAACAAAATACCCACCTACATCATAGAGGTCTTATGGGGATTAACTTATATCTATCAATCTAGCACTTGATTGGAGCACAGGGTCAAAAATAAAAATTTACACTGCGCTATGAGGGAAAGGAAAGGTTGGGCTAAGGCATTACTGAGTTCAGAGAAATCAGAGATACTGATTATTATGTTTCTCCTGGCTTGCTGCTACAGACAGGACCTCTGTAACTCTAGTAAGGTTTACTCAGGTCAGATACTGACAAATTATAACGATTAATGGCCTATTTATATTGGTTTCAGTGCCTCGCCTCGCATGGGCTTGCCATTTAATAAGGAAGTGCTTAATCAGATCCTGCTGGTCTGCAGGCAGGTCTGAGGAGTAGGTCTGAGGAGCGGGACAGAGCAAATACTGCCTACTTCCACTGACATTCTCAAGGAGGCACAGACTGGGCAGCAAGGAAGTAACAAAGAGATTCTTAAAAGAGATCACAGACCCACTTTAGAATTAACTGACCTTGTTAGCCACATACTCTAATCACATGAGTTAATGGATAGATCCCTCCAGTAAACTAGTGAATGGCCGAAGCCAGGGTTCCAGAAGAGTCTCAGTTGCTCGCCAACACCTGACCCAATTTCACTGCCTGGGCCTTTGGCTGAGGACAAAGACATGTTCCTCAGCACCCTCTGCTGCCTGACCTGCAGGCACTCAGAGCGGAGCCTCCAGCTCCTGTGTGGCTGCTGGCTACACCAAGTGTCACCTTGGGCAATGGAGACATGTTCAGCTGAAGCGGACATTAAATAAAGTTAATGCCACAGAGTTGAGACAGGGATCAAAGTATGGGGCCTCTTACCTGGACTGCTTATTTGGTGCTCACTTTTCAAAGCAGATTCATAACCTTTTCAAATTTTCAAAGAAACTCCATCCTTGAAGATACTGTACAATGTCTCATCGTACAATATATTGAGACTGCAGAGGAGGTCTCTTTGCTTCCTTTATGCAACCCATCAAATCCCAGAGACGTCTCTGCTACAGCAAAATAGAGGCCTGGCTTAAGGCAGAGGAGAGCTAAGGCCTGCTGCTAGCCAAGGGCCGCGCGAGCAGCAGCACGAGCAGCAGCACGAGCCTGGCCAACGCGGAAGCAAGCAAGCTGCTGGCCCCCGGCTCAGGAATTAAACTGAGGAGACGCATCAGTGGCTGTGAAGAGCAGAGCAGCCTGTACTCTGCAGACGAGGCTCGCCCTCTCCTGCAGGTGGAGCTACTGAGTAGGACGCGCTGAAGTCTCCCCTAAGACAGCGATTCTAACCCTGGCTGTAGACTGTCATTGTCCCGAGTGCTTTTAATAAGCCTGATGCCCAGGCCACATTTCACACACATTAAATCAAGTTTGAGAACCACTGCTCTAACACCTTTCCTGGTGTGAGTGTCCGAGATCAGTGGACTATGAGGAGGGAAGGCCCCTTAAGACAGGGAGGTGAATGAGTGGAGGTGTGGGGGGCACTAAGGTGACATTCCCGAAGCTGAAACACTGACAGTCACTACCACTAGGAACAGAAGCTTAGAAATCATTTCCTTCAATAACCCAGCCTCTCATCTGTGTCCATATACGGGAACCACAGCCCTTCAGCGCCTTACAGAGCCTTCAAGACCAGCTGCCTCGACCTGCTTCGTCACACATCTGGGGCATCTGAGGCCCAAGGGAGGAAAGTGACTAGTCAGGGTCATGGTGAGTTTTTAATGGGAGGGCTGGGAGTAGAAGCCATTTCTTCTAACTCTCAATCCAACACGTTTTAATTGTTACATGCTAAACACAGGGGTGTGGCTCAGTGCCTGGGAGCACAGGCCCTGGCACTGGAGTGCCTGGGTGAGAACTCTGGCTCCACTGGTTAACTCTAGTCACACTGAACAACTCATTCAACTTCCTCAAGCTTCAGCTTTCTCACCTGGAAAGTGGAGATAATAATGGCATTTCCCTCAGAGAGTCGTGAAGACTACAGGAAAGGGACAGGTAACGAACGCATCCAGCACGGTGCCCGCACACAGTACATGTGCAATGACGTTCGCTGTTCTTATTCTTACTAAGGGAGGGCAGGGTAGCACCCTGAAGAGAGGAGAATAAAGAACAGGTGGTTACTTGGGCTAAGGTTGATGTTCAGAATGATCAAAAGCAGCTTCAAGACATTACTGTTATGCTTTCAAAGACTTTTCAAATTGGGGCAATTCTGACTCAGAATCAGCTTTGACATCAGCTCTGACCTAAACTATGTCACAACCTCTAAACATCTTCACCTGTCAAACTAGCTGCCTGCTGAACGAATAAATGAGTGTAATACTGCATGCTGCGGGTGCTGCCCAAATGCGAGATGCGTGTTATCACTCTTACTAATCATGTTTGTCACCATCACCAGTTTGACTCAACCGGGTGACTTTTGATACATCGCTTGTAAGGCCGTGCAACAGAGTATGAAACAGGGATGCAGGGCAAGGTCACTTCTAGAAATCCTAACACTTCATCATAATATTCAAATAGAAAGAAAGCTAGGAAGTGGGGAGGAGAAAAACAAGATCAATCTTGGCTCTCACAGCCACCAAAAGACTGAAACTCACCTGAAATGTCCAGCGAGAGGGGGTGATAATGACAGGCCCAAGAGGACACCAGATCCAGCCCTTCGTGGGGCTGGGATGTGCCTTTCACAAGAGGCAGTGGCATTTTTGGTGCAGAGGATTTGACGACCTCCAAAATCCTTGTCTAAAAAGAGCAATAAAACTCAAACTCTCTGTTTCTTGGATTAATCAGAACGGCTGAGGAGTAAAGATAGGATCTGGGAGTCATGAGGGGGACTTTCTCTTTATAACTTCATAAATTACACAGAAAATTTTAATTTGCTTTATGAGCACTTTTTTTAATTTCAGAAAAGGAAGAAGGGAAGAAGGAGGAAGTAAGGATTAGAAAGGTTGAATAATTACAGAGAGAGAAAATTCAACACTATTCATTCAAGAATGCTGTATAGTAAAGTGTGGAGTCTCTGAAAGACACAACCTCTGAAGAATCAAAAAGCTCAAAAAGGAAAGAGATGCCTCCCTAGAGTGACCTAAGCTGCCCCCAGAGAGGCCGGGCTGTGGGGCAGAGGTCCCATGAGGTCTAGTCATTGCCGTCTCCTGTCCCCTAGCCAGCCCTGCCCCGCCTTCCACCCCCAGTGTCTGCTCAGGTCACCTGCCTAATACCTAAGAAATGTAATCCTCAACAGTAATAGTATCTTCCTGTTTACACTGTGCCTCATTCTTGTCCTTGAAAAAAAAATAAAACCCTCCTTCAGCGGCAAGGCCTTCCCTAATACATGTACATATGACATCCTCAAAATTCCTTTCTTGACAGGGATCCATAGGTTAGGCTGGAAAAGCACTGCCGCCTTAGGTCTGCTCCCAGACATGTCTCCCTCCCTCCAATTCCTTCAGCCTTCTTTTCTTTCGTACACTGCAAGTAACTCAAGATTTGTCACCAGACACAGACTAGCCAGGGAGTGGGCAAGTCCTGCATTCCCAACAGTGTTGAGCCCAGAAAGCAGCTTGGGGAAGTTCTCAACTGCAGGGAAAGCCAGATGGGGAAGAAAAGGGCTGAGTGTAGAGTTAAGTGCTAAGGGGTGTGTGTGTGTGTCTCTCTACGTACACGTACGTACACGGTCTGAATTACACCACGCTGGAATGCCGATTTACTTAAAGCCACTCCTTTCAGCAGAGGTCACTTGTTTCCTGAATCCCCTGAATGTGTCTGTTCTTGAGTACAAACCATCTCTTACCTCTCATTACTCAGCCGAGTTTTCAGATCATTACAGCTATAAAAAGATAACTGTCTCTTACCTGGCCCTAGGGGCACTGAGGAAATAAAATGAGAATTTATGTGAAAATGCTTTGGGAATAACACACACACAGCACTCTAAATTCAAGGCAGTTTTCTACCCCAACCACGACTGGGAGCCAGCTTAGAACATGATCCTGGGCCTATGGCAAACCTTTTTAAGCTTATACAGGAAAAGCCAAATGTTCAGTTTTTACCAGACCAAACTCTCTCTAACCTGAAAGACACTAAGCATTCAGCTGTCTTTATCCAGGTGTTAGGGGCTAGAGGGAAAAGACAACTAGAATTTCTAGAAGTCTATATGAATTTTCTTGAAAGACTAACATATCTGTGTAAGCTAGACCCAGAATATGTTTTAGGATTATATAAAACAGAATTCTCTTAAGGTCTACTTCTTTAAAACCAGGGTACTGCCGCCTGCCCAGTCCTCCTCGCCGGGCGCCTTCGTTATGGTGAGAGAACTGTGAGCATGTACCTTCCTCGGAGGACGCTCCTGCCTGTGCCCACCAGACCACCTTAGCTGGTAAAGAGGGTGTCAGGAAAGATGCCTCTGGAGCCAGTGAACCAACCTCACCTTCTCTAGTAGCCAAACCAATGGAAAAATGACCTCTGATTCCCCTCCTGAAAACGCTTCTCAGAAATCATTAACACCAAATCAATGACGAGTAGGGTTAGTCAGGACTTGCAATTGTCCGTAATTATCCTTCAGGCTTTGGAGAGCTGACTAACTAGACACACCACTTTCCCTCCCTCATCCGTCCTGTTCCCTCTGCACTTGGACTTTGCACCAGAGGCTCAGCCTGGAAGCGCTGCAGGGCCTCAGGTCTCACAGGGAGGAGTGAGACGTCGCTGTAGCTCAGCTCACCCAGGCGGGAGGGGCCTCAGCTGGCTTAGAGACGATGTGTTCTCACACCTTCACCCTCATCCTGAGCAACTGTGGCATTCTTCAAGAACAGACAGAAACCCAGATCTCTCCAAGAAAAGCTACTGAATTAATCAAACCCCAGGTCCTCTGGCCTGTGTGGACTGTAACCTTGCCATCATGACTCAGCGCCCTCGGGCATTAAGAATTCAAACTGGCAGCCGGGAGGCACTGGCCGTCCTTTCGTCAGCTCACAAGTTAGGGCTGTGTCACCAAGACATTACTTTCATTTAATAACATCATATATCAGAAACTTTGAATGTATCAAAGCTTTCCTTGAATCTGAATTTTCAGTCTTCCAAATATTTTAAGAAAAACCTGCATACCTGCTATAGAGGCTGTTCCCATTTCCTAAATTTATCCTTCCAGCTTCTAGGGAGCTAGAGGACAAGTCTGTGTCCTTTCTAAGTAAAATGAAAAGGACTGGAAAAACCCCTCCTCTCTCCAGTCTAACCTCAAACAGTAGCCCTGCCTCCCCATGATCATTTTATAAAATGGAGAAACACGGGAATGGGAGTCAGGACCCGGGTTCTGTGCTAAGTCGGCCACAAACTGTGTGACACAGAGCCAGTGGTTTCACTGTTTTGGGTTTTGGCTGCTTCTTTGACATGATACAGGAAAGCTAGGTTAAATGATGTTAAGTGGCTCTGACCCTACTGGCCTGTCCTGGAACTTCCAGCTACACCCTCATCTGTAAGGTGCCATGCCCCCAGAGTTCCTGTTAAAATTCTAATGAATTATCCACAAACAGCTAATGTTCACACTGTCCTTTGCCAAATCCTGCTGGTCCACTGGAGACACCTGCGTAATAACACCTGTAAGGCACTGTTCTACGAGCTCTATGTAAGGCCAAACCATGTGAAGCTGCCAACATTCAAACATTTTTTAAACTACAAAAACAGCAACTGCATATGGCTCAACCTACTATATTAATTTATTTACTCTCCCTAACTAACCCATGTGCCATGCAGTAGGTTTTACAAGTGAGGAAATGGAAGCACAGAGAAGTTCACAGCTCGCCACGTCACGTAGCTAGATGACGGGGTGTGGATTTAAACCCGGGGAGTTGGACTCCTGAGCCTGTGGTTCTAACCACAGCATTATATTGCCTCCCGTAACGGAAACAAGAAGAGCTTGAAGACTGAAGTCCAGACCAAGGCAGTGTCTTGGAAAGAAAGTGAGAGGCTCACGCTGCAGCCTCTGTTGGGTTGTACCTTTCACTTCAATTGTGGCATTTGCTTTAGGAGCACTGACAAAGTGATATACACAGTGGTATTCGCCTGAATCCTCAGCTCTCGGCTTATTGATCCTGCAGAGATGAGAAGAAAAATCAAGTGAGGAAGCTGGGAACAGTCAAAATATACAACAAAAGGAGAATCGAAGGGGCAACCAGGGACCCTGCTCTACAAATTAATGCATGAATACAACTCACCTCCTCCTAACTAAAAGCAAAAACCTCCCTCTGTATATCCCAAAACATTAATGTTTTACTCCTTACTGGGTGTCAGGAATACAAAGATGGTCCCTAATCTTCAGGTGCTCCAGTCTGTTGGGAGAAATAAGCTGCAAAATAAGTGATCAAAACGGCAGGCTCTACAAAGTACTATAATCTATATTTAGACGCGCAGGACGGAGCCGTCACCAAAACTTCTTGCTCATCTGGTGGTTCCAGACAAATAAATGAGAACAAAAAAAAAGCAAATCTTTTCCTGTGCGTAAGACTTTGTTTTGGTAGTACTGTTCTTCCCACCCTGTATTTTAGCAGCATGCCTTTCAGTAAGTCTACTCACTAGCAGGACACAGGAATAGTTAAAAAAAAAAAAAAAAATCTGCCATCAGAGCATCAGCCACAGAGATGCAAAGAAGCCTTAAACTTTTAAAGCTTTTAGCTGCACCTAGAACTCCAGGGCCCTGCGTGATCTGGCCCCTCCCTGGCCTCATCTCAGCCACTTTCCAGCCCTGCTGGTCTCCAGTTTTTCAATGTGCTGAGCTTATTCCTTTCTCAAAACCCTGACACAAGACGTTCCTTTATACACAGTGCTCTTCCCGTCACTCAGCCTAACGCCCTTCCATCAGCCTTGGCTTGTGTGTTACTTCCTCCCACCCCTAATCCAAGTGCCAGCCCCCTCCCTGACGTTCTCTCTCAGAGTACACTGAAATTCTTCACGGTACTCATCACAATGTGTAATTATGTATTTGTGGGACTGCTTGATGAATGTCTGTTTTCTCAACAGACCAAGTTCTGTGTGGACAGGAACTGTTTATTTGGTGCACAGTTCTATACTCAGCACACAGCCTGGTGCCTGGAATATAGCAGAAAAATGAGCAAACAAGTGAATGAACACAAACTTAAGAGTGCACATCTGTGCACAGATCTAAACCAAGTCAAGCAGAGTGAAAGGAAGGACTGTAAGAAGTATGTATGACCAGAACAGCATTTCCTCTGAATCCCACAGCGCGATCTTGAACAAGCTTTCTTGCCCCTGAAGATCAGCTTCAAGTCAGCTCAGTTCACTCTGGTGCAGACACACCCCACACAAATACATGCAGAAAGACTTGTGTGTAAATACAGAAAATAGAGAAAAACAGCTTCCAGATCAAAAAACAAGCTTACTCAGCTCCTGCTCTTTTGCTCAGTGGTTAAAATATGATACTTATGATGGTCAAAATCTCCACTGTATTAGTTAATGTCTGAGAAAAACTCCTAACCTCAAACACTGACTGGCTAAATGCAGGTATCCATCTTACCGTTCATCTTAAAAAAGAAACAAGAGACTATGGCTCAGGAGACACAGCCCATCCTCAGGACTGTCTCAGCATATCCACGGCAGCATAATATTCTGAGGAGCTGTCAAGAGTCTTCTCAACTTGACACAAGTGCTGCTTCTTACATCAGTATGCTCCCAATAGGAAAACAGACACAAGTTAGCTGCTCCTGGCAAATGTTCCACAGTTTGGAGGAGCAGCTGCAGCTAAATCTTTAGGGCTTAGACCAACTGTAAGTTCCTTGAGAAGATGACTCTCAAACTTGAGGCCATGCCTATGGGCTCAAAATCTCCCCATATTTCTTTCATCTGGCTACTGGGAAGCAATTAAAGCAAATCGAAAATGTCCCTGCAGGCTAAACAGAAGCAGGGTCTTGAGACTGGCTCCATGGTTGACTTATTAAGTGGCCCACGGGACTTACCAGTTGTTACTCTACAAAATATGGGAGAACACATTCCCTCAACAACTCTGACAATGCAGAATGCCCTGGAGAATTTCACGTAGGCTGAGGAAAAAGGAAGAGGTATTTTATAAATGCCTCAACTTTATATGCTCGTGCTCAGACTTTATATATAAAGTTATAGTTCAAAGCTTTGTAGGTAACACAGTACAAGACCCAAGAGAAACATGATTGGATGTCTGGTAACCTGAAAGAGGTATTAAACAACAACAACAACAACAACAACAACAACTTGTGAAACTAAGGGACAGACCGAGAAGAGATACCTTTTATTCCACCCAGTATCTGTTTGACTAACCTTTACAATCTATGAGGATATAGCTGAGGCTGTACTTCCAGTTTTAAATCAGAAGAAACTACAGTGGAGACAGTACCCTGCCACTAAATGGTATAATATAGCAGGGGAAAAAATGACCTAGGTTCTAGAAAGTCCAAAGACGTGGAACCTAGACTTCGTTCTGCAGGATGGCCTTGAAAGCAGTCAAGAGTTATTATTCTTTGAGTCTCAGTTTCCTTACTCCCCCCAAAAAAGAGGAGGGTCCACAAATTAATGTGGGCCCATTAAATAAAGGGTATGAAATGACCTCAATTCTGCAGAATACTGCAGAATGTCCTTGCTACAACTGGGTACACAGGTTTTCCTGGTCTCACTCTAGTGAGCTCTTTCTTTGCACTGCATCATCCTGACAAATAGGATTATCCGGTCCTTTTCAACAAGGAACAAACTACTCTGAAAAGTAAAGGGCTATATGTTCTAAATATTCCAGAAAAGCATCAAATCGTTGGGTGCTGGGTGACTTCAGCCAGCAAATATCCCCTTTCATCCAAGGATACTTCCAGGCTACCATCCTTTTCCAGATCACTAAAGAACCCTGTATCCACCAGTCCTGATCAGGTTATGGTCAGATTAAACACCCCTAAAAGGAAATTTACTAGGAAATCTACTCAGTAGAAAGATCACTTAGGGTGACCTTGCTCTAGAGTCCTGATTTCAATTTCAATCTGATTCCTCAAACCACTGGATTAAGTCCAGAGACCTGCATTTAACTGTGGCTTTTTTATTGACTAGCATTGTTACCCTAATCAAATCACTCCCTATGCCCTCAGCCGCTCTATTATCATAGTGAGGGGATCTTTTATGGCTCTCAGACCTGGCTGCTCACTAGCATCATTTGGAAATCTTTTCTAGATTCCTGGGCCCCACCCCAGGCATACGGGATTAGACTCTCCAGGGGAGGACCATACGTATCTCATGTCTCTCCCACATGCATAATTATAGATTATAATTGTCAAGTAAGCTCAACGATGTTCCCCCCATCTTCCCAGAAGCTGCTAGCCCCTCTCTCACCTGTATTCCATGTTGCTGGCATTCTTACGAGCTGGCGGTCAGTTCTACCCCATTCTTTGTCCAGTAGCTGTATGTAAGGGTGTGGGAGTTGGAGGTGAGGTTACACTGCAGGGTGACAGGGGGCGAAGAGCTGTCTCGAATAACGACCTCTTCACTGGTGACAATCCTTGGCTCTGTAATAAGAGTGCACAATGATAGGGAGCCACAGTTTCAGCCTCTGCAGACCTGGCCTGAGAGTTGGATGGGGCAGGATGGGGAGACTAGAATAAGAGGGAGGGCAGACAGGACCACATGAGGAGTTTCACTTTATCACTTTGGAGGAAGTCAAGAAAGGAAAAACAATGATTATAAGCAAATGACCACTAGCGCAGACAACAGCCTGAAGACCAGTTAGCCTAGACGTGAAAAGAATGGGAGTATTATGGATGCTTGTACTGGCAACACTCCACTTACGCTTTTGAATACCACCATTTTATGAGATAAGAACCACCAACTAATCGGCTTCAGTTAGAAAACCAGGTTTCACCTTGCAGGTCTGAAGACAAAGGCAGTATCATTGAGGTGACTAACAAACTCCCTACGGAGTCACTAGGCCTGGAACAGTAATAACTATAATTAGGTAATACATGTATGGCTTTTCCCACATTTAAATCTGAAAAATCTATGGCAAACAAGCCATGGCCATTAATTATGCAGAAAAAGACAATGTAGATCCTAGAAGCAAATTTCCTGTTGGAAGTCTACTGCATTTTCCAAATTTTGCCGAGAGAAAACTCCTAAGGAACCGTCAGTTCTTCTCTCCAGCCCGTATTTATTCCCAAGACAATTTTTTTTTTCAGAATTGCACTTTAGAACACTTTCCATCCTGAGATAATATAACTAGAATGCAGTATGTGTTGCTATTATGGGCTCCTAGAATTTTAGAGCTGAAAGGCCCTTAGAGTTCAAGGAATCCCACTCTTAAAGAGCTAGAAAGGTAACATGACTTGAGCAAGGCCTAATTACTGTTAGTGGCAAAGCTGGGCCTAGAAAACACGTCTGACCAAATTATTTGTCCCTCCCCCCACAACCCCAAAACACCCCCCATACACTTCCACCCCAGGGCAAGTTACATACTTCGTCTTCTGGTTCTATCCTGGGCTTAGATAACCTGGGATCACTAGTTTAATATCTAGAAAAATAACCTATTTGAGTCAAATACTATAACACACTGAGCGTAAACTTTCTAAGGCACGGTATCAGCATCCTTCCTGGAAGGCTCACCCTCTCAGCACGTGCAACTCCATCACTGCAGCAAAGGCAAGATGTCTGCTGTCTTTCACTGTTGTCGTTTATCTTTACCTTTTCCCAGGGTTAGTTCTTTTTCTACTTTTGGCCAAACATTTTCAGGTAAAGTCTAAACCAGCCATCTTTTCCCAACCACAATTAGAGGTGTTTACCCTTTTATTTTTTTTTCTGACTCCTTCTCAGAAATCCTTGACTAACTTGCCATTTCCCTGCACCTGGCTACTTCCTGTCTACACTCTGTAGCAGCTCCCTGACACCATTTTGTTCAGTATAATGCTGACTCAACTCTTGAGGACAAAACTCTCTCCCTTCACTGAAACGAAGCTTTGTTCATTGTGCAGAAAGGGGGAGAGGATGGAGAAGTCATGGGACACTTGAAAAATGTAATGCCCAAGGACCTCCTAAGCAGTGTGACAGTTCTGTCAAAGCTCATACTGTCAAAGGAACTTGTGACAAATACAGCAAATCCTCAAGTTTGCTCAAATAAACTGGTTCTCACTATTTTCCAACTCTGGCAAAAGGATAGTGGTTATCTTCCATTCAGCACTGGTCCTTACTGGTAACGTCACACAGGGGCTCTAGTACAGATAATGGAGGCATAGCAGCCACTAAGACAGAAGCAGATGCATGTCAACACGTTAGCGCAGTGGTGTCCCACGGTTTCCAAGACACACTGGACAGAAGCCAAATCCCTGGGCCTTAAGTCGAGCAGAACGGCTGCAAATCCTGCAATGGAAGGCGCACACATACCATCAGCAGAAAGCATCACAATTCCAGGAAAAACCAAAACCAAGCAAAAAACAAGAGATAAAAAAGAGAGAACCAGTACTCCACAGAAATTAAAAAATATAAAGGCAACATTAAAACCCAAGCACACTTTTAGGTTTTTACTGAATTTTTATTATCCAATTTTATTTTCTGTCCCAGTTGGGACTCTCCTTCTGGTTCTTCCTCTGAGACTGCGCTGAGACAGGGTAAACTCTGAGAATGAGGCCAAGAGCTTCCAGATGTTTAAATACAAGGAGGCCACAGCAAATGCTGCTCTTACCTGTGGTGATGCAAGCGACCACTGTAGCTCGGGGAGAGTAAGAGGCTGATGAAAGCAACCTGGTAGACTTTCTGCCAAGAATTCTCAGAAGGCAAAGGAAAGCACTTTTTCCCTTAAGTGTTAAAGATCCAGGAGAGAGTCAGCTGGGAGCAAGTTGATAATTTTAATAGGTTTAAATATGATTCTGCACCACAGAAGGGTTGCGGGGTGGGGTAACCTCCCTCCTGTGATTGCTGTATATGGAAACCAGCGCTAGACCAAGCTCCTGGGCCATGGTACCACATCTGCATTCTGCACCAGGATGAAGGTGGGACACTTATTTCTGGTCAAATACTGGTGGTTGAGCATTGCCCGTGACAGTCCAAGAGAGATGAACATTTAGGAGAAACTCAAAAGTTCTTACCTGCCACTGACTCTTACTTAGAAGCAGTGGCTAGGAGACCCTTAGCCTAGCCATCATTCATATGCAGAACATGCTATGGGCAGAGATAACCTAAAAACTGGGCACATTTCTCTTCCTGGCTTACATCACTGCCAGGAGTCCATTCTTAGGTAGAAAACTTCAACTTCCCCTGGGAGACAAATGTCCTGGAGGATGCTGAAATCATAGAACAATCCAATTAGAGTGGAATTCAGGGTGTTTTTTAAAAAAAGAAGCCTGGCTCTCTAAACAGTTGACTAGATTACTGACTAGTAACTGACTAACAGGAAGTCTGAGGAGCGTCTGAACTAACCAGGGTTTGGTTCAATCACAGGCAGACACCCTTAAGTCAGGAAGCCTATTTCTAAGTAAACTGGGAGAATGCTACATACTCTCGGGACTGATAGGTAGGTACCCCCAAAGCTTCGTCTTCTAGTTCCAAGGCATGACCTTCCAAGTATGAGCCTACTTGAGTCAGGCTCCTGCAACTACAAGTACCAAGTGCGCAGCCCAGTCCATGCCTACAGACTTCTGCAGAGCTTTGTGGCCATTTGGGTAATTCTGCTTTTGTAAGGAAAGGAGCAAGGCGGCAGGAGAAGGAGGCGTGCAAGGGAAAAAATTATTAAATAAAAGAAAAATCACTGGGTTAATGTTCCCCATTTTCACAGAGACAAGGTTTTCTTTTCCCCTTTCCAGAAGCAGGTTCTCTGATTCAACAGTGCCCACTGCAGCAGCCTCGCTTCTCTCTCAAGTCCTCTTCTTCACAGGCATCTTCTGAGTTGCTATAAAGAACAGACAACTAATTTGCTATTTCCATGTAAGTATACAGATTCAAGGCCCATGTCATACTACCTCCTGTTATTACCAAATTCCTCATAAATTTACTACTTTTACTTACTTTCTCAAAATCAATCAGTTCTTTAAGCCAAAACTGGCAATAGGAGCTCTTACTGAGTCCTGGAAGAAAAGGTAAAAAACCCAGAGGATCTTCCCATTAAATGGAGAATGGTTCCTCAGTTATAACCAGGTCAGATGTGGGAAAAGAACTCTTTCCGGCCAGAAGCACTGGCTCTGCGGTGGCTTCTCCCTCCTGGCTTCTGACCATACAAGCAGCAAGATGCTGCCCAGAAGGACAGAGGGCCACAACGCTCCTGTGTCTGGAGTCTTACTTGTATCCGCTACAATGGATGAAGGGACGGATTCTAAGCCAGCTGCTCAGCTCATCCCTCAGAGGAACAGGGTTGGAATTTAGTGTCCTCTTTTATAAAGACACAATAAAAGGCCAGTGTGAATGGCTTCCAAACTATTTCTGGGGTTGCCAGCCTCTGGGATGAGGAGCCCTGTGCCAGTAGTCAGTCATCAAAGTCAAACTGTCTGTCAGCAGGTCCAACTCTGACTTCAAAACAATGTGATAGGGGGTTTTAAAAAACACTCTGCAGTTTGGTGTCACCTGGCTCCTAACAGAAAGACATATGGAGGAAATCCCAGGCTGCTGCTTTAAGAGAACAGGAGACTGGATGGGCAAGACTAGTGAGGAGTATACTGCTGCAGTGGAGGGCTGTTATCAGAGAAGCACATGCCACTGTTTTAGAAAAGAAAAAGAGCTGGAACTATGGAAATATCCAAGCTTACATGCCACCCAACAACCAAAACACACCACCACACCGCACCCATGGCAACATTCCCATCACAGAACAGGATGACACCAAGTCACAGTGAGGGAAGAGGCTGGGCAGACATAAACTTAAAACCATAGAGGTGAAAGCAGCTACTGAGAGAGCTTCAAACAGATGAACAGAAGTCAAAATTGTTAGATTCGGGAGAGCAATAAAAATAGAAAGGCACCAGCGGATAAATCAGCAAAGGGATAGCAGGAAACCTACTACAGAATTAAAGGGGAGGGAGAAAAACAACTCAACACTGCCCTGGATTGACTGCCTGGTCTTGTAAGTTTTAGGTGTTTTTTTTTTTTTAGCCTCCCCAGCTCCACCTCCCCACCTCTTCCCAGTGTAGATGATTTTGGACAGTCACGGATTTCCCCAAGTTCTTTGTTCCTGAGGAGAAAGACACAGAGAAGGGTTGGGGGATATGGGAAGGTAAAGAGAATGGCAAAGAAGAAAAAAAAAAAAGTTGCCACAGATATTTTCATACACTACAACCAGAAGGGTCGTGGGTTTGAAAAAACAAAGACAAGGGTGGGGTGAGCGATCATACTGGGGAAGAGGGAAAGGAAGCAGAAGGGGAGGGTCATCGGGCCACCTCTAATGGCTACAGTACTACTACTGTAGGGTGCTGGACTCACTCTGAAGGACGCTTATGGTGGCCTGGGCTCGAATCCATGTTATGGAGGGGTTTTGCCTCAAGTCATTCCTCTTGGGGTCGTTGCTGGCCCTGCACTCGTAAGTCCCAGAGTCCTCCAAGGTGAGCCGGGTTATTCTCAGCACACTCACGCCGTTTGACCCGTAGGCGGTGTTTACGGTGACACGGCGCTTCCGAGCACCGTCCCACAGCTGTCTGAAAGACTCTGCCCGGTTGACTTCTGCGTACCACCACTGGATCTCTGGCGTGGGGCTCCCGACCACGTCACAGTACAGCTCAAACGCGTCCCCAGTGAGCTTAGTTTCTGACATGGGCGACTTGACAAACCCAGCTAGAGGGAGGGGGAGCAGGAATGCAGTGACAGGCCAATCAGAAAAAAAAAAAAAAGAATCAACAGGTGTTAATAGTAATTTAAAGAAAAGAAAAGAAAAAAGCAAATGAGTTGCAAAGAACAAAAAGGATTCATTTTTAAACTATAAAGAGACAGTAAATAGCATTTCATACAAGCTTTTAGAAGAAGAACCACCCTGGGAAGCTCATCAAGCAAAGGCAGGCTAATTACAAGCTGGGGCAGCCCAGGTGCTGGCCAGGCAGAAGCAAGCCCACTGGAAAGCATTTTAGCAATGGGCCCAGCTGGTAGGAATGAGAAAGCCTCAGGTCTCAGGGAAGAGTCTCTTTCCTTGGAGCACAAACCATTACCTTTTCAAACAGGCAAGTGGTGAAAGATAACCAGAAGTGGCAATAGGTTTATATGCCAAGTCAGGATCTCTCTTTCGGATGGGTGAGCACGTTGTCAGAGATGCAGTGTCTTTTATGGGTCTCAACAAGAAGTATTGACTGACCTGTCGACACCTTCTCTTGGGAGTCAGAATCAAATTTCAGTTGAAAGGCACAAATTTCTCTCTCATGCAGGGTCCTATCCTCAATTCAGGTTAGACTTTTCCCCACATCCTATTCTTTGCTGGGCCTATGAATAACCCAGTGACCTGTGATTAAGCAGCCTCTATTTGAATGCAGACCTTCAGGCACAGGAGAGCAAGATGGTCTGCACTTCAGCGTGAGAACTACCATGGGGGTCAGCTCAGGAGTGGAACCAACAGCAACAGTAACCCCATAACTGCCAGTGTCTGGAGGGACCGTGCCCCCCATAACCCCAGAAGTTTATACAACTAGAAATATCTGAAAAGTCAGTTGTGAAAGTACCCACGGCACTTGACAGGTTCTCTTCACTTAGTTTAGTTGCCTGGCTCCTAGAGGCCAGCTCAAAAAAAATGAGAAGCAGACAATGATGAATTAAGCTAAACTCTATGGTGAAGGCTAGGCCTCGACAACATTGCCAGGTATCACCAGGAACTACAAGTTGAGGCCTGCTTCCACTTGTTCATAACTGGCTTTAGTTACACTTCCGTAAGACAAAGTGGCAATGGCAAAAAGAGTTTAAAAAAGAAAAAAAACACACACAACCCCGACTTACTGGAAGATTTTGGAGAGGGGTCCATACCACAGTGCGAGCATGCTCTCTCTCACCCAGTTACTCCACCGAGAGTTCACTCAGCATTTCTACTAATTCAGGTTAAGGTAATTCAGTATCTAAGGTACCAGGCAAGAAGCTAAAAGAGGGTCCTTTCAGTGGCTGGGCAACTTCTCTTGGGACAAAGCCACATCCTGTGCAGTGAGCAGAGTGGGGCCAGTATCTACCAACATCAGGTTGAGGGCATTCCAGAGGATAGGTATGAATTAAATCGAACAGTTTTCATATAGTCCAGAAGCCAAGGATACAATGGGGCTAGCTGAAAATGGAGGTTGTTAAGAGGAAATTTTTCCATTTACATACAAAAAAGTACCTACTCTTGGAGATAAACTCTACCCCATGGACCTCAGAACCCTAAGGGAGGTACTACATTTACTCAAGCAGAGATGAAGATCTCCAAATTCATACTAGTTTTTCAATTCACAAAACATTCAGAATCTGGCAAGGACAGGAAAGCAGTAATTAACAGCCTTAGGTTGACTGTTCTGCCTTCAAAATGCCACTCTAAACTATCTCTTGAGATCCACTGTCAGTTCCTTGTAACGAACTAGCTATGAGAGGCCCCCAAAAGCCAACAAGGTGTCATTCTCAGATGCCGGGGGGAGCTTTAGAATTCCGGAAAGGAAACACCAAGCCCCTGCATGAAAAGCTGAGCTCACTTCCAAATAAAGTGGTGTCCAAGGAGCCATGTTTTAGTCTCACAAACTTCCACCTGCCTGCCTGTCAAAGTTAATGCTAATACAGAGGGAGAGGTAATGGAAGATGGTTTCGTTCATTTTACTACTAGTTCAATCACTAAAGAAAACTGTTTCAGTAAGTCTTTAGAGAGCAGTAAAAAGTACTACTGTTTTAATCATATTCTTGATCTTTAAGTGGAAATCACAAATGCTCTTATTCTCAAATTCTCTCGACTGGAGGAGTTTATGTCTTCTCAAATGCTGTGATTATGTGTGGGTTATGTGTGGGTTTTTTTCCCTTCTTCTGAATTGCACTTCAAAATAGGCTTAGATTTAAACCTATATGTCCATCAATCTACTGACCAGACTAATGTAAAAGGAATACCTGCAAGTACGTCCAGAACCATCAAGAACCCATCCAGTTCCAGTGTAATCACAAATCCCAACACACCACAATTCAAAGGCAGCCGAGAAACAGCCTGAACACGACTCCCGCTGCACAGAACCAAGCAAGTCACTCAGACTGACACTGCCTCCCTTGGACAAGACTCACTTCTGAGGAGGGAGGAATGCTGATCTGATTTAGTTTAGTTTTCTACTTGCATACAGGAAACGGGGACCAAGTCAGAAATGTTCTTTGAACCAGTAAATAATGATTTATATTTAAACAAAGTTATCTAAAAACAAGAGTAAAAATCCCCTAAAACACTGACAACAGACCAGTGCGCTTTCTTATCATTTATTATTATTAGACATGTATATCAACAGGTAACACTTTCTAAGTATGTGTTATATGTTAGACAATGTACAAAGCACTTTACATTATCTCATTTAATCCTCACAACATAAAATAGGTGCCATTATAGTCCTCTTAGAGTTGTGGAAACTAAGGGCCAAAAAAGTTAAGTATTTTTCCCACAGTAAGAAGCTAACAGTGTGCGTCTGGACTGATCCAGGGGTGGCCAAAGCCAAACATGGTCTCCTAACATTTTCCACAACTGCAGTCAATGTGCCTTACGAGGCCAGAAAAATTTCTTGTAGTTATTGAAAACTTATAGATATTCTGGTCACCCTTAAATATAATTAATAATTTCTGCCTATGAAAAGCCAGGATTCCTCCAGGGGAATGTGCAGCTCGCTATGATCACTAACTCTTTAAGATTATAATCCCATTACAGAATGGGAGTTCCTAAAGCAATAATGGGGGGGGGGGGGACAGAGTGAGAAAACAAAGGAAAAGATGGTTCAGAAACAAACGTCCCCTAGTTCTGATGCTTCCGTCACCCCACTCTTGAGAAGGCTGGCTTCACAGGAAGGTGTTTAAAAGACATTACATGTGTTTCTCCGGTGGTGTGGTCAGTGGCCAAATTAATAAAGGGCAGCACCTGAGATTTTTGTAAAACTTAACAGTTTATACAAAGTGCTTGCACACAGCACATCTCATTCCGCTCATGTAATTTCACAAGGCAAGTGCAGAGACAGGTTCATGCCCTGCAGGAGATCACTCAGGCAGTAATCCTGAGTGGAGCCGGGATCAGAACACAGGCTTCAGCTCTTAAGTCTACAGCTCTTTCCAGTAAACCACACTGCCTTTAAACAAACCAATAGGGCATTCCTTGATAGCTGAACACTCATCAAAAAACTCATGAAAACAGATCTATTTCTCCTCCTAGCAACAGGGAAAAGAAAAAACAAGAACACCCTCTCACACAGTACTGTGCAATCACAGCGAGGGAAAGTTATTAGCAACCATTTACCTCATTACCCATCCAAAATTAGCTCCAGTTCAGGAGAAGAGAAGAACCAGCTCGCAGCAGCAGCAGCAGCAGGAGGCAGGCAGCTCAGAGCCTGACTCACTGCCCTGCCTTTCATTACCAAGGGCTTTCAAACAAATACGTGCTCTCACCATGAGAACACACATTCCCTAAAGCCAGGAGGCCAGCAAAAGTATCTTTTTGATCTCCAAGTCAAAGCTCATCTAGTATTTTGGAAAAAGCCTAAGTTTCGGAAAAACAACCTCCTGCCCCTTCCACATCATCATCTCCACCCACTGTAATACGTACCGGGCTCAGATCTCTAGCAGGTCTGACAGAGTGCTGGTATCTGCATTCAATTCAAAAATGATAAAAAGGGGAACAGAACAGTGGTCACTGCTTTGCAGGAGGGAGGGACTAGATGCTGAGGGTGGAGGAGAGTGGCAGGCAAAGTATAAAAAATGAAGACAGTAATACCAGAAAAAGCATAATGTAAAATTGCATAACTGGGGATGGGGGATGGGAGGCAAAGATGACAGCTGGGGCTAGCAGCCGGAGAAAAGGAGGAGCTCTCTGGCAGGAAAAACTGGATGTGTAGATAATGTAGCAGAGGGTGAGAAGGAAAAGGGAACACAGAAGAGCAAGTTGAGCCCAATCCCAAGAAACTGCTTTTACATATGCCCTAAGGAAGCAAAAAAGCTAGCCCTGCCCCACAGAGGAGGGACCATCAGTGATTTTTCACAGCCAAAATTCTCATTTACCTCCAGGGCAATCACTGAACAGGTAGTAGGACTAACTTCTGTCTTCCTCTCTCAGCTGACTACTGCCAAGGCCAGGCCTTTAAATCTGGCCTGCTTCTGTCACTTTTTTTTTTTAAACAGCTGTTCCCTTCAAGCCCCTCTCTACTACCAACTCCCTGTGGGAGGCTCATGCTGTCCTCTCCTTCATGCTTCATAATAAAGAGGAAAATGACAGCCGAGGACACAAGCACTCGCCTCCCCCTGCCCCCCCCCACACTCATCATGCACCTCAAAAAGGAAAAAGACTGATATCCAACTGCAGTTACAGGCATGATGCAGCCTGACTAACCTTACTGCAGTGTAAGCAATGAATTAGCAATCACATCACTATTCCTCAACACCAAAGGCAAGTCATGAGCCCATATGCACTCATTCTGTGTGTACCAACCAAGGTTAAGACAAGCCTGAGGCCCTGGGAGTGGATGAAAACAGGGTAACCTCATTCTCTGCGGCAGGAAGGAGGTATATGGGTCTGATCTCATGAATCAGTCTGATCTGTAAGTAGAGTTGGCAGCAATTACAAAGCATTTTCCAAATTCAAACCTGTTCTTTTCTACCTCTATTAAGCAGACATGACAATGGCTTGGAAATTAATATCCACACTAGCTTCTAAGCCAGGGCCTATCCTTTACTCTGAAATTATAGCTTCCAAATGGCTAAAGGAATCTGCTTCAGCACATCTTCGCCCGCCTTCTGCTGTGGAGAAACAGGGAGATCTAGTTCCGAGACTGGGGAGTTCAGTGATTAGAAGCAGCACTCTAAATTCACATTGCCTGGAGATGCTGTCTCTAACTGTATGACCTTAGGCAGGTGACCTAATCTCTGAGCCTCTCCCTAATCTGTAGAACTGGGCTAATAATAGTAGCGATCTCAGAGGGTTTTTGTGGGGATTATATGAAATTGAAATAACAGCTAAAAGTGCCTGGCACATAGTAAGCACTCAATAATGTTAGCTATTATATATCTCCACAGAAATCACGCTGAACAGGCCACATGCAGTAGCCTTCAAAACTATCCTACAACAACAGTTTGGGACGCAGAAACTTTATGTTCAAAATGAGTTCCAATTTAGAATCCAACTTCTTCAATAAGCGACAAATTAATTTTAACCTTTAAAATAAAATGAGAACCAGAATGGAAATATTAATTGCAGAAGGCAATGAAAAAGATAGGGATTCTTCATTTCTTCTATCCTTAGAGCAAACTAAAATTGGGAGAGTGGTTAACAGCAGTGCGGACTCAAGGAATTAGCACATGTTATTACAGGGTTACAAGCCATTAAACCAGAGATTCTATGAACAATATGGAAAGCCCAAAAAGTAATGAGAACAAAAAGAGGCAGTACAAGATTCTTCTTTAGAAAAAAAAAAGTAAGTAAACCTACCTACTACAAATTAAGCTGCTTCTTAGCAATGATATAGGGGAAGAGACTGGATATTGGTTAGGCCAAACTGTAAATTCACAAAATGCAAGACAAGATGGCAGTTACAGGATTTGGGATCATGTCAGATTAGCTTCATTTCAGTCTAAGAAAGTGTCAGCTTTTGAGTCAGTATCTCCACAACTTAAATTCTCTTTGAGCAGTTTCTTCAAACAGGAATGATGCAACTTAGGGTAGCTGCAGAAAGCATGTGATACATACATGGAAGAGCTCTGTAAACTGTAAAGCTCTATACAAATGTTAAAGTCGCTTTAGGATAGATAAGGAATAAGCAGTACGTTTGATATGACTGATCTTCAGCAAGGATTTTCATTCAGTCCTGTCATCAATTCCAACTGACAAGCTAAACAGCATGATCTCCTTAGATTCATGGGTCTAAAAGTCTGTGATGGGGGAACAGAGGATAATAGCTCTAGTGGTAGAGTGCATGCCTAGCAGTGCGGGAGGTCCTGGGTTCAATCCCCAGTACCTCCATTAAATAAGTAAGTAAAATAGACCTAATTACCTCTCCCCACAAAAGGAATTTTTAAAAATTTTTAAATAAAAAAAAGTCAGTGGACAAAAAAAAAAAAAAACAACAAAAAAAAAACCCAGGTTATAAGTATGATAAAAAAAAAAAAAAGAGCCATGTGTATATTTTCTGGGATGGGAGAAGCCCTCTCATCCCAGAAAATACACACAGACAAAAATTTGCATAAAATACAGGGGTGTCCTAGACCTCAGGTTAGACACTTGAGTCTTGACTGCACGACTACAGGATGAGTGAATAGATAAGGGTCTCTCTATTAAACTGAGAGCTCACCTTACAGGGAAATGAGCCATGGCTTACATCTGGGTTGGTTTCTTCAACTTCTTCAACCTCAGTCTCCTCATCTGAAAAATGGGGATAATAATTCCTACCTTCTTCATAAGGTTATGGTGAGGTTCACAAGAATAATGTATGTAAAATTACTTTGTAACCTGTACAGCTAAAAATGTAGTAATACAAGATAGCCATTTTATGCAAGCATTCTACTCTGTAACTTAAAGGATGACGTAAACAAGTCCTGGGTATTCTGTTGAGGTACCTCAAAAACACTGTGGGTCAAGAGAAAGTTGGGAAGACAGAGCTCAGAGACTCACTCATGCAGGATGGGAGCTGTCTACCATATTTTCTGAATTTTTCAATTTTCCAAAAGAAAAAAGTATTGAAAACCAATGACCCAAAGAATTTCAATGTTTCAAATAGAAAGTGACATTAAATTAAATAAGGTAAGGTTGCCAGCATTACATTTTAAAAATTAGAACAAATTCTGGTTAAAAAGGGGGGGGTAGCTTATAAAAAGAGAACTTGACACTAGAGCTGAGAAACAAAAGGGACTGGAAGTTTTCAGTAGAAGAGAGAGCAATCAGCTCAGAAATGACCCCCTTCTACATTTCTTCATGTCTAAGATGCTCCGGGCAGGAGCTCATTAACACTTGCCCATGACCTTGAACATCCTCAAATGGACTGTAACAGATTGAAAACTCTGCTTATACATTATTTATCATAAAATCCTAGCCCCTTAGTTTACAATTTTATAGTCCTAAAGTAAACAGCTTCATTATTAAAGACACTCCTTGAGACTAACATTTCTTCCTCCCCCCGGGGAGGAAAGAAGCATTTTAATTTAATCTTGAGCAAAGAAAGTAAAGCTAAATATAGATCAGGTCCTGTTTTAACTGTGACATCAAAATGACCATAACCTTAGTTTTTAAAAACTAAGGATGTGTCCAAGGGGAAAAAATACAGTAACCTCAAACTGCTATCAAGTTAGTTTCTTTAGGAAACTAGAAAATCTACTTTCTTTTTTTTATTATTTTAATTGAAGTACAATTATAATGTGTCATTTTCTCCTGTACAGCACAATGTCCCAGTCATGCATATACATACATATAGTAGGAAATCAACTTTCAAGCTTCACAAACTGTACTCAAGCTGTGAGTATACAAAGGAAAAAGCTAGTTTTGCTAACCATTAAAAACCGAGGATGTCTCATCCAAAGGAAACAGTGCATACAAATCAGCTGTTATCTCATAGGGTGTTCTTAATAAAAAGTTTGGTTTCCAACAGTGGAAGGCTTATATATTTAAGCAAATGCTAATAAAAGCTCTTATCCCAAAAGACTGTCAAAAATAGCTATGGGCCAATCTAGAACTACACCCAAATGGAACTTTGAAGCCAGAAATAATTATTTGGGCAGGAGGGGAGGGGGAATACAGTTACAGAGCATTTTAAGAGTATAACTCCGTTGACCCTCCAGTTAGGATTTATTAAAAGCAAAATAAAAACAATACTCTAGAATAGTTGGCAACTCCAGTTAAATAAACCATTCTCAAAAACCATAAGTAATTACTAATCAAGAACTAACATCCACTAATTACTTTCTCTGTGACATTCACTTGTCTATAGACTCAGTATAACTTTGCTAACCAGTTACCTTTCTTGTCCCTGACAATGAACACAAAAAGTTGGAGTTGATAGTCTGGATTTAATCTAGAAGACATCTTAACTGAAAGAGGCAGGAAGCTTCCTCGCACACCTTCTTTTAAACAGCCATTCCCAGAAGCCACAGAATCAAATACTCTGCACATAGGGAAATTCAATCTTCGAATTGCATCTTAGGGTATTAGGTAATACAGTCAGTCCCAGTGTTCTCAGCTGATGAATTATTTCCAAAGCATAGAACAACTTACAGTGGAAACCACATGGAAACTTTGTTATCAATATACTAAAGGCAACACTTTTCTTAGATGGCAAAATCCTAGAGCAGAGATTCTTAAACTACCAACGTCAGAATCTCCTGTTAAAACACAAATGCTGGGCCCCATCCCTAAAGACCGATTCAACAGGTCTGGAGCGGGGCTGGGAGCATGCATTTCTAACAAGTTCTCAGGTCATGCTAGTGTTGCTGCCCCACAGGCCAGACTTCAACAACTAATGTCTTCAGGAGTCTGAAACTGTTACATTTTTCAGCTTTTCAAATAGAAGAAAATAGGGATATAGGAACTACACAGATGTTTCTGAAACCATATACTCTCCTAGCAGCTGAGTCTGTGATTCATAACCAAAAGGGAGAATGTGGCCAAAATGGTTGCTAAAAAATAGTGTCACTATGCATAATAATGACTTTTATCTTGTATTTGTTCAATTTATCTATAAATTGAGAGCATGCTTTCAACTCAATTTATCATTTATTGAGGGCTTATTTACCAAAGACTGTGCACAAAGATAAACTTTGCTCCTAAAGAAAGCTCATCTTTGCAAAACATGAGACAGAAAAATAATCGAAGTCCAATACAATTGATAATGGATTATCACTTATATAACAGATGTATAAAAAACAGCAGAAACTAATTTTGCTAGGGGAGAAGGCTGATGTATACACAGGAACTTTATGCATAAAATCTGCGTCTAGCCTTGTCAGCTGGGTGAGTGGGGAGATGGCCCTGGTCTAGGCAAGAGGAAACAGTTATGAGCAGTGTTGAGAAGTGGCAGAAATGAGCAGTTCATGATAAAACTGAAAAAACTCAATTTTTTGAGTGCTTTTATATGCCAAGCACTTGTTAAACGTTTATGCTACTCAGAAAAACAAGACAGTCTGTAGCCTCAAGACCTCACAACTCAGGGAAGAGGACAAGCAGCCTGCAGCCGAGCGGTTTGAGCTGCTTCCACAGGGCAAGTGATGAGACGGATCTGACTGGCGGCCACATGAAGGATGTGTCTGAAGCGAGAAGAGAGTCAGAAAGCTCCTTCAATCATCCAAATGAAAAATGAGTCTGAACGAAGTAAGAGTAGCTGTGGGAATGGGGAGAAGGTGATGGATGTGAGAAATGTTTACATGATGGAATCAGCTGAAACTGTTGATCACAGGGTGGAGACTGATGCTGCAAAGGGAATAAAGGCAGGCAGGCTGAGAGTTGGCTCTGGAGGCACATGCAGGATAAGGCTATACTTGTGAGATGTTCAGATGTAATTAAAACTATGGATCTGGTATTCAGGAGAGAAGTGGACATAAGAAATATGCACTGGGGCATTATCAGCTTAGGTTGAAGCTGAAGCTACGGGAGGAGGTAAGATCACTCAGGGAGGATGAAAAGGGAACTGCGTGGAACTTTCTACATAATTATACTTCTTTTCAAATGATTCACCACTGCATGCAACGCACTTTCACTAGGATAAAATACACCAAAATAGGACTTAATCCCTTCCTATATCTGAACAACATTTTTAATAACATTAGGTAAATAATTTAATATTTTGCTTTGGAAAACTTAAAGAAGGGGCTTCACATGTTCTTGCTGTCAGTCACTCAGGTAGAAGGCATAGTATCCATGCCAGAAGCTCCCAGAGCAGATTTTACTTGAGTAGACGATGTAATGCTGAGTCTTTTACAAAGAATCCTTAGCCTTTTATAAAAATAGCACCCATCTGGTCACAAAGATTATCTTGGGAAATGCTTTTTCTTGGGAAAAAGCTAACACTTAATCCCAACCAAATTTTCTCAATTTGTAAAAAAAAAGGAAAATGTATGGACTCTCAGCCTAAAGCCCAAGGCTGAACCAACTCTCCTCTCCCCCTTACTCTGAAGTAGAGACGAAAAAGAAATAGCGCTAATACACCACAGACCAAGTGATTCCAGAGGGAAAAAAATCAACAAGAATAGTAGCTCCTATTTTAGACAGTAATAAAAGTTCATGAAGTTTGCAATGTTTATGTTCCTTTTCCTGCCTTCTGCTCCTCTTCAATATTTCTATAAAGATTAACCAGGTATTAATTTGGAAAATAAGGATAGAAATACACAGGCAAGTGACCAAGAGATTCTCCACTTTAACAATGGCACGGAATGGGAAATTCCCTTTGCCACTCGGGGCCCCAAGAGTCTCTCAATTTAAAAATTAGAGGATACTCAACAGAACTATACTGAGTTTTATTTTGAGTTTGTAAAAATGGCTCATGAAAATGACTAATTTGACTCTTAGACCTATAAACCATATTGACAACGTGCTGAAACTGCAACTTTCCCACTACTTAAGTTGTGATAGTGGCAAAATTATTTATATGATGAGATTAAGCAACAGAGTCCAAAGAATGTTTGGTATTGCACACTGTTCATGAAGATCTGCATTTCTTCCCAAATTCAACAATTTAGTTCATTCCAGGAATTTCACTTGCATCCCCCAAAGGGGCAGTAACATGAAGAAAGTTTTACATTTAAATGGGGGGAGGGGGGGAGAAAGCCACAGAACAAATCATTCTTAAAGCAATAAGCAATTTCACCACCACCACCTCCCCAGAAATGAGAATTTAACATATATTCCATCTATTGTTAAAAGAATTAAGGTCTTACTTGTGCAATATAGTAAGCCTACCTAGAAAGAGACTACTGATAACACTTTCTTAAAATTAAATATACTTCCAGACAATGGAATATTATTCAGCACTAAAAAGGGGGGGGCTGCCAAGCCAGGGTAAGATGTGGAGAAATCTTAAATGCATATTAGCAAAGTGAAAAAGCAAATCATATATACAGTATGATTCCAACTGTATGCCATTCTAGAAAAGGGAAATCTATGGAAACAGCAAAAAGATAAGTGGTTGCCAAGGACTAAGGAGGAGGGAGGGATGAACAAGTGGAATACAAAGAATTTTTAGGGCAGTGAAACTATTCTTTATGATACTATAATGATAGATATAATGCATTATATACTTGTCAAAACTCACGGAATGTACAGTAACAAGAGTGAACCCTAACATAAACTATGGACTTTGGGTGGTAATGATGTGTTAATGTAAGACCATTAACTGTAACACACATACCACTCTGGTAGGGATGGTGTTAGTGAAGGAGACTGTATATGTTGGTGTGGGCAAGGAATACATAGGAACTCTCTACTTTCTGCTCATTTTGCTGTGAACCTAAAACTGCTCTAAAAAATAAAGTTATTTTAAAAAGTAAATACACCAACTAAAAAATACTTAGAATCATGTATTGAGATATATTTGTCCTTAGTATTAAGTGTATCTGATTGCAGATAAAATGTTTTACGATAGGTAAGTGCAAAACTACCTTCATGCAATGAGAATTCATTTTGACCAAACTAAGTAACATCCACCCAATCTTGTGTTTCAGACGCAAGCACAGAAAATGTAAGGCTCTTTTCTAGCCTTTAAATCATCTTAAACCTTGAGATCATCCAAACTTCCACTAGACTATCTTTATTAATGCCCTCCTAACTACACTAAACAGAAATCTCCCAGCTAAGGAAAAGAATCTTACCCAACATAGGAGGACATTTCATAGGCCTTCAACACATTAAGTACCCAAGGGCAGGTGTAACACTGACGGGCAAAGTGATGGCATAATTTATCATCAAAACCAGGACACTTTTAAGAGGGTAAGGGATGCTATGAATAATTCTGATGGAGCAAGAGGCACATACTGAGAATTATGATGACCCTACCTGGGGGAACCTGGAGGTTGTGTTTTGTAAGATTAAACAATTAGAGTGAAGCTATCCCAGAATAAAACTCTAGGTCAATTCATTTCCAATTCCAAAATCAGTATGCTTGTGATTTACAGACTCTTTCCAAGAACTCTGAGCAATAATTGTCTAACAACTCCTTTGACTGTTAAATAGCTATGCCTCAGGTTTAAATGTATCTAATTCTATAAAGCACCTCCAAATTCCTGGGTTTTTTCCTCTATCAAAACTGATAAATCCTCAACCCTATTCTACATTCATTATCATCTGGTAGCTGTACCACTCTTGGTTCAGATAACTTTCCCATGAACCAGAACCTCGTGTTATACTATAAAGTACACAGAGTATCATCAAGCCCTACTGCCTTGATTTCAAATGACAGTATATAAAGATCAGTAAACCCCAATATTTGCAAAAAGTAGCTCTCTCCTTAGTAGTCTGAGAGCATTATCATAGCTAGTAAAATTGTAAACCCCGCTACAGAATAGGCCAAGACTGACTCTAAAATGTTTTATCAGATACTCTCTGGTAGTGTTTCAGAAATGAATACAAAACCTCATGATAATAAAATGCTAGACTATCAATTTATATTGTGACTTTAAAAAAGTATAAAGCATAGAAATCGTTCCATTTAATAACATGTATTATGTATAACACTCTATATAAAATAATAAATTATGAAAACTTAGTTCCCTTCTGTGTGTTATCAGAAGACTGGAATAGATGATTTCTAAGGTCCTTTCAGCTCAAATATTCTGTAAATCTATATATAATAAATGGCCAATTAATTGAAATGCAGTATTCTATGAATCCATGAAAATGCATCAAGCAATATCATGTTTGTGAGAAAGAGTATATTTTAACAAATTATAAATTATTTAGAAATCAGAATATGTCTCTAATTTTATATCCCTACAATGCCTTGCTGTCCATATTGTACTCAATTATATTAAAAGAATGGTGAGAAATACAATTCTCATTAACCAAGGATTAAGGATAAAAACTTTTCATTAAATTTCAACCTATTAACAACTTAAAATGTACTAGTAATCATTAGTATGTTAGTGAACAGTATAATAAACAAAACCATCTTTCTTTGATTAGTGGAGCTTTTCATGATATCAGAGACATCTTTCTGACTATTAACAGAATCATAAATTCTATGAGACTACACTATGGCATATCTGAATTTACCAGATGCACTAGAAGTTACTTTTTATTTAAAAAAAAAAAAAAGGGTCAAATCCCTAATGTCAGTTTGTTTTCTTGTTATCCAATCATTAATTCTAACAAACAAGGAAATAAAAATTGAGTAAGGAAATAAAAACAGATCTCTGATTTGAGATTTTACTTTACAGTCAGAATGCAGCTTTCTCATTCTTTTTTAAATTAGGTGCTACCCATCATCACCTCTTAAAAAAAGAAGTTTAGATTCCCTGTAAACTTCCTAGAATCAAAAACAAACCAGCCTAGAAATCACCTTCTTTAAAAAGATAACCTTTAAGAAAACTATCTGTGGGGGGAAGGGTTTGGGAGAAGGGACAGGGAGTAGGACACTTTCTAATTACTCTTTAAAGGAAAAAAAAAATTCCAATACTAAACACATAATTGAAGGTCTCTGAAACTAAACTATTATAATAGCACCTAAGCTTTATTGATCATTTACATATGTCAGGCATGGTGCAAAGTACATTATATAATTTAATTCCCTACCCCTTAAGGTTGTATTGTCATTCTACAAATGTCCGGAGGCAGGATGCACACCCAGGCAGCTATAATTCCAGAGCTCAAAATGAGAGAGGAGGGAAGGGAGCAGGGCACAACCGTTAACACGTTAATTGCCCACTGTGGATCGGGTGCCCCCGAGAAAACACAACTGTCACCCAGGTATGGGTGACATGGTGATGAATGTGTTAAAAGAAGGACACAGCATTGAGGGTACACAGAAACTGATTAAAACCAACTAGGCCCAAGATGGCAGAAGATATGACTTCCAGTAGACCTTGAGCCTCATTATACACTCATTGTAATTCATTAGCATGCTAAGTGGCACACCCCTAGGCGCCATGACAGTTCTGAGACTGACCATAAAAGGCCAAAAAGTGGGCAGTGGCCCAAATCCTGGAAATTCCTAGCCCGTCTCCAAAATAATCCTCCCACTTGTCATAAGAAATTACCCAGCCCATAAAAACTAACCAGCCTACACCTCCACCACTTACACCTTCTGAGAGGGCTGAATTCTGCCCAGGAACGTGTAGCCTCTAAGCAAACTCACTTTCACTTTACTGTGGCTCGCTCTTGGATTCTTTTCTGCGAAAAGCCAAGGACGCTTACTTGGAAGCTCGTCCCAGAAACTTGCCCAAGATCTGGGACATAACCATCCTCTTGTGCCCTCATTCTCCTGCCACAAAAACTACATATACTGCCTCACTGATAGCAATGCTTTGTTTACTATGGATAATTAGGACTAAAAATATCCTACATAATTTAATTCAAAAACATTTTATCTTAGAATGACTGTCACACAGTGTGTTCTATTTCTCTCTCATCAGTGTTACCAGTTCAGGCCTTCATCACTACACAGCCATCCCCAATTATCTAAGTTACTATATGGAAATTCTATATGGACCTGTGAGTTTAAAAAGTATCTGACATTACTAACTGTGCCCTACTGTTTTAAATTGGCATTCCTAGCTAGTAAAGTGGGACTCAGTAGATCTCTAGTTCTTTCTGGCAGATCTCCAAGGTGGTTGCTAAAACCACATACTCATAAGACTTTCTTCTCACCAAGGGATAAAAACTAATAACACTTTCGATCCTTTTCCAAGCAGGGCCTCAAAGGCACACCTCTGCACTCTCCTACTGTGCACATTCTTAGATTTCAAAACTCTAGACAAATGACAGGTAACGCTCTCTCAAAAAGAGGCTGACAAACTTTGCAATAAAATTTATTTTACCAGGTCCATTCTGCATAGGATGATTTTCTTTGTGCTATTTGGAAGATTCTGCCTTAAAGGGATCATCTTTTCTTTTGGTCTTATTTCAACCATAGACAGGAGTATTAGCATAAATATTTTAATCATCTACTGTGCGAAGTATCCATAAGACCTCTTTCATGTAGATACCAAGACTGCCCAAGTGGACGGTGAACCAAAGGTAAGAAACTTCTTTTTTTTTTAATGTTTAAAAACAATTTTAAAACCCTGCTCCTCAGACCCTATGGATTCTTTGGAAAAATTAGGGGATCCCTTCTCCCCAAAACAGCTCTACATTTATCTAATTAACAAAGAGTCTACTTAATTTTTAAAGAAAAAGAAAAAAACTTTCTGCTACTACAGGTTGAAAATTCCTAAATCTAATTCTTGCTGTAATCTAACACTTAGATATACTGTGGTCCAAGGAGGCTGTAATGTAGTTGTGAATCCTTACTAGAATCCAAAATTCCTGAATCCTGTTCACTAATGTTTTATAGCTACTAAAATCAGCTCACTCCTCAATTCCTCAGGAAATCCCCAAATTCAGTTAACAATCCAAATCTATTCCGTCCTTTCATAGTTACTTCTCATTTGTACTCTCATCACCTTGTTTCAGGTCATTATCTCATAACTCCACGATTAGGTAGTACTTCCACCTTCACAATGAGGTGGAGGATCAGTCTATGTTACCTACCTACTATTCCAAACATCAGCAAAAATTATTGCTGTTTCTCTTGAAAATAGATAGCAAAATTGTATCCAGAATACTTTCATTTAAAATTAGGAGTTGTCCCAGGAATCAATTACACTGCTAAGATATTAAATGTATTTAAGATTTCCACCAAAAAATATGACCGAGGATAAAAACACAGCAATATATTGTTCTTTTTTCATTTAACGAAGCTTTTCCCTGTTTGGAACGAGAAAGGTTCTCTCAGTGGGCCAATTTCTATATCAAGAATCCAGTTATCATCAGCATAATTCCCTTCAGTGACAATCAGTAACAACAGATGTATCCTAGAGGCTCCATACACCTAAAAAATGAAAATATGTGTCACTCCAATTACTATTCTCAAAAAAGGAAGGCTATAAGTATCAAGATGAACTATAATAAAACTAGTACTACTAAAGCATTACAATCTGTAAATGACATGTCTGCCCAGAACAAGGTTTGAAAAGACACACAACCAACTACTCCCAGTGCTTACTTCTGGGGAGCGGAATCGAAGGATAAAAGGACAAAAGGAGGAATTTTAATATTTCATTTAAAACACCTAAGTATTATTTGAAATAATCATGTAAGCTAGTCCTTTCATAATTTCTTAAAATCCAGTAACTTTCCCCTTTTTCCAAAATTTTAAATGAAATAATTCCACGTCAAAATATTGGTTAATCTCTGTTCAAGGCAGGAAGACTCACCCTATCTGTCTGCTAATATTCCCTCCTGGAGGAGCTATATTTATTCTTTGAAAATTCCACCTGATGAAAATTTCATTAAATCCCAGGCAGAGATGGCCAACAAGCTTATATATCTGGTTACCTCAGGCTCACCTGGTGCTACTAGGCCTGTCAAGTTTTTCCAGTGGTGTATTCTAAGAGTTTAAGACTTGGTAACAATTCTTGAGCATTTTCGATGACAAATGGATGGATAGAGCTGCGGAATGGTAACGTGACACTCTAATACACTACTAAAAGCACATTCCAGTCAAATTCTTTCCCATTCTAGCTTTAAAAAGCAGGGTAAAATATACACACCTGTTGCTGAAATACAAATGACAGCAAGCTCATACTTCTGCTTATTTTTGAGCAATTTTCACTGTCACTTAATGTTCCTAGAGTAAGAACTACTACTCTGTATACTCTGGTGGGTTTTTTTTTCTTTAATGTACATCAAAATTTGCCCTTTCTTCCCACAGCTGTAAAATCTGATTACCCCTAACGCCATCTCCACCCCATAATTGAATTTTAATGTCTACCTGCCACTGAGAAGCAAATTATATGCTCCATGGACAGACATTTCAGAATGTTTCACGTGCAATCCACAGTAAGTGGTAGCCTTGCAGGGAAGCACTAAAATTTACCAGCCCACAGCAAGTACCTCACAGTTCACAATCAATATTCATTACTAGCTGCCTGCCTGGAACTCTTTCTGCCTTGATGTCCTCAGTTCCATCAGGAATTAATTTCCTTTGTAACTAGGCCTCGAAAACTAGCTGAGCTGTTTCTGAGAAATATGAACATTATGACCCTGTGGGGATTCAAAGATTAAAAAGGCATGTCAGAAAAATCTCCTATAAAGAAAATTATTACACAGCTACCAGGAAAAGTAAAAATACCCAGAAGTCACAGTATGCAAACACTCAAAAACATCAAAAACAGCTCAAAAACATCAGTCAACTAAACTAAACCTTGTATATTAGAACTATAATAGAATTTGCTATCCCCCTGCAACAAAAGGATTCGAACAGGATAAAGAATCTGAAAGTGCCAAATGTTTATCTAGAAACAACTGAAGATATAAGAAAGGACAAGACTAAGTAGGTATGGCTAGATGAAACCAGGCTAAAAGAGGAAAAATAGGGGAGAAAAAAAAGACTTCAAAAAAATAATATACATATAACTAAAACAGCACTTAAAAAGAACTCAGAATCACACTGTGGAAGAAAACAAAGATCAACAACAGAATTATGAGGATAGGAACAAAGAAATAAAGCACATGTTTTTTGTATTTCTTCAACCACTTCGATCACTGTTAATTACTAAAGAAAAAAGTTTAAAATTTTCTGCTGCTAAAGTATGAAAACAAGATGTATATGCTTCTAAAGCATTTTACACGAACCAAGAAAACATAAAGCTTCCAGAACATTCACTGAACTGAAAGAAAATCATACACCAGTTTCCCAGTAAAAATCATGTTGCTAAATTTCTAACTCAAGCAACAATTATAAAAATGTCACTTCTATGGCATAATCTAATTCTGAAGGTGAAATAAAGTACTGTAGTACTAGCAAAATTATCTGCTCTAACACTACTTCAGAAATAAATATCACGCTAAATAAAGACCATTGCTATGTTAAAACTGAAAGCTAACCTGAAAGATTAAGGAGGCTAACCAACTGAGACAGTCTGGAACAGGCATGGTGAGTGTTGTAAGCATCAGGCTCTAAAAAGCTTAAAATGATCAGGCTCTAAATGCCTTAAATGCTAGGTAGGTTGTGTTTTAACCCCAAAATTTCACTTTAATTACTTCCTTGTGTTGCCACAAAACTGGCCTCTATAACCCAAAACCAGATTGACTCGGAGGCAGAGTTCCGGGAGGATTAGAACTGAACAGCTTTATTGCTTTGCCAGGCAAGGGGGAGTCACAGCAGGCTAGTGCCTTAGAGACTGGGACTCCATCTTGGAGTTGGGGTCTTGAAGTTTCACAGAAAAAAAAAAAAAAAAAACAAAACGAACAGAAAAGGTGCTAACAATCAGGCTGCTTTACAGGGTACCACTACATTCCCCTTAATCTTGATGTGTCTTTCTGGCATCTGGCAGAGGGTCTGTCCATTCTTCTGAAACCTGGCCCATTACCTTCTTCCTCGAGCATAGCCTCTGGGTTAAAACCATGGTAAAGAGTGTCAGGGAGAAGTTGGGGGGCTGCTTAGCACGAAAGCAGTAAGGGAGAGAAAGCACGCTGCAGGATTTCTTAGAAGGAACCAGCAGACAGTTTCAGCATCAGGGAAGTTAGTTTGTTTCCTACTCCTTCACTTGTTTCTGTTACAAATAGGAAGGGACTAATATTCCCCATATTAGAGATTTCAAATTTCATATCGATTTTACTATAAAACATAGCTAGCTTTCAGATTAAAGAGTAAACCAAAGTGGGGGGAAGGGCAACACAGAGGTTGGGGAAGGAGAGGTACAAACTACTGGGTGTCAGAGAGACTCAAGGATGTACTGTACAACATAGGAAATATAGCCAGTGTTCTGTCTTATCAAAATCTGACCGAGCTTGTATCTTGTGTCAATTATCATGCTGGGTGATTTATTCATGCAATCTCATTCTAACCCCCATCCTGAGAGGTGTGTATTATTCCTAACCAATAAACAAGGAAACAAAGAGTAAAAGACTTGGCAAAAATCAAGACCCTAATCCAATCTCTTAGGCTTCAAAATCGGTAACATAATTTTTTGGTGAAGAGGATACAAAATGGGGGCCCACTGACAATTTTATTTGACCAGCACAGTATTTTCAAAAGTCCAGCTTTCAGTGTTTTCAGTCAAAGAATGTATTGTATTCTCCACTTTAGCAAACAATACTTGCCTAGCTCCTGTGGTAAAGTTTGCAATCCCTGCTTTAATGCATGTCAACAAAAACAATAAACACAAGTGAAGACCTGCTCTCCTTGCCTTTCCAGTCCTAGAAAAGGTGTGGCTTTGCACAGTCGTCGTCCTGGGTACTAGGTGTTGTAATCCTAGTTCAGAGGATATTTGCATAAAATGGAAATTCTGCATTTTATGGAGCATTTTGGAAATCGGTGGGTGCATTTTTGGCTGACACAATAATTAGCAGCGCACTAGTGGCCTTGAGTGGCTGGAACCAGGGATCTTCACCATCTCACAAAGCAGGAAGAGTCCTGCACAAAGAACTGTCCCTCTTCCTACACAACTTTCAAATGGCAATCAAGAAGATGAAAATCTTGGTTTCTAATACACCTTCACATAAATATTTCAGTATATTTTTAAAACAAAAGACATTTAAAACTTTTTATATAATCTTAAATCAGTGGAAATAATACCACTGTCAATCTATTCTGTCATCTGGTCGATTCTCTAAAAACAACATTCTCCTTAATGTAGAATACTTCAGGTGTTATACTGTGCCATAATCTATAAATACCTAAGCCAGGAGACTAATGGTGGTTAGTGAGTGCATGTGCATGTCTGTTTATTATGTGTGTTTGTGAGCGGCACAGAGAGATGCAAATAGATACAGATGCTATTGAGAAGGAAGAATCTGATACACAATACCTATGTGAAACTTTATTTTACTGTTTAAAATTTATTAAAGAATTATACTTCTCATTTTAAAAAAAGATGAAAACTTGTTCTGAGCCTAGAACCTGTTTAAATTATACCACGAAATACCCTTGAATGGTTTTAATGATCATTCAATTTTCCAGGAATGCAATTACTGTGTAAAGTGAGGCTAGACTGTATTTTGTTTTATCTGGAACTTTACTAAAAGTTCACCTTTTCAGAAAATCACATTATTGACAGCAAAGCCACTTGTGGGATCTGTGTCACCACTACAGCACAGCTGCATCAGTCTGCATTTGTAGCTGTCACATCTTTAGTTTTCTACACATGGATATAAAGAGCAGACTACTTCACTGTCTCCCTGTGTAGCCATGCCTGAGCATTTACAGACTGAACTAAGTATTTTATTGTAAGTTGTTTTATTTTCTCCTTTATATTACTTTAAGAGCATTATATATATATTTTTCTTAATAATGGGTATTAGCATGCTGCACGAGGTTCTGGGTTCAATCCCCAGTACCTCCATTAAAAATAAATAAATAAACCTAATTACCTGCCCCCCCAAAATTTTTCCTTCCAAAAAAAAAACCAGAACACAAAAATAAATAAAATGCACATTTTATGATATGATATAGTCATTGTGTGTCAGTAAAACTACTCTTGAAATAATCTGGCCCTTCTCACTAGAACTTTTCCTCTTCACTTTCCTACAAACTACCAGGACTACAGTTAACCTATTAAAGGTAAAAATTTCATCAGTTCCAGGTCCTGTAATGCAAATACATGCCACTTAACAATATAGCAGTTTATAAAGCACTTTTCCATACATTATCATTTAATCTCATTAAAACTCTACAGATTAAGTATTATACTAATTTTAAAAACAGAAACCACAGGAACTAAAATGGAAATAGAATTCTGGGCTACTGCCAAATGCAGTGCTCTTCTCATTCAACTGCATTGCCCTAAGAAACAACTTTTTTAACACAGTATTTACAATTTGCACTTACAATGGTGACAGACTGTCAGTTTACTTATCTAGCACTACTGTCTCCAACTGAGTTTAGGCACCAGATTTAAACTGTATGAATTTTCTAGTTTCCTAAGTTATTTTTAATACCTCTTAAAACTGCCTTAAATATATTTCAAATATGTGTAAGTACAGATATGATTAATGCTTTATGTTACTTAATATCATTCATGCTAGAGCTGATTACACTGTTTAATTCTAATTCTTATTATTCTTATAGCCACCTCACCTCCCCAAGTCCACACCAAAAGGACAGAAGGCAAACCTCTTATACTGAATTACTGATACACAGTTCTACACTTCTGATCAAAGGATCTCATAATAAAGCTCATGAAACCATGATTTTTTTCTTAGTACCGAAATTAAACTATAAAGAAATCACATCCCTAGTCTGCAGAGCTAACATCCACTTTCTGTGACCCTCTAAATCGGATGGTTATAATTAAGCAAGTTGAAATTATTCTGAACTCACTAGTAAGAAAAGGGTGTGGTCAGTTACTTCTTCCAGCCAAGAGTGCAAGTATATTCCAAGACCCTAAGCAAAAGAACTGAAAAAAAAAAAAAAAAAAAAAAAACAACAACAACAACAACAAATTCTTGAACCAACAGCCCCAGAAATTTCTTTTAATATTTTAGGTAAGGAAAGAAAAGTGGAATTGCTTAAAAACAAACAAGCAAAACCACCCTGAGGCCCTCTGCTCACATCCTTCCTGAAAACAGCTTTAATTTTTAAAGTATAAATGAAAAACTTACCCTGTCAAATATAAGGTAGCAGAATTAAACATAACACAGAAATGTGATGTAACCAGAATAAAACAATACCACCCTAAACTATATTTCTTCATACAGTTTGCAATGTAACATGATTTTGCTCATATTAAATCCACTTTTTAAAAAAAAAATTTTTTTGCTGTTTTTTTAGGGGTGGGGGGATGGGGAATTAGGTTTATTTACTACTTACTTTCAGAGGAAGGAGCAGGGATTGAACCTAGGACCTTGTGCATGCTGAGCATGCACTCTACTATTTGAGTTATACCTACTCTCCCCAAAAGATTTCTTTTAATATACAAAAACTCACCAAATTACAAGACTCTGCTGTTTAAGTTCTAAATGGAAGGCCAAAATAGCAAAAAAGGCATTCTTCTAGGATCGCTAGAATTAGCAAATAAAAATTCTTCGTTATTTATCTGAAATTCAAATATAACTGGGCCTCCTGCATTTTATCTGGCAACCCTACATTCCTTGAGCTAATTAAAGTGAGCTCCCATCTCCTCCAAAGTATTAAACACCAGCTCTACTCATAAAGGACAGGCTGGGGCTTCTGGCACAGCAGTATCTTGACTGATTAAGTCTTAAGAGCTAGTCTGGAAGTGCTCATTTGCTGATGATAAGCCTTTCTTAACAGCTGAAATTTACCATATAAAAGAAAAATCTAATTTCTAAGAGTCAAAGGCTGAACTTTTATTAGGTTCCATCCAGTTTATAGTGAATGAATTCTTATGAAGCTTAGGCTTCTGTGTGTTAAAAAGACATTTAAAAAATTTCACTGTAGGTTTCTGATAACTAAGCAAAAATAAGTCGTTTATGAAGGTTATAATAAACAATTCTATTTTAAATACTACAGGCAGGTCCTAAAAGCTACTTAAATGGATTCCAAAGTTAATCTTACCATTTTTCTTGAATTCATAATCATAAAGCCTCAGAGTTGGAAACAAACTAATTTCTGACCCTTAAAAACTTCTGGAAGCCCATCTCATTTCATACTCATTTCCGTGAAGGTTTTTCCACCTCCTGTGCTCCTAAGCAAGTACCAGATATCACAGAAAGAGATACTCCCTTTTGTTTTATGAGATTCCTCTCAACCAGCTCTTTGCCCTACTTACAATGGCTCTGACAATGAGGGAGTGCAAGTAACTATTCTTCTGCGAGTTTCATTTAAATCATCTTCTTAACACTTAATCTCTGCTTTTCTTCCCTGTGCTCTAGGCCACTGCTCTTTGATGCAGCCGGTCCATCTCTGGAGACTGCCCAATTCCCACACTTCATTTACACTGCTACCCGGAAGGTATTAATAGACAATCACACCCCTCTAGTGCTCTCTTTTCCTAAATTCAGCTCTTTCAAGGCTTTCTCCTAAGTCTTATGCCACCATCAATGTAGAACTGTCTGCATCTTTTCCTAAATGTGGTTGGAAAGTGTTCGTAATTATTTGGAGTTCAATCCTAGTAAGAAAATACTAACACTGTTAGTAGTAATTTTGATATGTGATCACTGTGCTATCTGTTGAAGGGTAATTCAACGGCAGTTCACTGCAAGTTACCTGCAGCCTCTTTATACTTGTTTCCCAGGTATCAGCTTCCGGGTTTGTCGTAAGGCCATTTATTTCATCTTCCTTGATGAATTATTTGAGATTCAGCATTAATAATTAATTTCAATGCTGGAGTTGCTTTGCTATTTTTTTTCCAGTTGCTCCACAATGGTTTCCAACCTGCTAAAACTGAATAGCTGAAAAATCCTAAACTAAATTTAACATCCCTTCAATCAAAAAATCCTAAATTAAACATATTCATTCAATCTATAGATTGAAAAGTATTTCACAGTTGTCAACACGGCCAGGTCATCTTGCCTTTTTTCCCCTCCAAGAAGCAATGTCTAAAAATGAGAAAATAAACTTAGATCTTACACATGAAAGGCAGATGATTCTTCAGTGATGGTTCTGCTTCCCCTCTCCCTCTCTTCCCTTGGCCAGTGTTCAAGTCATTCTGTACTCACCAGAAATGTGCCTCAGACAACCGCATCAGAGTAAGTATTCAGCTCAGAATAAACAGTAGTACTCCCAGTCCTGTACTCAACCAATAACTTAAAGGTAGGGCTAGGGAATAAGGAACATAAGCTCTAATTTAAAAGAAAGGACAACTAAACATTCTGGAAAACTTGTGCTTTGTTTATGATATTCAAATTATTGTAGCTTCCCCTTTTGCCCAAGTTCAACTGGGGGAAAACAGTATTATATACGTAGTGGGTAATGTATTAATTCAACAATGCTATATTTTCCTTACTAATGATAACTAGTTAATAGTACATGTTGCTATTACTGGTAAATGCCTCATAAAAATCCTTACTGTGTTTACAAAAATCATCAGAATGCTCCAAACTACATGGTATATACAAAATAAAACAAAACTACTTCATACTTGAAAATGCTGCTTTTCAAATGTAAGTCTCATAGCCTGTTAATGAATTATGAAATCAATTTAGAAGGTCACAGTGGTTTTCTTTAAACACATCACAGAGTAAGGATGGGTACTGTTTCACAAAATGTTACATATTTCTGCATGTACTGAGTCACAAATAAAATCTATTTCTCTAACTGGGTCTCAAACAAAAGTTTGAAAGCCTTTGGCTAAAGAGCTTTTATATCTTTAAAGTCACTTCAACATGATTACATGCAAACAAAATTATTTCTATTTGACTTATATAAGCTAATCCCTAACTACATTTCAGCAACTAGGAAATTTTAGTTTCTAATGTTAATTTTTCAGGTTTTTCAGTTAATAAGCAGCAAGGATGTAGCTGATAACTGTTGAAAACTAGATGATGACTATATGGGATTTATTACATTATTTACTTTTTAATGTTTGAAATTCTGACAACAATGTAGAAGAAAAAAAAAGGTAAAAGACCTACCCAACAGAAAGAAGTATAATGAATAAATTTATAAATTGAGACTTCTGACATTGTTTCTAAGGAATATCAATCTACGAACTTCCTCAGATACAATTCAGGCAAACTTGGGTTGCCCTGTTTAACTATAATGGGCAAGTTTAAAGGTCTTAAAAAAAATGCATAAAGAAAAGTTAATACATAAATACAAAACAAACCTCCTCAAAGGATAACACAAAAATATAATTAGTTTCATGTGCTTCACTGCCTCTTCAACAGTCAACTACTTTTCAACCAACAGAGAACACAAAATACCTACCTAGCAGTGATTTTCATTTCTTAATTGTTTAATTCACATTGGCAATTTTCCCAGCAAGTTTAATACGTGATCTCTATAACAGACACCATTCTGCCTTCCTTGAAACATGAACAAGTGTTGTCTGAAGTAGGTTTACAGGCAATTGGATTTCAGGACAGTGCATGCTGCAAAGTCAATTTTCTTTAATTCCAAGAGTAAGTTTCTAAAAACTTATTAAAACAGAAAATATTCTCTCTCTAGGCCTTTTAATCATTAGAAGCAGTTCCTAAACTATAAGGTCAATAGGACTGTGTAATTTTAGAAACAGAAGGGAATTTAGACATCTAGTCTAGTAGTTTACAAACACTACCAGGAAGAAAAGAATTAATAATGTAACAACTAAATATGCAAACCTACTCTCACCTTTTTAAAAAATGTATCTTACTACATATGGAACATTTTGCCTTGTTAGAATTCTATCAGAAAAGACTTGACATTTTGTCTTGTATTTTATGTTCAATCAGTTTTAGAATGTGAATATACATTTGGGTACGATTAAAACTATTGGTAAAATTTGGAACTTAATGTTCTCTAATAATTGAACCTTATATAATATATAGAACCCTGACACTTTCAGAGTGATTTAAAATCATCTCATTTATATTTCATTGTTTAGTCAATTTGAAACAATACTTGGGTATAACAATGATAAAAATCAAGACAAAGTAATGAGAAGCAAAGCATATCCAAACGGACATACTTCTAGAAAATACCATAAAGTACCCCATAAGGTTCCAGTAAATCAGATTATTTGGAAAGAAGGCTAGTCTTAAAATATTCCATAATTGTCTTTAGAAATGCAAAAGGGTACCATTCAGTACTTTTTAGTACAGAATCTTAACACAAGATGTTTCCATCAAAGCTGACCACAGCTTTAATGTAAAGAGATAAGTTTTTTTTTATTTGAAACACAACAAAAGCAAGAAACAAAAAACCAGTAGACGTCTGAAGAACATTAAATATGTCTCCCACTAACTTACTGTCTGCAAGTAAGTGTAGACACTTAGGGGAATTCTTTACATATTCAATAAACCCTATTTCCACACAGACCAATTAAAACTTCTCAGTGATCAGGAAAAAATAACCTCAAGTTAATTAAGTTTGATCAATAAATATCCATCTTTGGATATAAACAACGGCAAACAACAACAAAAAAGTCAGGCTTACTTTCAATTTTAGATAACACAATAAATAAGTTACAAATCTTGAACAAATTCTTGAGTCAAATAAACTCTTGAAAAACATACATTTTACTTATATATTCAGTTTTTTAAATTTAAACATCAATACCACTGGAATAATGTTTTTACATAGAATCACCACAGTATTTTACTTTAAATTAAGTGAGATGTTTACTTATATATATAAACCTATAAAATGTAACAGTTTATATTCAACTGGTTTTACTGGAGAGGTTTCCTGCCTTCGCAAAGCTAATCCTTACCAACTAAAATTAGGAATTCTGGGGAAAAAAATCCACAAAAATCTCACAATTTAAAAATGCATTATCTAAGGTGCTTAAGATTAAGCTCCGTATCATCAGTGGCATCTTAAAAAATTCGTGTAAAATAACAGTGTTTTGTTTAAAGAGGCACACTGAAAGCAAGACCACCTGTTCCCAGGGGAGAGTTTTCCATCATCACATATTTCAATTTTGAGATATGGGTTTACTTTAGAGGTCCCTGGTGTATTTATTCTTTCTGACAGATTCTGCTTTTCCAGATAGTTCTCAAAGAAAGAGTCACTCCTCATTCCTGCATTCTGTTTTCTCCTTGTACTACTGTAAGCCTTCCGTCTTGTCTTTTCTCTCAGAACTTCTCCCCCTACTTCTGATCCTGTCCACGCTGTGCTCATTGCAAACCATAAATCAAATAGACTGCATCGGAATTTTTTTCACAGAATTCACTTCTTTCAAAATTTCTTTGCATAACTTTATTCAAATTTTTATTGAACATCTCCTGTGTGATATCCAAAACAGTCATTCATTGTTTTCCTACATACTTCATTTGTATAGATTTTAGCACCTTGCCTCCTTCCAAAACTGTCTTGTAAAAACACCTTTACATAAATCTAGCAAAACTTCAGATTTTAAATGTGAAACATCTTTGAAAAAGTAGCTCAAACTAAATAAATGAAAAACAAATTTGACATAGCACTTTTTTAGCCATATATGGTCATCTCTGCAGGTCCAGTTAAGTACTTACTTTTATTTAAAAAAAATAAAAATAAAGACAATACAATGACATTCTGTCTTTTATTAATTTCTAAAGGTATATAGCAGAAGAGAAAATATTTCACATCAAAATTGTATTAGAGAAAAATGAAGGGATTCCTTCAAGACAAAATAGTCTAATTTTTCATGAGGATTTGTATAAACTCACACAAAGACCTGTAATGAACTTTAATCTTAATTTACAGCAAATGTTTGGACTGTGGGGCACATTTATATTTAAAGGCCTTTATTTCCTTTTAATGTTTTAAACCTTAGTATATTAACAGGTTAAGTTCTGTTATGTCTGGCAAAACAAAAACCCACCTGCATCTCTAATTTGAGCTACGAACCTTGAAAAACAAAGACTGAGAGCCCACAGACAGGTCCTGATACTGTAACATGGGCTTTCCGCTCCAGTCCCCTGACCAATTTCTCATGCCTGGGTGCTCCATTACATCAGTAGTGACACTGCTGTCAGTTGCCTGAGAGTCTGGAGGCTTATGATCTCCTTAGGAAATGCCTTATTCAAGGCAAATTATTTCTTCTGGTCATTTAAAATCTTATTTGGATTAATTACATTAGGATTTGTTGCCTGACACTTGGCATGTCATTTGTGCCACAGCTGCTGTAGATAACATCTGTCTTTCATTGCTCATTTTACTTCACCCAAAGAGGAGATGCACATACACATCTGAAAACATACTCAGGGAGAGAAAATTGCCAAACCACTGAAACAAACAGTGCTCGACAGAAAAGAAAAAGATTCATGAATTATCTAATGCAAACACTGGCATTGTTACAAAGCACAATGTTCACAACTATCTAGTATCACCCAAGTGAAATGGTTTCTTAAAATCTAGCTCATTAATAAAATTCATTAGACTCTTTATTTTCTCCCACGAAACAGTGTTAATTATCCAATTTTACATTTTCAGTATGACTATTTTATACTTTTACACTTCACTCTACATCCATTCATCAGCTAACATCTCCAACGCTTCACTGCGTGCCAGGCACTACATTCTGTTTTTCTTATTCACAACAGTGGGATTCTATGAAAAGGTGAGACCTAGCCTATATGAAAAGATATTTAGTTCACTGAAAGAAAAAGCAAGCCATGAAATCTCCCAGACAATGAAATGGAAATTTGAACTTCCTCACCAGAATCTGCAATTGCAGAGACAGCACAGCTGGTCAGGTTTCTTAAAAAGTTACATAAGCAAAAGCAAAAATCTGTGTGGGGCCTTCCAATGGCCTACTTAACTTTATTCAAGACAACAGTGAGCAGCATCAACAACTAAATGTTCAATATATCATAAAGAAAAACAAGTAATTAATTAATGCAATTTTTAAAGAACAGTAATAGCAACTAACATTTACTAAAACAAGCAAACATTTAATACACATAGTATTGTTATGCTACATGTGGAAATGTAACATATGTTACATATAGTAACAAGCGTTACATATAGTAAAAACTTACTCCCTGCTGAGACTCACTATTATGCCAGGCAGAAATCTAAGTGCTTTATGGCCACTATCTCATTGAATTCTCACATAATCCCTAGAGGATTAGTATTATTATAAACCCCATTTTATAGACGATAAAACTGAGACATGGAAGTATTAAGCATCTTACTCAAGGTCACTCAGCTAACAAGAGCTGGGACTCAAACCCAGGTCTATCACGAGCCTAAGTTTGTGCTCTTGATCATCATACTGCTTGGTTACACTCATTCAATTTTAATTTTAGTCTAAAGCTTTTCAAAGTCTTACCAGGAAGGTTACTTTTTGGGACAAGTTCCTTCCTTTAAAATGAACTACACTTTTCTTGATATATACAAAAATCAACACCTTAAATAAGGATTTTACCTGAAAGTATGGTCCTACAAGTCTAAATATTTGGGTAGAAAACAAAACCTGTCTGAATGAAAACCTTATATCTCTATGGTAATGGGTCACAGCTGGAAGAGACCTTAATGGTCATAGTCCAAATTCTTCTTTTTAAGAATAATGAAACAGACATCTTTTGAAAAATATCTATACTCAATCTAAACTACCACATACCCAATCCAGAAACACTTGGGAGTTTTTTTTAAAGTTCATCACTTTTAAATAAAAAATCTAGCCTTTCAACATCATACGGTGTATGTATCCATTTCTGAAACACTGTAAGAAAATACAAATTCCACGACATGAGATCAGACTACTGTCAGGCTATTACCACTTGAAAGCTTGAATCTTGTGCTACAGAAAGCTATAAAATGGCACCCTCCCCTACATGGACTCAAACTCAAAAAATAGCCATTTCTTCCTCAAATTAAATTTACATTCATTTGGGTCAACTATAGGCTCAGCTTCACTTCACCACTCATGTCATGTGACTGAATTCAAGCTCATTTCAAGGAAAAGGCTGCACTATACTGTATTTAGAACACATCACTGAGAACAGCCAGGTGAGTCTTTGTAGGCTTATCCAAAAACCCTGCTTTAGTTGCTAAGAAACTACAATTTCACCATATTATAAATCATCGAAAGAAGCTATGCCAGCACAGAGATTAAACATGTTAAGATCAAAAATCTCTCACCTATTGTGCCAAAAGAAACCTTGCTATTTCCACAAATCAAATAGCTGAAATTAGTATTAGGCTTCTGTAAGTCATATTGTTAATAGACTAAAAGCTGGTAAGACAAATTAGACACACTCTACCTTGCTTTCCACAATGGCCTCATGCTTTGAAGGAAAACAGGAAAAATACCCAATACAGTTCCCACATTCAATGCCAGAGACCGAAAAATGTTTCCTTCCTGAACCCTGCAGTGATAATTCAAGGCCATGAAGTATACGTAAGATTTAAGATTTAGTTAGTACAATTTGGTACAAAAAACACTAATATTTAACTGATGATGCTTTTTCAATCTTTACTGATGTATTTTCACTGTAATCTTCAGCATTTTAAGTCTAGATTTTCCTTAGAATGCTTAGCTCCATTGGCTCTATCAATAATTTTTTTGAATGAAAGTTATTCAAATTCCTGCTGTTCCAACAAGAGCAATTTTAAACTGTTCTAGCATAACAGCAAAGAAACACTGAATTAGCAAAAAGAAGTTATAGTTCACTCTCCAGTATTCTTATGTATGAGTCCACCTTCATAAATTTTTTCCTGTAAAAATATTTTTTAAACATCTTAAAGGCTGTTTCTACAAGAGCAGAGACAGGTTCACAATACTTCTAATCTTATCTCTGAAAAATCAATTCAGGAGCTGAACTGTAACGCACACCTCCATCAATCAGAATCGTTTTTTGTCTAGATCCCTCACCACTAATGATTCCCCGCCATTTCTCCACCTTCTCTAAAGAGCTTCAGTTCAAAACCCAATTCTCTCCTTTCCACTGTACCCTGCACACGTCTCAGGACTACTTTTATGTTCCTCAGAAATAACGTCTCTTCTGTCTTGAAACTTTTGGATCTTAAAAACCCATTTCCCCATCTCCCTCTCTCCAATGACTGCCTTCAATCCCACCACTGCAGTTCCAGCCTCTGTGTCCCAGCCTTCCCAAAGGCCCAACCAGCACCACACAGCGCTTGCCACAATTCGGATCCTCCCTTCCCTCATCTATCCTCCGCACTGCAAACCAGCACTACACCACCGGCTTCCTGCATTTTACTCCCTTCCCTTATTTTGTCTTCCCCCACCCCCATCTCTCTAGCCAGGCACCCTTTCTTCTCTAATTAGTTCTCCCTAGCTCAGTTTCAACCCTTCCTCCAAATTCTCTGCTCGTTTTTCCTCTCCTCATTTAGAAACTCCCTTTTGCTCCCCCAACCACTACCCTAGAATGCCCAGCACTCCACCCTCCTTAGCAAGCCCAGCCCGCGTCCCTCGCCTTGTCGCGAGCCACTGCCGCTCCTCCTTCCGGATCCCCTACTGCAGTCAACCTACTACCTTAGCTCTCCACCCACCTTCCCTCCACCTCCGCAGCCCAGGCTCGCCGCTTCCTCGCCGCTCCTCAGGGCTCTAGTACTCCGCTCAGTGTTCCTCAGGACTCCCTGCCCCCACCGTCTCCCTTGTTTTTTAAGGATGTCACCAGCCTTCCGAAGCCCCAGGAGGATCCAGGACGACCCCAGCGCCCGGGACCCCCGTTCTCCCGGGGAGTCTGACACCACTCCCGTCACCTTAAACACAAATGCCTGTCTTGTGCGCCTTCTTTAAACGCTGCGCCCCCTCTTCGTCCGCCCCCGCTACTCCAGCTCCTCACGTCGGCTTCGTCGGTGTCCCCTCCCCGACTCGGAGCGCCGAGCCCCATGATGGGAAGCCGCTAAGTCAGCAACACCTCAGGCTCTTCTCGGACGCCCCCATCTCTCGGACAGGCGCCTCCGGTTCTCACACCCGCGCCTCTTCCAACTCGCCAGCGGCATCTGCTCCTCGCGGGGCCGCAGCCCCGCACATCCCGACCGGCCCCCTCCCCGGGCTCCGCCGCCTCCTTGGTCCCGGACGGCCCCCTCCGGCCGCCGGCGTCCCCCGGCCCCCGCCCGGCCCGCCCCCGGCGCCCTGCTTACCGTTCTGAGCGGCGCCTGGTCCTGGGAGGAGGGAGCCAGAGACCAGCAGCAGCGAGAAGGCCAGGGCGCTAGGGAGCGACGAGCCCGACATCCTCCCTGCAGAAGACCGAACAGCTAGAGGGCCGGGGCCGGAGCCGGGGCCGGGGGAGGGAGGGGAGGGAGGGAGGGGGCGGGCGAGCGTGCGAGGGAGAGAGCGAGGGAGGCAGCCGCGGCTCGGCTCCGTCCTTCTCCGTCCTCCTCCTACCGCCGCAGCGCCCAAACCTCGCGAGACCTTCGCTCTGGGCCGTGGGCGGCTGAGGAGGGACGGCGTCAAGGCTCGCGAGAAGAGGCGGCCTCAACTGATCCTCCCACCCCTTGGGCTCCGCGTCCCCGCCCCTGCAGAGGCTGATTGGCCTAGTGCGAGTTAGGTCACGTGCCAAGGGCGCTTCTGGCCACGTGACGGGGCGAGGCGGGGCTCCTCTCGCTGTCCTGGCCCCAGGGAACCGAGAAGTGTGCGTTCAGCTTATCCCTCTGCGAAGAGGGAGCGCCCATAAGTAAGAGGAAGCCTTGGGAACGTAGTACATTTCCTCCGCCCATCCTGCCTTTCATTTGTTGGAGCCCTTGGCTGCAGAATGTGATGCACCACTGCCGCTAAGCTTTCCTCTCTTTGTTCCCTATCAAAGCCCTGCTATTTTCTTCCCTCTGGACTTTGACCTTAGATCCCCTTGCTGGCATCTGGCTTCAATCTCGATTTGAACCTACTGTTTTAACCTTCCGAGCTAAACGGTACTCTCCCCGCTCCTTGTATTGCCTCGTGCTTACTGCCTCTGCATTTTCTCCTTCTGCGTGAAATGTCCTCCTTTTCCTCGCCCTTCTCTTCCCACCTCCCCCGTTTTGGCCTTATTTTAGCTACGGAGGATCTCAGGGCTTGAAGTTCAACTAGCCTTAATTGCTAGACAGTTCAGACGCTAAGTTCTACAAGGAGGTCATGAAGAATCTTCAGAAGCATTTTCATGCATCATCGAACACTTACTGAGTACCTGCTGTGTGCCAGGTTTTCACATCAGCTCTGAGACCTAGATGAAAAGATGGTCCCCAGTCTCACAGAGTTCGCAACCTGGTCTCTCAGAGGAGCGAGAAAGAGGACAAATGACTGCAAAGCAAAGTGGCCCACAGGAAAGGAGCCAGCCAAGTGCTCTGGCAATGGGGTTACTACTGTTCATGCAAGTTTGGGAAGTACTCGTTTTAAGGGTATTTTTGGTACTACCTTCAGGCCATCAATCCTTAGTTGGCAGAGGAGTTTCTGTGGCTTTGCTCATCCCTGACTCAGGGCAGATGTCTTGGGGAGTGTCTGTGGAGTGAAACTGAGAGGAGCCAATTAAACAGTCCTGGTGACCTGACTGAATCCAAAGGGAGAACGTAGAGAACCTGGAAGAAGGAGCACTCAGCATGACCCTCACACTCTCAAGCCAAAGTGGTCTCAAGCTTTCAGCATGAACTGGACGGCTAAGCTTTTCAGCAAGTCTACAACTATGGCATGCTGTTGACTGAAATTGTTACTGACCAGGGTTCTTGGACTCCTTAATCAACAAATTAAAAAAAGGCCAGGTAAGAAATTCAGGCAAGGCTTTATTGGGACTTGTGCTTCAGCACAAGGGAGAGAAAACAAGTAACGAGTTCCCTCACTTGCCCCCTAATAGGGGGCAGGCTAGTTCCTTAAATGGGGTGAGGGTAGGGGAAGATTCGTGGGTCTGGCCGAGAGGAGTAGCTTAGGTGGTCTGCCCTGCCCCTTGGTGGTGCTGTGTTCAGTAGCTTAGGTGGTCTGCCCTGCCCCTTGGTGGTGCTGTGTGCAGGGATCAGGCCTGCTTTTGCTCCTGACACCTCAGAAGTGGCAGTTGGGTTTTTGGTCTTTTTGTACCTTGTTGTTCAAAATTTGCCCCAACTGTGCATATATGCTGTTATTTTTAGTCCCTTATAATTTCTTTGTATTCTTTTTCTTGAGGATAGATAGAAGGTCTGCAGCAGAGGGTCCCAGGTTTCAGCCTGTCTCAAAATGAAACTGTATCCTTCAAGACCTTAGGTGTGTGAGTGACAAGAAGGTCATCATGTATCTTCAGACAAAGGCCATTCTGCAGACAGCTCTGTATGGAGGGCCATGGGGCTGCCTGCAATGGGACCAAGATTTTCAGCTGATGGATGCTTTGGTCAGATGCAGTCATCCTGTCTCATCATAACCATAATCAAAATCCCCATTTGGAACCCTCCTACACTGTTGGTGGGAATGTAGTTTGGTGCAGCCATTATGGAAAACACTATGGAGATTCCTTAAAAAACAAAAAATAGACTTACCGTATGGTCTAGCAATCCCACTCCTGGGCACATATCCAGAGGAAACTCTACTTTGAAAAGATACATGAACCCCAATGTTCATAACAGCACTATTTACAAAAGCCAAGACATGGAAGCGACCTAAATGTCTATCAACAGACGATTGGATAAAGAAGTTGTAGTATATATTTACAATGGAATACTACTCAGCCATAGAAAAGACTGAAATAACGTGATTTGCAGCAACATGGATGGACCTGGAGATTGTCATACTAACTGAAATGATCCAGAAACAAAGAAGAACAGCATATGGTATCACTTATATGAGGAATCGAAAAAATGACACAAATGAACTTATTTACAAAACAGGAACAGACTCATAGACACAGAAAACAAACTTATGATTACCAGTGAGGAAGGGGATGGGGAGGGATAAATTGGGATTTCAGGATTTGTGGATACTAACTACTATATGTAAGATAGAATAACAAGGTCCTACTGTATAGCACAGGGAATTACATTCAATATCTTGTGATAGCCTATAATGAAAAAGAATATGAAAAGGAATGTATATATATATGTATAACTGAATCATTATGCTATACACCAGAAGTTAACACAACATTGTAAACCGACTATACTTCAATTTTTAAAAAAATCCACATTCAATTAGGGTTCCTTACATCAAGGAATCCTTACAAAATGATTATGCTCATTTAGTGGGTAGGGAAACTAAGATCAAAGAGTCATAAATTACCCAGGATCTGAAAGTTTTTGGTGGTCATTAATACCAAAGCATCTGGTTTGCCTCCTTCTAGGCTTACAGCAGGAGTGCATTTCCTTGTGCCCTGGAAGTTGGGAGTGGCATGTGACTTGCTTCCGTCAGACAGTGAAATGTGAGAAGCGACATCCATCAAGCAGAAGCATTTGTTTTCAGTTGCAGACTCTAGCATACTCTTTCCCCTGGCATGGTGATCAGTGATCCCGATGGTAGCAACATGTGTCAAAATGAAGTTTATGTCAGCCTAGATCCCTAAATTAGAACAATTAGCCCAGGCCTTCCTGCCAACCCATGTACAGCAGGTAGAGTCTGTCGACACTGCCGAAATTCAGAAGTGTTTTCTCCTGCATAATCTGGACTATTCGGATTAGGGAAAAGATGGCGTTCAAGTCCACCCACCACTACCACTGCCATCAACTAGCTGTGTGGCCTTGGGCAAGTGACCTGTCTCTCTGGACCCTATTTATCTGTCAAATGGTGCTAATATAGTACACACTTACCTCATAAGGTTATAAGAGCAATAAATGAGAAATTTATGTACAATGTTTACACAGTTTCTGGGTCAGGTAAACACTCAAATGTTGATGATAATGGTAATAAGTACTATTGTAGCTGCCACCACTACAATTTCTACTCCAGTCCTGTGCTCTTCCCACTGTGCCATGTTTCTTATGAAAAGTGATTCCAAAAGATAATTTTTAAGTATAGTGTTAGCATCAACTCTCAAAACCTGCAGTTATGAAGAATCCTTGGGAAAAATACATGATAACTAAAACCTCCAGTAACTCAGTAACTTCTTTAAAGGAACTGAAGAATTTAAATTTGTTTTCTTTTTTAAGATTTACATAAACTTAAAAATCTTTGCCACTGCAGGAAGACAACTGAGCTCCTTGAAATATCTCATAAGAGCCCTTAGGGGTCCTCAGTGCTCAGGCTGAGACATTTTCCTGGCCTCCGAGGACTGCTTGGAAGTCTTGCTTTCCAGTGTTACCAGTGCCTCCCAGTGGCAAGACGTGTAATAAACCATTCCCAATTGAAAGTCTTCCCTGGATTGGTTGGTTGGTGGGTTGGTGTTGGCTGGTTTTGGTGTGGTTCATCCAGCCTTTGGAAGGATGTCAGTGAAAATGATAATAGTGTTAGTAGAGTTGATGTTGAACTTCCTAATGGTTTCCCCACTCCCTCCTATGCAAAGATCTGCGCTCCTCTGAGGCTCTTTCCATTTGGCTATACCACCTTGCCCTTCTTGATCAAGGTCATCTTCTGACCCACCAAAGAAATTTGTTTCCCTGCTCCTTCCAACTCCTGGAACCATGCCTGAACTTTACAAGTGAGTTCAGCATCCATGTTGCTGACCTCTTCAATACCCTGGTTTCAGTCCTTTGGTCTTGCCTCCTCAACTGAGCCATCCCTCTGAGGTTACACCCTCAACATTTTAATCACCCAAAAAGGCTCCATCTTTGAACTATGAAACATAATACCTCGCTTTCCATTGATCCTCCTATTCTTTTACACACACACACACACACACACACACACACACACACACACACACACACACACACACACACACACTGGAATACTATTCAGCCAAAAAAAGGAATAAAACAATGCCACTTGCAGCAACATGGATGGACCCAAAGATTGTCATACTAAGTGAAATAATCCAGAAAGAGAAAGAAAAACAGCATATTGTATCACTTATATGAGGAATCAAAAAAGTGACACAAATGAACTTATTTACAAAACAGAGACTCACAGACAGAAAACAAACTTATGATTACCAGGGGAAAAAGAATGGGGAGGGATAAACCAAGGTTTCAAGATTTGCAGATACTAACTACTATATATATAAAAGGTAACAAGGTCCTACTGTATAGCAGTAAGACAGGGAACTATATTCAGTATCCTGTGAAAGCCTACATTGAAAAAGAATATGAAAAGGAATATGTATATATATGTAACTGAATCACTTTGCTGTATACCAAAAACTAACACAACATTGTAAATCAACTATACTTCAATTAAACTAAATAAGTAAGTAAATTGTAATCAAGGAGAAAAAAAGATCCCTAGCTACCAGGTAATAAAGACAAATAGAGTTGAACCCAAGTCCTTTGAACTCCAAAGGGAAAATGCTAAGTGTGGCTGTCATCATCTTGAGGAAGACAGACTCCTAAGATAGCTCTTTTCAGACATCAGGAGTCTAAGATGAAGATGAAGCAACCTCCCCGGGCAAGGTCTGCTGAGGGTGGTGTAAGGTTGACTTAGCTCCTGGCCAGGAGTTGGGGTGCTCATCATTTCTTCAGAAAGCATGTTGGGTACCATCTCCACTGTGATGGCCCGTGCAGGGATAGGACAAGGCAACTCAACAGCCAAGTCAGACTCTCCCTGGTGTTACAGCAGGCTTTTAGGGGCTAATACATAACCCCCTTTTAGTCTCTGCTCAAATATGGAAACAACTGGGACAGACATAAAATATATGTGCACATAAAATCCCTGGGGCTATATAGTATTTTATATATATCTCCGGCTCCCAGCTTCAGAGATTTTGACTTAATTGTCCTGGGGTTGGGCCAAGCATGTGTAGCAGTGTAATGCACTCTAATGTGCAGTAATGCACTGCTTCTCAAACTTTGATGCACATTAGGTCACTTGGGAACTTTAAAAAAAATCTCCCAATCCCTAGACCGCACTGATTAAATCAAAATATCTGGAGGGGGTGACCCAAGCATCAGTGTATTTTTAAGACTCCCCAGGCAATTACAACATGCAGCTAAAATTAAGAAGAGGTGCTCAAATGCAACTTGAAAAAAAACTTTTGAGTATGCAGTAGAATGACAAAGAAGGCTGTTAAAACACAGATTTCTGGGTCGGTATTGGAGGCCATAGCTGGCATATTAAATTAAGAAATGCAGATTATGACCTGTAAATGAGGAGACACAAGCCACCCACACAGGGAGTGGCAGGCAGCTCCCTCAGCATCCGAGCTCCCACTTGGAGGAAGTGAAAACCCCACGGTAGCTCTGATTGTAGACACAGCTTTAATACACTCACACAAAAGAAGTAAAGTCACAAGATTTATTACTTACGAATTCCAGAAACGAGGGATGATGAGCCAGGGAAAGGGCAGTCCTCCTCTTCCCAGGTCATGAGGGAGCAGGCGCTGGAAAGCAGGACAGCCAGCACCTGTTACTTATAAGGCGGTTGGGGTGGAGGTTACTAACGCTTCTCAGGCTCAGCTCTAAGCGGTTATTTTTAAAAGTGTCTGGGGAAAAGCAAAGTGGGAAAGTGGCAGGCATCCTAAACTCAAGTCCTTGTCTAAATGTGCAGACTCTGGGTGTGAGCATGGTTGTCATACTGTAAAATGCTTAGGCAGCAATTCAAAATAACTGTTTTCTTTTCACACCCACCCCCCGGAGATGCAGAGGCAGGAGGTCTAGGTTCTGGGTGGGTGCTGATAATCTGCATTTCTAACAAGCTCCCAGGTGATAATGATGCTCTTGGTTTGGAGACCTGTCCCTCCACAAGGCAAAGAAACATTTCCTCCATCAGTTGGTACGCCCATGAGGGAGGCCAGCTGCGAGAACTTTCATCACTGAGGGCCCATGGGAAAATGGTTTTGCCCAAATGATCCAAACGAGGTGGGGTTTTATTTGGGGGGGGTGGGTAATTAGTTTTTAAAATTTAATTATTTTAGATGGAGGTACTGGGGATTGAACCCAAGACCTTGTGCATGCTAAGCACGCACTTTCCACTGAGCTACACCCTCCCCCCAGAATTAGGGTCTTTAAAGAGCGTTAATAGGTTCTGGTTTTAAAAGGAATAGAGTCTGTGACTCCATGGCTAGTGCCAGAATGCCCGAGATGCTTCTAGGTCAGTGATCTTTCCACCGTTGAGAATGAATGGGAAAACTCATTTCTGGTGTTTCCATATTAATGATTGATTATAGTTGTAACAGCAGTATCTCTTTGGTATTATTCCTTTTTCCTGAGAAATACTCAGATCTACATGGCTGTAATTGGACTGACCACTCCATTCTTGTAAGACTCTTTTCCCCTGTTTAGTTCAAGAAAGGTCACCAGGCTCCAGCCAGGCTACCCAGAAGCCCTGGGAAAGTTTTGGATTAAAATCTGAGAGTCAGTTTATCTCTCCTCAGTGATATAAGCTATGAGATGTCAGGTGCCAGTGGCCAGACATCCTGCCACGTGTGAGACACCAGGCTGCAGAGAGAGGATGAAGCTGACAAAAAAAGAAACAATGTTCCCTCTCCACTGTGAGCTCCTCAAGGAGAATTATTGACTGTCTTATTCTCCAATGTCTAGTATAGTAAATGGCACAGAGTGTCAATAAATGTCATAGACAGTTTTATTAAGGTATAATTAACAGACAACAAACCGCACAGGTTTAAAGTGTACGATTTAATAAGTTTTGACATTTATATACCAGTGAAATCATCACCGTTCATCACCCCGGAAATTTCCATGTGCCTCTTTATAATCCCTCCTCCCACCTCCCCCACCGCCTACCTCCCCAGGTAGCCACTGATCTGCTTCTGTCTGTCACTGTAAATTTGCTTCTTTTAGAGTTTTATATAAATGGAACCATATAATATGCATTAGTTTTGGCAGTTGCTTTCACTCAGCATAACTATTTCGAGAGTCATCCACGCCGTTGTGTGTGTCAACAGTTTGTTGTGTTTTATTGTGAGTAGTAATTCATCGTATAGATAAATCACAATTGGTTTATCCATTCACCTGTTGATGAACTTTTGGGCTGTTACCAGGTAATGCCTACTACAATTAAAGCTGCAGAAACATTCACGTAAAAGACTTTGTGTGGACATATGCTTTCACTTCTCTTGGGTAAATGCCCAGGTGTGGAATGATTGGATTGTAGGTAGGCGTATGATTCACTTTTAAGAAACTGCCAAACTGTTTTCAAAAGTCGGTTACACCACCAAGTTCCCGACAGTGTCTGAGAGTTCCAGCTCTTCCACACTAATACTTGGCAAGGGCAGTCTTTTAAATTTAAGTCATTCTAACAGGTATGTGCTATCCTATGTGGTTTTAATTTGTGTTTCCCCCTTGATATGTGATATTGAACATCTCTTTATGTACTTATTGGCAACCCTCATATCTTCTTTGGTGAAATACCTATTAGCATCTTTTGCCTATTTTTAATTGAGTTACTTGTCTTATTATTGAGTGGTATATATGTATTCTAAATATAAATCTTTATCAGATATGTTTTACATGTATTTTCTTCCATTCTGTGCCCTGGTATTCACTTTCATAAGAGTATCTTTCGAAAATCAAAAGTTTTAACTTTGTTTGAATCCTTTATCAACATATTCTCTTTTTTTTTTAGATTTCTAAAAATTGAAGTATAATCAGTTTACAGTGTTGTATCAATTTCCTAACAACTTATTCTTTTAACGTTTATGTTTTTGTGCCTAAGAAATTTCTGCCTAACCCAAAGTTATAAAGATTTTTCTCCTATGTTTTGTTCTAGAAGCCTTACAGTTATGTCTATGATCCACTCAGAGTTAATTTTTGCATATAGTATGAAGTAAGGGTCAAGACTTTTTTTTAATGCCAGTTGTTGTCAATACTGTCATATTCCCATTGAATTACCTTGGCCCCGGTACTGTGAAGTTGTCCATATATGTGTCATCTGTTTCTGGACTCTTCTGTTCCATTGATTTCTATGTCTAGCCTTCTACCAAACCACAATGTCTCAACTACTGTAAGTTTATTCCAACTCTTAAAATCAAATAGAGAAAGTCCTTTGGAAATAATAAATTTATGAGTAAACATAAAAGTCTTTTTCTCATTTTTAACTATCTTTAAAAGATAATTGGCTGTCTGAAGCGAAAACAATAATGTATTATGGGGTTTACTACTTATGTAGAAGTAAATTTTATAACAAAAGCTGTAGAAAGGGCATGAGTGGGACAAGAGAAGTATTCCATTAAGTTTCTTACATGTTTTACATGAAGTGATATAATATTGTGTGGAGGAAATCTGTGATCAACTAAAGACAGTGGAGCAACTACTAAAAAAGGAGACAGAGATAATAAACAACAGTGATAATAAAATGGAATCTTAAAATATATTCAATTAATCCAAAAGAAGGCAGGAAAGAGGGAAAATTAACAGAGAAAAAATGGATCAAATAGAAAACAAATAGTAATATGATAGATTAAAACTCAACCAAGTTAATAGTTATATTAAAGGTAAATAGGTTAAACACTCCAATTGAAAGACAGAGATTATCTGGATAAAACAAAAAACAAGACCCAACTATATGTTGTCCATAAAAAAGCCATTTCAAATATAAAGACACAGATAAGTTTAAAGTAAAAGAATCAGAAAAGTATTCCGTGCAGAAACAAATTTAAGGAAAATTGGAATGGCTGTATTAATATCAGACAAAATAGGTTTCAGAAGAATACATATTATCAGGGAATAATGGAAACATAGCATAATGGGGTCAATTCACCAAGAGCACGTAGCAATCTGAAATGACGTGTGCGTGAAAGCAGAGATTTATAATACCTGGAACAAAATCTGATAAAACTGAACAGTGAGAGACAAGTCCACAATTAGAGATTTTAACACATCTCTTTCATTGATTGATAGAACAAGTAGACAGAGAAGTCTGTAAGGATACAGAAGACATGTATGACACTGACCACCTACTGGACCTAATGGCTTTCGTAGGACACTCTGCCTGGTAGTAGCAGAGTACACATTCTTTCCAAGTGCACATGCAGCGTTCCCTAAGATAGCCTATGTTTCAGGCTATAAAGCAACAAATTTAAAAGTAATCATACAATGGAATATGCTGCAAATCAATGAGAGAAAGATATCTGGGAAAATTCTCCAAATAAGTGGAAATTGAACATCATACTTGCAAATAACACGAGAGATTATAATGGAGATTTAAAATATTTTTGAATAGTCTATTACAATTTAAAAGGTTAAAAAACAAGAGAAAGTATTTATTATGTTTATACCTACATAGTTACCATTTCTAGAACTCTTCAAACTTCCATCTGGCATCATTCTTTCTGCCTGAACAACTTCTTTAACATTTGTTACGGTGCTGATTTACTTGTGGTGAATCTTCTAGGTTTTTCTGTGTCTGAGAAAGTTTTCGTTTCACTTCTCCTTTGAAAGGTATTTTTGTCAGGTACAGAATTCCAAATTGACAGATTTTTTTTCCCAATTCATTAAAGATGTCATTGCGTATGGTCTCGTTTCCTTCATTGCTGATGGTAGATCTCTAAGTCTTGCTGTTGTTCCTCTGGACATACGTCTTTTTTTTTTTTTTTTTCTGGCTGCTATTAAAATTTTCTGTCACTGTTTTTTCAGCAGTTCAATTATAATGTGCCTTGGCGTTTGTGACTTTGTTTCTTATACTTGAAGTTCGTTGAGCTTCTTGGATCTATAGGTTTGCAGCTTTCATCACATTTAGAAAATTAGCCATTATTTCTTCTAATAGGTGTCTGTTCCCCACTCCTCTGCAATTCAAATTATACCTACATTAGATCACTTTAAAGTATCTCATAGGATCACTAGGATCTGTTCACTTTTGCTTTCATTTTGGATAGTTTTTGTTGCTTTGTCTTCACATTTGCTGCTCTCTCTCTTTTTTTTTTTTTTTCTCCTGTGTTTAATCTGCTCTTAATCCAGTCCTGGACAGATTTCATTCAGATTGTTGTTTTTCATCTCTAGAAGTTCCATTTGGGTCTTTTTGTATTTTTCATTTGTCTCCTCATTATCTTTTCCTTTCCATCTTGAAGGTATTTATAAGATTGAGAATAGCTACTTTAAGGTCCTTGCCCCCCCTGTTTCCATCATCTCTGTCTTTTCTGGGTTTGTTTCTGTTGGTCAGTTTTTCTTCTGGGTATATGTCATGTTTTCTTGCTTATTTGCATGCCTGATCATTTTCATTGCATGCTCTACATGGTAACATGTTTTATGTTGCTTTTTGTTGTATTTCTTTGAAGAGTGTTGGGCTTTGTTTTGACATGCAGTTAAATTATTGTGGATAAATTTGATCATTTTGAAGCTTGCTCTTCTGTGTTCTCATAGCATCAGACCAGCTGCTTCCCCAGGTTTATTTAAACCTTCTATTAAGGTGTTCTTCTGAGGAGGCCCCACATAGTACAAAGTCTCTTCACTCTGGCTGGTGGGAACAAAACCTATTCCCCACTGTGTGTGAGATCCAGCAACTATTTAGCCTAAAGCTTTCCAGTGGTTATTTCCCAGCCTCCTGGAGTTTCACCCCAATCATGTGCAGATTAGCACTCAGCCAAAGACTGTCTTGAGGATCCTTCTGCAGCTGTCTGGAGCCTTCTCTGTAGGCAGCTTCCTCCTTTCCAGCATAGTGCCCCCCAAATTCTAGCCACCACAGCCTCTCCAAATCTGTCTTAGCAATACCAATTCTGCTTGAGTTCTCCCTCCCTACACCCAGAAAGCTGCCTCAGAACAGTATGCTGGGGCAATATTAGGACGCACAATGTTTGTTTTCCTTCTCTCAGTCCTATGCTGTGATCAACTCACATTTCCTTCTTTACAAGATCAGTGGTATGAACCTGTGATGCTTGAAGAAGTCCAGGTCGGATAGATTTTCTTTTGCTTCCTCTTTGGACCACAGCTTTCTCATACACACTCTTTCCTAGAATTTCTAATTGCCAGCCTCTCTTGTTGAGAAAACTAATACACCACTCGGCTCTTCCAGCTTCTTATCGATCATTTTTGCTTGGAATCTATTCTACTTCTCTTCTGGAAGACATTTTTATTGGATCCTATTGATCTAATTATTACATTATTCTAATACGAAGTGACTGGCTTCTAGATCTGTCACAGTGTCATCTTAGTAAGACTTCTGTCCCCTTGTGAACACTATAGGAAATACTGCAGTGAGCACTGGTGGAGTCCCCAGATCACATTCCAACCAGGCAATTAATAATTCCATTCACTTTGCTAGCGATTGGCTCAGAAACATGACTCAATTCTGGGTAATGTGACAGGAGGATAAATTAGCGAAGGGCTTCTGGTAAGAGTTATCTTGTGAATAGGAAGGAAGAAACACAGAAAACACAGCCCTTCTTCTTCCTCTGGACATTGTCATAGGTAGATATCCCACCCAAAATTGTGGCAGCCATCTTGCTATCACCTTGAGGCTGAAGCCAATGCTAAGATGGCAGAGCAGAAATGCAGAAAGAACCTGGGCTCCAGCTGTATCCTACAGTTAATGAACCAATGAATTCTGGAATCCCTGCATCTGGACTTTGTTTCCCTATTGGTTAAGCCAGTTTCTGTTTCTTAGAGACAAAATAATGTTTTACGTGGAAAACAATGTTGAATGCTTGCCCAATATTTTTTTCCTTTTTAATGTCAGTATTTCTTTCATTTTCTTATTGCTACCTTTTCATAACAGCGTATTCTCGCTTTATAGATGCAGTTCGCTCTTGATTATCTCCAAGGACACTAATTCACTTTAAAAAAGTATTTTTTTAAGTTCTCTGTTTCCTGAATTAACCTTGTTTCCTCCAGGGCTGAATGTCCTACTTGTTAACCTTGGCCCTTCTCTTTCATGCTGTTGGTTTTCCTAACACCTAGTGATTCTTACTTGTCCATTTATATTTTTTTAATGCAAGACTAAGGTTGAGATATAGCTTATATTCATCCTCTTAATAATTGAAGCTCTGTTTCCACAACTGGCCTCTCTCTCCTTCATTGCAGGATTGATGAAAGACTCTAGGTCAGGGACAGTCAGAAAAGCTCACACAGTGGCTGAAAAAAGGAAAACTGTCCTCTAAAGAAGAGTGCTTTATTTTAATCAGGAGTGAGCTGCATTTAAAAATTGTCTTTCTTCTGTTTCTCCATTTATGTTGTGAATTTACAGAATTGGTCTCGGGCCTAATCTGATTCTCTGGTCCCAAGACATGACTCAGAGACCCCTCAGGCCGATTCTCCAATTTGATTAGAGAGTGGTAATCATGGCTTTATCCTGGGGCCAAACACTGCAGCCAGCTGCCCTATATAGAGAAAGAAGGGATGACGACTAGCTCTGTTTTCCAGGGCAGACCTTTAATTAGTTATCCACGGTCCACTCATGCTCCCTGCCCTTAACGCCTTGAAGCTCTTTGAGAAGAAGCATCTCTAACTTATGTTTCCAATCTCTGCTATATTTGTTTAGGTTGCAAATTGCTCCTCTGTGCTTTCTCCATCAATTGAATGATATCTTTGTAAACTGATCTTTGCTTTTGTGGCTCTCTGGTGCATTGGAATGAATTAATCTTCAATTCATAGCAATCAATTATCATCAGTCTACAGTATTCCATCATCATCACCATCATCATCATCATCGGTCCTAGTATTACTGTTTATTTTGGTCTTCATGCTTCAACGCCTATTGTTCTTTACAGGAAGAATGAATATTTACTTCATGTGTGTTTATATTCTTAACTTATATAAATGGTCCTAAAAGATTTATTTCCGTTTTCAGTCAACATTGTGTTTTAAATATATATCCATGATATTCTATAAATACACAATTAATGCTTTAAAATGCAACCTGGTAATCCATTACAATCTTCCACTACATTTATTTATTTATTCTTGGTGTTGGGTACCTAAGTTACCTCCTGCTCTCTGCTCTCACAAACACTTCATAGAGATCCCCATTTCTCCATATATTTCAATACTCGCTATTTTTCTGTTTTCTAATTTTTGCCCATCTGATGGACATGAAGTAGTATTTCACTGCTGTTTTAATTTATATTTCTCGAGCATCTCTTCCTATCTACATGTTGACCACTTGGATTTCCCCCTCTATAAATTGCCTATGATATTAGCCAGGGTATACTTGATTATGCTGCTCTAGCAAACAACCAAAAAGTTCTTGTTGGCTTAAAAGAAGCAATGTTTCTTCCCTGCCCATAGCGGCTTGTCAGAGGACCTCTAGTCCTCAGCCACTCAGGGACCCAGGGTGATGAGGCAGCCATAATCTCGGACACTGCCAGTCATTATCCCAGAGGAAAAGAGAACATGGTGAACCATGCATTGGCTCGGGAATTCCCACCCAGAAATGGCACAAATCATTTCCACTCACATTTCATTGCCATAGCTGGTTACATGGCCACATTTAACTTCAAGAATATGGGAAAATAAAATCCTGCTGTGTGTCCAGATGGAGGAGAACTGAAAATATTTGGAGAACAACCATCATCTATCCTTCTGGTCAACAAACATTCAGTTGGTTTTTTTTTCCCGTCATAAAAAGTACACTTCCTCCCTAACCTAAGGGAAATGCCTAAACATTGTAGGGGAGGGAAATTTTTTTTCCTTCTACTCTTCTTGGTTCTCTGCTGGGGCTCCTGTAACAAAGGACAGAATAACAAGAGAAAAACAAACAGAAGGCTATTCACATGAATATCCTATATACATGGGAGAGACTCAGGGAGAGTAGCTTAAAGGTGGGGCTTAGAACCCCAGCTTACACAGCATCTTCCACAAAGAACAGTAAATCTGTAGAGAAATGACAGGACAAAGGAAACCATCTTTCAGGGTTCCCAGGGCAAACGATGGGAAGGTAAATATATAGGAAAGTAATGGCAGATAGAAGCTAGTTAGTAAATTTGTTATGTAGATTCCTCCAGAGTCCCCAGCTGAGAGGGTCTAAATCACCTCTAGTGATTAACTCTTGTCTTTTCTAGTAGAGAAGAAAGGAGGGGCATCTTTGAAAATTTATGTCGTGCTTTTAGGGCAGGGAGCTCTTCTTGTGTTCAGTTCTTCTCGGTTGCCTTCGGCTCAATGTAATCCTTATGCCAATGTGGCATACTTGGGGGTGACATATTTTGGCTTCCTACATATTCCACACAGTCATTATCTACCTTCTAACATATGTTCTTTGCTTTGACTCTGATTTCCTGCTCTGGGAGTAGCTACCTCGTCCTTTACTCTTCGTAACCCCTTCATGACCTTCTGGAAGATTCTTTCCCCTCCATCACCCTCTTTGGCCTTATCTGATGTAGCCATCAGCACATTTCCTGCCCGTTGATGGTTGGGAACCCTACAGTCACTTTAAGGTTCAAAGGGTCACAGATTTTTAAAGTTTACACTTGCAATTTCTTTGGCAATACAACGCTCTGTAAACACTTAACAGCCTTCCTGTGGGTTTCTCTGCAGCCAGCTTCACGTGGCAGAGCTCATCCACAGTTACTTTCTAAACAAACTTCTTGGATCGGCTACTTTTCTTTCCCACCCCATTCCCCACCCTTTCCCTTTCACTTAATTGCTGGTAAGGTGTTCAGCTTTTGTGGAAGAGCCACACATTCAGTCTCTTTCCCCAGAACTATTTTGTCAAATTAAAAGGAATTGCTAAAAAAAAAAAAAAATTGCTGAATACCTCACCTTTAGCTAGACCCTCACTTTGAGACAGTGTATCCATTCAAAAGTTCCTATCTGTGGATGAAATGGCCATAAACTTGATTTAATCCTTCCCAAAGGCTGAGATTTTAACTGGCCCTTCTCAGTTTTCCTTTTACTTGTTCGGGTTGAGAAGCAGTTATCATTTCCAACTGTGCAAAGACCCCAGTTTTCTGGTCCTTCGCAATTTCCTTCCATTGCCGCTTGGAAATATGCCAATTATTTTCTGAGCTTATTTCAAATGCAGTCAACAGAAATGAATGCTTGCTACTATCTTCCTTTCCCTTAGGGTTAAAAGCTTATTGGGTGTAAGATCTGCCTTCCAGGTGTTGCAGGTGGCAGCTTGATCCAATATTTTGCCTCTGTGTAATGTGAATTGCTATCCTTCCGGCATCTGCTCACAGTTTCCTCACCACCTGATGACCAGCTCCTCAGCCACTGTCACATATTTTAGATTATATTGTTTGGTGGGACCCCCACTTCTGTATCAGTCAGGATAGACTAAATTATGCTAGAGTGACAGACAACCATAAAGTCTTAACAGCTTAAAGTCACAAAGGAGTATTTCTGGGTCATTGCAAGTCAGCAGGAGTCTGCGCTTATCAGAGCCACTCGGAAACCCAGGCTAATGGAGTCACCACTATCTCTAACTTTGCTTGCTATCACCCCGAAGGGAAAGAATGTGGTAAACCGCACAATGGCTCTGGTTCTGCAGAATCACTTAAGGACTTTAAGCTTCTGACACTTGTCACTTCCACTGAAATCTCATCGACTAAGCAAGTTACATGGCACACATAACTTCACGGAGACAGGAAAGTGCAGTCCTACCGTGTACCCGGGAGGAGAATCAGACATACATGATGAGTGGAACTAATAAATATTTCACATCCTTTGTCCACTTTCACTATGGTTCCTGTCACCTTCTTGTCGCCTGTTAGAGTCCCCGGGAGGGTCTAGAAGACATCACTCCCGCGTGGGTTTGACTGAGAGCTAGTCAAGTCTCTACTTCTTTAGCCGTAAGACACTGTGGGAAATTCATTTATGTCTTTCAGAGGTTTGAGCTTAGCTCTTCAGCCTCCCAAACGAAACAGCTTCAAAATTTGGCAAATATGCAAGGGAGACCAGCCATGTGTTTGACACAAACCCCCTCCCGCTAGCAGGACTTCATCTCCTAAGCACTGTGAGCCTGCGGGAAGCCTCACCCTGTGATTCTGCACGCTCCCCGCTGCACATACCCGGCCCCAGCCTCCTGGGCCACTCAAGCTGCCAGCAAGTGTTCTGGGAGAGGAGACAGGCTGTGTTTAAAGGGCTCTTCTCAAAGGCCCCACGTCTTTCATTGTGGAAAACAATTGGACATTGTATCTTAGAATAACTTCTGTTTCTTTTTCTTTTTCTGAGACTCCAGTTAAATGGATGTCATCCACTCCAGTTTGTCATCCATACCTCTCAACTTTTCTTTATCTTTCCCATCTCTGTATCCTGCCTGACATTTACTATGTTGGTTTTTGTCCTCTGCCTCATCTTCCAGCTTCCTCGTCTGTTCTTTAGCTGAATACATCCTGCTGTTTAACCCAACTACTGAGTGATTTGTTTCAATGATATGTGTCATTCCCAACATTTCTAGTTATTTTTAAAATAATTACTCTTGTTGCTTTATATTTACAATGTTCTCCCTTAAGTCTTGAAGATCTGTATTGTCCTGAATGTAAATTCTTCTTCTGCCCTGTCTTTTCATTTTACTTCTTCTGCTAGAGTCATTCATTTGTGGGTCGCTTTTGGCTTTGAGCTCATGTTCCGTTGGTAGTGTCGGCTCTCTTAGCCAATAATGTGTACTTTGGGAGGAGGAGTGAGATTAAAGATCCGGTTCCTGCTTTGGCTCCTCCAGGTGAAGCTACGAGGGGAGTGCCTCGGGGTGCAGAGCCTCTGAGCTTCTGCCCCCTGTTTGTCGATGCCCAGAGATAAGCCAGAGAACCGCGCCTCCCACGGAACCTCTCTGAGCTTTGCCCTAGTCACTCTTTCCTCTGCATAGTCATTTATCCCAATCAAGGGGTGGAAGAGGAAGGAGAGACAGCTCAGTGGCCACCCGCCAGCCTCTGTTTGTGGAATCTATTTCTCACCCTAGCTGGCTCCAGAACTACCCTGAGGTTCCCTTGCCATTTCCAGCTGGCGCCATGCGGATGTTTTCTGCCCACAGAGATGAAAGGGCAGGCTACCATACACCTGCAGAATGATGAAGGAGGGAAAATCCACAACTAGAGTCTTCGCCCAGATTCTCATCTGTCCGTGATAGCTGACCTTCTCCACCTCTCATCGGCAGTATTCACCCAGACTGGAACCTGTCTGGCTTCTGTTTCTCCAGAGCCGGGTTCTGGGACACATCCCCCCTCTCTCACTAATTCTCGGGGGGAGGGAGCCTTCCATGCACTTAACTCAGCATCAAGATAGCCATGTGAAACCTCCATCTGCTTTCCATCACCTAGAAGTCTCCCACAATTTCTGGTCTGCTAATGGCGCCTCATCTTACTTTCTATTTCTGTTATGTATTGGTTATTCAAAGAATTGTTTGTATGTTGACTCTGTCATTTTAAAAGCAAGACCAAGGTTCTGAAAGCCTTCCTCCTCGTCTTCTGAAGGCTCTCCTCCTTGGTAAGAAGCTGGGGTCTCATCCTCCTGCCTGGCTTTCCCCTCTGTAACACGCGCTGTCCCCTAGACAGTATGTGAGGCCCTCTCCCCACCTCACATCTGGGGCCCCGAGCACCAGGCCCGGCTGTCGGCTGTCGGCTGGCCTGCTTTCTTCTTTACCTTCCCAGTAGTGCAGAGATGTGGGTGGAGACACCACATTCGCCCTGAGCTCACCGTGGTCACGAGTAGTCAGGGAGCAAATCGGGGAGCTGAGAATAAAGACTGTTTCCTTTTAAAAGAAAAGCATAAACCATCTACCAAAACAATTCCAAAAACGAGCAGCTGAGCTGGGTGAGCAGAGGGCTATCCTGAGACACGTAAACCTGCTGGCAAGGGGTGGGGCGTGCGGAGTGGAGGATCATTTCAGGAGTTCTTGTTATTCCCAAAGCAAATACAGACTTCCAGCTTACTTTTATCTTGCCTTCTGCTGTTTCAAAGGCCCTGTTGTCCCCAGAAGCTGCTAATGACTAACATGAGAAGATAACTCCCCAGGAGAGGGGGGTGTCTCATGTGGCCTATGATGACAGAAAACAGGGTGATCAACTCAATGACCTCCAAGAATCTCTCCTATCAAAAGCTCAGGGGTGTGTCTCTTTGGAGGGGCAGAAATCATGACCACTCCTGGGAAGAGCTAAAATCCACTCTGCGAAGGCTTGAGGGGGTTGGAAGGAGCCCCAGGATGCTCACTCTCTCCTAAATCTAACCTTGGACTTGGATTATTCAGCCTGTGATCCCTGCCCACAAAGACCTGGGCCGGGCAGCTCTAGAAGGGAGAGGGCAGGGGGGGGGGGGTGTGTGGCCTTGGAGGTCCAAGAATGAGGCACAGACAGGCTTAACTCCTTGCCACCCACGACTTTAAGCATCATAAGGCCATAGACTGTCGGCTGAGGACCTCAGCTCAAACCTCATATGCAGGTGGGGAAACCGAGGCTGAGAGACCAGAGACTTGTCTGACATAGTGAGTCAGTGGCCGACCTAGGATTAGAATCCAAGGCGCTTGCTCCTTTGCAGGAGTCAGATACCTGTACACAGGTGCCTCAGGGAAGTTCCTGAAGCTTCTAAGCCCCGCACAGAACCTGAGGGAGGCCCTAGGCCAGGGACAGAGCGCGGGCTAACTAAACGCGTACTCCCACGGCAGAGGCTCTGGTCCTGCTGGGATCCCCCTTCGTGACCGAGGAACTTGCTCCCCCAGCTTCCAGGAGCGCTGCTGGAAGGTGACTCTCAGCTTTAAGTCTTCTTTGGGAGTTGCTTCTGCTAAAGACAGTAACCTGGATCGAGCCATTCTGCCTTCCTAGCAGACCCACATCCCACAGCTGAACGGTGCTTGAGCACCAAAGGCCAGCCATGGGCCCAACACAGGACGACTCTAAAGAGGGCGTCCCAGCTTCAGAGTGCCCCACGGGTTGGCTGAGGCCATTGTGGGCCCTGTATTGTGGCCCAGCTTCTCCTCAGCCCAGTTGTTTCCTTCCCTCTTCTTCCTCAGGCCTTGAGCCCAAGAGCATCCCGAACAAGCTTCCTGCATGCTAATCTCCATCTCAGGGTCTGCCTCCCAGGGACCCATCCTGCCACACTTAGGTGGAATTACAGTCATGAGGAAGCCAGACCTCGGGACCAGACGGGGTCAGGGGGCCTCAGTCACGGTGGGGGAGCAGCTGAAGAGAGACGGGTCATGAGGCAGGGCACAGACTCTGAACCTGGGGACCTGGATTCCTGCCTCCCCACAGCAGCACTCTGCCCTATTGTATCTTGCCTGCAACCCCTAAAACAGATGGGGGTGGGGTGGGGAGAGGGTACGTGATCATTGCTGTTTCAAACGGTGATCTTTCATCACTGTTTAAAACCACGCTGTGTGTCCCAGAGGATCAGTCTCTCTCATTCCATTGTCACTAACCCAAAATCTTCACCCCTCATCTCAGGCTCCACCTGCTCTCACTCCCTTTGCTCTTAGCAGGTGTTCCTGCCTCTGCTTCGCAGGGGAGAAATAAGGCCTTCAGTGGAGCCTCAGCGATTTCCTGTCTCTCATCCTTATTACCCCATCATCAGCTCCTTCCCCCCAGCCCAGGGAAGGAGTGGTCCTCCCCAGGCCCCAAATCCTGTCCCTCCCCACCTTCTCAGAGATTGCTATGTGCCAGGTGTCATACCCCTTCCCTCTCAGGGGACTTATTGTCTCCTGCCTTGGTACCTTCTCACAAGCACATAAATATGCTCAGGGCCCTCATATCTTGAAAAAAGCACTGCAACCTTTTCTCATCCACGTGCTCTTCAACTACTGGTCCTTCCATTCACCCATCCACTTACTCAGCAAACTTTCATTGAACACCTACTATGTGCCAGACACTATTCTGGGTGTAAGAATACAGCAGTGAACAAAAGAAAATCCTGACTCTCATGGAAATTATGTTCTACGGAGGGAGATAGAAGAATAAATGGATACACAAATAATATATAATATTATCAGAAGGTCAATAAATGCCAAGTGGAAAAAATCAAAGAGAGTAAAGGGATTGGGGACGACGAGGGTTTGGGGGTGGGTGGGTATCACTATATATAGGGTGGTCAGGGAAGGCCTCCTTGGTAAGGTAACATTTGAATAGAGACCCGGAGAAAGTAAGGGAGTGAGTTATATGGACAAGATTGGGAGAAGAAAGTCCCATCAGGAGAATAATAAGTGCAAAGGTGCTGAGGCAAACATGTCTGCTGTGTTCAAGGAACAGCAAGGAAGGGAGCTTGGAGTAAAGGAAGCAACAGGGAGCACGGTCAGAGATGAGATCAGGATAGCAGGGGGCTAGGCCATGTAGGACTTTGTAGGCCAGTATGAAGACTCAGCTTTTACCCTGGAGAATTCTGAGCAGATGAATGACTTAATTTATCTATGTTTAAAAGCATTACTCTAGCTGCTGTATAAAGAATAAACTATAGAGAGAAAGACAGAAGCAAAGAGACCAATTGGGAGGCCATTGCAATACAGACAAGTGATGGAGATGACTTGGACCATGGGGTAGAAATGGAGATTGAGAGTGTATCTGATTGCAAACACATCTGAAGGCAGATCCAGTATGTTTGGTGATGCGGGTGTGCAAGAAAGAGAAAAATCAAGGGCGACCTCAAGATTTTTGGCCCAAGCTACTGAAAGAATGGAGGTGCCATTACCTGAGATGGAGAAGGCTGCAGGAAAGATGGTTGGTTTTGTTTTATTTCACTGGTAATGGGAGGGAATGGAAATCAGGAATTTGACGGGAGACAAAGGGAGATGTCAAGTAGGCCACTGGAAATACAGAATTCAAGACACGGTCCAAGCTGGAGATTTGCATCGGAGAGTTCTTGGCATGTAGATAGAATTTAAAGGGATGAGATGACCCTGGGAGTGGGTGTAGACCCAGAAGACAAGGGTTCTGAGTGCCAAGTCCTGGTGTTCCCCAACATTCAGGGGTTGGGGAGAAGAGAAGGAGCCAGCACAGCAGACTGGAAGGAGCAGCCAGTGAGGCAAGAAGAAAAGCAAGAGAGGGGGTGTTTTAGAAGTGTTTCAAGAGAGGGGATGAATCCGGGGAGAGGGAGAGGGCCCGGAGTGATGTCCTTGAGTAGGTGAGAGTGCACAAGAGGAGGGCCAGTCTCACCAGAAACACGCCCCCCTTCACTTACAACTCCGGGGGTCAGGGGCTGGGGGTGGGCAGGCAGAGTATGTGGGTCCCGATGCTCTGTCTCCCTTCCCAGCTCCGCTCAAGGGTTTTGCCCCTTCTGCCTCCATCACCTGACTCCTTTCCTCTTCTCAGACCCACCAGGCACACCCCCACGGTAAGCAGATGGAGGTCTTCCCAGCCTGTGTGTTGTCTTAGAGAAATACCAGGCCTGTTCACTTGTCAAATACCTCCCCTCCTTCAAGGTCAGCTCCTCTAGGAACCCTTCCCTGACCTCCACAGCCCCAGCCCACCCTGCTTTTCCCTTGTCTCCCCTCCCATTTTCTCCTTCAACTCTAAGACTGGCATTGAGAAGCCAGGTTGGAGACCCAGGATGAGGTGAGGACTGAGGCCCTCTTTAGCTGCATTTCCACTTTCCACCAGGAGGGGGCTCAGGGTAGCCAGCTGAGCTCCACGTCAACCATGGGGGGAAGGATTTGGGAAAAAAGCAGGGAATTTGGAGGCAAACTACTAGCCCCTTCCTGGCTTTGCAGGCGGCTTGTCCATGGAGCTAGCCTGCCTCATTAGTCCTGCCTGCTAGAGGGCTGAGGGAGGGGTCGTCCTAGTGCTCTCAGTGAGAAACGGCGGCTGCAGGGGGAGCCTGGGGAAAATTCTTTTGGAGTAAAAGAAGACAGAGACCCTGAACAGCTGACCCACTTCCCCCAGACACACAGCCAGCCCTTGCAGGGCTGGGAGCTGAGCCCTGGTGTCCTGGTTTCCAGCCTGCCATGCTGTCTACACCCCAGTCCTGCCAGCCCCGGTTGAGGTATTCACTCCAGAGCTCAAGTTTTCTCTCAGTTCCAAGCTGTGGGGGGAAGGCAGGGAGCACGGGTGAGGAACCTGGAGAGTGAGCCTGGGCTCCTGCCCGAGGGGGCCCTCGGAGCGCCTGTGGAGGTATGGCACGGCCGAGGCAAGCAGAGAGCACTGCGGGCAGTGCGTGTCCCAGCAGATCAGGGTTGAAGTCGGCACCTGCACCCTGAAGGGGACTTAGAGGAGGGAGTAACCAGATTTGTCCAGTTTGAGAGAATCACTTCTGACAGACTCCTCCCTGAGGGGAGGGAATGGGTCAGTGTGAATATTTACAGAGGGTGGAGGGTGTTGAGTGATGGAGAGGAACCACATTTTGGCAGGACTGCTGACCCCAACAGAATGATGAAGGGCTGATGGGGGAGCTTCTAGGGTACGGGGAGGAACTTGGCAGCTCAGAGGTGGCCACACACCCCTCCCCCTCCCTGAGTGGATGAAAAGTCATTGCTGCTGCTAAAGTTCCCTGTTGGAACCCTGAGGCCCACCATTGATTGTCTGTGGCGGTGTCGGGTTTCCTCGGAAAGTCTGGTTGCAGAGATTTCTTTAGAAGTTGTGTTTGTGATGATCTCATTGCGGGAAATGAGGAAAGGAGAAGAGGTGCCAAATATGTTATTGTGCTGAAAGTCCTGTTTTAAGAAAACAAACGCAAGATTGTATTCATTAGCAACTGGGTTTGCCCGCCGCAAACGTGGAAAAAGCAGTTAAGCCAATCAGAAATAATCGCCCACATCTGATGCGGGAACCTTGGGTGAAGTGGACCAGTGGGAAGAAAGCTTGGTTTGCAGCCAGTGGGAAGGAGCAGGGAGGGAGGGACCCTGTAAGAGAACTAAGCTTGGTCACTCACTGGAGATGCGACAGCTCACATAGCTTGTCCCACGTTGTTTTTTCCCCAGGATCTGGTACCGAGGTGGACACCTAGCAGTGGCCAAGACGTGGTCCAAGAGAGGTCACTTCCATCATACACTACATTTCTCCCAAAGAAAGGGACAGTGGGCTGAGAGAAGACAGGAAGGGAAAGGGGGCCAGGACTGGTAATCAGTGGTCCTGGCCCAGCAATTGGGGATTGACAAGACCCATGAGCTGGCAGGTTAAGAATGCCCCATCAGGGAGGGCTGAATAAACTGCTCTCAGCCCTGGGCCAGCGAAGCCTTCCCTGTGTCCACACCAGGACTGGGACTACGGTAAGACGTCCTGAAGACCCCCAGGCACAGTGTCTCGAGCTTAACTAAAAACAAACAACCACAATGAGAACCTGTGACCAAAACCAGCAATATTAATATTTAAAATTTAGCACCTGGATTGAGATTAGGATTTCTGGGCTTCACATGGCCTATCCACTGTCTTCCTTGGGAGGGTCTCCGCTGCCGACTTCACATGCTGGACCCCTCATTCTCCATGCCTTATTCTTCCAGCTGGAACTCGTCCTTGTCCTGTTCTGTGCTCTCTGCTCTGAGTCTGTCAGAAGCCAAGCCGCAGAGCAGGCCTGGGGCTGAGGTGCTGTAACTGAGGCATCTATGACGTAAAAGTGAGGAGGGGTCACTCTCAGGGGCACACAAGTGCTATCTGCACATGATTAGAAGTCAGGGAAAAAAACCCAATGTGATGACAGATTTCCCCTGGCGTCATGGTGCAGTTTCTATGTTCTTGTTTTGCTCTTTAATTCTGGCCCAATCCTCCCATTGGGAGGATCGCCCTGACCTTCCAGCAGCAGGACACAGACTCTAAGATGGATTCCTAGGACTGGAAATGTTGTAAGCCTGGGCCATGGAGGAGGAGGAGGCAAGAGGGAGGAGGCTAAATGGTTCCACAGATAATGAAGAGGGGAGAGTGGATGGGATGGAGGCGGCTAACTATACAAGTCTGGTTGGGGGATATGTGTCATTTTGCAGTGTGTGTGTGTGTGTACTGAGTCTGGGGGTAAGGTGTTCTGGATGATTCTCCCGGGAGGACCAGTTCTGCTCTTGTTTCAGGCTGTCCCTGTTATTTTGCTGGCCACAAGCTTCCAGCTGGAAGTGTTTGAGTCTAGACACCTGAAGTCTACCCCAACACTCAAGTGCCAGGAATAAGAAACTAGAAAGCAGGAACCTGCAGGGGTCACTATGCATCATATTCAACCCTTCTCTGGATCCTTTCATTCGGGAAGCGTGGTTGCCTTGGACAGTCTGGGCTGGCTGGAGGACTCCAGATGGCGGCCCTGGGAGCCCTCCAGGAGTGGGCAGGACGGGTTTGGGGATGTGGCCTTTGCCAAAACGTCAAGGATTTGAGGCCTGAAAACTCAGACGACTCAGGAGGTAACGTGCAGCCACCAGCCTGAGAGGAGGGAGGCCAATACCAGGAGTCTGGTGTCACGGGGGTCCGTGGGAGAGAAAATTGCCCAGATGAGGCCTTAAACCCCCAGGGCTGCCAAGAATTGATTTTCCTTTCTTCCGGAAATGAAAGATTTTGAATATCATTCTTAGATGAAGCATACCAACCTCTCTGAGAGCTGCTTTCTCAAAGAGGGGCTGCTTAGCGCTCTAAAGAGCCAAGAACATCTGCAGAGCCCCCACTTTGAAGCCAGGTGAAGGAATCCAGCTGCTGGATTGAAGCGTGTTCAAACAGATGGGTGAGACCCTTGTCCTTTCGTACGTCAAAGGAGGCAAAAGGAAATTGTCTCTGAATTCCACCATGAACTCAGAATTTCTGTCCTGGAGAAAGTCATAAGAGGGTCAGAACACTGCCTCCCTTTGCCAGAAGGTGGTCTGATGTCTCTTACAGGCAGCCTGGGGAGGACAAGTTACTGAGGGTCATCGTTCCTCCCTCAACAATCCTGAGTTGACAGCGGCAGTTCGGGGGCCAGGCCAAGGGCTGGCAGCAACCCGGGGCCAGGGCGGCAGCTCCGCGATGCCTGTAGGAACCAGGCTCCTTCTGACGTCCTCCTCTGCTGCCCTTACTTAGCTTTTGTCCTCCCGGCGGCGGCCAGACAGCCTCTTCACTGTCTGCTTTTGTGTCTGCACTTCAGGCACAAAGAGAAGGGAGAGCGAAAGGCAAAAAGCAGAGGCTCATGCCAGCTAAGCCTGCTTTTTAAAATTTTTTAATTGAAGTATAGTCATTTTTAAATTTTGTAAATTGTGGTAAATACACATATAATGTATTTTAAAGCATATTGTTCAGTAGTAAGTATATTCACATTGTTGGGCAATCAATCTCCAGTTTCTTTTTATCTTGCAAAACTGAAACTCTGTACCCATTAATCAGTAACTCCTCATCTTCCCTCTCCCGGTCCTTGCAACCAGCATTCTGCTCGGTGTTCCCAGCATTTGACTACATTAGCTAGCTCATATAAATGGAACCGGACACTACTTGTCTTCTGTGGCTGCCTTTTTTCACTAAGTATAATGTCCTCAAGGTTCATCCATGTTGTAGCATGTGTCAGAATTTCCTTTCTTGTTAAGGATGAATAATGTTCCATTGTACACATTACCATATTTGATTTGCCCGCTCATTCATTAATGGATAATGGACTTGCTTTCACCTTTTGGCTACTGTGAGTAATGCTGCTATGAACATGGGTGTACCAACATCTCTGAGACCCTAATTTCGATTCCTTTGGATACACCCAGAAGTAGAACTGTTGGATCCTCTGGTAATTCTAGTTTTAGTGTTTTGAGGAACCACCGTGCTGTTTTCTATAGTGTCAGCCTGTTTCCCTCACAAAGGGCTTTCCCTGAAGCCCCAAGTGAGTTTTACTCCCATCTCGTTGGCCACATTAGATCACGTGACCACCTCTAGCTGCAAGGGAGTCTGAGGAAGGGTGCATTTTCAACTAGGCATAGAACAGACATTCTCTGATCTGAGGAGGTTCCTGTGTGCTGAGATGGTCACTCTAGCTGTCTGCGTCCAGGGCCAAGTGTCTGAGTCTCAGCTGAGCCTGTCCTATAGACGCTCTGTCTATCCCCTGCCCACACTGTTTGCCCTTTCTGGAGGGATCAGTGCCTCTTCAGCTGCTGCTTCCGGGGGTGAGAGCCAGTACTCGTATCTTTCCTTCCCATTTCTCTCAAGCAAGTACGATGCAAGTGTCCCCCAACCCCACACTATAAACTGACCTGTGCTGTTCCTTCACTGTCCATCAGGGCTGTTTGTGCCTCCCCTGCCAGCCTGTAAGTCCTCTGGGACAGGACCTGCATCACCACCACAGGGCACAAAGCACAGGACTGACTCTGGGTGAAGGGAAGGAAAGCACATTCCTCTAGATTTGTTCAAAGGCCCCCTCCAGGGCCCTGCTGCAGGGCTCCTGGGCCTCTCAGCGCAGGGGCCATCTCTCCCTGAGGTGCTCCTTCCCCAGGTTGTGGGGCCTCGTCGGGGCTACTTACCCTGAGACCCGGGAGGCCAGGCCCAGGCTGGACAGGGCCTGACAGAGCAGAGAGGAACAGTGTGGACTGGAGGGGAGGCTGATGACCCTCAGGGACTCTGGACTAGATGGCCTGGCCTTGATCCCCCCCACTCTCCGCCCCATCCCAAGGAGCAGTCAAACAGACACAGCCACTATTACACTTACATTCAGAAACACATGTGCACTTAGACTCAAATACAGATAGTTGCTCACAAGTGTTCACAAATACACACACCCATGCATCACTGCCCCACACACATGTCACAATTACGTTTGAAATCAGCACTTAAAATCAAGGGGGCAAATCTTGGTTCCACCACTTAATTGTTGGATATCCTCAAATAAGTTACCTAATCTCCTTGTGTCTTAATTCCTTTATTTGTGAAAATGAGGATAATAATTGCATTTACCTCACTGAGTTGTTGTGAAGATGAAATGAGATAAAAAGGTAAAGAGCTTAAAACAGCGGCTGACACATAGAGATGCCCTCATTTCCTAAGCCCTCTCCCACATTGGTGCTGCCACTTGGTAGTGGGCCTGGCCTGCAGCACAAGGTTGGAGTCCCTTTATCTCACTGAGCCTCAGTTTTTTCACCTGTAAACTGGGGATAACATTATCTGCCTGGTTGGGCTGTTGTGAGGATCTAAGGAGGCCCAACATGGAAAGCGCCTAGCCTCCACCCTGGCCCACAGGAAGCTGCCACACCTCAGCTGTTACTGTCTGTAAGGGACGGAGCGCAGGCCGGAGAACAGGTGCAGGGGCAGGATGTGCCAAGGCGTGGGCCTGACCCGCATCTCCTCCCAGGCTGGAGCTGGGTCCTGTAAGGCCAGAGCTGTGTCAGAGTTGCTCCCCTTTTTGGAGCCTGGGCTGGCCACTAGCCTGGCTTGGGACTGGGGCCGGGCTGGCCGGGTGGCCGTGGGTGGAAAGAAAAGAGGAAAACCAGCTCAGTGGAAATTACCCTGCGGTTGGCTCAGGCGCCCACGACACACTGTATTTATAGAGAGCTCCCTGCAGCTCTGAATGCCTCACAGTCGAGTTAACCCTTCGCAGGCCTCGGTACCAGCCTGGCGCTGGCAGAGAGCACTGGACTGGGGGTCAGGCGGCCAGATCTGAGCTCCAGCTCTGCCGCCAGCGGCCTGGAAGGGGAGTCGGGGCGGGCAGGGATCAGCCCCGCGCCCCTTCGCCGGAGCGCCCGCGGGGTCCGGCCGCGGCCAGGGGCGGTTCCGGGCCGCCGCCCCACGCGGCTGCCGCGGGGCCAATCCGGCCTCCGGGGCGCGGCCGCACCGCCCTTCCCGGCCCGCGGCTTCCTCCGGCCCGCCCCGCCCCTCGGGCTCCCGGGGCCGCCCCCGGCCCCCCCTTCGGGCCCGGCCCCGCGGCGGCGGCACCTCGGCAGCGCTCGGCCGCGTCCCCGAGGCCCGGGAGTCGGCGCGGCGCGGTGAGTGCTTGCGTGGCGGGCCCGGCGCGGGCGGGGGCGGCCTTTGTCTGCGGCCGAGCTGGGCCCCGCGCCGCCCACGCCCCCAGCCCTCTCCCCGGGGCCGGGCCGGCCTCCGCGCCGCCGGCACGGGGACCCCGGCTCTGGGGCCGCCGGGATCCAACCGCGCCCCGAGCCTGGCCTCGCCTTCCCTCCGGCCGGCGGGGCCTGGGGCGCTGTGGGACCTGCCCTCACCCGGAAAGACGCTGGAGCAGGCTGGCTGGGTGGTTGTGATCTGGAGGCCTGGGTGTGCAGGGGGACAGAGGCAGATGTCATTGTGTTGATTCTGGAAGGCTTCGTGAAGCCGCTAGCTGGAGCTGGGAGGGACGCGGAGGGTGGAGGGTGGGGGGCGGGCTGCGGAGGCTAACACCCTAACCTGACCACCAGCTCTGAGGAGCGGGAGCTGCCAGGGAGGGGAGGGGGAGTGGTTAGATAGGGGAGGGGGGTCCACGCTGCTTGGCCCCGAAGGATGGAGTGGGCGACTGGAGGACTGCCACATGCAGCAGTGGGCATGAGGGGGACAAATTCCGAGGACAGGCAGGGACAGCTGGCCTGGGTGAAGGGGTGAGTAGGTGTCGGGGGTGAGAGGCAGAACACGAGGGAGCAGGTGTGGGGCAGTCTGGGCTTGGAAACCTCAGGGAGATGGTGGGGAAGGAGGGGATGGAGAATGTGGTGGAGGGAAGGCGGGGGGGGGGGGGGGGGGGACCCAGGCTGGGGGCACACTAGAGCGGAGGGGATTGAATCCCAGTGTCCCAAGTTCTCAACTGCTGCTTAGCTAGCAAACTGGCAGGTCTGGGGCCTAAGGCAGTGAACTTCCAGAAAAGGGGATTTACTTCTAAGCCAAACCTGCCCTAATGAGAAATGTGTGATGGATGACTCAGATATGGATCCATCGCTGAAGAAAACATTAAGCAAACAGGAAAGCACAAATGACTGGGGAGTGGGGAGGGTTTGTTTGACTTAATTGAGAAAAACTATTTACCTTCAAATTGTACTTGGATAACTGTAAATGAATCTGATTTCACTATTAAATTAAGGCCCTAGGTCCTTTTCTTGCATGCCTGTCTTTAGCAGTTAGTTTCTATATTAGAAAGTAATGAAGCTTTTCCAAGAGAGTTCTTTATTTAGTTCAGCCTCCTCTCTGATTCTCTCTGGCCTCCCAGAAATCCCTAGGAAATCTGATGCCGTGCAGCCTTGCTTGTAGTCTGGGGGCCTGCACTTTAGGTGGGTGCTTTCGGAGGCTGAGGGAAATTGAAGTCTAAACATGTCTGATGGGTTGGGCTGATCTGAGTGGCAGCGTGGTGATCTAAGTGGAGAGGGGTGGAGGGCTCTGAGGCTGTGGGTATGAGTGGTGGCTCGCACTTCCAGCTCTTTTGGGAATAGGAATATTTGGGGTGAGTACATTTCCCTGACATCTGGAGTTCCTGAGATGAAGCGTTGATACTTTTATGTTAACCATTGAGCATCGGATCCTTCCTCCCTGTGTTACATACATAATGGTCTGATATCAGGGCGCTTCTGATGTCGGTGAAATTTTCCTTCGTGACTTCAGATCCGCCCTGTGAACACCAGTTTTTGCACTAAGGGCTTATACAGCAAGGGGACTCTTGAGGGGGTGAGCTTTGCACTAAGTGGCTTCAGTGGGTCCCACGACTGACTCTGGAGGTCTTTTCTTTTTCAATGGCATCACTGGTGGTTTCTCCTGCCTGCTTTCAGTGAACTTTCCAATTCAGTGCAGACTCCTGTGTTCCAAGAGATCAGACCATCCAGGTTGTTAGAGATGGGAAGCCTGCGTGAAAGCAAGCCCGAGGGAGAGAAGGGCGCTGGGATTTGACGACTGCTTTTGCTTCCTGTCTTTGGCCCTCTGCAGCTCTTTCTGGGCACCCGATGGAAGCAGGGTGGCTGAATGTCTGAGACACTCAGATGCCTGACAGTCGGGCCAGGTGCTTGCATGTTTGTGGAAAGGACAGATAGAAGCGTGGTCCCTTCTGAGGAGGCGGTGTCCTTATTCTGCTGAGGCTGACTTCTGAACCTTCCTGTGGGAATTCCTCCACCCTTCAATGGTACCCTTCTCTGGAGTCGTCAGTCTTCATTCTTTGGAACAGGATTTGGGTTTGATGCTGAGCTAGGCAATACTATTTGGGGTCAGAGACACAGTGTGATCATGGAGCTGTGAGCTGAGATTCCACAGCACCCAAAGAGACCCCTAGAAAGGATGGTAGAACAAGTGCAGGCCGCTTCTTGGTTGGACATGGAGGGTTTGGGCTGTGTGAAGAAAAATGACCCAAATTCAAGCAGCCTCTGTGATTAGGACCACACAGAGCCTGAGTCATGGGGTCAGGAGAGGAGGAGGAAGGGCAGGCAGGATGATGTCACTGCCATGAGCTAGCTTCTCCTCTGAGTGGGTGGGCACTTCCATCGGTGTTCTTTTCCCACGCCCCCAGGGCAGGAATGACAGGAAGGTCCACCAGCACAAGATGGGAGGCATAGTCAGGGCCTGGGGGAGCACAAAGAGAGTGGGAACTGGTCCCTGTGATCTTTGAGAAATTTCCTTTGGTCTCCATGGCTCAAAATGGACCACACATCTGGGAGAGGGCCACATGCTTTATATATCCTTTGCCTGCCACCCCTAGTTCTGCCACCCCTGCAGTACGAGGTTCCAGATAGGAACATTGAGTGTTCAGGCTTTGGGGGTGGGGCTGTGCTGGATGCTTAATTTACATATCATCTCATTTAATCATTATAGCAGCCCTGTGAAGTAGGGTATCATTAGCTCCATTGCATAGATGGGGAAACCGAGGCCCAGAAACGGGAAGTCACATGGCCAAAGGCATGCAGCTGGCCAGTACTGGAGCTGAGCTGTTTTCTGCCTCTGGAACTGGCTCTTTCTGCCACTCTGGAGGCAGGCACAGGCTTCACCCCTTGTTCTGGAGCCTGGCAAGATGTGCTAAGAGTCCCCACAGTGAGGCAGAGAGGAATCGTCTTGGGAGCTGGGAGAGAGGGCAGGCCTGACCTGGGTGTCCCAGACTAGTTGTCCCTGCAGCCCAGCTGGACCATTGCTAAGAGATCTCACTCTTCCAGAGGCCTGGTCCTCAGCACACTCATGCCTTCCAGGAGTCCCTCCTGTTCCTTCCAGTTCTGACCAGTGCTCCCAGCCAGCTGCCCCCATCATCCTTCATTCTTTTTGTGGTCCAGAGGATGGATGCCTCTCATGCCTTTGGGCCTTTGGCTTTCCTGAGCATAGGGAAGGTATGATGGAAGGAACCCACTGGGAGCAGGGACTGAGAAACATTTTCTTGTTGGGAGCCTGGGAGCAGGGAGAGACACTACCTCTGGGAGGCAGGGCTCCCCGGTCACCCTAAAGTCAACATAGGCTCCCAGGAACGGGGCCTTCTGTGGGGGAGACACCGGAATGTGTGCTTGTGGGGGGTCCCGGCAGCAGCAGGGGTAGTAGCCACTCGCGCCCACTGCTTGGTGGCTGTGTCCTGGCTTCTGGGGGGAGGAAGGGGGAGAGGACCACCAGGGATAAACCAGACACAGAGATGGAGCCCAACTGTGCGTTTGCTGCTTTGGAGCTGGGGTGCTGATGGGGTTCTAGCTGGAAAGGGGTTCGGGGACCTAGATGTTTAGGCTGACAGAGGAGGTCTTGGCTGGGGAGACTGGGTGGGAGGCAAAGGGGAGGCTCAGTGCAGAGGGTCGCAGGAGGCCTTGTCTCCATGCCCATGGTAATAATAACAAAAGCAGTAATAATTGTCACCACTGTTCATGTGCTCGGTGCTTTCCTAAGTCCTCTCTGTGTATCGTCTTATTTTATTCTCACAGTAGCCCTGTGGGGTGGAGGTTGTTACCCCTTTTTTAGGGATGCAGAATCAAACCTCAAAGAGGTTAAGTCATATGTACTTGATCATGTGTCTAGCAAGGCTTCTGAGTCAGGATGTGAACCTGGGGCTGCTTGCTCCTGAGCCCACGCTGTGCCGGGTGCAGGTGAGGTGGCCCGATGGCTCCATCTAACAGGCAAGGAGCTGAGGCCTGGAGGCACTTGTGAGCTGGCTCTCAGTCACCTCTGACAGTGACTTAAGACTGAGTGTGGGCCTCTGGGCCGCCCACATCCCCTTTCTATAGGCTCAGATTCCCATCTCTGCAACGGACTCAGGGTCCTACCTGTGCAGTGGGCATGGAAATGGGCACTGGACAGGTGAGCGCCAAGAGGCCTTCAGGCTGTGAGGTCTGGTGGAGCCGGTTAAACTCCTGAGGAGGAACCCCTGGAGGTCCAGAGGGGCTGGTGCTTAGGTGGAGGGGCTCTGCAGGCTTGCTCTGCTAGGGCGAACCTCGTTCAGGGTAGAGACGTAATGAATGTGGAGGTAGGTGTTAGGCAGAACACCTCTGGAGGAAGTGGTCCTTCCTTGAGTGAGGGCTTCTGGAAGGGATGGGATTTCCAGCCATATTTAGGTGGGCACTTGGCAGGACGGAGCGGAGGTTGAGTGACTGCAGATGTGCCCCGCAGGCCTGCCAGGGCCTGACCCGGGACCCGCCCTCTGATTTGGTCTCGTGCTCCCTCATGCCTTCCCTTCCTCTCTCCACCCCCTCCTTCAAATCCTGTCTTTTGGCCAGATGTCTTCTGAGTTCAGGGTTTTGAGCTCCTGATGGAGGGCATGTGTGTGCACATGCGTATAGCCTCTGCATACACTTGTGGTTCTGAGATGGTATCATCTGCCTTGTCAAGTGGCTGTTGAACCCTGGGGGCTGCAGACTCATTCTGTGGCGGCCCCGTAGCCAGAAGAGGGGGTGAGAGGCAGGCCAGCTGCTGCAGCAAAAGCCACTGAGATGTCTGCATTCTCTCTGGTTTTGCCTCCTCCAGTTCTGAAGCCCCAACGTCAGTGTGGAGAGGGTGCCTCGGTGGGGATGGTCTGGCTTGGGGAGGCCAGGGGCTCTGCTCTGCCTGTTTTCCCTCTTCTTTGTTCTTCCTAAAGCCATAAAGGAAGCAGGCCGAGGATGCCAAGAAAACCTTGGCCCCACTCTGCCGGCCTGGCCCTACTGACACACTGCTGTCTTGACTCACACAGAAATCACTTTGAGAGGAAGAATTGATTTCTTCTCTTGGGTGGGATCACGAGGCTGGGGATCGGTGCCCAGTGGACACCCTTGAACATAAAAGGCTCAAACTGACTCATTATCAGGAAAAAGGAAGGCCAGCAGGATTCCCAGGGCACTCTGGGCATCCCCTTGACTCTCCCACAGATGCCCACCCACTTATAGGGCACCAATACCAACGAGGTCAGTGTAGATAATTCTATTCAGTTGGGTCCTATGATCATCCTTTGAGGGTAGAGTTTATAATTCCTGTGTCACAAATGAGCTAACTGAGGCTCAAAGATGTTTTCTCTACATCTCATGACTAGGAAGTGGCAGAGTCTGGATTTGAACCTGTATCTCTTACTCCAGAGTTGTCTTCTGAAAAACAGCAGAGCTCACCTCTTCCATGAAGCTTCTTATGACTATATCAGCCTCGCATGTGATCACGGTCATAGCACAGGATGGTGGCCAGAACCTTCTATTGAGGGTTGAGATGGTGCAGAGCCCAGCGGGCTTGCTCTAGGGAGCCTAGCAAGTGAGTGGCACAGCCTGGTCTAAAACCCACAGGAATCTTTGATGTTACTCTTTCCCCTTTTTCTTGTGTTAATACAAAAGAATTAGATGCTCGTTGTCAGAGTTACAGAACTGCATCAACTAGAAGGTGGAAGTAGATACTTACCTTCATCCCTAAGCCCTAGGGTTGGGTTCACTCTCACTGCTCCAGACCCTCTTCCTGTATACAAACATCCATCCACCCAGCTCTCTATTTATCTAAACACACATGTACTTGTTCACTCACTCATTCATTCATCAAACAATGCACTGAACACTCACTATGTGCCAAGGCTTTGCTAGCAGTCAGGATACAATAGTAAATAAAGCAGACATGGTTCCGTGCTCGGGAGGTAGACGTACTATGACAGACCTTACAGTGGCAGACCTCTGACCCGGCTTTTCTGCCAGTGTGACCCTTATGATGTCATCTATGAAGAAGGAACTGTTTTCAAAAACCCTGTGAGGTAGGGAACAGGGTCCCATTGGAAGAGGCACACTGTGGCGAGGGGCGAACAGGAGGAGGTGAGGCTGGGGAGGTGGGCAGGGCGGGACCAGGCACAGCCCTGAAGGCCATGGAGGAGCTGATTAGATATTGAAAGCGATGACATGATGCACTTTCGTTTTTCTAGCAGTTTTTCTGGCTGCTGTGCAGAGTCTCGGTTGAAATGGAGAACTGGGTATTGGGGAGAAGAGAGAAGGCGGGGAGACCAGTGACGAGGCGCTTGTAGTCATGCAGGCAAGAGGTGATGGCGGATTGGCAGACCAGGGAGAGAAGCAGAGGTGGAGGGAAAGGGGGGAAGCCGTATCGGGCTGGCACACTGTTTCTGTAAAGGGCCAGGAATGTAAGTGGTGTATTAGGCTTTGTGACCATTGCATTTCCTCAGTTCTGCCGCTGTAGAGCAGAAGCAGCCACAGACACTGTGTCCATGAGCGAAGTGTGGCTGGGAGCCAGCGAAACTTGATTTACTGACTCTGAAATCTGAATTTCCTGTGATTTTCATTTGTCACAAGATATTCTTTTTCTTTTGATTTTCTAACCATTTAAAAAGGTAAACCCCGCCTTAACTGGTAAAGGGAACAAAAGTGGGTCGTGGGCTGGATTTGTAGCTTGCAGAGAGCCCTGAGATATGTTCTGGGGTCAGGGACGGCTGTTCCTGGTGATGGATTGCAAGGGTGAGAGAAGTCAGGTTTCTGGCTTGATCCAAGGATGGAGGACGGTGCCTTTACTAAGTGGGAAGGGCTGGGGAGGAACAGGTTTAGGGGAGAAATCAACAGTCTGAAGAGGGACACATTCAGAGGCAGACGGCAGTGAGTCACTGGAACAGAGATGTTTAGGGGGCACTTGGGTTTAAGTTTGGAGCTCAGATGAGAGGTGTGGACTTGGAGAAGTAAATTTGGGAGTTGCCAGCATATAAATAGTATTTAAAGCCACGAGAGTAGATGAAGTCATCTAGGAAAAAATAGTAGCTAGCAAGGAAGAAGAAGGTCTGGGAGCAAGCGCCCGGGGGCTCCGTGCCTGAGCAGGACGGGCCTGCGCTGAACGGTGGGAGATGGGGAGAGGTAGGTGACCAGATATGGGGCCACGGGAACATTTTAGTAAATGTAACACAGAAATGAGGTCATCTAATCTGCAAGATACTTTATTCGCATGACCTGGGTCACAGGCTCATTTCCATGTTAGTGCCTGTTCTTTTGAAAGGCTGTGTGCTATCCCATCACACAGATGCAGCCTAATTACTGTACCAGTTCCCGACTGTTTCCCGTTTGTGTCGCCACCTGGGTGTCTGAGAGAGGAGCTGGTGTTTCTGTTCACCGGTTCCTACCAGCTGTTCCCCGGGCCAGACCTTCTGCCGCTTGTTTTTGTACAGTCCACGAGCTAAGAATGGTTCTCACGTTACTACTGGTTGAAAAAAATCATGTGATTCATGAAAATTTAATTCCGAGTGTCCATAAAGTTCTACTGGAACCCAGGTCTGCTCATCATGTATACACTGTCCCTGGCCGCTTACCTGCTGCAAGGGCAGCGTCGAGGAGGTGAGACAGACATGGGAGGGCTGCAAAGCCTAAGACATTTTCTGTCCAGACCTTCACAGAAGCAGTTTGCTGAGCCCTGCCTGACTCGATTCTACACCGGGACCAGCAGTAGGTCCACACACTGGCCGAGTTGGCTGTTTTCAGCATGTCCAGGAAGATACGATCTAGAAAAAACTCTCTGATGCCTGCAACCTCTCCATCCGCCACCCTCTTATTTTGAATAAACCATTGCCCTTTTAAAATATTATCCTTTAAGATAAACAACAAGGTCCTGTTGTAGGGCACAAGAAAATATATTCAATATCCTATAATGAAAAAGAATATGAAAAGGAATATATATGTATGTACAACTGAATCACTATGCTGTACACCAGAAACAAACACAACACTGTACATCAACTATATGTCAATTTAAAGAATTTTTTAAATAAATAAAATTAGACATGAGAAAAAAAAAATCATCCTTTAAAATTCAAACCTCTTCAGCAAGGTTAAAATTACACATTGATCAGTGCATCAAAGGTTGGGCCTACCTATGGCAATAATGTTACTCCTCTACCTAAAACCCTTTCCCCGTCCATCACCCACAAACAAAACCCCACCATGACCTCCCGCTCTGGCCCTGGCCTGCCCCTTAGCTTCTCCTCCTTGTGTGGCCACCATCTTAAACCCCACGTCAGCCCATCCTGATTTGCTTACAATTCCTCCAGTTTCCCGTCTGCTTCCTATGGCACAGCCTTTGCACGGGTTTCTCCTGCTGCCTGGAATGGCCTTTCCCAGCCTGACCACTTGGGGAACCTCAGGTCAGTTTTTAGGGTTCAGCTTTGGGGCTATCTTGTCTCTGAGGTACTGCCCAGGAGCTCCCACTGTACTGAACTGTGGCGATCCCTGTGCACGTCCCCGTGGGAATGCAGGCTCCTTGGGGACAGACACAGCTTAGTCACCTCTCTGTCCCCTGCTCCCCTGCCTGCCTATCAGGCACTCAGTGAATAGTTAAGTGAATATTTAAATACTCGAATGAATGTATATTCAAGGACTCATTCAGTTGTGGGTAACAGAAACCTAGCTCAAACTGGCTTAAGGAATGAAAAGAAGAGATTACTCCTGTATCTGGGCGGTCTCGGTGTGCAGCTTGCTTCGGGCAGAGGGGCGCAAATGTGTTTTCAGCGCTCTGTGTCCCTCCTGCTTTCACCTCCGCCTCTGTTTATTTGTTTGGATCAGTTCTTTAGATTGTTGCTAGCTGACAGCTTCATTGCTAACAACCCCAGACCACATCCTTTTTAGCCACCTCAGCAAGAAATAGTCTTTTCTGAGAGCTCCAGCAGAAAAGCCCTGGGAATTCTCTGATTCGGTGTGGCTAGGCTCACAGGCTTATTCCCACGCAAGTCACTGGCGGGGGCAGGGCAGTGGTTCTCCAGTAAGTCAGGTCTGGTCACGTGCTGAAGCCTGAGGCTGGGGTCAGCCCCATCCGCACCCTGTGGACGGGGTTCCCTGCAGGCAAGCCGAGACCTGTTATCAGAAGGAGCCAGCCTAGAATGAGAGAGGGGCACTCTAGAATAAAGGGTGTGGAGCAAAGTATCAGTGTCAACACTGACGACTGAAGGCAGAGAAGGTCTGCTCGGCATCCATTTTGCTTCTGTGTCAAGGAAAGGAGGGCCAGAAGCTGTCAAGAAGGAACTGGAGTTCAGGCCAGGTGGGGAGGTGATAATCTGCTTTAAATGGATTTACCTTCTGGCCCCTGGGCTTGCCTGTCCTGGTGCTGAGTGGACTTGGAGGTGAGGTCTCGGAGAAGCTACTGGGAATATTTCAGGACGACTAGGGCAGACAGAAGACGGCATGGAGGTGTGGGTCGCAGCACGCCACAGCCTCCCCCGTGTACAGAATCACCCCAGGATCCCTGACCCACCCCTGACAGCCTCCCTGCCTCAGCTCCTGACAGCCTCTCCTAGCTGTCCCTGTCTTCCAGAGTGTGCTGTGGGGGCTCGCTCCCTGGGACGTGGCTGGTGCTGCCACCTGAGCCAGAGAGCTGGACTGTCTCCTGCTCTGTGACGTCCTCACTGAGCCTCCCCACTCCTCCAGTGAATTGCTCCACTCCCATAATTCCTGCTGTAAGCCTGCATCGTGTTTGTTGCGTGGATGGGTAAATGAATGCTGGAAGACTGAAGATGGCGAAGAAGGTAGATTATGGGAAGCACAGACTGGTAACCGTGCCCTTCATCCCTGACAAAGCCCTGGATCCAATGATCAGTTGAGCCCTTGAGGAAGAGCCCACCCTCTTCCAAAGAGCCCTCTGCCTGGTTCTTCTCGACTCGACTGGTTCCCCGCCAGACGCAGTGACTCTTGGGAATAAGACAGACGGGCAGCGGGGTGGCAGCACAGGTAGGAAGACCTGTGACCTCAGAGCCCTGAATAGCGGGCAGAGGCTGACCCGGGGCAGACCCTAGTGCCGCAGGGTTTTCCCATTCCCGTCCTCTCCCCGAGGACCTTGATGAAACAAAGCAAGGAGAGGAGGGCGACCTTTTCAGATGACACTCATTTGTTCTATTCTTCATCCACCAAAAAATTATTGAGCACTTTCTACGCACCAGGAACCATCAAAACAGCACTTCAAAAGATCACGGCGTGGTTACATAACACCGGACTTGATGCCAGTGAATTACACACTTAAAAATGGTTAAAATGGTAAACTTCATGCTATGTGTATTTGGCCACAGATGGAAAAAAAAAAAAAAAAGATCATAGCAGTTGGAGTGATGGACTTAGCTTACCAGGGAGAATGTAATCGTAACAAATGAAACATCCTGCACAGCTCCTCCCCTTCCCAGATCTTTCAGGAGAGGATGGCAGAGACGTGGGTCTGCAGCAATGGGAGCAAATGACTTCTGGTCGCTGGCCACGTACTGGACAGTCTATTATTTTGGGTTGTCTTGGTGAACAGTGTGGCATGGCTGCCCAGGATGCCCTCCACCAGGGGGAGGGAGAGCTGCCTGCAGGGCGGGTATACGGGAGAGGGCACCATGTTCTGTGTGGTCCACGGGGTCGAACGAGGATTGATAATGGGCTGGCAGGTTTTGTCTCCAAAAAAGGTAGAGGCTTCCACTGATGAGAGCTGCTTCTCTGGGAGGTAGTGGGTGCCCCTGCCTAGAGGGGGCACACAGAGGCTGTGGGAGTGGCTCCCGTTTGGCTACCTGACCGTTAACTTCTGCGGTTTGTCCAGAACTTGTTGGGGGAAGGGAGGGCTTTCCTCATTCTATGACCTACCTCGGTGATCCCGACTTCGGCCTCCAGGGTTAGCTCCCCCATCCCGTCTGGGCTCCAGCCCCATGTGCCCAGGGGTCCGTAGGCATTTTGGCATGGATGATTTGGAACCGTCTCCCACCCTCTGTGTGTGCCCCTGTGCACCCACTGGTTGAAGCCTTCAGCACATCCTTGGCCCTTTTCGCTTCTCCTTCCCATACAAACAACCCCAAGCCTGGTCACAGCTCCCCTTGAAATTTCTCCTAAGCTGGGCCCAGGTATCACTAAGCGTCTCTGATGAGACAGTGTTCAGTTCATACTTTGAAACACCTAGTTTAGTTTCCTTTTGCTGCTCTGAGCAGTAGCAATTTTCATGGGGTGGGAAGAGAGGGAAGAGAAGGCAGGAAAGGAAGGGAGGGAAGGTCCCCTAAATTAGCCACTTCAGATGCTGCAAGAAAGACCCAAAATAACAGTGACGCTAGAATAGATGCCTGTTCTCACCCATGTGACAGTCCAAGGATGTCCAAGGCTGATACTGAACCCCTCGGGGGCCTTCTGTCCTGGGTTCTGCAGTCTCCAGGGTATTGCCTTTGGCAGCATGGCCCTCGAGGGCTCACCGCATCAGCATTCCAGCCAGTGGGAAGAGAAGAGAAAGGGTGTGCGCCTTCTCTTTAAAGGCACTACCCAGACGTGGTACGCATCAGTTCCTCCCACATCCTATTAGCCAGAAAGTGGTCACATGGCCACACCCTGCTGCAAGGCAGGCTGGGATCTGTAGTCTTTAGCCTAGTGGCCATGTGCCTAAGGAGATGTTCTACAGGAGGAGGACAGATGTAAGGGGAACACTAGTGGTTCCTGCCACAGCCCTTCTGTACTCTTCAGTGCAGCCTGCGTGGCAGTTAGCCGGCTGGGCCTTAGGGGTGTAGTACATGAAGTTCCACCAGCATCTGGTGAAGCGCTTCTTTTATAGACAGGAACATCGAGCTCAGAGAGGGGGCGTCACCTGGTAAGACTGCACAGTAAAGTTTCAGAACTGGGGCTGGAACCCAAACTCTGGGCTCACTTTTGACTGTTCCAAAGAGATCTGGCCGCAAGGCAGACAAGCAGTGCCAGGAGGACAGTCTCTTGGGGCTGGAGAGAGGCCACCGTTCCCAGCCTGTCCACCCTGGGGAGCTGCTCGTCATTTGTCAGGACTCACCTTTAGGGTTATCATGTCCCTGAGGTGCCTCCAAATAGCCCTCACCGTTACCTTACATAGTGCGCTGTACTGAACTGGGGTGCTTCCTGTGCACTTCCTCCTGGGAACGCCGGCTCTCTGGGGTGCTTACCAGGCACTCAGTGAACGGTTAAGTGAATATCTAAATACGTGAATGAATGTATATTCAAGGGCTCCTTCAGTTGCAGGTAATAGAAACTTAGCTCAGACTGGCTTGAGGGGAAAAATGTATGATTGGCTCAAGTATCTGGGCAGTCTAGGTGTGCGGCTTGCTTCAGGCATAGCTCGATCCGGGGGCTTAGCTGCTGTTTTCGGAAGCTGTGCTTCTAGCCTACGCTGGTTAGCAAAGACTGACACTGGTTATGTGGCTTGACCCTTCTTGCCCTCTTTGCGGGAAGTGTTGTCAAACAGTCCCTGCAGGGACTGGGAAGAGGCAGGGGGTTAGGAGAACATGAGGTGCTCCTGGTGGTCATGGTAGGGGTGAGGCTTTGCTCTTGGACATCCCCAGTCCGGGGCATCTTGGTACGGAGCCGGGCCTCCGCCCTTGATTTGTGGTTTGGGCTTCATGCGGCCGCATCTTGGGTCATCTCTTGGGGGTTTCCCGGGGCTCCGTATCTGCTGGGGTTGGATGCACTTGCTGCGCCCTGAGGCCGAGGGTGGCCTGGGCCCCTCACTCCTGCTTCTCTGGGAAAGCCAGGGCACCCTGTGGTCTTTCCTGGCAGGGGTCCTTGGAGTTCCCACATTTGGCTGGGACTGGGGCAGGGGGAAGGAGGAGGGAGGACCGACTGGTGACTGACTGGGAGGGATGGCACATGCTGGCCCCAGGGGAGGTCCTGCCTGGGCATGAGAATTCCCCTTTGTAGAAAAGATGGGCCGGGCACTGCGAATGTGGCAAGAGGTCTGTGCGTCTCCAGGAGGCTCTGTGTACTGGACGACCCAACTGTCCCGATGGTCACAGGCCACGCTCTCATTCCCGGCCAGCATCCTGTCTCTGAGGTGTGTTGCTCCCTCCTGCCCTCGGCCGTGGGGGCCCAGCTGTTGGGGTGGGAGTCTCTCTGTGTCTTTGAATCTGGGCTGTCAGGCTTCTCCCCAGGGTAAGCATGAGGGTGGGAACTTCCCCGGGTCCAGAGTCTAGAAAGGGAATTGAAGGGAGCAAATCCAACGCTCACCCCTGGGAGCCCTCATCCTTCCTCTGGAGAGCAGGATAGCTTGGCCCCTGGGGAACCTGATAGGTCTGGCCAGGAGAGAGCTGCTCCCTGACCTCGCAGTTGTGGAGGTGGCAGGCAGGCCCAGGAGATCCTGGCGAGTGAAACCTAGTGGCAGGAATTAGCTTGATGGGCGGAGGAGACAGTCCTAAGGAAGGCCTTGCGTGCCAGGCAGGGGAATGAGGGTTTACTCAGGGCGTAAAAGGGGAACCTACGAGAGATTCTTGCAGGGGGAGGGGTGTGAGCAGATTCCTGCCTCGGGTCCTGAGAGGAGACACGGTGCGGGGGGTGGAGTTGGCGGGAGCAGAGTGGAGGGTCACGGGGTGGGGGGGATCAGAGGGGGCTGGCCGCACAGTTCAGGGTGGGAGGTGGTGGGCATAGGCCACAGTGGGACAGGTGAGGGGGGCCCAGGAGGAACAGACAGGCCCTGGTTCTGTCTGGGGGTGAAGCAAAGGCAGGAGACTTGGAATCTGGGAGCTTCTTAATGCTTAGTCTCCGCGCTTCCCTCAGGGGGCGGCAGGCCCGGCAGGCTGCTGCCTGGCGGCGTTTCCTCTGGGCCGCGGTGGCCCCTGTGGGCAGGATGTAGTGCCCGCCAGGCGCGGCTTTATGAATGGAGCCCGAAGGCTGCTGACTCAGCAGGCGGCAAGGCTGTGAGGCCGCCAGGTTTGGAGCGGAAGTGTCTGGGAAGGAAGTGGCTGCTCGGGGCTTCCCTGCCACCGACAGCTGGGAGCGGGGCAGGATGCACCGGCCGGCTGGGGGACTCCCTCGGCTCAGCTGCTGGTGGCGGGGGGGGGGGGGGGGGGTGTTGGAGGAAGAGGGTGCTCGCCCGGGATGGGGAGGGCTGAAGCTGGGTGCCTGTGACTGGAATTGATTCTAATGGCTGTTTGCTCCCTGGAAGGGCAGAGGTGTGGCAGAAGGTGGGGAACACTGAACCCTTCTCACCTGTGCGGGCTGGCGAATCACATCACATAAACCAAGTCACCTCACTTATCTGGGCTTTAATTTTTTCCTCTTGCAAAATGAGACAAAGTCAGGCACCTTGGCTCCCTGGGTGGTTCAGAGAATGTGAAACCCTTTATATTTTTGTCAAATCGTGTTGGGTAGCAAAAATCGACCCTGGTGGCAGGATGTGGCGGGAAAACTTAGTCAGCAGGAAGGGCAAAGGCAGGCAGCTTGGTGGGAGGTTGGAGAGGGGAACCAGGACGGGCTGCAGGGCTGGACCCCCGGAGGTCATCCCCCCCAAGCTCAGATCCAACCTGTAGTTGCAGAAAAATACCTCTCCCTCCGTCCTGACTCCAGCCTGGGGGGTCAGCCCCAGTCCAGGCCTCTGCCATGTCCAGCCAGTCTTGGCCACTCCGTATACGTGAGCTAAGCTAGCCTGTGTCCTCTCTCTTGAGCCCCAGAGTCATACACCAGGCTGTCTCCTGGAACTGTCCCCGCAAGTGCCTGTGCTAACACTAACTTCACACGCCCTGCACTGAGCCCTTCCGTCTTCTCTCTCTGTGAGCGCTCCACCCACCTGGTCACTCGGCTCAAAACCATGGGCACCGGGACTGTCCCCCCTCTCCCTGTGCCCGACAGTGCTGTCACTTCCCCCAGACCTGCTTGGTCTCTTCCATCCAGCTCTTCTCATTTATCCTGCAGGTGTTGTCAGAGTAATCTCTATGAAGCACAGCTCTGACCTCATCCTTCCTCTATTCCAGAACCTTCAGTGGCTCCCAGCTGCCTTAGGATAAACTTCCAACCTCTTGCCAATCTCTAAGTCTTACTCTCCCCTGCCAGCTGTTGTCTCAAGCCAAACTGATCTCTGCACATCCTTGCCCTGCCTTGCTGCCTTGCCTCGACTTCCTCGTGTTTACATGCCAGCATCTTATTTCTGAATGGGTGGGTCCCAGCTGCCCCCTGACCCGCCTTCCCTGGTCCAGCCTCCCTAGTGACTCAACTCGCTCCTGCCTGCATCTCAGGATATCCCTCAGCAGGGAGCTTTGTGGGGTGTGTGGGGGAGTACCTCCCAGCTGGCAGCTGCAGCCTTGCCCCAGGCTGGCCCGGGTCGGGGATGAGGTGAGAGAGGGCCTGGGGAGGACCTTTTGAGACAAAGGCCTCACTTCCTCTTCCTCGCAGGTGGGGGCAGCCTTCCACCACTGAGAGCCCAGCTGTTCAGCTGCCTCGCGGGAAGATGCCGCATCTGCCTGGCAGCGCGGGCATGCGTGTGGCCACCGCCCTGGGAGCCCTCTGGTTCTGCCTCACAGGTGAGGGGAGCAGAGTGGGGCCTGGAGGTGGGGGAGGAGGTGCCCACTCCCATCAGGGCTCCTGCCAACCCTCTCTGTCCAGCAGGGCTGGGAGGCTTTGGCTAACGTCTTCCCATCTCCCCTGTGCCTTGTCCACACTCATCCCTACCTCCAGGACCCAAGAGGCAACTTACTGTATATTTCTTGGTCTCCATTTCCTCTTCTGTAAAATGGCAATGTGAGCACTAAATGTCATAATGCTGTTTCTTGAACACACTGTATGTGTGCTTCCTCCCCAGGGCCTTTGCACGTACTGTTCCCTCAGTCTGAAACTTTCTGCCCCCACACGTGTATATGACTTGATCCCTTATTTCATTCAAGTCTTTGCTCAAATGTCACCTTCCCCAGGCTTTCCCTTCCCCCAGCTACCTTGTACGAAATAGCACATCACCCCCCCTCTCCCAGAGCTTACTCCATGCCACCTCCCAGCATTTATCCCCACTTGACAGAGTATATGTTTACGTGCTTATTGCTTGCTCTGCTGAAAGAGTAGGGTTTATCTACAGGGCCAGGACTGATGCCAGGCACATAGCAGGTGCTCTAACCATGTGGAGTAAAGGATGTAAATCTTCCCACACAGTTCTTGGCACAGAGCTGGCATTCAGTAATGGCAACTACTTTAATAACATCATCATATTTCAAATCCTAATCAGTTTCTGGGCTGAGGGAGATTGCCTTCTTCCTCCATTGGGAAGACAAAGCTGAGTTTCTGGTGCCATCTGGTGGTCCTAAAGAGGAAGCACCGCTTTACCCAGAGCTACTTTGATTTCTGTGCAGAAAGGGTTTTGTCTGGGTGATTCCTCAGGTTTTGTCCCTTAAATGCCCCATACAATGTGGCACTCTGTTGGTTTCCAACTGGAGAGCTGGCTGGGGCACCTGGCATTGCAGCAAGAGACCCAGGGCCAACTTCACACTGCAAAGATGATGATACCCCCGCCCTGGGTTACGTCACAATGAAAATTCTAACTGTAAAATGCTGTTTTTCTAAATGTGAGAAACCTTTCATGAGTGCTGTATTCAGTTACTCTGTTTCAAGACTGTTCTTCACACTTTTTGACTGCCTGCTTTGCTGATGCCCAAATCACACACTGAATCTAACCATACTCAAAAATGGTGGTGCCAGGTTAGGGGGCACACTCTACTGAAAGAAAGGCTATCCGGGACTCCTGCCTAACTTTCCAGGGCTCTCAAAGAAGAGCCGGTCTGGAGGCAGAGGTGACTGGGAGGGAGGCTGCAGGGCAAATGCACAAGGTAGAGGGCAGGGCCAAAAGCAGGGGGTCCTGCCCCCGGGGGCTTTCTCTGGCTATGTCAGACTCTACTTCATTCCCTTTAAATCTCAGCTTAATATCTCTTTATGGAGAAAGTGGCTCATCACCACATTTAAATGCATAGGTATTCTTTCTTTCTTGTATAAAACTAATCATGTTTGTTTAGGAAAAGAAGAAAGAAAAAGCACTTGTGATTCTTTCTTATCCAGAGAAAAACCACTATTAACATTCTGGTGTATACTTTTTTAGACTCCCTTTTTACAACTTATCAAGATAATATATACTTATGGGGAAATGCAACTAGCATGACAGTTGTAAAATACCTATCAGATTTGTGAAAAGCTCCCTCATTTTTTAAAAAATATTTTTAAGTTGAAGTATAGTCAGTTTACAATGTTGTGTCAATTTCTGGTGTACAGCACAATGCTTCAGTCATACATAAATACACGTATATTCAGTTTCATATTCTGTAAGAAATGAAAATGGAGAGATTACAACTAACACCACAGAAATAGAAAAAAATCATAAGAGAATACTGTGAACAACTATATGGCAATAAATTGGACAACTTAGAAGAAACGGACAGGTTTCTAGAAACATACAGTCTACCAAGACGGAATCAAGAAGAAGTAGATGACTTGAACAGACCCATCGCTAGAAGTGAAATAGAATCAGCAATAAAAAAAACCTCCCTGCAAACAGAAGTCCAGGGCCAGACGGCTTCACTGGGGAAATCTATCAAACATACAATGAAGAGCTCATACCAGTCCTTCACAAACTCTTCCAAAGGACCGCAGAGGAGGGAATACTCCCAAGCTCACTCTATGAAGCCACCATCACCCTGACACCAAAGCCAGACAGACACCACCAAAAAAGAAAGCTACAGGCCAATATCATTGATGAACATAGATGCAAAAATCCTCAACAAAATATTAGCAAACAGAATCCAACAACACGTGAAAAAGATCATACATCATGATCAAGTGGGGGTCATCCCAGGGACACAAGGATGATTCAACACATGCAAATCGATCAACGTGATACATCACATCAACAAGAGGAAGGACAGAAACCACACGATCATCTCAATAGAGGCAGGAAAAGCACTGATAAAATCCAACACCCATTTATGATAAAAACTCTCACCAAAGTGGGTACGGAGGGAACATAACATAGCAAAAGCTATTTATGACAAGCCCACAGCCAGCGTAATCCTCAACGGCGACAAGCAGAAAGGCTTTCCTCATTTTCTATCCATTAACTTGCTTTCGTCCTTTGTACCCCTAAGCACATGCGAATGAGGATCCGTGTGCTACTCTGTCTCTCTCCCACTAACATGTAAGCTCTGCAGGGGTGTGACCGTGGTGGTGTTCTCTGTGGCCTTCCTAACCCTTACACTTGGCATAGTAGGTGCTTACTATGCTGGTGTTGATTGAACCACGACCACAGGTAATAAACTCAGCCGTAAACAAGGGGTGGACAAGGCCTGAAGTTAACACGGAAGGGGAGGGGGACTAGGGAGGCTGGGAGTGTCCTGGCCCCTCCTCACCGTCCCACCCCACTGGCCCCACCCCCAGGCGCTGTGGAAGTCCAGGTTCCCGAAGACCCCGTGGTGGCCCTGGTGGGCACCGACGCCACCCTTCGCTGCTCCTTCTCACCCGAACCCGGCTTCAGCCTGGCACAGCTCAACCTCACCTGGCAGCTGACAGACACCAAACAGCTGGTGCACAGCTTCGCCGAGGGCCGCGACCAGGGCAGCTCCTATGCCAACCGCACCGCGCTCTTCCCGGACCTGCTGGCTCAGGGCAACGCGTCCCTGAGGCTGCAGCGCGTGCGCGTGGCTGATGAGGGCAGCTTCACCTGCTTCGTGAGCATCCGGGACTTTGGCAGCGCCACGGTCAGCCTGCAGGTGGCAGGTGAGCGCCGCGAAGGGGGGCGTCCTCCCCTTGGTTCACCCCGGTACTTCCCGCAGCCCCCTACCCACTGCCCAGCTGACCCGTGTCCTCGCAGCCCCAGGCACCCCTTTCTCTCCACTGTGTCCCCCTGCCCTTGCTTTACTTTGACCTCTGCCCTTTCCTCTGGCCCCCTCTAGCCCCCTACTCAAAGCCCAGCATGACCTTGGAGCCAAACAAGGACCTGCGGCCCGGGGACACAGTGACCATCACATGCTCCAGCTACCGGGGCTACCCCGAGGCGGAAGTGTTCTGGCAAGATGGGCAGGGCGCGCCCTTGACCGGCAACGTGACCACATCGCAGATGGCCAGCGAGCAGGGCTTGTTCGACGTGCGCAGCATCCTGAGGGTGGTGCTGGGCGCGAATGGCACGTACAGCTGCCTGGTGCACAACCCCGTGCTGAAGCAGGACGCTCACGGCTCCGTCACCATCACGCCCCATAGAAGCCCCACAGGTTTTTGTTTTATTTTTTTCTTAAATGTCCCGCTGAGGGAGGAGGGGTTTGGTCCTGTCTGCAGGGGCCACAGGATCTGAATCTAGGTGCTTAGCTTCAGTCTCCCACAGCAGTGAGATGCCTGGTAATGGGGTAATAATGGAAAAGATAACCAAGGGGGATGGGGGAACCTTACCATAGTGGGAGTAGGTGAGGGTGATGATCACAGGTCCTCCCAGCTCTCTGGGTCTCCTGACCCCAGGGCTCTGGAAACCTCTGGAAAGGATGGAGAAGCATTCAGATCTCAGCAGAGCGCAGGGACAGGAGAGGGACCCGGGTCCTGGCGGAGAGGGGAGTTTTGCTAGGGCTGGAGGCTGCCCAGGCCCAGTCCCCTGTGGATGGACCTTGTCAGGCAAGGCCAGGCTACTGTGATTCTTGTCAAATTAGGGAGGCTGTATGTCTGGGAGTGCTGGGACTCAATCTGTTTTCAGGTCTGGGGAGAAAATGGGAAGATGGAATGGGACCTGGGGGTTGATGGAGGAGGAGATCCGGGAGGCTGTGGGTTGTTGGCCCAGAGTGGCCCCGCCCCTCCTCACTGCCCTGCCACTCGAACCTCACCCCCAGGCGCTGTGGAAATCCAGGTTCCCGAAGACCCCGTGGTGGCCCTGGTGGGCACCGACGCCACCCTTCGCTGCTCCTTCTCACCCGAACCCGGCTTCAGCCTGGCACAGCTCAACCTCATCTGGCAGCTGACAGACACCAAACAGCTGGTGCACAGCTTCGCCGAGGGCCGCGACCAGGGCAGCTCCTATGCCAACCGCACCTGCGCTCTTCCCGGACCTGCTGGCTCAGGGCAACGCGTCCCTGAGGCTGCAGCGCGTGCGCGTGGCTGATGAGGGCAGCTTCACCTGCTTCGTGAGCATCCGGGACTTTGGCAGCGCCGCGGTCAGCCTGCAGGTGGCAGGTGAGCGCCGCGAAGGGGGGCGTCCTCCCCTTGGTTCACCCCGGTACTTCCCGCAGCCCCCTACCCACTGCCCAGCTGACCCGTGTCCTCGCAGCCCCAGGCACCCCTTTCTCTCCACTGTGTCCCCCTGCCCTTGCTTTACTTTGACCTCTGCCCTTTCCTCTGGCCCCCTCTAGCCCCCTACTCAAAGCCCAGCATGACCTTGGAGCCAAACAAGGACCTGCGGCCCGGGGACACGGTGACCATCACATGCTCCAGCTATCGGGGCTACCCCGAGGCGGAAGTGTTCTGGCAAGATGGGCAGGGCGCGCCCTTGACCGGCAACGTGACCACGTCGCAGATGGCCAACGAGCAGGGCTTGTTCGACGTGCGCAGCGTCCTGAGGGTGGTGCTGGGCGCGAATGGCACGTACAGCTGCCTGGTGCGCAACCCCGTGCTGCAGCAGGACGCTCACGGCTCTGTCACCATCACGGGTAGGAGGCAGACGAACAGCTGGGGAAGGATGGAGGGGGTCCCGCCTTTTAGCTAGCGCCTGAGCTGGAACTTAGGTAGGCTTGCGTGGCCAGAAGACTTTTTAAAAAAATTTTTCCCCCATTCATTTCAGGTGTCTCAAACTCTCCCCCTAAAACTCTTTAAGGGACTTGCTCTGTCTAGCTGATGAGAATCATGTATAGCGTTTGCCCTCCCAAGTGTCTCAGGGAGACTGAGTACCTGGCTGGGATGTAGAGGTGGGTGTGGGAGTTCTGGGAGTTCTGCTTTCCTGTGGGAACTTCTCCAGGTGCTGGGAAGGTGTTGCTACGTTACCATCTGATGCTGGGCGCCATCTGACCGTGAGGCCCCAAGAGACAGCTGACCCTCTCCTGATGGTCAGCCCCCCTCACCCCATCAATCAATGTCAGCTCTCCTGTTGGAGGTGAGCTGGACCCAGGTAGCAACTGTAATGGGTGGGCTTTCTCTTCTGCCCCCATGTGGTCAAACACTAGATCAGCGCTGCCCATTTGGCGATTCCTTCAATCTCTGGTTTTGGGGTCCTAGCCCAGACACCCTTCCCTTCCTTTAGGACCCACCTCAGTGGGCACCCCTTGTGCCTGGAGGTGTGAGGAGGGCTCAATTCCACATTCAGGCCAGGGGAGGCAGTCTCCATCTGTGTTTGGGCCTCAGTCCGGCTCCTCAGTTCCTCCCCTTGGGCCAGCAAAACTTTCCCAGTGGCCTCCCTGCATTCTCTGGGGTCAGCGCAGCAGGTCTTGTCTGTCTGGTTCTCCCGTTTTCTCTTCCTATGCCTTCCACCTGACCTGCCGCCCACCCAAGTCCTGATGCCCCTGGCGGCCGGTTTCTGTACGAGCCTCGGGATTCAGAGGCTTATTCCTTTCTTCCCGCACCCCATGGGCATCCCTGGACCTCACATGGCCTCACTTCTGCAAGCTCAGAGCCAGTGCCCATCACAGCTGTCTTCTAGGAATTCAGATTCATTCCTCCTTCTCTTTCAGGTGTTCCCTCTGCCCACCCATTCCCCAAGATTGACCCCACCCTCTTCCTGGAGACCCCCTAGGTCTGTGCTTTCTGTGGGGGAGTCCCTGCCCTGGGCTGCTGGATGTTGCAAGAGGTCTCCTTGACCTTTAGAGAGCAGCATATGGTCTGGTGCATCCGCAGGAGAGAATCCGAAATATCAGATGGAGCAGGATTGGCAGAGGCTGAAGCTTTCAGAGGAGGGAGTGGTCAGAATGGGCTGGAGTTTCAGGAAGAGTCTCCAGGGACAGGTGGGAGTCGAGGGGACCTTGAAGGATCGGTGAACTTCGTGATAATTTGTACACTGAGCTGAACTGGGTATTTGCCATATTGTGCAGGAACGGCTTGTGAGTGTAAATGTGATTATGCTCATATACCTGAAGATGCAGGGCTGAGCCCCGCTCTGTCCTGGACTAGTGGAAGGAGGGCCAGCCTGCCCTGTGTTCCAGACACGGATACCCGCCTAGGGGCGAATGTGGTGGGAGCCCCTCCCCCTGCGTATTTCTGTGGCTCTGCTCCGTGCTCCCGGGATCCCCAGGGGTCCGTCCTTGTGCTTCAAGGACGAGCCCCTCTTGGCCCCTCACATCAGCTGGTGTCCTCCTCTCCTCTCCTGCTTACCGGGGACATTTACCCCACCTGCAAGAAAAACCTTTATTTAAAGTTTTAGTAGCTAATGTTTAAAGTGCTTTCATTTCACAGATGAGGAAACTGAAGCCCAGAGATGAGGGAGCACTCCCCCAGGGCCACAGACGGCCACAGTGGCTCTGACTCCTTTTGGGAGTCAGATACCTTTTTGAAAACTGGATAAATGATAAATGCAATCATTTGCATTTAAACTTTGGGGGTTCGTGGCCCCTCTAAACTTTCCCATGGGTGTCTGGACCTTGACTCCAGCACCGTGTGGGGAGCAGATGAACCAGAACCAGAACCAGAGCCCAGCTTTTAGCCTCTCAGCCTAATTTTCTCTCGTCCCCACCACACAGCCTCCTGTTTTTGTTAGAGCAGGTCTGGCCTACTTTGGAGCCCTTGGCCTGTATTTCGCTTAGGGCAGCTCTGTGCCTGGTAAAACATTTTGGGATTCGGACTTCCAGTCCTCCAGCCTGGTCTCTCCCACACCTGCTGGAGGTTAGTGGCGTGTGCCGTATGTGGAGGGGGCTTTATGGAGCAAACACTGGACTTAGAGTCTGAAGATGCAGGGCTGAGCCCCGCTCTGACCTTGATTAGTGGAAGGAGGGCAAGTCGGCCCTGTGTTCCAGGCACCGAGGCGAGCCTAGGGGCGAACGCGGCGGGAGCCCCTCCCCCTGGGTATTTCTGTGGCTCTGCTCCGTGCTCTCCTGCAGGGCCCTACCCTGGGATTCCCGGGGGTCCCTCCATGTGCTTCACGGACTGGCCGTCCTGGCCCTTCATGTTAGCTGCTGTCCTCCTCTCCTGCTCACCAGGCTGGTGGGTCCCTTTGCTTCCAGTGTCCTGAGTGGAGGTTTGCCAGCTGAGCCGATTGAAGGTGACTGCAAATCCCTGTGTCTGTGCCGAGGCCCCCGCTGCCCAGGCGTTCATGGCACCGTCTCTGCTCTGATGGTACCTTCTGCAGGAATGGCTTTCCCCCTGGCTTTTGTGAGATTTATTGTCCCCAAGGTCTCTGCCCAAGACCCCGCGTAGGTCCTGGGACTGGGCTGGAGGGTGGAGCGCTCAGAACAGCCGCTGGCCCTGACCCAGGCGTGGGCGCCTCCACACCCTCCCTGTGCCGTGGGACAGCTAACAGGAGGGCCTCAGTGTCGCCCGGAAACAGACCCCTGGCAGGTCTCCTCTGGGGTGAACCCGGAACCTTCACGCTGGTGCCCTCAGCGCCCACCCTCATCTTGATGCAGGAGCCTGCACACATGCTCTGTCAGGGCTGGATGGTACATATTTTAGGTTTTGTGGGCCACATCTCATCTCTGTGCTGCTGCTGCTTTTCCCTTTTTTGGTAACCCTTTACAAATGTAAAACTATTATTAGCTCACAGGTTGCACAGAAAACAGGCCACAGGCCAGATCTGGCCCATGGGCTCTAGCTGGCTGAAGCCCGATCTCAGGTGGGGGGGTTTCACCAGGTGGGGCTGGGGGAGTCAGGGAGGGCCTCCCGCGGAGGAATCTCAAGCTCGGAGGGGAGTTAGGGGGCATGTTTTAGGTGGAGGAAACTGACAGCTGTGGTGTGGGGGCTGGGAGGGGCCAGCTGTCTCTGCAGAGTGGCTAGGACACCAGTTTGGCTGGTACAGTGGGATTGCAAAGGCGGGGGTTGGGGGCAAGGGGTGACAGCAGCCAGATCTCAGAGGTCCTGGAAGCATCCTGAGGAGATTGAAGCCTTATTCTCACGTCAGCAGAGAGCCCTGGAAGGTTCTTGAGCACCATCCACTGCAGACTCTTCAGCCCTCCCCGGAGGAGGCACGTCTGCAGCAGCCACGGCTGTGTCAGGTTGGGAGGGCACGTGGACGTGCGGGGAAGGGGCACGGGAACTCAAGTAAGCTCTCTTCATAGTCTGGGGGCCCAGTGAGGGAAGGAGCCCCCCGTTCACACTTTGGAGCCAGAGGTGCTGTCCTCAGGGCCACTCGGGGCCAGGCTTGACAGTCTCTCTCCCTTCTCCCCACTTCCCTCCCAGGGCAGCCCATGACATTCCCCCCGGAGGCCCTGTGGGTGACAGTGGGGCTCTCCATCTGTCTTGTCGTTCTGCTGGTGGCCTTGGCCTTTGTGTGCTGGAGAAAGATCAAACAGACCTGTGAGGAGGAGAATGCAGGTAAGTGAGAGGGGTGTGTGCGCGCGGGTCTTTGGTTTTGTTGGTGTCCATGGCATCAATGTGTGTGTCACTCTTCAGTGACAGAATGCATGTGGGTGTGCAAATGGGGCTAGAGTGTGTGAGCTTGAGGCTGAACATGTCCTGTGTGTGTAAACAAGTGTGAGCCTGCCCCTGAGTGTGCAGACGTGGCAGGAAGAGTGGATATGAGTGTGACTGGGAGTGAGTGGTGCGTGTGTAAGGCTGAAGTGTGTCAAGGGGGTGAGTGTGTCCACGCAAACAAGCATGATGGTGAGTGTAAGTCATGTGAGTGTGTCTGTGAGTGGGCTTGTGGAAGGATGGGGATCCTCATGCGGGTGGGTGTCTGCTGGAGGTGGTGGGTGACTGGGCTGATGAGTGAGTGGGTGGGTGGAGGGGTCAGCTGAGTTGGGGGCTCCAGGCTGGGGTCCCTTTCATCCTGCCACAGGGCTCTGCTCCACTGGGTCTCAGGCTCCGAGCTAAGTCTGGCGTTTGGACCACGAGCCAGGCCTGCTCAGCCCCACTCACCGGCTCCAGCGCCCCCAGGAGCAGAGGTGTGATGATGAAGGTGGGGTTGAGGAAGCTTTTTGTTCACTCTTCCAGGAGCTGAGGACCAGGATGGGGATGGAGAAGGATCCAAGACAGGTAAGTCTGAGCCAAGAGCTGGCACTGTTGGCTGGGGGATGGACACAGGGATGGGGAGAGGACTCCAGGGTCTGGAGGAGCTGCGTTTGCTTGAAGGTTTGAATGACGTGTGTCCCGCGGACTGAGGCCTCCCAGCCGAGGTGAGCCTGGTCTTTGGTCGGTGTTGGACCTGGAGACGGGTCCAGGTGCTGCTTCACTCCTCCTCCTCCCTTTACCCACCTCCCAGGGCTGCTCCACCCTGAGTGACCTGCGCTGTGGGGTCTGGTGGCTTCCTGGGGGAGGAGTGAGGGCGTGGGAGACAGGGCTCCAGCTCTTAGAAGCTGAGTGGCTTTGAGTAATCCATTTTCCCTCTCTAGGCCTCAGTTTCCCCCTACCTGCCTCCCATCATAGGCTGTATGGGTTAAATTGAATGAGATAATGCACATAGAGGGCCCGGCGTCACGGCTGGCACCTGTCAGGGCTCGGCGCTCTGCAGTCCTGGGGGTAGGGCTGGGTTTGCAGTCTGACACTGTCGCACTCTGGTTACAGGCCGTGTGACTTTGGTCCACGTGCTTTGTTCCTCTGGGTTTCAGTTTCCCGTCGGTAAAATGTCATCCTGACCTGCCCGGATGGCACCACAGGCCGTTCTGAAGCTCTCTCGAGTGACTCTGCAAAGGGCACAGCACTGTGGGGTCGCAAGCCTGGCTCTGGTGCCCTGTGGCCGCTGGAGGCCTTGCCGCCTTCCCTTTCTTGGCTCCTGGGCTGGGAGGCAGGGTCCCACTGAGCCATTTGGGGTGCTGCCAGTTGACATGGGTTCCTTCCCCAGCCCAGCAGAAGGAAGGCAGGAGACTGACCCCTGGGGGCTGCTGTAAATTATGCCAATTAATTCTGTCCTGGATGTCTGGGTGTGGTGGGTGTGGTGGGTGTGGTGGGTGTGGGGCAGCCCTGGGATGAGGCCTCATTTTTCATGCTCAGAGGCAGATGTCTTTTGCAGAAGGGAGGGAGTGGGCAGGAGAGGGTGGCTTAGAGCTGTGGTCGGTCTGGGTTCTGCACAGTCCTGGGCCCACCTGGGGACACCTGCAGCCTCCTTTAGCCCCCCACGTCACCCTTCCTTGTAGGGCAGGCTCACTTCCACACCTCTCACTCACAGCAGGGCAGGGGAGTTGTTCCCACTGTAAAGGTGCAGAAAACTGAGGCCCAGGAGGAGGCGTGATGAGCCGCAGAGTCTAGCTGGGACCTGGGACAGCAGCTGTGACATCACCCATACCCTCCCAACCCCGCACTCCTGCCTCTGCCTCCTGGGTCCGGGTCTGTCTAGCCCTTACTTCTTCCTCAGCTCCTGTCCCTCCGCCTGAGCCCCCCCCCCCCACTTTCCACGGGTCCCCCCTCACTGTGTGTTCCTTCCTTTTTTGCAGCCCTGCGGCCTCTGAAACACTCTGAAAGCAAAGAAGGTAAAGACACGTGGTGCTCACGATTGTGTATCTGTGTCTGTGCACCTGTGTGCTCACGACTGTGTGTATCTGGGGAGGGTTGTTGGCGGTGGGGTGCCCTGAGGCTCCCTCCCAGGAAAGCAGCCTAGACTTTCTGCTGGGCAGATGGCAGAAGGCTGAGAAACCAAGGTCCCAGCTGCTCTGATAGGATGCAGAGATGACAGAGGCTTAACCCGGACAGGACGTTAGGTGATCTTAAGGCTATTGATGTCCTGGAACCAGCTTCCATTTACCTGGTTTCTGCCTCCTTCTACTCAAAGCTCCCATCCCCGGGCCCAGGGTGGCGGCGTCAGCTCCCACAGCCCCTCTAGAAGTAAGGGGGAAAGAGGAGAGGGAGGGGACATTCCTTTCTAGAGCTTGACTATAAACAGCGCTGGTCACTCCTGTTTATATCCGTTAGTCGGAACCCAGTCACATGACCCCTAACTCAAGTGAGGCTCGGAAATGTGGGTTCAGCTGGGCAGCCACGTTCCTGGCACACAGTAGGCGGTTAATAAATGGTAGCAATCATTAGTATTCAGATTATTGTAACATCAGCAGTTACTTTAGGAAGTAAACATCTGTGTGTATTTTGAACAAAATATTCCTTGATGCACACTTGTCACTAAATATGAGTGGCTTCCACTTAGAAAATCAAAGGTTTTGGAACCTTAAATCTTTTGCAGGTTGCCTTGGTGTCCCTCTTAGGAAATACACTTTCACCAAATTCCTGGAGGCTCACCCCTGCATTTAGCTTTTCTCTGGGGAGAAGGGGAGGAAGGACATAGGCCCTGTGTTCAGGAAACTTCCGGAGACCGGGGTCCGTGGGGCCCTCAGGAACCTGCATAGAATTCATGATAAAAGCTGGGTGATAGACTCTCATGAAAGGCAGCATCACGCAGGAGAAAGACCCCCCCAGGTTGGGAGGGGAGACCGCGCTTTTGGTCTCTGCCCGGGACCTTCCAGGGGGAGTTTCCTGTCTGGGGAATGGGGTGAAATCCTGCCACACCTCCCGCACGAGGTGCCCCGTTCGCCAGTGCTCTGTGAAGCAGGTCCCAAGTGCTGCAGAGTGCTCGTGGCAGGAGTGGAGGCCTGCGTGGGGGTCTGCAGGGTTGGAGATAAGTTATCCGTCTCCCTGTTGTTCTGAACCAAATGAGGCATAGAAGGGTCGAGCCGATGGAGATCAGAACGTCAGTGTGGTTTCTGACGTTTTGCTGGAGAGTGTGGCCTGGGTGTGCGGAGCCGTGGGCTTCCTGGTCCTGCCCCGCAGGGTGGCAGCCTGGAGCCCCTGTCTCTGGCCAGGCTGGACAGGCACAGAGGCAGCCCCAGAAGGGAGAGCTGCTCTCCTGGGGACAGACAGAGCCTAAAGGATGGGAGAGGGAGGGGGAGGGTCACACATGCCCCCGTCCTTCTTCTAAATTCTCCATTCAGGTCAGGGAGCAGAGCAAGGCCAGAGGTGTGAGTCCATGGGGTACTGGGCCATGTGGAGACCAGATGCCAGAGGGAAGGAGGCTCCGTAGGCTCCCTACAGCGCTGCTCTTGGAGGAATCAGCGTGGGAAGGGGTCGTTGGAAAGGGTTTCCAGCTAGTGGAGGGAAGTGGGCCAGGTCAGGGAAGATGGGTCAAGGGACAGACGAGGCAGGGAGTGGGGTTGGGAGGGGAAAAGCGTGCCAGGTGGAGGGAAGTGTGCAGGGTGGGTGGACCCATGGGGATCCAGAAGAGGCCGGTGAGGACTGTGCTCTCCCCCAGGCACCTTCCTGGTCTGTCTTACGCCAGGTTCTGGAACATTCCCAAGAGTCGAATTCCTGCACTTAATGCTTTCTCCCCCTTTATCTCCCTTCCCATCATGGAATGCAGATGATGGACCAGAAATAGCCTGACCACAAGGACCAGGGAGCTGCCGCCCCTGCCCCGGGGCTCCCACCTCTGGCTGCACTGGGGCCTCAGTGTGAGCCCTGGGCTGGGGGCTTCCCTGCCCCCACAGATGGCTCCCACTCTGGCGGGTCTACTCATTCTGCAAAGGACACGATACACAGAACCACCCCGCCACCTTATTTCTCCGATGAACACGACACACAAACCATCCTGCTGCCTTATTTCTTATGGACACAATACACGGACCTCCCTGCAACCTTATTTCTCCGATGCACAAGCAACACGGACCATCTGGCTGCCTTTTTTCTCCGAAGCCGTGATCCAGTCACCCCTCACCTTGTTTCTCTGATGGCCCTGACAGTTATCACTTCTCAGCCTCTTCTCCCACCTGCCTGTGATTCTGTCTCCTCAGACAGAGCGGCTGCAGCCTGAGCACCTCCTTGCGTCTAGAGGCGCCTTCTCCCTCCCCAGCTAAGTGAAGACAGGGCCCCTCCCCCAGGCACGGGAGACAGCAGGTGCACGTGCTGGAACACGTGAGGACCACCCCTGCCCCGGCTGCGCCCTGGGAGCCCTGCCTTCTGCCCGCCCTCCCCACGGGAAGCACGTGCTGGTCACACGGGGTCTCGGCAGGCACGGCCCCCCTGGGGGGCAGCTTCTGTCCCTCTGTTTTTCCTGCCTTTCCTTTCGTTTATCCATTCAAGTAATGTTCACTGAGCACCCATGGGCTGTCAGCTCTGTGTTAGGTGCTGGGGACCCGACAGGACAAGACAGGCCCTTCCCTTAAGGAGCTTGCCCTTCAGCTGGGAAACCCGTGAGGAAAGAGTGGTCCATGAGGGGGCTCCTGCCTGCTCCCTAGTGTACCTCTCTTCTGTGCCCACAATTCCCTGGATACCTCACCCCCACCCCATCCCTAATCCTTACCCCGAGCAGAGGGTGGGGGCAGAAACCTGGAGAGAGGGACGGAGCCTCTCCCACAACTGGAGAATCTGATGGTTTCCAAAGTATCTTTCCAGGCAGGAGCAGGCAGCCAGGCCCAGCAGGGCCCCGGGAGCCTCGAGCCACAGCATGGGGGAAGCCTGGGAGCAGGGACCCCCATCATGGTGCTATTCTGGGGCTGGGCCCACACTTCCTGGCTTGTCTCTGGCTGACCTCTGGCCCCCAGGGGAGTAACCTTCTGATGTTCTGACGTCCTCCCGCTGACATCTCTCCCTTCTCCAGGAATGGAAGACATGGGGCTTTCTAATTTAAATGTGAGACTCTGAGGAATTTTGTTAACTGGGGGGGTGTATTGGGGGGAAAATAAATGCCTTTGTAGAAAGCTTTTTCTCTGCAAAATGTGTGGAAGCAGGATGGGTGGCGGGACTCTGCAGAAAGGTTCCCTCCCGGACATTTGAGGCTGGAGTCGGGACACCTGGGTCTCCTTACTCTCCCCGTCCTTAAGTCACCGGGTCTGCACGGCCCCCTCCCTGGTCTCCATTTCCCCCTTGGTAAAGTGAGGTTGGCCTCCAGGAAGCCAAGCCCCTTGGTCACTGTATGGGGCTCCACCCACTCCTACAAGTGTCATCTGATATCTTTGTCTCAGAAGAGTCAGACCCTAGGCCTGTTCAAGTCCTCCCTGATGCCCCCACTTCACAGATGCAGAAGCTGAGGCCCAGTAAGAAGCTGACCCAGGAAGGGAGCTCTGCTGGCTGTTCCTGGCTGACCTAGTGGGATGGGCACCAGGTCCTGCCCTGTGACCCTGAGCAGGGCATTTAGCTTCTCTGGGCCTTAGTTTTCTTACATGAAAAATGGGCCTGAGGTTCTCACCACTTTCTAGCTCCAAAGACCGAGAGGAGGGGGTGAACGTGGTAGCAGACAGTTTCGGGGGTTCAGGGACGAGGGAGCCTGCAGCGCACACTGCTGTCATTTGCCCCTGGGTGCCAGGGTCTCAGCACCATCTGCCAGTCAGTCCTGGGGCGGCCAGAGGAGCGGGGCCGGGGGTCAGGACACTTGACTTCTGTTCCCAGACCTGCTACTCACTTGTGACAAGCCCTTCATCCCTCTGAACCTTAATTTCCTGATCTATTAAGTAGGGGTGACGAGTCCCCTTCTGAAAAGTATGTGGCATTCTTTACAAACTGGGCTGCTTGTTGTAAAGTCAGTGTGGCTGGTCCCCTTGCTTGAAGTCCCACCACTGGTGCTCTGGGTGGGTTTTAGAGTCGAAAGCCTTGGGTTGAGGCTCTGCCTTTGCCCCTTATCTCCCCCTGTGTTCTCACCTCCCCAGGCTTCAACCCCGCCTGTAAGGTGGGGACAATACAAGTTCTTGTTTTATAGGATAGTGTGGGGACTGGACAACAGGAAGAAGACACTGTGAACTGTGAAGTGCTGGGGTGCACGCTGATGGCGTCTCTCCCCCTCCCTGCGGTCGGGTGGCATGCTCCTGCTCCCTCGCTCCTGCTCCCTCGGTGGTTTTGTGGGTGGAGCACAGCTGTCTGAACCTCAGTTTGCCCGTCTGTAAAGCAGGCACGGTGACCAGGGCTTTTTCCTTCTGAGAGGGCTGGGACGAGGCTCAGACAGGACGCTGTACCAGGTGCTCCAGGGGGGTGCCCAACAGGTGTGGGGCCTTCCTGGGGGCTGAAGGGTGAGGAAGGTGGCCACTCAGTCCCCCAGTCACTGGTGCCCCAGAGAGCAGTATTTTTAGCTGCCCTTCCTGGGCAAAGCTCCAACTCCTTCATTTTAGTGGAGAAATAATTCCTACCGGGTGACAAGCGGTAGCCTGCAGGTGTCACATCCATATTAAAGAGGGGACAGAGCAAGGGTTCGTTTTCCTGGCTCGAGGTGTGACCGGAATTCACCTCCAGGACCATTTGTAACCAAGGCCATGGAGACCAGCTAGTGGCTCTGGCTACTTAGAAGGAGGAGGCAGGTTGAGGGGTGCAAACGGAGCAGCTGGGGGGCCTGAGTCAGCCTGCCTTCTCCCCCGGCTCGCTTCCTCTTCTAGCACGCGCTCTTCTGCTCACAGGCATGAGGGGCGCCTTCCGTGGGGTCTGTGCGGGGAGAGGCACCTGACCTCGCCCATCCCTGGAGGCGCCTGCCAAGCAGGATGCTGGTACGCGTGGGCCCATGAGCAGACACCCCGGCAGAATCTGAGCTGGGCAACATCCAAAGCTCTTGTTGCAAAGCCCAAGCCTTACACTGAGACGTGAAGCCAAAGTTTGCCCCAAGGATCCCCAAACCCAGGCCTCCACGTGCAAGGCACCCACCGAGAAGCAGGACCAGAGGCTGCTGTGAATGAGCGGCGGGAATGTGGGGGGCGTAGGGGACAGCAGTCTTCACCTCCAGCCCCCCGCCCCTACTCGGAGGGGAAGCAACACGAAGGAAGGGTTCGCAATCCTTTGAGACTTTCCCCCAGGCTCACACATCGATAAAAATGAAATTGTACATACTGTCCTGCAACTTTTTTTCTGTTTTCTTTACCATTTTCTTAAGTCAGTTCTTTTTCTTTACCTTCTATATTGAGGTGTAGCATACATCTGGGGTGGAAACGATGCTGGCCCTTAGTGTATGGCTCCGTGGATTTACCCACGTAAGCATCACCCGGGGATCCCCCTGGCACGCTCTGAGGCCGCTCTGAAGTTCACGAAAACCCCCACTCCTGGGCTCTGTGTGCCTGGAGCCATTGCTGGACCCTTTGCACACCTGCATTTCTGCAGGATAAAAATGTCTCCTGTTGTGTGTTTACCCTGGCCGGACTCCTCACCCCAGAAGACAGCCCGGCTCACAATACCCTCGGTGGACAGGACTCACACTCTGCCCTTCCCAAAGTAAAACCTACTTTACAAAGTAAAACCTAATCAAAGTAAAACCTACTGTTCAGAGAGTCCCCGACAGATCTTACAACCAATCAGGGACCTGTGCACCAATTCATCATGCAGCCCCCTCTTCCTTGTGTGCAGAGCCCCCTCCCCCCAATAAAAGACCCTGCACGGCCACCCTCGGCGCTCAGTGGCACTCGCGCAGGCACCTCTTCTCTGTGTGGCCCCCTGTTGCCTATAGCAGAGTAACTATTAAACTTCCTTAAACTTTTCTCGGTCTCTGGTGATTCTTTTACCAACCCACGTCACCGGCCCATTACTGCGTTGTGAACACAGCGTCACGCAGTTCAAGACACAGAGCACTTGCAGATCCCAGGAAGCTCCCTCCTGCCCTCCCCAGGCCACAGCCCCACCGTGGACACTGCTCTGGCTGCTGGCACCATGATTTGTTTTGCTTGTTCCTGAATGTCATATAAATGGAGTCCTGCCGTATAAACTTTTCTGGGTCTAGCTTCTTCCAGAGACCTCCCTCATTCTTTTTAAATGGCTACATAGTATTTCATAGCGCTGCTGCTCTAGAATATATTTTGCCAGTTTCTATAGTTTGGATACAAATAACGCAGCCTTGTGCTCTGGAGTCCACAGTATGGAGCCCAGAAGTGGGATCACAGGGTCACAGGCCTGCACGTTGTAAACATTGGTAGAGCTTCCACGTGTTAGGGCTGCCTTTTTTTAGCCAGTACCTGTGGCAGTAAGAATGTGCGAGCAAAGAACACATAGGGCCACTAGCAAAACGGACCCAGGGCAGCAGTCGTGCTGGGAATCCCGCCCCAGCCGGGCTCTCGGGGACCTCAGCGGCGGAGCCCGACTCAGCAGAAGGCGAGGCCTGTGGCCATCTCTTCCTCCCCCACCTCCTCTGCACTGCCTTCCCCTTCACCACCTACCTTGTGGCAGCCGCTGCCTCAGCTCGCCAGGCCAGGACCTGACGGTCTTCATGTTTCCGGGACCCCTGTCCTGGAGTGGACTAGGCCTGCCTCTTCCTGGGCTGGGGAGAGCAGCCGTGTAAGCGTGGGCTGAGCCCTGCTTCTGACCACACCTGACCGCAATGAATGGGGCGCCCAGGACATTCATTAGCATCTCATTGGCTGCAGGTGCCTGAGGGCAAGTTAAATGTCCTGCACTTGTGTCTGAGGGTGTTTATGACCTGCCGTTTGGCTCCACCAGCTCCAGGTAATTATGGTGACACTGTTGCACCACTAATGAGGTGGTGCTTGTTAGAGCACAGGAAACACGGGTCTCCTGGGGTAGACCCAGACCAGCCCTAGACACAGAGGGTCTGTGACCTTTGTCCCCAGCCTTTCCCCAGCACCTGAACCGCAAAATAACCCCTTCCCCTCAACTTCCCTCACCTGACATGGTTTCTTCAGCCCCATCACCCTCCTTGGACATGTTTCCTCTTTGTCCCTTTCAGACTGAGGCCCTGGCATGGATCGAAATGTTTTAGGTCATCATAGGCCAGTCTCTCACCTCCTTGGTCCTGAGCACTATGCTCCTAGTGATACAGCCCCGGGTCCCCTTAGTCCAGTGGTTCTAAACCCTGGCTGCACCCGAGAATCACTTGGATTTTTAACAATACTGATGTCTGGGCACCATCTCCAGAAGTTCTGATGCAGGTGATTGGGATCATTGCTAAATATTTGATGTGCATACCCCAGGGGCTCCAGCCTGGCTTACAAGTTAATGCAAAATAGAATTCAGAGGAACAACCCTGAGCAGGGGCTTTTGAGACCAGGCACCTGAGACAAGCCAACTGTTTTAATTGTCACTGAATCAGACCAAGGGGTGTTTGTTTTCCGACTAAAGGAAGCACAGAAAATACAAGGACAAGGAAGGTTAAGGGAAGTGATCCTGTTTCGTGTGGAGAAAAGGGGGCCCTGTTCCCTGTGTTGTGGGGCCCAGAGGGGAGCAGGAACCCTGAGTTCCTGCCCTCGGTCAAGTCAGACCAAGCACCTGGGCTCTGGGGAAGTGAGAAAAGATGGGGGGCACCAGCAGTGATGGCTCAGCCCCCTTCAGCCTGAGTACTGGAAATAGGGGGCTCTTCCCTCTTCCTCCCACTGGCTCCCCTTCTCCCTCTGTCTCCCTCCCTCATCACCCCCAGGCTTCCAGATGTGCAGTGCCACACGGCTGGTTCCGGCTCCCTCCCTCCAGCACAGTGTTCTCTGCAAAGGGAAGGACCATCTGTCCTGCTCCTTGCAGCCCATCAGTCTGTGCGCGTGTGCCAGGCTCAAGGAAGTAGCCTTCATGCCCTTCTAATTTCTTCCATCCCTGCCTCAAATTTGCTTCTGCCCCCGGATATCCTGCGGCCTCCAGTGCTCTGTAGACATGCCGTATCCAGAATCACCTGAGCATAGCATCTCTTTTCTACCACTTCCTTCCTGCCGCCCTCCTGCGGGGTCTCTGGCCTCTAGTCCTTCCTCAGTCTCAAAACTTACCTATCTGGAGTCCACCTGTCTAGTCCCATAATTCACAGACTGTTGGGCTCCCCGAGTCCTGGTCTGCACCCTGTTCACTCCCTTCCTGCCTCTTATGTTTCAATATCCTCTCTAAACAGTTCCTACAGAATGTGACCCCTACTCTCCGAGCGTTGGGAGTAAGGACCAACGTGTGTCTCTTCCAGCCACTGAACTGTTTTGCTTTATTTGCCAGGAGAATTTAGTGTAATCTGCTGCTGATGAATGAGCACATTCCTTCTTGTTCCTATAGCTTTCATAATTGCCCTGAAGTCCCTGTGCTCACTGTGGCTGCTTCAGCAAACATTCTGAGAACCCGAAGCTGGCCAGGTGGCAGGGGGAGCTCGGCCTCCTTGGCTGATGATGCCGAGGTCCTTGGTGACCTGGGAGGCAGGGCCAGGCTGCTGATCTCCTTGGCATCTACCCGGGCTGCCCTTCAGAGTGTCCGCCCACCCGCTGCAGCCAGGAGGATCTGGGTCAGCCCCAGACTGTGCTGGCAACCAGGGCCTCCAGACCTGGGGCATTTGTGGAGCTGGCTCTGCCATGCTGGGAGAGGGGTGCAGTTTGCTCTGTCTGGAGGGTGAGCGATGAGGGAGAAGGGGACAGAGATGACTGACGGAGTGGCAGAAGTTGCACGGACCACGTTCTATCCTGTTTCTAAGCTTTGTTCAAGCTCTCCTCCCAGCGGGTCTGCCCTCTGTCTTCTGTGCCTGTGCGGATCCTACACACTCCCTCCCGTGCGGCCCTCTGGGTTCACCTCCGTGTTTCACAGCCGTAAGAAAGCACCGGCTCCTTCACTGGTCTCTGGAAATTCATCTCTTCTCCCCAGATCAGGTCTCGATTTCCCCCACCCAGCCCAGGGCACAGAGCAGCCCCTCACCTCTGGAACACTGCAGGCAGGGAAGTATTCAAACCACCTTAGTCCAGTGTCTGAATGGGATTCAGACTGAGGCTGAAGTTTGCTTCTGCACTATCCCTGAAAAAAAGGATTTTCCAGCAAATGAAGAATGTAAATGAGGCTGTCAAAGGGTGCTTAACCTAGTTAAAGGAATAATCTATTTTAAAAATCTCTTAGAAGCCCCTATTTACCCAGAAACAATTGATATGGTAATTGCAAGGCACTCTCTCTTTTTATTTACCAGAGAAGATTCCCTAGGCTCCATTAGCCCACTCCCACGCTCTGGGTGGGGGACGCTACCTGCTAACCCTTGGCGTGCTGGGTACTCTGTGCCCTTGCAGGTTGTGTCTGTAAAATGGGGGCAAGAGTAGCACCCCCTTCCCTGAGTGACTGAGATGGAGAGAGATCGCCCAGAGGACAGAGGCCTCATGGGGCCCCCTCACCTGCACTGTGCAGTGTGAACGGATGGGCCTCAACAGATGGCCTCAGGCTCAGGCCATACAAAGGAGAGAGATTTGACCTGAGACAAACAGAGAGGGGACAGGCAGGCAGTCAGAGGGTGGGTGGCGGGGGTGAGGGGGGTGGTAGAGGACAGAGGTGGGTGGGGAGGGCTGCTCACCGCTCAGCTGAAGACAGCAGTAGAAGGAGCTCCAGGCGTGAAGGGGAGGCAGCCATGGCCCCCTGGGTACCAGCACTGCAGATCAATGTAATCCCTTGGCCTGCAGATTGATTTGCTTTCTCGGGGTTTAATTGGCTTGTTGGCTTTGGCTTGGGGAAGAGAAAGAGGCTCTTTCCCAAGGAGAAGAGCTGTGTCAGAGGCAGCCATGGCACCTCCATCCCTGCCCCACCCCCACAGAGGGAAGCTGGGGCAGGAGACACCATTCTTACCCCCTCCCCAGGCCACAAGCTGGGCTCTCCCTGCCCACTGGAGTGGGGCAAGGCGAGGCTGAGAGGCCTGGGCTGAGGGGCTCCTGGGATGGTTGTCTGGCCCCGTGCACCTGCTCGGGCTCTGCTGCAGCCCTGGATGGGTATGTGCATGGGGGGAGGGGAGCAGGTGAGGGAGTGGGGACAGGAGAGAGGAGGAAAGCATCGACAAATCTGGGCACGTCAGCCTGTCCGGGAAGGGACCTCCCAGCTCTTTACCTTGTACCACTGAGTCAGAGAAGGGGAGCAACTGCCCAGCGGCTGGGAGCTGTGCTCGGAGGAGAGCCCCCGAGGCTCCTGCCCCAGCTCAGCACTGGGTCCATAAGACTCTGTTATATCGCCCTCTGGGGTTCAATCCAAGGACAGGAACATGGCCTTGGAGCAGCCACCTCCTGCAAGGGGGGGGGGGCAGCCCAACAAAGTGGGCTTCTCCTCTTTGCAGCCCCCAAAGGGCCAGGGCCCCCGAGGGAGACGTTGCGCTGGTGGTGGCGGCAGTGGCGGCTGAGGCCTCACAGGACATGTCTCCTCACAGCCTCAGCAGCCTCCTCTCTGCTCCTGTGGTTTTCCTAATAAACACTTTTAAAATATTTATGAAGGCAACTTCAATGAAGCAACACAACATTGCTTTAAAGTGAATTTCTTCTCCTAATAGGTAGCTTTGGCATGAGCTCTGAGTGCCAAGCTCCTAAGGGCAGGCCCATCAGGGTGAAGCCCCAGGGTTGAGCACTTGGGGTTCTCCCTGAATGAGCTAAGCAGGAAGGGGGTCCCCTTCCTTCCTCAGGGGGCCAGGCCTGGTGGCAGGTGAGGAGGCAGGGTGGTTTGACAAGGCTCAGGGACTGTACTCTGGGGGAAGGGGTTGATGAGCCTGGCTGAGGCCCTGGGAGAACTGACAGGGGAGGAGCCTGAAAATTAGAAGCGTCTCTGGAACCAGAACCATGGACAGCACCTCCAAGCTGTGCCCCCGGGGATCTGGGATGCCCAGGGGCTGGGGCCTAGGACTGCTGGGTCCGGGCCCCACTTTGTTGATAGGAAGAGCTGTGCTCTAGAAGGAAGTGATGGGTGCCATGGGTTGATAGGGAGGGGCCTGGGGGGCCCTGACCCCTGAACTCAGGTGCTCCCCAGCAGCCCTGGGAGGAAAGGCTCTGACAGCAATACCTTGTGTACATATGTTGGGGTGGCACTTGGGATCTGCAGCTGGCCCCAGATTTGTGTCTGGCCTTTGAAAGTCCAAGGAGTCCCCTCCTGCCCTCCTCCTTGCATGGACCCCCATGCCGCCCTCTCCTGTCAGTTAGGATGTCACCTGGCCCAACCTCCTCCTGGTGCAGACAGTGGGGAAATGAATGCTCCTCCCCACGCCTCCGCCCCTCCCCAGGCTGGCAGGAAAACCCCTGTCTGTATCTGTCCGGAATGCAGATGGAGAGAGGCCTTGACAGAGAAATCTGGGGAGGAAGGTTCTATCCTCACCCGGCTTATCCCCAGAAAAGTCTCTTTCTAACAAGAACTGTTTTCATCACCATCGCCTAAAGCCTGGAGCTGCTCTAATTACGTGTCAGGCTGGGATCTGACAGGAAGCATTTTAATTATTAATTTGAAGTGTGCCGAGCGTCGAGATGGAGGAGGGCTGCTTCCCTAAGCTTGCTCATGCCCAGCCCTGTCTGCTGGGGCCTCATTAGTGACACCCCAGGCCTCCCAGGCCTCCCTCCTCAGCCGGAGCCTCCTTCCTGCCACGGTGCAGGATCTGCATCTCCCACTCCTCTGCCCTGCCTAACCTCCTACTTTGCACGGTGCTTTCTTGTTTTCCTTATTTCCCTAAGATCTTTGGCACAGAGTCTGCTATTCCCACTGTACAGATGGAGGAGACTGAGGCTCAGGAAGGGCAGGGAGTCTGCCTGATGTCACGACATGCAACAGCCACACGCAGGGCAGAACCTCTGAGCTTTCCAGTTTGGGCCTGTTGGTTCTTGCTGGCCAGGGAGGCGGGGATGTCTTCTGCAGGGCTATCTCCCCTACTGTCCCATCTTCATATGCACGTCCTCTAAGGGGTACGCAGAGTTCCCTTTGATTTGTTGCATGCAGCTGAAGGGACAGGTTCCTTGCTCCATGTACACCCAGGCACGGGCATGCCCTTCTGGGTTCTGGGGTCAGACTGCTTGTCCCATCCCAGGTGAACTGGAGTCACGGCCTGGTCGTAGACTGAGGACATCATTTGGCCTGTTTCCTTTTTTGCCTCCATCCAAGGAAGATTCAGCCTCTGCTCATTGGTTGTTTTCTAGATTTGACCCTTCACATCCTCCTGTGGATCAGGGCCTGCCCCTTCCATCACACACCATTGTTTCTGCATTTCTGCATTCAGAGCCATGAAGTCCCAGACTGGTCAGCAGCTCTGGAGCAGAAGAATGTACTGTTTCACATCTGTTCAGCTGCTGACTTTCTTCTGTATCTGAAAATTCCTTCTGCTTTCCCTCTGAGCCCTGGGGGTTTTGCGAGGTTGAGGTGGCACTCCTATCCCAGGCTCCCCTTCTCGTGTTGCTAGCTGCCCAGGCAGCCAGGCCCCACCCTGGCTGATCCCCACCTTCCTAGGCCATGCCTGTCTCTGTCCACCCCCAAGGCTTAATGCTCAGACGGTTGCTTTCAGCTGATGGCCTCTGGTTCAGTTCTTTATGTAGCCTTCCTTTATGTTTGATCCTGTGCTGTAGTTGCACGGAGAGGTCATGATCCACCAGGGAGATTTGATCTAGGAGGAGCTGTGGGGTCCAGAGTTGGGAGCAAGAAACCTTGGAGGAATTGGGGAAGGCTTCCCAAATATGTGACATTTGAACTGAGACGTGGAGGATGATTGGTATTTCAGTCATGGTTGTGTGTAGGAAACAGAAGCTACTGGATTCTAAGCAGAAAGGGGTTGCATGCAGGGTGTTTGCAAAATTGTTGGAAGGGCTGAAGGAGCAGGCTTGGGGCTGGGTCTCCAGGAATGACTCCCAGAATAGTCCAGAAGGGACCAGCCAGGAGGCGGCTACCTTGGCCACAGTGAGAGGCACTGTGGGACGCTGGAGCAATCCCCTCGCCCGGCAATGCCCACGTCCTCATTTCTGGAACCTGTGAATATTACCTTATAATGGTAAAGGACACTTTGCAGATGTGATTAAGAGTCTTGATCTCACCAAAGTGGGTACAGAGGGAATATATATCAACATAACAAAGCCATTTACAACAGACCCACAGCCAACATAACACTCGGTGTGAAAAGCTGAATCCTACTAAATTCAGGAACAAGACAAAGATGCTCATTCTCACCGCTTCCACTCAACATAGTATTGGAAGTCATTTTATGGAATCTTATGTCATTATACATATATACACAGACACAATGGATATATATATATATATAATGGAATCTTACTCAGCCATAAAGAAGAACAAACTATTGCATTTGCAGCAACATGGTTGGATCTAGAGAATATTATATTTAGTGAAGTAAGTCAGAGAAAGACAAATACTATATGGTATCACTTACATGTGGGATCTAAAAGTAACACAAATGAATCTATATACAAAACAGAAGCAGACCCACAGGTGTAGAAAACAAACTTGTGGTTGCCAAAGTGGGGAGAGGGAGGGGAAGAGGGAGAAACAAGTGAGGAGTATGGGATTAACAAACCACTATACATAGAGTAGGTAAGCAACAAAAATGGGCTGTATAGTACAGGGAACCTTATTCAATATCTTATAATGAGTTATAGTAGAATGTAATCTGAAGGACAAACCTGAATCGCTTTGCTGTACACCTAAAACTAACACAATGTAACAAATCAACTATACTTCAATGAAAAAAAAGAATCTTGAGATGGGTAGAGTGCCCTGGATTATCCAGGTGGGCTCAATATAACCACAAGGGAGGTTAGATAGGAGGGAGGCAGGAAAGGAGAGCCAGGGAAAAAAGAAAGAAACAGGGTGACAGAAGCAGGATCTGGCTTGAGGATGGAGGAAGGGGCCACGAACCAAGGAGTGCAAGCAACATCAAGCAGCGAGAAAAGCCGGGGAAACGATTCTCCCCTAGAGCCTCCAGTGGGACACGGGACTGCCCACCTTGGTTTTAGTCCAATGAGATTGATTTTGGACTTCTGACCTCCAGAGTTAAGAGAATCAGTTCGTGTTGTTTTAAGCCTGTGAGTTTGTGGCACTCGATTACGGCAGCAAAGAAACACGGGGTGTAGGGAGGAATTCCTGGAGGCACTGGGTTCAGGACCTCGCTGCTGTGGCCGGGCCGGGAGGCAGGGGTCATGCTGCTGCCTGCCAGCACCCGTGAGTCTGAAGACTCAACCCTGCAATGTGGCTGCATTTCCACAACCAGGCTTGCAGGCCCAGAGCAGCCAAAGATGGCCTCCAAATTTGCGGCCCGGGTCTCGCCAAAGTGCCTCGCGTTGCTGGAACTGAGCTCATCCTCAGCGGTAAGGGGCCTAGTAAGTGTCATTTTTAGCTTTCCAATCACAGCAATCCAGGAGGGCCACCAGGAGAGGGGTAAGAATGGGATGCCCAGTGTTCATCAGACATAAACACAACAGGGAATAACGGAGTGATTAAAATGAGTATTAAGTGTTATACCCTGTCTGTGGTTTTAGCCCCAAACCCTGAAAACCTGACCCCGGCCCATGCCTGGGTGCTGTAACTGTCCTCTGTGCTCAGATGAGGCTAAGCTACTTGCCCCAAGTCCCACAGTCAGCAAGTGATAAATCAGGGATCAAACCCGGCTTTGCTCAGCGCTAGAGCTGGAGCTTCAGGGCCCTGCACAGTCCTGAGGGGAAGCAGAGTCAGTCCCGGGAGGGGAAGTGGCCTTGGGAACAGAGAGGCCAGAGGGCAGCAGCCACTTCAGGGACTGCGAGCAGCTCACCTGCCTTGAATGAAAGCTGCGTGGATGGGAGTGGCCAGGAAGGCAGAGAACCAGCAGAGACCAAGCTAGGAGGGTCTTAAGTGTGATCCTAAAGGCCACGAGGAACCGCTGAAGTTTTTTTTTTTTTTTCTTTTTTTCATGGGAGGTTTTAAAACAGGAGCGGGACACGTTGTTTTGCATTTTTGTATGTGAAGGATGGTTTACACTGGAGATCGGGGCGCTGAGTCAAGGAGAGCAGGCTGAGCCCCTCCCTTGCCCTGACTGTGTCCCCTCCTTGGCCTCTCCCTGAGCCCTAATTCCTAATGTAGACTGAACCTGCCCCGCAGCTGAGCCCCTACCTCATCCAGCCATCCTAGGGGTGCCACTGCTGACAGGGGCGATCCGGTGAGAGAGTGATTCACTCCACACAGCCGTTCGCCATTGTTCTGTCCGCAGCCCAGAGCTCACACCTTAAAAAAGCAGAGAAGTGTCGGCTTCCTCTTGAAGGAAGACCGGGCAATGCTTGCCTTGCACTTGCGAATCGAGGAGGACTAGGAGGAGTTGGGGGGTGGGAGGTGGGGGAGGAGAGGAAGGTGTCCTAGGACATGAAGCTCCATTCTCCATAGTGAAGGGGGCTCTCACTGCAAACCCGGAGCTTCCAGGCAGCCAGATGCGAGGGGAGCAATATATAATGACAGCCTGGGTCCAGGTGCGCTCTGCTGGGCCTCCAGGAGGGAGGTCTGACCCCAGGCTCTCCCACAGCCGCATCCCAGCAGGGTCTTACTTAGGAGAGAAATGAGAAGACCTGGTAAGCCAGGCTAGCCAAGCCCATCCCTCCCTGGCATCCACTGGGCCTTCAGAATGTATAAATGTTATGGGGGAAAGGCACTTGATGAAGCAAAAATTCACTTAACTGACATCTCACAATGTCCCATCCTCACTCCGTTATTTCATGAACGAGTTATCTCTGTGGCTAGTGCTCCAGTGGATTGATGCAACAGCTACAAGGGCTATTTGATTTGAAGATTCCTTTATTGAAAAGCATGAATTCATCCCTCAGTCTTGCAATGATGCCTTTAAATTAAAAAGCAAACAAAGCAAAACAAAACTGAGTGGATGCTTCAGTGCTTCCAGCAGAGGTTGGTGCCTTGAAGAGCCGGAGGGTCAGGCAAAGTGCCCTTCTTGCCCTTTGGCTCCTTCAAGACCCAGAATGACACCCCCTCCTTCTGGGAGGACTTTGGGGCTCAAGGCCCCCACTGTGGACCTGAAGAGGGATTTAGGTCCTGAGGGCAATGGAGGCCTACCGAGCGCCTGAGCTTGAGGCATGTTCATTCAATGTACATTCACTGAGAACCTACTGTGTGCCAACCCTGTGCCAGCTCCTGGAAGCACACTGATGATTCCTGCCCTCAAGGGGCTTGCAATCCACTGGAGGAGAGGCTCCAGTGGGGAAAATCCATCTCAGTGCAGTTATGAAGGTGGAAGGAAGGTATGTTTAAGACTTGCAGTGGGGAGGGTATAGCTCAGTGGTAGAATGCATGCCTAGCATGCATGAGGTCCTAGGTTCAATCCCCGGTACTTCCATGTAAATAAATAAATAATAAATAAGTAAACCTAATTACCTCTTCCCTTCAAAAAATAAATAAAATAAAAAATAAAGTAAATTAAAAAAAAAAAAAGACTTGCACGGGCAGAAGGGAGGGATGGCATGTTGAAAGATGAATTGGGGACAGGTCATATCAACAGAGGAATCAGACTGCTTGCAGGAGCCACTGTAAATGTATGAGGGCCCCTGGGGGTTGCTGGTGATGCCCACCCCACCTGGAGGGGCCTTGCTTTTCAGTTTCTGCTGACTGTTTCTGTGTGGGGTAGAAGCCCAATGTTGTCAGATCAATTGATTTTTTTAGAGACAGTTTTTTTGCACAAAATTGAGAGGATTTTCCCAAGAAACATGAAATCTGTGTTTTTATGTGATATCCTCTTTAAAACAAAATTATATGTGAGAAGCAAACAAGTTTGCAGGCCACCCATTTGCAATGTCTGGATGTGAAAAAGAGAAGCACCCAAGCAACTGGAGGGCAAGTAGGGTCAGCGAGGCCGGAGAGGGGTGTGTCTGGGCTGGAGAAGTTCTCGGCCCCCTCCACCTGCCGTGGGGCAGGAGGACCACGAGCAGCTTCGCAGGCAAGCCCCCAGCCCCTGGCTCGATCGAGCACAAGGGGCTCTTCTATGAGGCAGCCAGAGGGAAGGGCCTGGATGGGGCCTTCCTTTGGGGGAGGCAGGACCCCAAGGGAGACCCAGATGCTGAGTGGGCAAGACTGGACTCCATGTCTGGGCACACACCCTAAACGGCAGGCCTGGAGTGAAGTCCATCCTAAGAGGGCAGCACCTCATTCTCAGGCACCAGGGACACTCAGTGTGCCTCACCCATGAAAGGGGTCTCAGGCTGGTCTCCTGCCTCATGCTCCTGGCTTCTCCCCCAGGGACCTCCTGCCCTGCCCCCTTGCTGCCTCTGGGATCACAGACTGCCCCAAACATCCTGAGGCTCATCCTTTCTCATTGTTGGTCTTATGGATTTAACTCTCCACACTCACCCTGGGTCCCTGGGGCAAGTGTACCTCCTCCAAACACTGTCCCCTGAGGGAGTGGTCAATCTTGGGGGCAAAGGGGAGGGATGGTGCCAAGACTGCTGGCGAAGAGCAGGCGCCAGGGTTTGGGCCCTCCCTCTGCACTCCTGGGTCACCAGTGAACTCTTTTTCTCCCCAACCTCTCCAAAGGGACGCCAGCACGGTCTACTCCTCGGCTCAGGGAAAATTCTGTCCCTACAGGGGTCTCCTGGAAAGGCCCTACCACTGGCCACAAAGAAATCCCATAAAAATCAGGACCCCAGGCCTCCTACCACACTTCCTCCACAGGCTGTGCCTTGTAATGACCCCTGGCCAGGCTTACCTCCGTGGGGGTGGAGGATGGGTCAAGTAGAGAGAAGGCAGGTGAGCTGGTGTCCGGAGCGCTTCTAAGAAGGTGGTGGCGTGAAGGATGCCCTGCTGGGTCTGCACCACCTACTGTGCCCCCGGGGAAGCTTCCAGTCCCTGCACGTCCCAGCAGGGACAGGAGAGGGAGCAGCCCAAACAGGGAACTGAGAGCCGCAGGCAGGTGCGTGAGCCTGAGCGTTCCTGGCAGGGCGTCAGATCTCATCAGGCATGGGCCCAGGGTGTGGACAGCACGGGCCCGAGGTCACCCACTTTGGTCTCCTCGGCTGACACGTGTGGGGACAGGAAGGTGGGAGGGCTGGGTGGTGATGGCGGCTACGCAACCGTGTGTAGTGGAGGGCAGGGCAGGCAGGTGGGCAGAGTCAGGGCTCATCAGGATCTCCGCTGGCTCACCTGTAATGGGGCGGTGCAGTCCCAGTGCCCCCACCCCCACCCCATGGGGGGAAAGGTTCTGGGAGAATGCCTCGTGGGAGGGGCGTTTAACCTCCTTGTGTGACACACTGGGGCTTTGGCATGTCTGTTTGACTTACCAGTGTGCTGATCGTGTGATGTTCTTCCCTATTCAGTGCAGCGGGGCCCTATCATGATGGTCCCTCCTGGATAACACATTCTTAAGTCTCTTCTCCTGGTCTCAGACTAGCCGGGAAACCCCGATTCCTCCTCCCGCAGTCAAGAGGAAGGAGTGGGTCTGAGGGCGCCACGGGGCTCTCTAGGCCCTCACTGCATATCTTTCTCACTTTGCACCAACGTGCATCCTCTGTTGCAGCAAGGCCCCTCTCTGCTGTCCCCTGAAGGCCACCCCAGCCATCTTTGTAAAGTTCCGCCTGACCCCAATGTCCTTCGTTCCCACTTCCAAGTGACCAAGTTCTACCCCATTGCAAATGAATTCCATTTCAAATCCCTCCTCCCCCCCACCCCCACCCCCCAAAGCCTTTCCCAGATACTCCAGCCCCGAACTAATGCCAGTTCAGCCCAGACCAGAGAGGGGCTGGACATTTATTGGGCTGAGGACAGCGTCGTCTTCCTGGCTCTGGGGAGACATCAGAAGGGGAAAAGGACACTTTGGACCTGGAGCTGTTTTCTGCTGGTCACCTAGTCAGTGACCCAGACCCACTGGTTTTAGAAGTCTTGCTTCTGGGGGCCTGCGGCCTGGGCTGGAGGAAGCGGGGCCTGGCCCAGATGAGTGCTGGTCAGCTGTGCCGAGGGAAATCCGTGCTCTGGCAGTGCTTCTACTCCCGGGGGTTCCAGATACCCTGAAGCCAGGAGTGTGGGAAGCATGGCGAAGTCAAGATCCAGATCCCATTTCTGCATTTCAGAGCTGGCTATTTGGGGAAGGATACACCTCTCTGGGCCTCAGTTTTCTCATTTGTAAAATGGTAATAGTCTCAGGGACTTGGAGGGTTGCTGTAAAGTAGGTAAGATAATTTACATAAAGTGACTAATGCATCAAGTAATAGGTATTCCACGAACAGCAGCTTTTATGTAGTGTAAATAATAATAGCAGCGTGAACCCCCAGCTCCACCAGTTTCCTGCTGTGCAACTTTGAACAAATTCCTTGTTTGTTCATCAGCTTCCTCACCTGTAAAATAAGGATTGTGGTTCATCCATTTACTTAATGAATAATTATTGAGCAACCTATTATGTGCCGGGCACAACTAAATCTGCCATTTAGTGCTGAGATGCAGCCCAGTGCCCAGGCGCAGGTGCATACTAGGTGGCTGATAAATGTCAGCTCCCTCACACAAGCCCCAGCTGGGGGATGGGAGGCAGGGGAGGGTGGGGAGGGGTCGGAGCAGTGAAAGGGACCTCAGGAAGGGCAGAGGAGAAAGGGGTGGGAGGCTGGGCCTGCCTTGAATTCCAGCTTCCTCCCCGCCCTTTTTTCCTCCTGTTGACAGGGCCTCACCTTGTCTCTAAGAGCTGGGGTCTCTGTGTGGTTTGCCACCCTTTCTGCCTCTTGGTCCCATCAGACGGCTTCTGTAGACTGGCTCATCTGTCCCCTGCCTATAAAATAGAGACAGTGGTGCCTCCTCATTCTCAGACATTGGAGACACTGCAAGGAGCATGAGGGCTGAAAGGACTGGGAGTGGCCCAGGCTCTCCAAGCAAGACTCCACCCGGCGCAGCCCGGCCCTCTGGGGGCTGTGCAGGCCCAGCTTCCCAGCACGGAGGCCCGCCCACAGGAGCCGCTTGCTCCTTCTCTACCCGCTGAAGCAGGGCAGGGCGGGCTCGTACACATCCAGGTAAGTCTGCCTTTGGGAAGGAGAGGCAAAAGTCTGCCTCGGAGGAGAAGGCACAGGGGTGCGAGTGATCCTGGGCCCAGCTAGAGTGACGCCAGCCCCAAGCCCTCAATCCACACCGCAGGCTGCAGATCACGCCGGCTCTCAGCCCTGGCCCTGGACACTGCTCCTTGAGAGCCTGCCTCCTGACGAAAGCCCTTCAGGACGTAGCCCAGGCCGGCAGCCGATTCCACCCCGGCGCTCAGGGGCCTGCACGAGGAGTCCCAGGTTAGAGCCCCACCTCATATGCACACTTCTGGACACTCCTGTCAGGAGCCCTGACAGGAGAAGGAAGGTGGTTCTGGCCACACCTCCTGAGACCTAAGAGGTGAGCAGGCATCTCTGTGCCTAAGATGAGCTCTGTGACAGCTTTGGGACCTGTGGGGCCGGATCCTTAGCATTTTAAAATTTTATTATGACTGCATTTGTTTAAATATATATATATTTATAGCTCTATGTGCCCACAGCCCCAAGCCCCTCCCGGGCCCCTAGTTTTTCCCCTTGGCTTTCTGTCTGGCCGTGTAGGGCAGCACCGTCTGAGTGCTCTTGTCTGACACCGTTTGGGTGCTGCTGTTCCTCGTGACCCTTCGGGTCTGCTCGGGGGCCAAGGTCGGGCCCGAGCAGCGGCCAGTCAGCGGCGAGCGCCTCGGCTTGTAGGGAGCCGGGGAGGGCTTGAGGGCGCCAGCCGGGGCCTCTGTGTGGGGAGGCTCTGGGGACAGGCCCGCCTCCTCCTCTGCCGCCTCCTCCACGCCATCCCCCTCCTCGTCGTCACAGCACAGAGCATGGTAGAGCACTTTGTCGCTGAAGCGCACCCTCTCCCGCGTGCCCGGGGTCCGCTGGGGCAGCTGGCCCTTCGGGGGGCCGGCACTGAAGGCCTCCTCGCTGGAGGAGTCCGGGGTCTCCACCCGGGGCCCGTTGGGGATGGGCGTGCCGCCGTTCATGAGCCGGTAGTCAGGGCCAGCCCCCGGCCGGGCAGGCTCGGGGCCGTCCACGGAGTCTGAGGGGGTGGGGATGTCCAGGAAGGAGCAGAACTCCCAGCTGTCCGAGAGGATGTCGGCTGTCACGAAGTCCAGGTGGCCCAGGTCAAAGGGGCCGCCCACACCTGCTTTGTCGCTGCTGGAGGTGCTGCTCACAGTGGCTGTGGTCCAGTCATCCGGCTCCAGTTCAAAGTCGAAGTCTGAGGTTAGCTTATCGATCTGGCTCACCACCTGGCCAGGGAAGGGGAGAGGAGTGACAGGGGCCAGGCAGCGGCCAGCATCACCTAGGTGAGAGTGCACCCTGTCCCCACCCTGCTAGAGCCCCTGGCTGACGACCCTACAGGACACAGCTGGACTTGAGGTCACAGGTTGGTTTGCCCTGTTGAGGGCCCAAACCGGACCAGGGTGCACAGAGCTGGAACCGGCCATTTTCATTTTCCACTCCTCAGTGCTTCTGGGGGAGGGAGGAGACTGCCTTCCAGCCCTGCACCCATCCATTCACAAGCCCCTCTCCCCCAAAGCCAGCTGCTGTTCTAGGGGGCAGCCCTGGTGCTCAGAGCTTGATCTTTTGATTGACAGGGGTCATTTAAAAAGGGCTAAGAGACTCCAACAAGTCCATTCAGTGGCGGGATGACCCACCCTCAGAAAGGAAATGACGTGTGGTAACTGCAGACTGCCCAGGCTTTCTAAAGCATCCTGGACTAGCCCCTGCAGCGGGCCAGCAACCACCCCGCAGAGGTCTCCATCTCCCCACCCCGACACAGCCCCAGAGCCTCCTCCTCTCCCCCTCCCTTCCCGGCCCCTTGATGAGTGGAGATCAATCCTGGCTTGCTGGGGAGGGAATAAAGCAAGCATTATTTGGTAAGCAGTAAGGAAACCATCCATCCTGGGCCCAGAGCTGCCTATTAAATGCACTCGGGGTAGCTCAGTGGCGGAGGTCACTGCGCCCGCCTGTCCTGCCGGAAGTGAAGCCCTGTTCCCTGCAGGCGGCCCTGCCTCAGGACAGCCCCTTGCCGAGGCCACTGTCGGCACATGCATTAGTGACAAAGACAGTGAGAGAGAAAAGGAGACCCAGTCGGAGACACAGGGAGAGGACAGAGCAAGGGGAGGAGTAGAGATTCAGGTCAAAATCCAAACCAGCAAAACAACAAAAGCAAAGCAGAGGGACAAAGAGACCCAGAGACGAAGATGTACGCGGTGAGTCATCAGGCCCAGGAGCCAGCTCCCGGCCCTGTCCAGTGCTCTGTCCCTGGGGTCAGAGCGGTCAGTTAATTCATTAACTAATGAAGTCCCTAATTCAACAAACCTTTACTGAAGACGACTGCTGTCCAGGGATGTGCAAGGTGTTCGGCAAGGAGTGGGGTGGTGAGTGGCCCACAGTGCAAGTGCAAAGCAAGGGCAGAAGCAACGGGTCAGGAGGAGTCCAGCTCAGTGGGACACCTACTGAGTCAGGACTCCGGGGCTCCGATGCAGGTGGACTGGAGGTCATTTTCCCTCTCTAGGCCTGTTTCTCAATCTGTAAATGGGGAGTTGGGTGACGAGCTTATCTCCAAAGTTCCTTCTGCCTCTGAGATTCTAGGACTTTGTGTTTACAGGAGTGACTCGAGACGCTGTTCTGGAATGTCAGTGTCGAGGGATGCCCACCGCCCCCACCCCAGACCAGGGATGGAAGGAACACTTGGCTGAGGCCTATGGCAGAGCTGGGGGAGTCAAGACACCTGGGGTCCTGATTCAGCTGAGACACTGAATGCTCTGTATGTCTTTGAGTAACTCACACAACCTCTCCGGCCTTCAACATCACTCACCACCCAGTGGGTATGGTCATCTCAGCCCTGCCAGCCTCACCAGAGCTTCATGAGGAACAATGCGAAGTCAGTTAAAGGGCTTCATGGGGACACTGGTATAAAAGCGACATCATCTCCCATCTCTGAGCACCTACTGCGTGTCAGGCTTTCCACTCACAAGATCATCACCTCCTGAGTTTACAGATGACGGCCCGAGGCCCAGGGAAGCCGAGGTTCCAGCCACCCCAGCCCTGCAGCACTGCACATAGGGAGTTGCTGTGATTCTGGGCTCGGACAGGCCACGAGGACAGGGCTCCGCCTCCAGTCTGGCCACCCCTTCTTATGCCCTCCCTTGCCCTAGAATGACTCCCCCACCTCAGAGAAGCTCACATTCCCCCCCAAACCCTTGCTTAACCCAAGCCCCACTGGAAGCTGGCGGGAGCCCTGGCCTAGAGTAGGGGCTCCCAGCCCGGGGCACGCAGCAGCCCACTCCCCGGGGTTTCCGATTCCCTGGGCCTGGTGGGGCTGGAGAGGCACTTATCCAACACGCTCCCACGAGGTGCTGCCGCTGCTGGTGGTGCAAGGACAGACTGAGAACCACTGGCCGAGGGGACTGCGGACTTAAGCTGTGAAGAAATAGGAGCCTAGGGCCTTGCTGCCCTCAGAAGAGGCCCTGAGCCTCTGAGACAGCCACACCCTCTAATCAGACTCCCCTGATCAAGCAGAGCAGCTGAGAGTCCGCTGCTTTGAGGGTGGGAGGACCTCAGTGGTAATCTGGAGTTTAAGGACTCGGCTGTGAGCTCACAGGGTTGGCTGAGGGCAGGCCAGGCCTGAAGCTGGGCTCCCAGTCCCCTGGGAGGAAGGTGCAGGGTTCACAGGAGCAGGAGCCCCAGAGCCTTCAGGCCTGGATACACACCCACCCTGCCCAAGAAGCCCTTGCCGGCCACCTGCTCAGGAGGCATTCACGTTTGGGCCCTTCCTCTTCTCCATTAGAATGTCCCTCTCTGGTCCCATCCTTGGAGTGTGGAGGGGAGGAAGAGAGGGTGGTATGGGTCAAGTCCCAAGTCTGCCCTATCTTGGTTGGAGGCCTGAGAGGCAGGTAAGTTCCCTCTCTCATGTCTTGTTCCTTCCCCTGTGAAACAGGGGGATGCGCCTCTGCTCATCAGGCCCCAGGGATCTGACAGATAGGAATGTGCTTTAACTGCAGAGTCAGCACAGCCAAGCACTTAAGAACCGGGGCTCTGGAGCCAGACCTGAGGTCCAGCCCTGGCTTTACCACCTAGAGGCTGTGTGACGTTAGCCAAGTTACTCAACTTCTCTGGGCCTAAAGTTTCTTCATCAAAGGAGAATTCTAGTAATACCTACTTGATAGGGCTGTGGTCAGGCTTTAATGACTTGATGCACAGAAAGCATGTAGAACAATGCAGACCACCAGTATCCACTGTGCACCCATGGGTGCTAACACAGGGCCAGGCCTCTGGCACCAGGCCCAAGAGCTGATGGGAGTCAGTTCTTCACGAAGGAATGACATTGTGATGGGGACAATTCCAATGCTTGTGGCAGAATAATGGGACATATTGGCTCTTTCAAACCCCAGCACATGGGTGGCACCTATGTTCCCTATAGTAGGGTTGTCTCCCGACAGAACAGGAGAAAAGGTTTTAAAAGCCAAACAGTTGAGACTCACAGGCAAATCTAGGCCAGCCTATTAGGTGGGACAGGTCACAGCCACTCGATGAGGATCAGAAAGGGGAGTGATGTACCATGGGGACCCAAACTGTATGCAGGGACCAGGTCAGTCCACAAACCCCGCTGCCTGTCCCTGGTGCCTCATTCACGGGGCCAGTGGGGAGGGCAGATGGTGGGCAGGCCCCAGGCTACCTGCCTCTCTGCTTTGACTGTCTTGAAATCTATGATTTCTCTCTGAGATTTAATAATCATTTTGCCTACATGTAATTTGGGATTGTCTTGGAGTGCAGGGAAATAATTATATACACAGAAGGAAAGAGAGGGGGAGAGAGAGAATGGAGAAAGAAATGGAACAGAGAAAGCATAGAACCTCGAAGCCGGGAGCGGGTGGAGACACCGTGGAGACCACCCTTCTCATTGTGCTTGCTGATGGCAAACTGAGACCCAGAGACAGGAAGGAGCTGAGCTGAGACCCGGAAGTCAGGGGTCCAGGCTCCTGGGCCCGGCCCCTTAAGAACAAGAATTGTCTGCTCTAAAGGGAGCAAGAGTGAACACTAGAGAGGAAGGGCTAAGGGCCATGACAAACCCTCTGGGGGTCCCAGGCCCTGTGCCAAGGGTGTCCACAACCTGTGTCCTGGTCACAGCCTCAGCTGCACCCACCTGAACACCGCACTCATCCAGTCTCCCCACCGACAGCAACTTCCTGTCTAGCTCCTGCTGCACGAGGCACCCGGGGAACTTCCAGCCAGCAGGACCACATCACCCCTCTGCTTCCAGCACTTCCCTGTTCCCCAAACTCCTGAGCCTCCCAAACACAACCCCACACCAAACCTGGTCGCAGGTCCAGTTCTCTCCAGCAATCAGCCTCCACGCGGCTAGGCCGGCCTCCTCACCAGCCCTACTCCTCCACCAAGCTCACTTGTGCCTCTGGCCTCACCTGGAACGCCTCCTTTCTTCCCTACTCACTCCACCTGACTTCCATAAGGCAGTCTTCCCTGATTCCAGTTGAGGATAGGTTCCCTGGGAGAGGCTCTCAAAGCACCCTGCACCTCTCCTTTGTCTTCCAGTATTTACCACTGCTACCATTTTATGTGTATATATGTTATAATGCAGTTGATGTCTGTCTTCCTATTAGACAGGAAGCCCCATGAGGGGCAGGACTGGGTCTGCCTCGCTCACCACTGCATCCCCAGTTTGGCACAGGAATTGGCACACCCTTTACAAATACAGCTTTGAATGAGCAGATGCGTTGAGATAGAAGGCTTACTTAATAAAACCGCTGGGGGCTTCTTTTTCGAGAAAGAGTTCCTTGGTCCTGGACACCCCAGTACTCCCTGCCTCAGCCTGCCCTCCGGCCCTGGGTGAGACCCATCTCCAAGGAAAGCGTGTCCGTATTCCCTAAGTCCCCAGGACTGAGGACCTGGGAGTCCTAGAACCTGTTAATCCTCTCGCTCCTCACCTCTGGCCCCTACCTCCTTTGACAAGCTGCTACCTCCTTCCCTCCTTTCCAGCTCTCCGGGCAGCTGGTTACATAACTGGGGATTCTGCATTATTTATGACCACTGATTATTTTTTAATTCTTTATTATGTTACTTATTGTCTTCCTGGGGGGCTGTGGATTTGGGGAAGGGGTTGGGGGGGGGGAGCGAGGTGGCCATGATTCACGATTCTCATCCTGAATTTGGCTTAATTGGCCAGGGAGCTTCGTGAATCTGTTCAGAGGAGGAGAATGCAAAGGGAAAAGGGTGGAAATGAAGACGAGAAAAAAAAAAAAAAAGAAAAAATCCGCACAATTCTTGCTGAGCGGCGGGTGATGGAGCTGACCCACTTTGGCACAGCTCCGTGGTCCCCAGCCTCGCCTGCTCCAGCTGCTTCCTGACTGGGCCACATTTATCTTGTGCCCGCACGGCCCTTGGCTTTCAGCGCCACCTCATAGGCAGCATCTTGCCCAGGGGACTGCACAATCACCACTGGGTCCGCTCCCCAAGAACACTGAGTGTGTGGGGGGGTCCCCCACCACTGCCCCTGGCTGTAGAAGGTTTGTGCCCAGCCTTCCATCCTCCTGAGGTGTTCAGGCCAAAGTGGGCAACTGTGCCCGTAAGTTATGTCCTACCCAAGAGTCAGTGATGATGTGAGGGACACCAGTGATCAACACAAGAAACACTTTTGAACCCCCGTGCTGTGCAACATTTTGGAGAGGGGGAAACCGTGCAGGAGGAGGCCAAGTACCTGCTCAAGGTAAGCGCAACATCTGAGAAACCAAAGGCAAGGCCCTTATCCCTGGCCTTGAGGGCCCCTGTAGGTAGGGAACAGGGGGAGCAGTGGGGAGGCAAGATTCCCACCCAGAAACACAACCAGATTTCCGAAAAGCGTGTGGGATTCTCACTGAGGACAAATCCAAATTCCGCACAGTGGCCCGCAAGGCTCCGTGTAATCTGACTCCCTGCTCCCTCTCTGACCTTTCTCCTGCTTTTCTCCTCCTCCCTCACTTCACTTCTTGCTGATCCTGAACGTGCGGAGCACATTTCTTCCCCAGGATCTTCGCACAGGCTGGTCCCGCCTCCTGGAAGGCTCATCCCCTAGACATCACCCCCACTTCCTTTGGTTCTCTGTTCAAAAACCATCTTATTGGAAGCCCCCTTCCTACCCTCATCACAACCACCTTGGGGCTGGGGGGTGGGATGGGGAGCACAGAGCTCATTACCCTCATTTAGAGATGGGAGAAAAGAAGCACAGGGAGGTAAAGTAATTTTCCCAAGTTCACATAGCTAGGCAGGGGCAGAACTTGGATTTGAACCAGAGGTGTCTGGCGGCAAGGCCCATGCTCTTAGCCCCTAGGCTGTGCTGTGTCTCTATGTTAGGATTTTGAGGAGCTTAGAGAGCCTGCTGGAATTGGTCTGGCATCCTGGAGTATTGGGGAACCTAGGAGAGATGAGGGCTAATTAATGATTGACCGTCACATCCCTCTGCAGCACAATTTTAGCTTTCAAAGCACTTTTACACTCCTCATCTCTTAGTCCATTAAACTACTTGCCCCATCCACGGGGCAGAACTCGCTCTCTATCGCCCAGGCCAATGTCAGGGCTGCAGCAGGGGTTTGGGAGGGTGCGGGAGGTATGGGGGTGGGGACTCCAAATCCTTTAGGGGTGTGAGTAGGTATTGTCCCCCTTAGCACATGCCAAGCCCTGTGAACCCTTCTAAGATCGCACTGAGGTGCAAATGAGCATCATCCCCGTTTCAGACATGAGCAGACTGAGGGTCAGGGTCCTGGGGAGGGAGTGCTTTAGTGTCTCTCATCTTTCTGTGAACTCCAGGCTGTGTGCTCAAGAGGGTGAGGAGAGTCTGCCATGATCAGTGGGGTCTGGGGTGGGGGAAGGGAGCAGCAGACAGAGGAGGCTGGCAGAGGGGGTTACGGCTGAGCCGGTCCTCCCTGCTGGCCTTGCTCCTCCATCAGGCATCCTGTGCTAGCCCCCAGCAGTCTCACACGTGAATCTTGTCTGCCCGCTGAGATGAGTGGGGGTGGGGAGTGATGAGGGAACAAGTGTCTGCCACCCTCTCAACCTTGAGCCTACTACCTTGTGACACCCCTGAAGGCAAATGCCACACCAAGCTATAGCAAAGGAGAGCCTGACAGATTCAGCTTTATGGCCCCCTTGGAGGTTCCAGGGAGAAGAGGGACTGCAACCCTTTACTCCAAACTGGGGCCTGGCACCCCCCTCTCGTTAATCCCTTTCTTAACAAATCCCATCCCACAGGAACTCAGTTATGGCATCTCCTCTTCTGCCTGGGCCTCCCGGAGACTCATCTGCCTTCTGCAACACTTCCCTTTGCCCATCACCCCATGTCCAGACCCTGCCTGGGGGGGTGGGGGAATTCTGAGGCCTGTCCCCCCTCCCAGCTGGGTGTCATTGGCAGCGGGCAGGCGGTGGCATACGGGGTAGACTCTGGTTGCTGTAGCAACCTGCCAAAGTCTTGGGTGGAGGCACATGGCCTCCAGGGTGTGTGTGGGGAGGGGACTCATCTCTCTCTGTCCCAGCTCAGGCCTCTGGGCTGCAGAGCCTGGGAATTTGAAGCTCTGCTGTGCCAGACATGGGAGTGGGTGAGTGTTTGTGCTGGGAAGGGACTGCAAATAAATCCTAGCACTTTTGAGCTCCTTGACTTGCCCCTAAAAGGTACCCCTCAGAGCATCACAGTACAAGCATAAGGTATCACCTCTAGAAGGCCCCTGTCAAAATGCAAAGAGGTCACCCATTAGCCCACCTGCTGAAGCTCCAGAATAGGCATCAGAAACCTGAGTTCTAGGCTTCGTTCTGCCATTGGTAGGCTATGTGACTTTGGACAAGCCCTTATCCCTCTCTGGGCTTCAGTTTCTTCAACAGCAAACAGACAGGGCTGGTCTAGATGACCTGTGAGATGCCTTCAAGCTCTGGACGGCTATGCTAGGGGGAAGATGAAAGGCAGGTGCTGGAAGATGCTCAGTTGGGAGTAGGCTCTGAGCTTATCAAAGCTGCTTCCCAGGCTGAGAGTCAATCCTGGCTCTTTCTGGGCAGGCTTGCTGGGGCATCAGTCCCACGCCCCTGCCAAAGACTGAGACTCTGGGCCGTTCCCATGGCCTTGGTGGAACCACAGAACATCTGAAATAAGATGGGGGGTGGGGAGGGTCAAAGAGGGGGACTGTAGTCCTCTGGACCAATGAGGTTGGGGGAGGAGGGGTTGCTCAGGGGCATCTGGCCTTTGACCTCTAAACTGTATTCCCCAAAGATGTTCAGCCCAGACCACGGGAAGAAGTACCATTTCTCTCTACCTACAGCAACAGGCATTTCCACCTCCTGAGAAAGGACTTCCGAGTAGGCTCCATGAGGCTGACTCTGGGCAGAGGGGCTGCCTTGCCCAACCTCTCCTCTTGTCCCAGCATCTCCACAACCCTCTCTACTCTGAACACAACTCCCTTCAAACACCCCTTGCTCCTTGGCTCTCAGGCCAGACTGGAATGCCACTTTGCCAGTCAGGAGTTGGTGGAGATAGTCCACCATCACCCCTTCTCCCCACCACTCCCAGTGCCCCCCTACAGCTGGCTGGGGAGAGCTCAAGCCCATAACTCCAGTTCAATCACTCCCCCTGCCATCTCTGCAGGGACCCTGGTTACAAGGAGCTGAAATTTGCCTAAAGCCCACCTGGCTGGCATAATGGCACCCAGCAGGCATATTCAGGCCAGCAGCTCAGAACGCTGGTCATGCATTTTGGGCTCGAACACAGCCCAGGAGGCAGGGCTGAGGACATGTGTACCTCATTACCCTGGCAATGTGGGAAGCAGTAATTAAACTGGGCTCCGCTTAGAGAGACAGAGAGGGGCACACATCCCAGGTTCTCTTGGTGACTTTTCAGCCTTGGCAACAAACGTTCAGAACTGTTGGACGTGGATGTATCCCTTCTGAGATTCCTGACCCTGCCGACATACACAGGAATTTTGACACCCACGAGCAGTCCCCTGGACCCATTCCTCCCTCAGGGCAGAAGAGGCATCGCTGGCTTTAATTTCTTCAGGATCGAGGGTTCTAAGTATCTGCGTGATCTCTGGGGAATGCTCTGCGCTGGGCCTCGAGCAGCGGGGACGGCCTCAGTAGAACCATCTACATTCTCCCAGGGCTTCTTATAAGCCAATCAGAGTCTGGGAGGCAGATAGTGGGGTCAAAGGTCAGCTTGGGTCACAGAATGTCTTCCACTAAGAGGCTGTGGCGGGATTCGGTCCTTATTGGCCACCTTGGCAGCTCTGAGCGTTAACCCCTGAGTCCTGTGCCCACAACATGCTGCCCAAGCAAGCAGTCTCTGGATCACAGGCCCCTCCAGCGCTGGGGTACAGTGACATTTAGCAAAGCAGATTTGGGGAAAGGAGAATAAGAGGAAGGAAGGACCCAGCAGAGTGACACAGGTGCACACAGCTTTGCTGGCCCACACACACTTAAACACCTATGTGTGAGTACGACTTTGTGCCAGGCCCAGGAAAACTGGTCTAGGGGCTATCCGGCCCCTCACTCACCTCCCTTAGCTCCTTGGCCACCTCCTTGAGCTCTCGCAGGATGCCCTCAAGCTGCCCGATGACCATCTTCATGCGTTGTCGAATCCGCTCCCGCTCACCACCACTGCTGGGGTCGTCACTGGGCTGCCCGAGGTCCGGGGTGCCCCGAATGTTCATCCTTTACCACGTGGCCGCAGGCCTGCCCATACTCCCCCCAGCCGGGCACACGCTGCGTCTGCCTCCACGGAGCCCCCCTCGGCCAGGCAGAGCTCCACATCTTAACGGCCCCCCAGCCCACCCTGGCCCTGGGTGGTCCTCACCCAGCCCCTGCCCCCTGCCACCTCGCCTCCTCTACCTCTGGGTGGGGAATGGGACACCCAGAGGGAGACAGAGTCTGACAGAGGGGGTCAAGGTGAGGACATAGAAGGGCAGGGGGAGGGGCCTTGGTTCTCAGGAGTGGCCTCCAGGACTTGAAGTGCCTGTGGGTGTGCTGAGCTGGACACAGAGGCAGGGGGATGACTCTGCAGGGACTAAGGGTAAGAGATGCCCTTGGGATGGGGGGAAGGCAGCAGTAACCCCCTCACAACTCCTAGGCAGTTGCAAAGGCAGAGGTCTTGGGATGCAACTGACACCTGCAGAGGGCTGGTGGCCAGGGTCTTCCAGATGTGTAGGGGGCTCCAGGTGTGGGTGGCTCTGGGAAGGGAGCTGGATTGGAGGAGGGCAGCCCCCTGCAGAGAAAGCGAGCCTGGCGTCAGCCCTCCCAGGCTGCAGCACCAGCCGGCAATGCCGCTGCCTCCCTCCTCACCCCAGCCTGCACCCTTTCTCGCTGGGGATTTGTTTTCTTTCTTTGTGGGGAGGGGTGGCGGGGGCAGATGCTCTACAGCACAGCCCCTCCTCTAGAGGGAAAAGAGGGAGCCCCTGCTTTAGAAGCAGAAGTCCTCAACCTGTGCTGGGGCACCCTGCCCCAGCTCCCCTCCAAACCTCCCCCATCAGCCAGGCCTGGCCTCGCTGGTTCACCAGAGGGCCTCTCAGTCATCTGTCCTCACTCCTGGTACCCCTAGGGTGCCCTCATTCCCAAATGGACCCTCCCTTCCCCAGCCCCGCCTTCCGTCAGAACCCCCACTCCGCTCCCGGACTCACCGAAGGTGGGGGCACCGGCCTTCCTTCCTAGCAGCGTCGGGGGCCAAGTCCCAAGGCGAGGTTGGGGGGCCCCCAAGGCTCCCTAGGGCGGGCTTCCCTCTCTGGACCCTTCGGCCCCTGGCCTCAGGGAGGTCCTCAGAGCCGCCACCGGAGACATCTGGGCGGTGGGAGGGGGCGGGGCCTCCCCGCTCCAAGGAAGAGGGCAGGAAAAATCTCCTCCAACCCCCGCCGGGCTCCCGGTGGGGAATGAGCAAGGGTCCGGAGGGTCCGGGGCTCCGAGGCCACAGGTGACTCGGGCACAGGGCGACCCAGGCGACACTGGGCCGGTCCCAGCGCGTGAGCCAAAGTCGGAGGGATGGGAGGACGCCGGGATCCCCTTAGCCCACGCCCAGCATTCCCCGGGCTCGGCACCGTCCGGGATTCGCTTTGTCCAGTCCAGATCCGCCGGCTCCGGTCTCCGCCGGGGTCTGCCCTGCCCTGCCCGGAGGGAGCAGGTACCCGTGGGCGCCCGGGACGCTCTCACCCCGGACCCAGAACGACCGCGCTCCGGCACCTGCGGCGTCCGCGCAGCCCCGCGGTCCGCCGGGGGCGACAATGCTCCTGCCGCTCAGTCCACGGTCGGAAAGGTCCGGAATCTCCGGGTCCCGGGGGGAGGGGCCGTGTCGACCGCCGGGACCAGGTCCCGGCCGGGCCGGGCCGGGCCGAGAGCGCGCGAGGCAGGGGCCCGGGCGCAGGAGCGGCGCGGGGCGGAGGAGAGGAGGCGAGAAGAGCGAGAGGAGGCGGCGAGGCGAGGCGAGGCGAGGGGAGGGGGCGCGCGGCGGGCCCGGCGGGGGCCGGGGCGCACGGGGCTCTCAGCCTCCGCTCGGCTCCGCTCCGCCGCCTCCCGCCCGCTGGCTCTCGGCTCGCCGCCTGGCCAGCACCCCCACCACCCCCACCACCGGGCGCCGGGTCGGGCCGGTGCGGCCACCAGGCGCCGGGTCGGGCTGGGCCTCCCTCGGCCGCCTCGCCCTGCCCCGCCCCGCCGGGCTCCGCGGGGCCTGGGCCCCCGCGCCCCGAGCGCCGCGCCGCCCGCGCCCCGGCCGCCCCCGGCCCGGCCCGCCCCGCCGCCGCCGCCGCCCCCCTCCCCCCCGCCGGACGGGCCGCCCGGGCGGGCGCTGGCTCCCCTCAAAGGCCGCCCGGCTCGCCCGGCTCCGCTCGCCGCGGCGCTGGCAGGGAAGGGGCCGGCCCGGCGCGCCGGGAGGGATCTTTTAAAGCGACACACACGCCTCCCGGCGCCGAGAGCGAGCCGGGCGGTCTCGCCACCCCGGGGACCGGGAAACGTCCTGCCCTTGCGGGCCTGGGGCGGGCTGGCCCGGGCGCACTCCTGCTGACCTCGGTGCGCGGAGGGGCAGCGGCCGAAGGGCTGGCTCCGTGCCTCCCCACCTTTCCGAACGCCCTCACCGCCCCTTCCCCCACTGCGGTGAGCCCCAGGCTAGCCTTTTGGCTAAATGTCTCGCATTCAGACTCTCTCCCTCCCTCCATCATACCTCAGGTACTCCGGACAGTACCTTCAATCAGATTAATTCAGAGAATAGAATACTGACAATGTTTAGTGAGCACAGACTGTGTGCCAGGCTCTGGGCTGGACAGGGCTGGGAGTCGGAGGTTCCGCAGATGACAGGGACAGCTCATTTCGTTCAGATATTCATCCATTTACTCTACATTTATTCAGCACCTTCTGTGTACCAGACCCCAGGCTAGCCTCTGGGGTCACAGGAAGGAAAAGCATTTCGGGAAGCTCACAGCTGTGGGGACACTCCGGAGTAAACTCGGGGGTGGTGAATGCAGGACAGAGGCTAGTTCTAGAAGCAAAGGTAAGGGCGGGAGACTGGGAGAACCCAGGCCAGGGGCCCGCAGGCTCTCCTTGAGGCAACCCCTGAGCTGCATCTCAAAGGAGAAGCAGGAGCTACCCAGGTGCCTGTCAACACGGGGGAGGTGGGGGTGAGCACTCCAGGCCGGGGGTGGGGTTGGGGGGGGCGAGAGCAGAGGTTCAGAAGCAGAGGTGAAGGCAGGAAAGTTTGAACCAACTGTGGCCTTTCTGAGATGGCATTTTGACAGCTCTGTGGAAAGTGGACTAGAGGAAGACCAGGTCCTGAGAGGCTCAGAGGCCATGGTTAGAAGCTTGGATTTTATCCTGAGGCAGAGGGAAGGAAGCTGTGGTGTTGGGGAGGAATCTTCTCCTGCTTGTCTCTCAGGAGACCCCTCTGGGGCATTATGGATGGAGGATCTGAGGGCTAGGCCACTGGGAGGAGACCAGTTACAAGAATCAAGCTGAGAGGGGAGGGGCCTGCATGGTAGCAGGGATGGAGTGGAGAGATGCTTTGAGAAATAATTTAGGAGAACATGGGAAGACTTGGAGACCTTGAACTTGGAGAGGGAGTGGGAGGCCAGGATGCCTCTAGCTTACAGCTTGGGAGACTAGGTAGGTGGTTGTGCCCGCAGCTGAGTTAGAAGGACAGGCCTAGGGTGAAGAAGAGGAGTCTAATGTGGGACAGGTGGAGATGTCCTGAAGCCCGTCGTGCATATGATCTATGCCTGGGCTTCAGAGTATTTTTTTATTTGAATCATCCTTAAAGGGGATGAAATTAATCAGGAAGACTGTGGAGACTGGTAGCAGTAGGTCCGGGCTGGGGTCTTGGAAAAGAGTCTCCAAGAGAGACGGAGCTGGAGTGGGCGGGGGGGTAGGAGAGGAACCAGGAGTGTGGGCATCAAACGGGCTCAGGAGGAAGGAAGTACTCAGCAGTGTTAGGGCTGGACGCACTCAGCAATGTCAGGGCTGCAGAGAGTGGCTGTGAGAAAAGAACGGAAAGCATCTACTGGTCTCAGTATTTAGGAAGTCAGTGGCGGTGTGGCAGGAGAAAGGTTTTTGTCTGTTTGGGGGGAAGAAGGTGGGAGGAAGCAAACTGTTGGGCATTGAGGGTTGAGTGGTTGGTGCTGAATGGGTGTTAGAGAGTATAGGTGACATTGTCAGAAGTTCAGATGACAAAGGAGTAGAAATCTTGAACTAGAGGCAGATGAGGGGTCAAGGGAGGTGGGGCTGGATGGTGGTTTGAGGCTGGCCCACAGGGTCTTGAATTCTGGGGACAGTGATGTGATATGGGTCCTAATGGTTTCACTTGTTCTCCTAGTTCTCTCAGAGGTATGTTCACAAGGGTCCTCTGGAGGCCCTGGGTGCTCCAGAAGCTGGGAAGGTGTGAATCCAGCTGCCTGGGGTGCAGGAGATGTTCTCCTGGGAAAGTGGCTCCAGAGGGCCCACCAGTCACTTTGTTAAAAAAATTATGGTAAAATACACATAACATAAAATTTTCACCTTAATCATTTTTAAGTGTACAGTTAGTGGCATTAAGGGCATTCATGTCGTTATTGCAGCCATCACCACCATCCAACTCCAGAGCTCTTTTCACCTTGTGAAACTGAAATTCCGTACCCATTAAACAGTAATGCACCGTCCACCCCCCTCAGTTGCTGGCAATTACTACCAGCCTACTTTTTGCTTCTATGAGTTTGACTACTTTAGATACTTCATATAAGTGGAATCATACAGTCCCACCAATCACTTTCATGGAAGCTATGATGCTAAGGGATAGCCAAAATACAAAATGGACTGAGCCTGAGAAAAAATGATTTTCTCATCTTAGGTCCATGGAAACTTCTGCCCATATCCAGGATGGGGGAGATGTATTTCAACTTTGCAGTGTTAGGAGACAGTGCACTTTGTTTGAAAGGATAGGATGTAATGACTTAATAATACCTAATTGAGCTTGGGTCTCATTAATAGAAATATGGTGTTTAGAAAAAGGGAGGTGAGATTTCTTCTGTCATCTGTGTGGATAAAACTATGTCTAGGACCCCCATTCACTGGGTATGTCCACAGGAGGGCAGCCAATGTGGAGGAGGTATGTGTGGATGGGGAGAGGACTGGTGTGTATGTCCTGTGAAGAAGGATTAGGCTGGTCAGGAAGGACAATAGATGAGTTAGGAGAAGGGGTCTCTGTAAATCTTCAAAGGGCTGCCACTGGGCGAGGTGGTGCTCAGGCTCACCTTCCTTAGTATATCCATCCATCTTCCCTTCCTCCTAGCTTCCCTGGCCACCTGCCCAGATACCCCATCCTTCAGATCTCTGCTTAGGTCCACAGCCCCAGCCCCCACCTCCAGACAGCCTTCCTTAGTCCTTTAGTCAATAGGGAGAAACAGAAGTACTCTTTTGGCCCTTAACCAAATGTTTCCCACGGTGTTCATTTAATGTGCTAGCTGTGTGACCTTGGGCAAGTCATTTAACCTCTCTGAGCAGGGATAAGGAGCCCATAAACATTTTTATTTTTTCCCCTATATTGGCCATCTTGCCAAAAAAAAAAAAAAAAAGGTTGTTTTCTACTGACTCTTTGACTCAGAAAAATAGAGATGATAATAGTACCTACTTTCCAGGGTTATTGTGAGCACTTGGAAATACTTGGCCCAATGTCTGGGACCTGGTCGGTGCTCCATAGATGGTAGCTGCCTTCAGCTCTTGTTAATGGCTTTGTGTCTATAAGCCTTATTTTCTTGTGAGGCTGTGAATTCCCAAAATGGTGTCGGCCCCTGCCTCTCACGTGGACCTGTGTAGTGAGTGGAGTGTGACAGCTAGTGACTTACTTTGGCCTGTTTTCCATCATCCCACTGCAGGCATCCCCTTCCTTTGGGAAATTCCTCTGTCATCACGTAATCCTAGTGGGTTATCCGTTAACGTGCCCACTACTCCCACCCATCCCCACCCCACTGCCAGCAGGTAGGCATGCGACCCAGACTGCACCAATCACAGAGTGCCATCCTCCAGCACCAGTGAGTGGCACAAGGGGTGGGCACGTTCCCCAGCAGAGCCAGTGGAACTCTTTCCCTAGAATTGTTATGTGGGGGCCAGGAAGAGGCACAAGCTGGATGCCATAGGCCCAAGGCTGCAGACAAGTCATCTTTCCCATTAAAGCAGGATCCAAACAAAGTCACGGGGCCAGGGGTGGGGTAGTTTAGAGAGCTTGCTAGCAGCACTGCTGACAGTCCCAATTTGGGCTCTCATGGCCTTGGTTCCTGCAGCACTTCTGTTAGTCCTGAGAGCTGCAGGAACATCCTGTCCATCTGCAAGAGCCAATACATCCCTGTATTTCTCCAGCTGGTTGGGTTGGGTTCCTGTTTTATGCAACCAATAGGAGCCTAAAAAACACAGTCAGGGAATACCAGATGAATAGACGGTTGACTACATGGTTGGGTTCCCAGATGGAGTGGGTGTCCCAAGTTCCTGAAGCCAGAGGGTTGGGAGCTGTAGCCCTGTGGCCAAAGAGAGGAGGCAGGGTATTTCGGAGGTTATTGCATCAGGCAGACTGGGATTTGTGTCCCAGCTCTGCCTGTTCACCAGCTGTGTGAGCTTGAGCAAGTTACTTGCCCTCTCTGAATCTGAGGTTCCTTACGTGTAAAATAGGCAAAATAATAGTGACCGTATAGGGTTACTTTGGGGATAGAGTGAGGTAAGGAACAAGAAGCCCCAAGCATAGTGCCCAAGGCGAGGGCGGGGCAGGCACCAGCGAGAAGGGCTGTAGCCGTTTTTGTTCGCCTGCCATCCATCATGGCTGAGTGCGCAGGACTGAGAATGGTCAGGAGGGAACAGAGATTCCATCTGTAAGCTGGATTCTCAGAATGAGTGGGTTCTGGCGCCAGGGAGGCTGTGCCGGGGCCAGAGTGAGTATGTCCAGGCTCCAGAGAGAGAGCACAGAGACAAGAGAGCAGCTAGCACCCGGGGGGGGGGGGGGGGGGGGCTAGAAGGATCTGGCTCATAAGCTAGCTTTTCCACCAACCCTGGGACTCACTAAATCTTCCAAGCCTGAGTTTCCCCTCTCTGTAACTACCTTCCTGAGCGTTGTCTTTAGGAGTAAATAAAGCAGTTGATATAACATGTTCAGCACAGGGCTTAGTAAGTGTTCATTAAAAATTAGCTACTCTTATTGATATTTGGGGCCTCAGGAAAATTTCTGAACACATAGGTGGGATGAGTGGATAACTCTACAGACAAAGTTTTCAAGAGAAAGTTCCCAAGTTAAGAAGAGTCCATATCTGAGTCTCCCAGGAAGGGCCATTTCGGAACAACCAGGTGACATATGTCCTTCTGTGGCTGGACAGTTGGTGGGGCTCACATTGGTGAAGCCACATCTGGGAACATTTCTGTCATTGTCTTGCCTACTGTAATCTCAGGGGTCTCAAGGACCTCAAAAGGCAAGGGTCTCAAAAGAGCTTTCTACACGGGCTGCCTCCTCTTCCCCACTGCCCATCGCCCTCTAGCCCTGTAACCTGGTTTTGGGCAGCACCACATTGCTGAAATCGCCCTCACCGGGCAAGACCCTGTTCTTGCTAAGACACTTTCCCTCCCCTGTCCAAGGCGATGGCTTGGTGGCACTTGGCCCTGCTGAGGCCTCTCCTACTTCCCGGCACCCTCTCCGTGGCTCATTTCTCACTTCTCCCCAGTCTCTTCCTCCCCCTCAGAGGACTGCTTCCCAGAGGGCTCGGCGTCTTGCGCCTCTGCTCCCTTAAGTGCTGGTGGTCCGAGGGCTGCTCAGACTACCTTCTCCCTCCATGCACCTTCCCCAGGGGAGCCCTTTTGCACTTCTTAAAAGTTCTTGCCTTCCAGTTTGCTATTTCCAGACAAGAGCTTTCCAGATCTTCAGACCATGTTGCCAGCTGCCTGCTGGACATTTCCACGAGGCAGTCCTGCAGGCACCTCAGGCTCAGTGCACCCGAGTCAGAACCTGCTAGTTACCCCCCAGGTGTGCCCGCTTTTCTCTTCTCCATCACAGAGAGTGGCACCGCCCTCCCCCCAACGCAAGCCAGTAATTTGAGGTCACCCTAGACTCTCACTAACTCCTGCAGATTGTAACTCCTGACATCGTGTAGACGGATTTCTCCTCTCTCCCTACCGCTGACCAGGCACTTTCCTGCGCCCCCCGGCCCCTGCGTCAGCCGACCTTAGACGTACCCTGTGGAGTCCACTGTGGCTGGTATTGGCTCTCTGATCTACCTGTTTATGACCTTCCATGGCTCGCCTTCCCTACCAGGCAAGTCCGGTCCCCTTAGCTTGGCATTCAGGTCTTTTCATGACCTTGCTTTGTTCGTCTCTCCAAGCTCCTCTCCGCTGTCCCTTGTTCCTGATGCTTCTACCTCACCACCCTCCTTACACGTGCTCTCCTCTTTGCCTGGAATGTCACCTTTCTCACCCTTCTCCTCCAGGCCAACTGCCAGACCCTCCTGAAATACTCTCAGTGTGTGAGGCCCGCCCTCTGTGCCACCACAGCACCCTCACCCACTGCAGGTTTGGCACTCGCCGCGCTGCATTGTCACCATGAGCCTGACCCTCTGCCACGGGCCCACGGGCTGCTGGAGAGCGGCCACCTCTGTGCCGTCAGGGTCTGCTGCAGCCGGTTCTCAACGTGTGTTTTTTTAATTTAAATCTCTAACACACCTGTTTTACATTTTTATTAAACAAAATATTTTCAGGTGACCGAGATGGGAAACGCTAGAAAGAAGAAGGGGCATGACACATAGCTCAGGGCCCCCCCCAACCCACATCCTGAGCCTTCACACTCCTCCCCGAACCTCTAACACGCAGTCCTGCTCAGCTCAGAAAAGACCTGCGTGCCACGTCCTGCTGTGTGACTTAAGCCAATCACACACCCTCTCTGTGCCTCTGCTTCCATTTCTAAAAGTGGGATGTTGGGATATTCCAGGAGGATGGTATTTTGCAGAGTACTTTCACTCAGAGAATCCCCAGTTAGTCTACCTCGGCATGGGAGAGCCACGGTGTTAGCTCCCCTCTGCCTTCGGTGGGGTCGTGTGCAGGCCGTCTTCCTTTGCCCTCCCCTCTCCTTTCAGGTCAGTCTGTCTGTCTTTCTGTCTCTCTCTCTCCTGGTCCTTTTCAACATTGTTTGCATCTGCTCTCCAGACCCTCCCATCTTAAAGTAAGACCCCGCTTCCCTGTCCAAGTACTGTCACATCTCGGTGCCACAGCCAGGCTGGCCCCAGGAGTCGCCCCCCCTTCCTGGCCAGCCCTCCTGCCGCTCTCGCTCCTGCCTCCTCCCTTTGCAGTCTGGAGCCTGCCTCCACCATTCCCCTAACAAAACTTTAAATGCTGAGGTCACCAGTGACCTCCAGGATGCTCAGTTCACAATCCTGATCTGACTTGTCTTCCCACTGCACGTGGCTCAGTCACAACCTCTCTTCCCTGGGCTGCAGGGGCGCCGCGCGCCTTCCTGGGAGCCTGCTGGCTTCACACCCACCGCTGGCTCTCAGCTTCCTCTGCCCGCTTTCCACCCCGCCTGTCTTTGAGCACTGGAGTTGCTCAGGGTTCAGATCTGTCCTCTTCATTCTCACTCCTCTCTCTTCCTCTTCCATGGCACCCACCTCCCTCGTGGTTGCAGTTACTACCCATATGGCCCCCATTCCAATTAAGCATCTCCAGCCCAGATCCCTCCAGAGCCTCCTGACTCCTGAGCTGCTCAGAATTCAAACTAAGCTCAGAGTGTTTCCTAAACAGTTCTTCCCCCGTGTCCCACTATCTCAGCTGCTCTTACAGGAACTCTGGCAATCTTCCTTTGTACCTTCTTCTTGCTTTCCACACCAAATCCACCTGTTTGCTCATTCTCCCTCCTGAATGTTTTCTAATATCTGAGTACTCCCTGCTGCTACCTGCTTTGTCTGAAGCACCATCATCCATCATCTCTCCATCAAACAATGAAATCCACCTTCTACCACATGATCTCTGTTCCTCTTTGGGGTATTCACCGCATGGCAGCTGCAAGGATCTCAAAAAACTCTGAGTCCGATATGTCATTCCCTTGCTTAAAATCCCTCCTGTGTTTCAGTTTCCTAAAGTCCAAAGTCTCACCACATCTGCAAGTCCCTGGGTGGTCCAGCTCCTGGAGCTCTCTCAGCTCCCCTCTCTCCTCACCTTCCATTACTCTCTGTCCTTCAGTGATACTGACCTCCTTCCAGCAACTTGGATGCACGGTGCCTCTGGACTTTTGTACATGCTGATCCCTTTGCCCTGGGGGCACTCTTACGCCTTCTTCACCCACTGGTCCTGCTCACCCTTGAGGCCCTGGCTGAAATCTCACTCCTCAGGAAAGCCTTCCCAGAACCTTCCCCCAGCCTAGCCCATGCCCCCTGTCATTTGTACTTATGTCCCATCTACATTCGCTGCTAGAATGTACATCCCTGTTACTGACTACAATGCAAGTGCTCAGCAAATTCTGACACCTGAGGAAGTTCAGGGTGGTTAAGCAACTTGCTTAAGGTCACACAGCTTATCAGCAGCAGGTCTCCTCTTAAACCCTCTTAGACTAGTTTTGGCACCTCTGTCATGGAGCCCCAAAACACACAGGTTCCCTTTATCAAAGGAGCGATCACATGTTATCCTAGCCACTTGTACAATGGCCTCTGAAGCAGAGGCCACGCTGTCTCGTGTTCCTCTGCCCCCGGGTCTGGCGTGCAGTGGGGCTGGAGCACTAAGGATGTTTGTTGATTTGACTCTCTGTTGATAAGTTCCCCAAATTCCTTCCCAGCTCTGCCTTCCTGCCAGACACCAGTTTTAATCTTCAGCCTGGCTATGGATTGAGCCTCCTTTTAATTTCCATCCTAAGTTAAGGAAACTTAAAGGTTTAAAATAAACTTTTACTAAGAAAAGAATAAATCAGCCAATAATTGAGGGAAACACAAAAGGAAATAAGATGAAAAGTATAAAATACAAGAGCCTAGACAGAGTTGAGGCAGAGGTTTGGCTCCATATAGTCTGTGGGCTGAGCTCTCCCAGTTCACTGCTCCCCTCAGTTCTGTCCTTCGGGGCTGTGGATCCATTCCTTGCCTGCCCTCTTCCCCTCCATCTGGGCTCAGTCCTGGTCAGAGGGGTGCTTTCCTGAGCAGACTCAGACTGCCTATCCATACTTTGGTTTTGGGGTCCCATCAATGATGGGGAAACAAAGACCCAGAGAGAGTTAGGAGAAGGGGACAGTGGGGTTCCATGTTCACCCCCAGACTCAGATGACATGCCTGCTGGCTAGGCAATTTCCCCCGGAGAGCTGTACTGACCCTGTTCTGGGTGTGGAAGGAGAGGAGCAGGGGCTTGGGGCTGGATTGCTGGGGAATGAGGGCCACAGGGGCCAAAGCCAAGGCTGAGCCCAGGAGGAAGGCGGGGCCAACAGGGCTGGGGCAGGACAGAATGGCAGGTTCTTGTCAAACACACAGTTTAATTCTAAGGCTGTATTCCTTGTGCCTGGGAGTGTTTCAGTTTGCAATAGTGTCATTTACAGACGGATTTGCAGTGGCAAATTACAAGTTTGTAAGCAACAGCTTCTCTGACGCCTTGAAGGAAAAAAAAAGCCTTATCCCTGTGCAAATTATAAATTCATAACTAACAGTGTCATCCAACTGAATGCAAACAAACCCATTACCAGCTACATTATTGCACTGAATACCAAGGGAAGGAACTGCACGGGGTTTGTGCGGCTCAGGGACACGATGACCCTCCCCCACTTCCTTCTTCTTAGTGTCCTTCCAGGCCCACCTCAAGCTAACCCCCGCTGCAGGTGGGACTGGATGCGTGCACACTGCTCGGACACAAAGGAGGCTGAGGGTTGTGGTGGCGATGAGGCTATGGTGGGGGTGGGGGTGGGAGTATTCCTAGCCAGACGACCACCCTGCTTGCCGTGTGTGCGCACCTGTTATATGATTGCTGGAACTGCCGTGGTGTTGTCTTAAGATACTGTCTTGTGACAGGTCACATGTCTAAGTTCTTGTAAGTAGCAGGACACCCCTTAAAAGGGGAGGTCATTCCTATTGTAAACCCTGCAGGAAGATGTGGGCCCTCTGGACAGAGGCCAGAATGAGAAGATAGGTCCAGGCTCAGGCACTGGAATGGGGATTCCCTGTGTCTGCCCCGGAATTTTACTCTCTTGGGACCAGTCTTCCAGGTGCTGAGACATCTGAATGGATGTTCCTGAATGGAGGCAGGTGTCAAGACCATGCCCACAGCGTGAAGGCAGCGGGGGGTCTGTGGTGGGAGGGTGTAGCCCACACTTTTTAACTCAGATTATCTCGTTCCATCTGACTCTCTTCCCTATGTGTGGTTTCTGAATTATTCCTTTAATGTTTACTGTAGAAAATCAGAAAATACAAATAAACAAAACTAAAAAGTATTTGCACCACCCATAATTTACTTCACCAGAAATGACCACCTGGGGGTAGATCAGACCTGAAACTCGGCCCCTTATCCAATTCTGTGCAGAAACTCTGAGCACTTAGAAGACTTGACTGAACATTTGGTGTCGGGGAGAAGAAGGCGTGGCCCATCCTGCAGCCCACGAGCAAAGGGCAGGGGTCCCAGCTCTTACAGCCTTCCTGCGCCCGCCCGCACCCCCGGGGGGTTTCCTGGCATGTGTCCGCCCTCTCTCCTCCACACCAGCTTCCCTGTCTCTCTCCCTTCTTCTCTGATCTTTGCACCTCTCTGCCATCTTCCTCAAGAGCAAAAGGATTTCTTCTCCTTGTCTCACGCTGAGTGGTTTGCAATGATCATCTGTCTAAACAGCTACCCCAAGTATTTTTCCCAAAGACGATACCTTGTCTAAGAAGAATTTTGGTGCCAGCCGTTAAAATAAAATATTTTCACCCTGTTTCATGAACACACTTACTTTTTTAGGAATGTTATTCTATAAATGCTGATCTGAAACCTGCTTTTGTTCATGAACAATATAGAGTTAGCATAGTTTTATATCAATAGACACATCTATATTTTCTGTTTTAATGGCTGCATATTAGTCCATATGGTTTCTTTAAACCATCTCTTTTTTTTGCTATGCATTTAGGCTATTTCCAATTTTTGCTATAACACCCACATTTGCACATTTATCTAATCATTTGCACATTTATCTAATCATTTCCTTGGGATCGGTTCTTAGAAGTAAAATTTCTGAAAATGCACTTTCCAAAGCCTTTGCTGTATTGCTAAACTGCTTTCAGGAAGTCTGTGTGGACCTCAGTCTCACCAGCAGCTTGCGTTATTGTCCCACTTATTGTAAATGATCTAGCTCTGTCTCAGTTATGTCCTGAGGCACCAAAGAAAGAGCCCCTGTGGCCACTTTGGTGGCCACAATGACAACTGGTGAGAGATTCCCTGAAGGATGAAGAAGCCCAGGGAGTAACACCGGGGACCATGTAATCCAGAGGCCCCTCCCTACACGGATTCCTCTATCGCCTCCATTAAAGGGCTTGAAATTGATTGACTGATTGATTAGTCTATCAATTGGTTTTGTGAAGGGAGACATCCTTTCCCTTCAAATGATGGTGATGTGCTGAGTGCCGTGGTGGTGACGATAATGATGTGTGGCCGTGTGGCGAGGACAGTGTTGGTGACATTTAACAGTGGTGGTGATGGTGAGCACAGTGTCAACGATGAAGATAGGGGTGGTGGTACTGCGAGTGGGATGGCAGTTCGGATGGTGGCAGTGGTGACGGTGGTGGTGGTGGTGACGATGGTGGTGATGGTGAGTGCGGTGGTCCAGAAATCTGGCTCCCTCTCTCTTCCTTAACAGCAGCCCCCCAAGTCTGCTAGATGAGCATTTACTCAACATTGCCTGGGAAGAGCCCTTCCCAGTCTCCAGGTGCAGCGTGAAGTCCGCTGGGCATGTGCACAAAACTATAGGATTCGCTCTTCTTGGCAAGGATGCCTGAGAAACTTCAGGGAGGTGGAAGACTTGTGTCTGAGCAGAGCAGCCAGCACCCCGGGCATCAGGGGCTCTTCCGTCCCTGAGGATGGGGTTAGGTCTTTCCCCACCGACCTCCTCACTCCCGCAGAGAACCAAGCAGAGGGAGAGAGTTTCTCCCCCATTTTAATGAAACTGGTGACTCCAAGAGGTTTCTGTGGTGACAAGATCAAGGAGCCAGGGGGACTCGGTGAGCTAGGTCAAACAAACCCACTCCCCAGAACCTTCCCCCAGACTCTGGGCTTGAGGAGGGGACTGTAGATAACTGAGTTTACAGAAGTAGGGAGGTTGGGGGCTGGGCACCGAGACAGAGCCTGCAAAAAGATCCGTGCTCTCTTTCCCTTTCTGTGCCCTACCCCTTGTCCTGCCTGAAAAGCTCCCTTCCCGACGGCGTGGTGCTGAGCGTGGCCCCTCATAGGGAGACCCTGATGGTCACAGAGCACCCACAGGAGGGCAGTTCTGATCCGAAGGACAGAAAGCATTCATGGGGTAATTCTAGGCACCAGGGCAGATGAGGACACCCAGGTAGGTCTGGCCATGGAGCAGGGGGTGGGTTTGCGAGGAGAAGGTTAGCATCTGGTGAGCACCCAGGGGCTTGCCATGTAAAGCTTGGTCTTCTAAGGATCAGCCAGGGTCCGGCGCTTGAGAACATGGGCTGTGGAGTCCAAGTGGCCAGGCTGTGAGTCCAGCTGTAAGTAACGCCTGTGCCCAGTGGTAGTGGATTTCACGGCCATCAGAGGCGAAGCGCAGAGTGGGTGCTCGAGACATGTTTGTTTCCTCCCCCCTTTCCTTCTCTGCACCCCTGGGCCACCACAGCTTCCCGAGGGGGTTTGAAGCACCACACTGCCCCTCATTAGTTTCCTGCTTTCAGGCACTGAAAAATGATCCTCAAGTAATTAGTGACTACAATGCTGCTTACACGTTGTCCCAGTGACTAAAATTCCACCACGGAAGCACCACCGCTTTGTACCAAACCTCCCTCTAAATGGCCGCGTCTCACCTGGGAGATGACTGTCCCGTCCCTGGGCTGGGGCAGTAGTGCTGGCAGGTGGCCGCAGTGGCTTTCTGGTGCAGGTGGAGCCTGTGAGTGAGGACAAATGAGAAAAGGGGTGGGGATGAGAGAGCCTGCTCCCCTGACATGCCACAGCTGTCACACCTTTGGCTGTGGGGGTTCTGACAGTGAGTGACGGAAAACCCAGAGATTTCCCAGCATCTGAGAGAAGCCGTACACACTAACGTGCCACACTCATACCATGGAAAATGGAAGAGAAATCTACAAGCTTTACTTTGTGGGAATGTGCGCTGGGAGCGACACTGCCAGTGCCTGGGCACCTGCAGCCCTGCTGGGTGCCTCCGGGGGAATTGTGCCACCCCAAGCAAGAAGAGCCCAGTTGCTGGACATCTGGAGGCAGAGAGCTAGGAGTGAGCGCCTGGTATCGAAGTGGAGCTGGGACGTTGGCTGGGTGGATCTCTTTGCCATGGACAGGTTCTCTTGGGAAATCTGCTTTAACAAATCCAGAGAAACAATTTGTCATCAGTGCTTCAGATGTTGAGAAATACTCTTTTAACTGGAATCTCACTTGCTGGGAGTCTGTACCCTGTAGTGGATGAAGACTCTCCATCAGAGTCTGCAATCCCTCCACCCCATGTCCAGCATAGCCTGGAGCCTCCAGGGGCAGGTCCTGTGCCTGAGTGAGTCCAGGCTCACTGACCCATTGGGAGCGACCTGGTCTCGTTGTCCCAGGGCTGCTGGGAAGCAGGCCCGGAGGCTGGGCAGCTCCTAGTCAAAGCCCTACTGTTGCCAGCCCTGGAAGATGCTGCAGGGGACCCTCCTCCTCGCCCTGGCTCTCCAGCTCCACCCATCTTCCTTTGCTCCCCACCAGGGCCCTGGTGCTTGGAGCTTAGTCCTGAGCTTCGAGTGTCCCTGGGCTGCTACCTCACTCCATGTTCTCAAGGTGTGGGGAGCCACTGAGGAACTCATGTGGGAGACCCCCAATCTTCTACATATTCTAACTGGATTTTGCTGTTGGATTTACTTATTTTGATACTGACCATCTTACTGACCTCTCTCATGGGCTCATTAGCTTTTCAGTTGATTCTCTTGAGTTTTCAGGGTGAACAATCATATCATGAACAAATAATGATAGCAGTTTCCCTCCCTCCCGAAAGTCATGCTTCTTTTTATTTTGATTTTTAAGGTGCTATCGCATTGACTAGAACTTCGAGAACAATGTAAACTAATTGTCGTAATAACAGGCAATCTTGTCCTGCTCTGACTTAAACATGAACACTTCCTGCGGGTGTTTTATGGCTAAGAATGACGCTGGCTGTTGGCAGATGGATTTTTTTTTATTATGTCAAGGAAATATTCTCTTATTTTTATTTTACTAAGACTTTTCATCAGGATGGATGTTCAATTTTATCAAATGAGTCTTTGGTGTCTGTTAAGATTGCCACCTAACTTTTCCCATTCTGGTAACTGACATGATTAATTACATGGCCTGATTTTCTGATATATAATCATCTTTGCTATAGCCATCTGTAAAATAGGGAGGGGATGCATTGCCCGAGAGAAATATGGCGACACAGCAGATCTGTACTGTGCGCTGCATCCCGTGGCTGTGAGCATGCCCACAATGTGGCCCCACCCCCACCCCCCCAACCCAGGAGGCAGACTCATCTGGGCATGCCCATTGTGATGCCGAGGGCCTTGAGCTGGGGCTCTGGAGAGCTGGATGGGGTGTCGGCTGGCCCTAGAGTGATCTTTTAAAGATCAGTCAGATCAGATGATTTTCTTCTGTGGCTCCTCATTACCTTCAGCAGAAAACCCAAGCGTCTAGGTGCATTGCCCAGGCCTCATACAACTGCCTTTGTCCAACACCCCCACCTCAACCCTGCTGATCGCCCCCACCTTCTCCCCTCTAACCACATGGAAATCCTTGCAGGTGGCAAACCTGTGTCTCCTTCTGTGCCTCTGGGCCTCCTCACACGCTGTTCTCTTGCCGGGAATGCCCTTCCCATCTTCCTTCCCCAGGGTGGACACATCAGTTCCTCCCCAGGGAGCCTTCCTGACCTGGCAGGCTGGGTGAGCCCCCCGGCTCTTTGGTACTTACCAGGCGGAAGGTGGTTTCTCTGTGCCCATCCACCTGCAGGAGCTCCAGGCAGCCAAGGAGTGGCCTGCTCCCCGCCGGCGTCTCATCCCCCAGCTCAGGGCCTGCCCACCACGTGTTGCTCCATCAACCTGAGAGCGAGTACACCTGTCAACACACTTGCGCACACACCTGCTGGAGCCCCTGCGCCACCTGTGTCCCAGCTCCGCCACGATGAGTGTGGACAGGCCCCCATTGCCGGCCTCACAGGCGGCTGCCGCTCCCTGGAGCCTCTTTAGAAAATGCAGTCAGCCTTGTTTCCTCCTCCTAAGCAACAACTTCGCGCAGCGTCAGGGCCCCAGGGGACAGCATGCTCCCCCAAAGCTGCTGCCACTGGAGATGCAGGAGAGGGAAGCCAAGTGGGCCCAGGAGGGGCCGGGTGACAGGGGACAGATGGAGGGACAGAGCCGGAGGGCCTTTGATGGGCCGTGTTCCCCCGGGTCTCCCTGAAGCCCAGATGCTAACGCCTGATCCGGGCCTCGGCAGCAGCTCTGCTTCTGCCTCTCCATCGGGCCTCGGGCTCGTCCCGGTCCTCCAGGGTCTCCTTGGCTCATCCTCCAGAGGATCCATTCTCACCTCTCTGCCTTCCCCCAGCCACCAGGCGGCCAGCTAGTTCTCACCTCCTGGAGCAAGCTGGTATCAAAGGGAGGGCTGCTTGGCCGCTAGGCCCCGCCGGTGGTGATAGGGGGTGCAGCCCAGACTTCCCCCAGCACCACCACTCCCCGCCGCCCTCCCCAGCAATCCTGAGTCATACGACATATTTCTGGACAAGAATCTGATGAGAGGTCGGGTGACTTGGCTTAAAGGGCATCAGAGTCAGGTTGTGGCGTCAGGCAGACCTGGGCTCCACTTCCAGCTCCACCCCTTGCTGGCTGTGCGGTCTTGGGCGTATTACTTAAGCTCTCGGAGCCTCAGTTCCCTCATCTGAGGAGCGAGCGGAGTGCCCACCCACAGGGCTGGGTGAGGATTCAGTGAGGTGGATCACAGTCTGACGTGAGCTGGTGTTACACACACACCACAGGTCGGAGCAGGCTGGGTCATAGCTGGCTCACCGCACAAGCTTTATCCCCTGCTGCTGGGGCAGAAACTGGGGCCCTGAGCGGGGTAAGATGCCGCGGTTGCTGATCGCCCCGCCCCCCGCACCCCAGCAGGCCGGTGTCCATGGAGGCACTCTTTGCAGGGGGTAAGCATTTGTCACCAAGGCCCCGATGCCTGCCCTCCAGGGTCTTGGCCTCTGCCTGGGGACGTCCTGACAGTTTCTTGTTTATTTAACAAACCTTTACACTGAGCTTACTGGGTGCCCAGCAGAGTTACGAGCCCTTGATGTGTGTTAACTTTTTATGTGTAATAACAATATTATTATTAAGTTTAATCCTTCTAAAAACAGCATCCCCATTTTACAGATGAGGGAACTGACAGTTCAGGACTTGCCCAAGGTCACCTGGCTGGCAAGCAGGAGGGCCACTTTCTGCCAGCAGGGACGTCATCGACGAGGTGACTCTGGGCTCCGTGGTGGAGTCGTGGCAGGTACCTGGAACGTCTTCCCGCACAGTTGAAGCTAGGGTGGCAGAGGCATTCCTGGCGGGACTTGGAAGCCTGTGCGTGGGCACAGTGGAAGCACCAGCGCCATCCTACAGATGCCCATCACTGATGCCACATCTCAGGCCACAGCAGGCATTTCCCTGGAGAGAGGACAGTGAGAACTTGGAACAGGAGAGCTCTTTATTATTCAGAATAACCACACTATTTAATTTACTATTAATAATAGCTCTTGAGTCAACCTTCTCTTGAAGAGAAGTGAGAACTGGAACGCTGGCCCTCTCTTCCCTCCTCCCCTCCTCCCGGCCTCCCCCACTCCTCCCGCCCTCCCCGCCTCCCTTCCTCAGAATACTGTGGGCTGTCACGAATGATTGAGCTGTTTGGGGGACTTGAGTGGGAGAAATGGAGGCCCAGCTCACGTAAGGAGCCCAGTTCCCCCTCCTCCCTGCACAGCCTAGCTCTGCTGTTCCTCTGTGGGCCCCTGGAGGCCACCCCAACCCCAGCTCTGGAGGGAGAGTATGGCTTTTGTCCCCTTGGGCTGAACCAGAGGGCAGAGGCCAGGGTGCTGCATTCCAGCCAGAGCAGAAGCCAGAAGCGCGGCTGGGCTCAGCAATCCTTGCCCTCCCTGTCCTGAGGGCAGGAGTGAGCGTATGGGGGCTGAAGGCCTTACCCTTTGGGGCCCCATCCTCAGCCTGCTTTGTCCACTGGGGGGCGCAGTGTAGGACAGAGCACATCCAGAGAAGAAGAGAGCCAGGGAGGAGACCTGAACCTGTGCCAGGGGCGTATTTGGCTTGGAGTTCAGAACACTCGGGGAACCTGAGAACTGCCTTCAAAGAAATGGAGGGGTTCGGTTTCACATCCACAAGTCTTCACCGGGGGCCTTCTCCGCCAGGTGCTGAGCACATGTGACCCAGTCTCTGTGGTGCTCCCAGAGTGGCAGAGGTGATGGACAGGAACATAATGAACTCCGCTGCAAGGCAGAGCCACCAGGTGTGGATGGAAGTCACAGGAGGTGAAGACTTGCCTGGATCAGAGCGCGATGGGTTTCCTGGTTCCCAGAGGCGACGGTGCACAGACTCTGCTAGAGTTGAGTTTGGCCTTTGGGTGTTTATCCAGGTTGGCACCCGGGCTCCTGGGTGTCCATTGCCCTTGACTCTGCTTCCCATATTTGGGCCCCTGTCTGGTCTCGTGCGTGTCAGGTGGCTCACTGGGGCTGACCTCCCAGAAAGCGGAGGCCTTTCTCTCCCTTTCTTCTAACTGCCAGGCTGCCCAGAGCTGTCCCCAGCGGGTGTGGGATGAAGGTCTCAGGGCTGCACCCCCGCCCCCATCCCGGGGAGATAGCCACTGGCCCCCCTCTCCTCTCCTGTCCACCTGTACACCTGGGTTGAGTCCTAAACATCCTTAGGTGTCTAAAGAGTGCTTCAAAACAAACCCTGCTGTGGGGTGGTTTCAGACCAGTTGAAGAGACAACAGGCTCTGTTAATCTGCTAGAGCCAGGTGACACATCCCTGCACGCACACACACTCCCAAACACGCACACTCACCCCCACGCGGGCTCCCATTGGGAGGGCCCCACTCTTTATTCAGGGAACGGTCTTGGGTGTCTGAATGGATGCTTGAAGGCTCCGTCTTTGCAATTAACACGCTACTGCAGTATTATTAGCCTCTGATAGGCAGGTCTGCCTTTGCCAGAGACTATAAATATGTGGGGCCAATGACTCAGCAAATCTGTTGCTATTTTTCTTGCGGGTCCGTGTGGATCTGTGTCTGTGTACACCATGGCCCCATCTCCCAGCAGCTCCCATGGCTTGTATCCATGGAAACGCAGTCCTCCCAACTACAGTACTCTGGCTGACAAACACCGGGAGTCTCCCCAGCCCCCGACCCACCTTGGAGGGAGAGCGTGCCCCCCAGGGGCTCCCACTGAGCAGGAGGGTGGCATTGATGGAGGAGGTACCACTTTCTCAGTTGCTTTGAAAGATGAGGCAAGGCCCTGCTGGCCTTGTGCTCAAGGCCTTGTCACCTTTTCAAGGCGTGTGGCCTGGTGGGGGGGCTCCTTACTGAGGCCTGGGGCCTCATGGATGTGAGGTTGGCAGGGCGGATCCTGAGAGCTGTGGGCAGTGTGGCAGGGGAGGCAGGGAGGGGCTGCTGCCCTTGGCAGTGGGGAGCCCTGGCATACGAGGGAGGGGGACTGGGCACTGGGGTGAGGGGCAGCAGTGATGAGAGTTGGGGGGAGATCAAATTTGGTGTAAAGCCTGGTGTCTTGTCTTCTGACCTTGACTCTGGCAAAAGCAGCTGTGGGACAGAGGAGAGACCACGGGCTTTGGCATTCCTCCCTCCCCCTTCCCCACCCCCTTTCCTTCCACAAAGATTTACATTTGCCTGCTGGGTGCTAGGCCCTGTGCTGTGCATGGGGATGCAGAGGTGAGTCAGAACCAGACTTTCTCCTCGAGGGCTCACAGTCTCGGGGGAGAGGACAGGTTCAACACCAAGTCAGCGAGCTCAGGGGTCCCGAGTGTCGGGACGGAGCAGTGGGGCGCAGGAGGGTGGGCAGAGCTGCCCCCGGGGCCGGGAGAGCCCTCCTCGGGGAGCTTCCAGCGGGGTGAGGCAGGGAGGGGAGGTGCTGGCAGGAGGCAAAGGGGACATTCAACCAGATGCGCAGAGAGACTCACACCCCGGGCTTTAACTCTGGCCCCTATTAGTGGCGTCCTCTTGAGAAAGTGACCTAAGCTTTCTGGCCTATAAGATGGGAAACCACAACACCTGCCTCACTGCGCTGGATGAGAGTTAAATAAAGCTCTGGCCCCGGTCCAGCGAACACTGATTGTACTATGTACAGAGCAGTCTGCGGGCCAGTTACTCTCTTCCCTGCAGGGTCTGTCTCCTCACGCCAGTGAGGGGGCTGGGCCAGGTGATGGCCAGAGCTCAGCAGCTCCGACTTTCCCTGAACTCAGGTTCCCATTTTCCAAATAGGTAGAAGAAGGTTCCACCAGGTCTCAGAAGTGAAAGAATGGGTCATGGCATTATTCAAAGGACAGCAACAGATACTAAGCTCAGCTTGCTTCTCCCCCTGCGTAGGGAAAGCAGGACCAGGCTGATGTCGCAGCTGGGGAGCTGAAATGCTGGAGCACCCTCTCTGCCGTCCCACAGTGACGTCACACTGGCCCCGTGAGGTAACTGCTAACATGACCCCCTTTTCACGGAGGAGGAAACGGCGGCTCAGAGAGTTTAGGGACTGGCCCAAGGCCCCCACACGCAGGTGGCAGAGCTGGGATATCAGTCCAGGCCAACGTCACGCCAGGGCCCCAGCTCTAGGCTGCCCTGCACCCCGCCCTCTGGAACTCGGGTGAACCTTCTCAAATCCCCCGGGAAGCAGAGAAGCTATAAATAGCACGTGGGATGGGGACGTGAAAAGAGCACGTGGCAGAACAACACGCGCAGGACGGTCGCCGTTGCGTGGAAGACCACCTCGAAGTGCCGCGTGCGGACGTGCAGTGATGCCTGTGCGAGTGAGAGCACGGACGCGGGGCTGCAAGGAGCTCTCTGCGCTGCCCGAAGCGCTCATCTCCGGGTGGGGGATGTGGGCGGGGGGAGGCGCAGGGGCATGTTCCCTTACCAGTCAATGTATTTCTGAATTGTTCTGTTTTTATTGCAATGAGACTGTATCCATGTGTCGCTTGTGCAATAAAAGCATTGTACAGCGGTGGGATGCTTCTGCCCTGGGGGACCCACCTCCCCACGCCAGGAACCGTGCTGTGTGAGGGCTGGGGCAGGGGCGACCTGAAGCGGACAGTCTGACAGCCCAGGTGAGCCGGATCATGGGAACTTTTCAAACTGACATGGCAGCCCGGAGACTCCACGTGTTTCTTCTGTCTTTCAACAACTCAGAGAGCAGCCCCTCCGCCCATTTTATAGATGGGGACCCTGAAGTTCAGAGTCAGCTTAGCTCAAGGTCAGAGATCTCCACTGCTGTGGCTCAGATGCTTAGCACACCTGCCTGATCAGCAAGGCTCAGAGAATCATGAGCTGTATCTTCAGACAGGCCTGCTTAGGCTTGACACAGTCCGTCCCAGATTCTCTGAGCCTCAGCTTTCCTATCTGTAAAAGGGGGTTGATACACCTACCTTGAAGAGGTTTTTTAGGGTTGTTGAGATCAGGCTTGCTAAGTGGCTGTTGCCGGACAAGCTCACTTCCCCAGCCCTCTTCTCTCTCTTTGCTGAAGGGATGCTGTTCTGGTCTCAGCCTGGTGCGGATAGGACCCAGGCATTGGCCTGAATCCTGGCTTGGCCGCATAGAAGCAGTTGCCATACACGGGGCACAGGCTCGGTGCCAGGATCGTGCCAAGGGCTATGCATACAACTCCTCTAATGTTGATCCTGCTCCCTGCCTCTGAGACAGGCGCTACTTCACAGATGTGGGAATTGAGGTTTCAAGGTCATGCTGGCCTCATAAAATGACTTAGAAAGAATTCCTCTTTTTCTATTATTTGGAAGATTTTCTGTAATAAGGTTTATTTCTTTTTCTTAGATATTAGGTAAAATTCACTGGGAAAACCACCTGGGCCTAGAATCTTCTCTGTGAGAAGAATTTTTGATTATAAATGCAATGTCTTTAGGAGTTTTAGAAGCGCTCCTATTTTCTATTTTTTCTCATGTTAGTTTTAGAAAATTTCCTCCTTCTTCTTAAGAAGGTAATAACAGTTCCCACTGGGCAGGGTTGCTGGGCAGAGTGACTGAGTCACTTTCTCCCAGTGCAGAGTAACTGAGTGGCACGCCCACTCTAAGCCTGGACCACTTTAGGTCTCTTGACATTGCCCTTGGGCAGCCTCCCTCCATCAGAGCCTAAGAGGGCTAGGACGGGAACCAGTGCCTCCCCACTGGGTGTGGGGCCTGGGCTCCTCTGAAATGCCAGAGAGACTTGGGTTAGGGCAGGGCAGTTGGCCCATGAGGCTGGAGGGGCTGTCCAAGGCTTCAGGCCACCCGGGGAGCCAGGGGAAGCAGAGCATGCAGGGCCTCCACTCACCTAAAGTGCTGAGAGACTGACGGTACTCAGGTACTTGGGTAATGCTTCTGGAGGGAGAGAAAGGGAACGAGGGAATGCGGGGGTTGGGCGTGTGGGCGGCACAGAGGAAACATTTCTCAGTCCAGAGGAGGAGGAGAAGTAAGATTTTTAGGGGCTTCCCTCTTCCACTAAGCCTTCAGGGCCAGATGGTTACAACCACAGGGGATGCCCCTGCTTCTGCTCCTCCCTGATCCCCAGCTCCCAAATCTGAGTCCTGGAGGATGGGATTATAATTGCAGGCCCTGCAGAGAACCCCATGACCACCCCTCCAGCCCCAGCGTCTCGGCAGTGCGGGGCCCGCATCGTACAGCCCTTGACCCTTTGCCCTTGACTCTCCCTCCTCACTGAACAGCAGCGCTGAGTGGGGGTGGGGCAGAATGCCCAGAATGAGAATCTGTTTTGCTATCTTGGCTCCAGTCTTACATTCCCTTCCTGCTCTGTGAAGCTGTTAAGAAGCTGGGCTTGTGGCTGGAAGTACCCATCCCCGAGTCCAGCCTTCTGGGGACTGTTCCCAGGGATCCCTCATGCAAGGATGTTCTAGGCCCTGTGACAGCTTGGCACAGCAGAGCTGCTGCGTGTGGCATCGGGATCATGAGGGAAGCCCAATAAACCCTGAACAAAGGAATAACCCAAAGAATGATGGCTCCCTGGATGCCTGGAACACCCACTATATGTACCAGAATAGAAAGGGAAAAAGACAGCTGGTCTGGTGAGGGAGGCCAACATACACCTGAGCATCATATCTTTGGGTGATAAATGCAGTGCTGAGAGTGGCCAGGGTATTGTGGGGGCAGAAAGGAAAATGTCTAACCCATCATAAGGGTGCAGTAAAGGGGGTCACTGGGGAGGTGGCATGGGCTGAGTTTTGAAGGATAAATAAGAGTTAGCCAGGAGGTTGGTAGAAGCTGGGAGAGAGTGCAGGGAACAGGAAATGCATGTGCAGTTACACCGGGGACTGAGAGACCACGTGGTCCCTGATCCAGTCTATTAGTGGAGTTACTGACACTCAACACTCAGCCTTGTTTCCAGGTCAGTTCCTGCTCCAGGAGGGTCCTGGCCTCACAGTGCACTGGAAGCTCAGGGTCCCGGCCTCCCCAGCAAATACTGAGGTCAAAGGAAAGAGCCTCTCTTTCTACCTGGGCTCAGCACTGCTAAATTGGAGAAGGCTGGTATAACCACTAAGGATACGTACGGCTGTAGGTAAGACGAAGCCTAGTAGGGTGCTAGCACATCAGGGGGAGGAGGACATCTGTTCCACACAGCAAGAAGCTCAGGGGTGCAAAGTCCAGGGCCAGTATGAAAGCTCCACTGGGCTGCCCAGGCCCCAGGCTCCTTCCATCACCCCCTCCACCATCCTTATTGTCAAAGCCTTCTTTTTATTGCTTGTTGCCTCATAATAGCAAGATGGCTGTAGCCACGCCGGACCTCTGTCCACATCCCAGGCAGAAAGAAGATGGAAAGGCTCTGGGTGTGCCAGCTCTGTCCCTTTTAACAAGAGCACGCGGGAGCCCTACTCAGTGCTTCTCTTGCATCTCATTGGCCAGAGGCGGGTCACATGGCCACCTCTAGGCCAATCACGGGAAGGTGGCTGGGGAGAAAGGGTTGTGGAGGGGCTTGGGTCAACCGACCAGTGGTGTATGCTACCAGTGTGCATTCATGGCAGCACACACATCCCTCAGCACCCCCAGACGTGGGAGCCAGCCAGTCCGGAAATGCCCCCCTGGAACAGTCATCCAACCAACATTAACGGTGCCCTGAATTGATTAGCCATCGGCTCTGGAGGCCAGTGGGGAAATGAGCTTCAACCCAAGCCTGGCAGAAAGGAGAGCAAGGGGCCAAAGCGAGCCTGGCCCTGAGGAAGGGGCATCCTGGACTGGGGTGCTGCCCATTGGACATCAGTGGGTCCTGAGCCTGCTAACACTTTTTATTGACTTTGGAGAGGAGTTTAAATAAGGCTGGCCTCAAAATCCCACTTCATCTGTCCAATCACGAAGTGGCTTCCTTTGGAGGTTGGAGAAGGTGTGCAGACAAGCAGGGTAGAGGAGGCACCCGGGTTTTGGATGTGGCATGAGTGGGGACACTGCTCTTCCCGCAGTGTCAGCCAGCCCCCTACCCAGTGTCAGAGAGCCCAGGCCACCTCCCCCTCTAAGAGCTCCTCTTCCTGCTGTTGGCATCGGACATCCTTACCCCTCTGAGCCCTGAGCCCAGGAAGCTACTTCTGACGTTAGGACCTTTGGGTCCTTTCTAGCTTCCCCATGGCTCCCCTACCCGACCTCAGAGGGAGAGCAGAGATCTACTCTAGGTCTGGCAAGAAATGCCCAGGGCTGGGCATCAGAAGGCCTGTGTGACCTTGGGCAAGTCAGTCAACCTCTCTGGGCCTTTAGTGACACCTGGTGGCAGCATCTGCTTGAAACCAGAGTGCTTGGGTAGAAAAAAACCCACATTTCCCTCCCACCACTCCCTTCCACCATGCCCTGGCCTGCTGGTCATATGATTTAGCCACACTAAAGGGAACAGACTTCCCAGAGAAGCAATCACAGTTCAGTCCTCCCGTCTGGAGTCGTAGGTCTCAGGGCTCGGTCCTGTGTGGTACTTTCATCAGCTCTGGGACAAGAACATGGGACCTGGGTTAATCACATGAAGTCAGAAAATCTCCCCATTTTCCAGAAAGAAAAAGTGAGTCCATGGCCGAGTGAGGCCTTGCCTGAGTTACCAGCCTCAGTCTCCCATTCTCGTTCTCTTCTCTGATGGGTGTAGAGTCTCACTCAGCCCAGAAGTAGCCAGGAAGAATTCCCTGCCTGTGTGTGTGTGTGTGTGTGTGACCACACGCCTAGAGAACTTCCTCCTGGGGTTTCTGTAATAAGCCAGGTGTGCGGCAGGGGCACTAGTGTCCAGCCTTTGATATGAGGCCTCAGCCTAGCTGGTTATCAGGCTCAGGGTTCTTGGCTTCTTGTCCCACCTCATAAGACCAACACCCTCTGCTCTGTTCTCCCACCATCCACACCTGCTCCTGCCCAGAGATCTGCTGGTTAGAAGGGATCTAATAAAATCACTCCTAGAGGCAGCTGCTCATGACTAATAAGGCTGCCCAGAGGGGACTGACAGGTTGAGAAGGGCCTTCTAGGCCCAGAGCCAAGCGCTAATGGTGGAATTTCAAACCAGGTCTCTGGCCCAAAACATTTTCTCGTCCAGCCTGCCAGTCTGACCCACTGGCACGAGAAGGCATTTTGGGGCAGGAGAGAAAAGCTGTCCTGAGCTCTCCCCAGCCCCCACCCTGAGTCACCTGGGGACTGTAAGGGTTGGGTAACTGGTAGACGGGGCTTGGGGACTTGCTTGGGGGCCTGCAATGGCCCAGCTCCATATCATCAAGATTAAGGGTAACCGAGGAGCTGCTCTGGGCAAGACATTTACTACTTGAAAGCTGGAGGTTGGCCTGAAACCCTCCCATTGAATGTGCTTATCCCTGAGATGGTAGGGATCATATCCGGGACCTCCTCTGGCTGAGAGAAACCTGTGGCAACCCAGAGCAGGTCTGTTCTGACACAAACTTTATGCCACTTAATTCTCTCCAGCTCCATGAGGTGGACACCATCATTATCCCAGTTCACAGGCCGGGAAACTGAGGCTCAGAGTGGTTGTACCACGTCAAGGGGCAGGGGAGCTCGGTGCCGGACGTCCTAGCACGGGCCTCTACCCTCTCCCGGGCCCGAGTCCCCATGCTGGGCTCCAGGAACCCCCTCCCCTGTTGAAGCAGAGCCAGGAATGAGGGCTTTGGAGGTCAGGGTCAGATAGGCTCCTGGCACTGATACACACTGGCCCCTTCTCTCTACCCAACGACACTGTTTCTAAGACCTGTTCTTTTTTTTTTTTTAATTGAAGTACAGTCAGTTACAATGTGTCAATCTCTGGTGCACAGCAGTGTCCCAGTCATGCATATACACACATACCTTTGTTTTCATATTTTTTCTGTTAAAGGTTATTACAAGATACTGAACATAGTTCCCTGTGTGCAATACAAAAGAAACTTTTTAAAATCTATTTTTATATATAGTGGTTAACATTTGTAAAGCTCAAACTCCCAAATTTATCCCTCCCTCCCCCGTCCCCGGTAACCACAGGACTGTTCACTGTGCCTGCGGGTCTGGTGCCTGTTCTTGTGACTTTTCTGCTCCTGAACACTTGCTGGTTCCCTGCTGGCTGTGGCTCTGGCTGTCACCCTCCCCTCCACCCACCCTCCCCACATCACTAGGCTCAGCCTGACGGACCAGCCACCGTCTCAGCACCACCAGTGCTGCTGCCCTCCCCCTCCACCTCACCTTGGCAGTCCTGCCGTCCTCCCATCCTTCTAAGGCCATTCCTCCGGGAAGACTTCCTTTCTGCACTCTGTAACTGGGGCAAGTTAATCTCTCCAAGCTTCAGATTGTACCTCTGGAAAAAAAAATGAGGGAACAGGATCTGCTTCAAAAAGGGTACGGTGTGGCTTTCACTAAATGAAATAACGCCTCTCCAGAGCCTAGCACAGTGTCCGGCACACGCCGAGGGCTCAAGCAGAGGGAGCCACGCCAGCCTCTTAGCCACCCTCGTCCAGTCCACGGGAATCTGTGGTTCCCCTTTCCAAGCTCCCAGGGCACCCTTGCACCCCGTCCTGTCCCACACTGAGTTAGAAGAGTGCCTTGGGCCCTCCCCCTCCTCCTGGGCGCTCCATGGCTGGGTGCTGAACCCCAGGGCGCAGCACAACGCAGCTCTCCCTCTCGGCCATCAGAGCCCCCTGGAGAGCGGGGCTTTCCGCCACTGCCCGGGGCGGCGCTCACGGGGGTGGGGGGGTGTTTCAAACCAGTCTCTCGGATGTGCGTGCGTGTGCGTGTGCGTGTGCGTGTGTGTGTGTGTGACGGGGTGGGGGCAGGGCTCCTCCCCGCTCCCCAGGCCTGGCGAGAGCGCTCATTATCTCCCTTCCATGTGAGCTAGGCCTTGGGGTGAAGCCAGCCCTCTGCCTTTGATGGGAGGAAGACTTAATTACCTTCTCAGGCAGAGAATAATGAGGAGCAGATGAAAAGGCCGGCAAGGCTGTTCCTCCTCAGTCCCCCCCACCTGGGCCCCAGCCCCCAGCCTGTCCCTACCCCCACCTTCAGTCTCTTTGGGCTCAAGGGAAGACCTGGTACCCTGGTCTGCAGTGGGACCTGGGCAGCATGGCCCTCATGGGGTGCACAGACCGCAGGGACTCCCTGGTGCCTGGAACCCCTCACCAGCACTTCCTGTGGGGTCACAAAGAGTGCTCCGACCCAGTGTGGAAGGAGTGGTCAGGATCTCCTAGGTCCTGGGACCCTTTGGATGAGGAAGTGACAAAGGCAGACATGAGGGCTTCTGGTTCGTAGGACGGAATCCTGATGGAACATGAAGCAAGGGACGGGTTTCTCAGAGGGGAGTCTGGGGGGCAGGTCATGGGCCTGCCCCCAAGGGGTCTGGTGGCCCCAGCCTCCATTGCGCCCTTGGCTCTAGGTGGCAGGGAGGAGGGGGAGGGGAGGGGAAAAGAAAGAAGAGAAGGTATCAAGGGTGTCGGGGCAAGAACGACAGGAGAGAGGGAGAGGGAGTCGGGCATCCCTGCAGGGCAGACCCAGCACCCTGGATTCCTTCCTGTGGGTGACCCTGGACTCTGTGCCTCGAGCTGGGCACCCTCCTTCTCTGCCCTTCCTTTTGGGCATGTCACCGAGCTCAGCCCAAGGGAGAGACCCTAACTGTGGGCCCGGAGCTCCCGTGCTGCACACAAGACTGGAGGGTGTCGATGAACTGGATGCCAGCCAGTCCTGCTGACAGCAGGCACCTCCAGAGCAGGGCGGGTGGAGAGGGGCCTTGGGAGAACTTCTGCCTGGAGTCATGCCTCCCCTGTCCTGGTGCCTGAACCCCCAGCCCTTCGTGCTGCTCCTTTCCAGAGAGGCAGTCGGAGGACTGGGGGACTGCTGGTACAGCGGTCTGTTCTGTCCCTGAGCAGTTTTATGATCCTAGGCAAGTCGCTTTACTCGTTGAGCCTCAGTGGAATCGTCTGTAAAATGGGGATTGTAACACAGGGCGGTTAGGAGGGTTAAAAAAGATAATGTATGTAAACTGGTTAACATAATGCCTGGCAAGGAGTAAACGCTCACGACTGTTGGCTATTATTACGGTTACTATGATTAATCCCATTGGGCAGTGTTTTTCAACTTAAAAAAATTCCAGGCTCCCTTGTGATAAGCGTACAAACCTCAGACTCCTCTTGTTAATGGTACAGGATTGAAAACGTCAAAGAAATAAAAGGTCGAGGCCAAAAACAAATCAAAAGCACTTATTATAAGGAACGTGGTTTCTCAGACTAAAAGGCTTCCCACACACAACTGAGGCCCACTCCGGGGGTGGGGGAGGGGAGAACAGCTTGCGCTGGGTCTGCGGGGCCCTGGGGCCCGCCGGGGAGAGGCCGGCAAGCGCCTCGGAGGGGAGGGCGGCGGCGGGCAGGGGGCGGGGCGCCTGGAGCCTGGGGCGGCTCCCTCCGGCGGCGCCTCTCTCCCCTCGCCCACCCGCAGTGGCCTCTGGATCCCAGCCCAGCCTCCCAGCTCGGATAGCGAGGGCTTTGTGGGAACAGAGGGAACTCTTTAGAATGCAAATATCTTTGAACCCTCCAATCCCAGCCGGCGCCCCATTCTCATGCTAATATGGGAGAATTTGGAAATAGCTTGAAGGGGAAATTGTCGACAGTAGGAAACCCACTCCAAGCCTGGGCCCTGGGGGACAGAGGCAGGGACTCTAGGGTCCTTTCCAGCCTAGCCTCCTAGCACCCAGCTCTAGGGTCCAGCCCCGCACCCAGCAAGTCCCCTGGCAGCTGGGTAGGTTCTACAGCTCAGGGTCCATGAGTGGGACAATTGCCCCCTCCCAATCCTATGCAAGTGAATAATAATTCATTCAAGGATAATGCCTGCCTTTGCCCCACTCCTCCTTTGCCCAAGGTGCTTAGGGGCCTCTCCGTTCTCCCCTGTAACCCTCACCTGCAGCCCATGGAAATGAGATCTCAGAAAGTGGCACTTTGGCCCTGACCTCGCACCTGTGGTGCCAGGATCCACATCCAGGTGTGTGTACCCGGGACTATTTTGCCTCCCCACTCGGTTCATGGGGCTGGTGGCCTTGGAGACCTGGTGAGCCAGAGGGTGGCATCAGGGAGGCCTGATAGGTGTTGGGGGTGAGGGTAGGCACAGGCTAAGATCCAGGCTCTGGGAAATGCAGACTTAGGCAGGACCCAGGTTCCGAAAGGGATCCAGAGACAGTGGCTCAGGTCTAAGAGGGAGCCTCCTCCAGCGCTGAATCTGAGTTTCCGGCCCAGGCCGTGCTGGGGTGGAGGGGCAGAGAGAGCTGGGCAGACATTCTCAAAGGGGTTGACATGGAGTTTAGAAAGATGATTTGCTGACTATGGGGTGTGCTGTGGACAGGCCCTAGACCTAGACAATCCTTGCCTACTTCTCAGTTTGATGACCTCTTACTTGTCCTTCAAGGCCCAATTCCAGATACCACCTCCCCAGTGAAGCCCTCCCTGACTCCTCCAGGCTAACTCCCTCCTCTGTGCTCCCACTTTCCCAAACCTCTGTGGCGTCACTTAGGTTTGGTTCTGCCTCCTCCCCTCATCTAAGTCCGTGAGGGAAAGCTTTGTGCCTGATTCATCTCCGTGACTCCAGCACCCAGCACAGGGCCTGGTACTCAGTATGCCTCCAGAAATGTTTGTAGAATGAATGAATGAGTGAGTGCATGAGGTGATTCTGATTGAGGAAGGCTGTCAGCTCCGCTCTTGCAGGGCCTCCAACCAAAGGAAAACACTTAAATCTAAGCAGGATGCCACTGCCTAGCACAGCCCATCCCTCTGTGCCCAGCACATCTTCTCTGCTCACTTCTGGTTTCAGCCACAGCTGCAGGGCACGGTTCTGGGTAAGCTCCGGCTCACTCCATGCTGGCTGTGTCCCCGCTAGAGGACACCCCGAGATGGTTCACTTTCTACCTCAGAGCCTTGTGCAATGTCAGGAAGACTGCTTGGCCCGTGAACAAATGCAGCTGCAAGTACAGGGGAGCTGACATCCCCAGACAACTCTCAGCCAGTGGGGGCGGGAGCCAGCAGTTCTGGACATGGTCTGAGCACGTCTCAGAGGTCAAGGCAGAGGGAGCCCCCTCCATCGCAGGGACCTTGAGGACAAGCCTAATGTCAGCTGTTCCTCTTGCCCTGCTGCCTCTCCTGCTCTCCAACTTCCTGCCTCCAAGTTCTGGTTTTAGATTCTGTTTTGGAGAAAACCCTTTGAAGACTGTGAGCTACACTGTAGAAATGTCTTAACTATGGACTCCCTGTCTCACTGGGCTCTGACCCTGATTCCTGGGGCTTCCTGTCCAACAAAAACCCCGTCTCAGCTTCCAAGGGTTCTCTGCGGTATGTGTGAAGCTCCGCAGAGGAGAGTTATTCAGGGAATTATTTCCTGAAATTAAACACCACGGTCCCCGAGGGAGGGAGTGAACAGGGCCTGGTGATGCTCGGGCGAGGTGGGGAGAGGGAAGTTGCTGGGGATTTGATGGGAAAGCCATTTTGCCTAATTGTATTGTGCACATTAAACCAACAAGTACAAGAGCAAAGGCGGGGAGCAGAGGGAGACAGTGGAAAAATGGCTGGAACGAGCTGGCATGGAGCTGGGGGCGGGTGTCTAAGGATTCAGTGGGAATAAGGGATTGGGGGTTAGGGGTCCCTTGGCCAGGCAAGGACACCCCACCCCACCTCTTGCCAACAAGGCCATAGAGAAGGTGGTAGGCAGAGGGCAGGGACTGGATTCTGCTGAACTGACCATCTTCCAAGGCCAGACGTTGTACCAGGTGCTTTGCTGGACCCACTCACTCACAGGCTGCTTCACATGCACCACCAGAAGTGATAGCCCTTGCAGCAAATCTGGGAGGTGGGCGCCTCTGCTGTCCTAATTTCCCACAAGGGAGCTGTACAGAGAAGCAAGCGACTTGCCCAGGGCCACAGCGGAGTTTAACAACCCCGCCGGCCAACAGTGGGGGGTGAGCTGCTCTCTGTGGGGAGGGCCAGAGGGGAAATGAAGTTGGACCCCCCGCCCCCGCCCGGTGATGGGGAGGAAGTCTTTTGGAGGGTCTGTGATGTGGACGCAGACCTTATCCACACAGCAAGCCAGCCACCCGGTGATGAACATGTTAGTTTCCTCATTCATTCCACCGGCTTATGCCAATAGCTGGGCGTTGTGAAGAACACGGACTTGTGAAGGGAGAAGCCCTGGGCCTTTGGCATTTGTGGGATGAGGGTGGAGCGCTCTAGGAGGGTCAGAGGCATCAGAAAGCTTCCTACAGAAGTGGGGCGGGGCTTTGAATGGGTCCTTTCCTTCTCTGGACCCAAGAAGCCTCATCCAGAAAACAGGAAGTGGTATTCCTGCCTGCTCGTCCTTCTAGGAGCTGCTGGAGGACCCGGGAGCGTCTGCGCGTGTGCTGGAGAGGGACTAGGGTTCTGTTTGGAAGGCTCAGGCCAGCTAGAAGCCTGGGAAATGCACTTGGCTTAGCCTGGAGACGTAAAGGCCACTCCCTGTGGGGAGACCAGGAGGGTACCTCTCTCTGCGAGACCTGCCCTGGTGCTCCTGGGGAGGGCTCCTGGGACCCTCCTCTCCCAGACTGACTAGGCTAAGCTCCCAGCTGGCAGGGCTCGTGAGTCAGTTGGACAGACAGAGCACTTTCTCCCCGTTTGTGCCCCTGCTTTGCCAGCCACCGCCATCCCCAAAGCCTCAAACTCTGGGCAGCTCTGCCCCAACCTGGTCATCCTTCCTGTCAGCTGCCTGCCTGGTGGGTCTCCCAGGGCCTGTCTTCCAAGATCCAGAGCTTGATGGCTGGAAGAGCCAATCTGGTCCTGAGCCCCCAGCCAAACTCCCAGCATCCCTGCAGCATCTCACACGGCAAGAACGTCCCACACCCTTCCCGAGGAGGCTGTGATCTGCCTGTAGCTCCCAGGGGCCCATCCGCAATGAGCTGCTCAACAAATATGGGCCATTATTCTGAATGTGGGCATCCAGCAGGGCTCAGAGGGTGACCAGGTTTGGGGGGCGGTCTGTTCACTGTGTGACCATGTTTAGAGTTTGGCCCGGGACTGCTGTCGGGAAGCTGATTCCAGGACTTGACCCTCCTTAGAGCAATGTTCTAGGGTCCCTGGGATGGCCTGCTGGGAGCAGTGTCAGGGGAAGGGGCTGTGGAGTCAGGTGGGCTGTGCCCTGGCCTCTAAACCTTGAGTTGCTCACCTGTAAATGAGGCTAAGGACACGTATAAATGAGATGCAAAGCCACTGGCTTTGAGCCTGGCATACGTGACTGTCTGGAAATGCTAGCTTCTGTCACACACACTTCTACACACATACACGTCCACACCATTGTACCGGACTATCAAAAAGTGGGGCTCACCACTCTACAGCTGGCCCCTTCCTGATTCAGAACAGGGTCAGAAAGTCAAAGGACCAGCCCATGTGCTCATCCCTGGCCGAAAGAGCCATTGAGTCCTGGAGAACTTAGCTGGAGGCAGGCAGGCTTGGGGTAGGGAAGGTTTAGGGGCAGGAGTCAAACTCCTTTGACAACGGACCTCGACTTTTCTCTGAGGCCTCGGGAACTCTGCTTGGCTGCAGCCTGTGCTCTCTGGGGACAGAGCAGCCCTGCAGTCCTGGCCCTTTCAGCACCAGATCTGGGCTGGGGACCCAGGCTTCTGGGTGGCAGCTTGCTGGGTTCCCTCCCATGTGTCCTCTCCCACTTGCTGCCTGGGTTCCACAGCTTTTTCTCTCTTTCCCAGCAGCCCCCTGGCCCACTTCTCTGTTCCTTCATCACAGGACTCCAGGATTCTTTCATTCTTTTTGGCTTCCTCTTTCCCCTCTTCTCCTCCATTTGGATGAGAGGACAGAATTCCAACCACCAGCCAGCCCTCGTTGCCCCATCCATATCTGCTCTCCATTTTCCAAGAGGGAAAAAGGAGAACAAATGGGCTGAAATCCAGCGGGGACAATGGGGACGGCACAGATGGGTTGGCAAGGCGGAGCTACGAGAGGAGGAGCGAGCTGGGGCAGGGGCTTCTCTGGGACCTGGGCCACTGATCCTGGGTGTCATAGAGGCTGTCTTGTCAGAACCAAAGGATACACTAAGTAATCCCAGATCCCTTCTTCCTGCCCCCAGGACCCCAGTTCTATCAAAAAAGCATCATGGTCTCCCAGCAAGACCACTGGAAACAATCCCAGCCCTGCATCTTCCAGGCTGAGTAGCCTGAAGCAAGTTACTTAACCTCTCTGTGCTCCAGTTTCCTTATCTGTAAATATGGGTTGCCGTGAGGACTAAGTGAGCACTGCGCACCGATCTAGAAACTGGCAAATTCCGTATAATTGATAACTATTATTATTTGCACTTTGGTAGACCCCAAACGTTTCTGACAGCTCGCTCCTCTAAGAAATTTAAGGATACCTCCGTATATATAGACATTAATTCATTTGTAGATTATATGTATGCATTTCTGTGCCAATGTATTCTGTATGTTATAAAACAGATACAAAATGGTAATTTTAAAAGGATATGATCAAAAAATAGAAGTTCTATCGCTTTCTTCCCACACCCATTGGGTTTTTGTGCCCCCACCGGGGGCAGGAACAATACTTTGGGGACCACTTCACGTCCTAGCAGGCTACGTATTGTAGTGATTTGGGCAGCAGCTCCTTCAGAAAAGCTTCTGCCAGGGCTGATTTGAGAGGAGATGCTCCGGGGCCCCCACGTGGGAGCCAGGGAGTGCTAACGCGGGCCATTAAATCATTTGCCATAATCCATTTGGAACAGCATCCGTGTCTAACATGGGGCATGATGACTGCTCCACAAATAGAAAGGTGGCCAGGGAGGCCAGTTGGTGGGACATATTCCAAGGGCATGGGGTAGGCACAGGCAGACTCACCCTTTGCTACTCAGTGTCTTCTTGCTACAGTTAGGCCGCCAGGCTCTGTGCCTGCCCGTGCAATGGATCAGTCTGGCCCTTCCCTACCCAAATGCAAGGCCTTCTCCTGCCTCTGAATCAGTCCCTCCTCTTCCAGGAAGCCCTCCTTGATGGCCCTTCTCTCTTTAATCACCCCCTGGAATGAGTCCTCATAAGTCTGAATCTTCCTCCCTCCGTGCCCTCTCTTTTTCTTTCCTTCCCTTTCATCTGCTAACAGCTACGCACCAGCCTGGCTCTGTTCTGCATATGCCATTGCAAAATAAACCTGTTGTTTTTGCTCTCCCAGCATCAGTTCCCCTCTTCTCCGGAAACCATAACCATCTTCTTTTCATGCAACTTCCCTTCATTTCACTCTATGAGGTCAGGGTGGGGTTGACCTCACCCCCATGGTTCTAAGAATGAGCACATCACCCAGGCCTAACCAGTCAGAGTCACAAACGGTGGTCACATGATCCATCCTGGGCCAATGAGATCCTGCTCTGGGACTTTTGGTGGAACCCTTGCGAGAAAGGTGCCCTCCATTGCTAAGTTGATAGAATGTAAACTGGGAACTGCTGGGGACTGTTTGCCACCACAAGGGGAGGTGACACAGAGAACAGCGTATGGACTCCTGATGACCTCAGCTGATTCAACCATACCTGAAACGTATTCCTGCATATGAGCCAGTAAATTCCTTTCTTCATGCTTAGACTATTTTGAGGGTTTTTGTTTTTTTTTAATCAAATGTACCTGACAGTTTTGTTCAAAACACTCACTACCTCCCGTGATTACTGTAATATTTTCCCAGCCAGTCTCCCTGCTCCTGCCCTCGGCCTCCCTAGCCTGCTCCCCACACTGCAGCACGCTCAGCACTCTGCATCCTCCCTGTGGCCTGTAAGGCCTTTGGTGACCTGCCTCCCTTTACCAAACTGACTGCTTCTCCTATTCCTCTTCTCTTCCCTCATTCTGTTCCTGCCACACTGGCCTCCTTGCTGCTTCTCAACAAATGCTGGGCACACCCCCACCTCTGGGCCTTTGCATGTGCTGTTTCTTCTGCTTATTATAGCCCGTAGGCCTAGATGATCCTGAAGGCTTACTCCATGACGGCTTTTCCATCTCATCTCAATGGCACAGTTCCCGACCAGCCAGCAGCAAATACCAACCTCCCTGGCCCCCATCCCTCCGTATTTCCTTGGCCTGCTTTATTTGTCTATAGCACTTGTGTTTAATTGCTCAGTTGTTTACTGTCTGCCCCTGCCAGCTGGATGGTAACCTCCATAAGGGCAGGCCTTTGTTTATTCACTGAGGCATCCCCAGGCCTAGAACTGAGCCTGAGATACAGCAGGTGCTCAGTAAACACCGGATGAATGAGTGTGCTTCCACTACTGTCCCATGAGCCTGAGCCCTGTCTCTCCCTAGCCCAGACCCCCAGGAGAGGGGCTGAGGGCTCCTCCTCCATCTCTCCTACTGGTCGACCCATCAGGTTACGGCTGGTCCCCTTCCATCCTGCATTCTCCTTCAAAACCCCTATCACATTTGTAATGACTTGTATTGGGGGGGTGGGGGGAGGATGAGGTAGGGAGTATCTTAAGTGCTCAAAACAAGTTTGTTAATGAGATTCCAAACAGCACTGGTCAAGGCGGTCCTTTCCATGGTATCCAAGTCAGTTTTGAAAGAGCAGGCAGTGAGTTTGCTCCCTAATGACCAGCCTCGCTATGGACATCCTCAGAAGAAACCTCTTTCCTAATTAAAACAGCAGGGTGATTGCAGGCTCTGGGCAGCATCCTGCACCTCTCCTGGCAGGAACTAGAGGCAGGAAAAGGTGTTTCATTAGAAAAGAGCTGAGGAAGAGGGGCAGCCATGGAGCCTGCCACCTCCTAGAAGAGTAATTTGGAGGCCTACAATTAGGATGCAAAATGAAACAGCAAATACAAGAATGAAATAATTAAGCAAGTCCCTGACCTGTCCCCATCTCAGGACCCAGGCCTCACCTGGCCAGTCCTCCTACTGTCTCCTGCATAGCCATAAACTCCAGTTAAGTGGCAGCTTGGCCGAGCACCTACTCAGGTTACCTTTGGCCTCCCAGTCTCTATGGGCAGGGAGGTGGTGGCTGAGGGGTGGACCTGGGACTGTGTGGAGTCCCTCTCCTTCTTGAAAGAGATAACATCTTGGCCCACAGCAGCTACACTCAAGGTCTTGGGGCTGCTGGATATGGTATGGCTCACTTATTGCATTCCAAATACTCATTCTTTCCCTTTTTTCTTAGTAATAGAACCTCAGTTTTATTCCAGGTAGCAAGATGCTCAGCTGAAAGATTACATTTCTCAGACTCCCTTGCAGCCAGAGGTCACCAATGATATATAAGCAGTTGTAGTGTGGGCTTTTGGAAATATTCTTTCAGAGGAAGACAGACAGATGACACATGCCCCTTTATACTAGCCTCCTGATTTCTGCTGTTTGTGTGGAATGTGGATTTGATGGTTGGAGCTCAAGTAGCCACTGTGGACCCTCAAGGATGAATGCTGTATGCTAAGGATAGAACAAGATGGAAGGAACCCAGATCCTTGATCATCATGGAGCTGCCACACCACCTTGGACTGCTTAAATCCAGGCTTCTCTTTAGAGAGAATAAACCTTTAATTTACTGAAGCCACTGTTTCTGTTACTAGCACCTGAACACAAATCCTAACTAATACACTGGCCCCTCTGGAGAATATGGTAAAAGATGGGGCCCCCCTCCACAGGCACGTACATGCGCAAGCAGGCATGGACACGTATGTGTACACACGCATTCTCTCGCACAGTTTCAGTGGGGGAGAAGCAGTCATAGACATTCTCTAAGTAAGGAGCTCAACCATCTCCTTGGTCCACCACCCCAGGTTTCAGTCACTGCGGCTCACTATGTCTGGGCCCCTGGGTTGCACACCCATGGCCTGGCATCTGCAATCTGCTTCACTGACAGCCTTTTGCTTCTAGTGCTGTTAGATCAAATTTCTGCATCGTGGAAGAGAAGAGAACCCAGAACTCGCCCTTCTCAAGTCCTAGGGGAAGACAGACTCTCACAGCCTGGCTTCCTAACAGCACAGACGGGATAAAGTCTGGGGCCATGGAGGGCCGCAGCCAGGAGGTGCTCTGGATCTCAGGAGACGGCGGCCTGTAGGAATCCGAGGGGGGTTTCTGGAGGAAGAGGGAACCCTGGCCCTGAAAGGGCCAGCTGAGGGTAGCAGGCCTTGAGAAAGAGAGATGCAGAGGGGACAGAGGTGACCTGAAGACAGCGGCTAAGAGAATACTTAATGCTAAGGGAACCTTGACCTCTGGGTCCACAGGGAACTGGCAGGAGGAACGCCCTCATCTGAAGGTACAGACAGCACAGTCAGACCCAGCCCCGCTGGGAGACCAAGGAATGTGAATTCAGCATCTCCGCCTGAGAACACCGGGGAGAACCTCACCCTAGGGTCTGGCCAGTGGGACCCGGGGCCAGAAAGCACGTGGGCCATTTCACGTCTCCATACTTCTCACCCTGCACCTGCTGCCTCTCTGTGGGGCTCTCAGGAAGCTGACCTACCAATTCCTTGCCCTCAAGCTGAGGACTTGAGGAAGCAACCATGAACTCAGGACACCCCGACCTTTACCTGCAGGCCTGGCTCTGCAACCTGTCCCTTTACGTGCGTTTCTTCCACTCCTCTCTTCTCTCATCCACAGATCCCGTGCTCTGTGCTCTCAAAGAACTCAGGGACCGTGGCCTTCCAAGCCGACTGGCTGATGTCATTCCATTCAGCCTCCAGGAGAAATCTGCTCCCGCGCAACTTAGGCCGGCTCGGAGTCCCCTGCTCCCTCGGCTAACTGCTCTGAAATGCCCTCCTCCGCTCACCTGCCCTTCCCTCCTTCACACCCGGCCCCCAGCCAGGTGACGGAGGTCAGAGAGACATAAACAACCCACGGTTTCCAATTAATTTTTAATTGCAACTTGAAATTCTTAATTGCAGCTGAAATGCTATCACTGGTGGAAGCATGATGGTGGGGATGGGAGTGGGGGTGACCCAATTATTGATGGTCGGCCCCTGCTGGACCGGGCACTGAGCCAGCAGAGGAGGGGGCCGGAGGGCAGCCTGAGCCTGGCTGGGTGCTCCCGCCAATTATCCGAGGATGCCGCGGCAGAGCCGCTCGGCCTCGGGCCCCAGGCCTGCCCCCTCGGTGGCCAGGGCCCTGCACTTCGGCCTGCCTGTGGGCAGGGTGAGCTGAGAAGTCCCATTTGTCAGTCTCTCATTGCGGCTGTAGAGGGTCCTGGCAGGACAGTGCGGCAGACTCCATCTGGCCAGTTAGAGCCTTCTATCGGAACAGGCCCCAGAGTGGGAGCTTTCTGGGGTGGAAGGCCTTTGGGGGGCCCTCACAGGAGACTAGGGTGGTTTCCAGGGAGGCGCAGGCCCAGGAGGCGCAGGCGACTAGTCAGGGAGCGGGGAGGGTGGACACAGAGCAGCGTGGAAGAGGGCTGACCAACTGTCCCACTTTGTCTGAAACGGAGGGGCTTCCCGGGTTTTAGCACTTGCCAAGCGAAAACCAGGAAAGCCTCAGGCAACCGGTGAAGAGTTGGTCACCCTAGTTGGAAGCAATTAGCGCCTTTGACTCCGGGAGTTTTGGGGAGTGAGATTCCCTGGGGCTCCCTCTGAGTGGCTGGACCTCCTAACTATCGGAGGGAGGGGCAGCCCCTTCTCCCACGCTGGCCCCTTGACCTCCAGGGACCAACACTGTGACCCGCAGGGGCTGTTGGCGCCAGCTGTATCCTTGGCTAGACTCGCTGGTTCATGCTGCCCAGCCGCCTATACTTCATCCACTCGGAGGGTGAGACAGACAGGAGCTCTGGGCCCCCTGCTCCACAGGCAGCTCGACGTTTGATCTGGAGTAAGGCATTTGCCTGATCGGAGCCTCAGTTTCCCCATCTGCCTTCCCCCTTGCCCAGGAGTAGCCTGGACCAGGTAGGGGTATGGTTGGGCCGAGGAGCTCCGGGCCAGGAGCGGGTCAGGGCTGGACAGCGTGGGCCTCTGCAGCCTGTCCTGCAGGAGGAGCTAGAGTGCCGGAGAGATTGCCCAGCTTGTGATGGGGGGAGAGGGGGGCGTCCAGGGAAGGGCCCAGGCTTCCAGGTCTGCCTGCATCTCTGCTTGCCTGCCCCCCCACCAAGGGCTGCATGTGCAAACTCTTCAGCAAAGGCAGCTGGTCCTCTGCAGGAGCTATTACCTGAGACCTGACAGCTAATGACAACAGAAAGCCTGCAAGTTGGCTTCCATCCCTGGGCTTGCCTGGAAGCCTGCTTGGGGCTGCCAGGCAGGGGTAGGGGCTGGGTGGGGTGGGAGCAGAGACCAGCTGCAGTGGGCCGAAGAAGGGCTGGGCTAGGGGTCGCAGCTGGGGCAGGGGCAGGGGCTAGAGCGGTGGGAGCACTGGGGAGGATGGACTTTTTTAGAGAGTTGGGAAGGGTCCCCTAGGCAAGCTCTGTCTAGTGACCCAACACCGGCCCCAATTCACTCACTGGTTCATTCACTCAGTCATTCAACAAGGGCTTCCTGAGCAGCTACCACATGCGGGCCCCATTCTGGGCACTGGGGGATCTCAGGAAGGAAACAGACCAAAGACAGAATACCTGTTTTTGGAGCACCCTTTCTCCAGGTCAAAGTCTCCCCTGTAGTGTGGTTCTCAGATGCCCCTGGCCAGGCCTCCTCCCCGGCAGCATCCCAAATTCTCCACCTCCAGTCTAGGTCTGTAGTCAGGCAGATGCAGTGGCCTGGCGTTCCAATCCAGCTGAGGACCCAAGAAGCTCTGGGGCCTGAGGAGGAGACAGGGCCACCTGTCACTTGATGTCATTCCCTCAGTCTCCTTGATGCTGAATGAGGCCAGGGTGGCCAAAGCTGCTTTGCCCTTAGCAGTAGCCCCCACCCCAGGGCTTACCAGGCACCCCCAATGCCCAGGAACTCCTCCAGGATGCCCCAAGCTCCACACTCCATACATCAAAACTGACCTGTCCTGGTCCCTTCCCTTTAGGCTTTCCTGGGAGTCCATGGGGCTCAAGGGATTGATGAAACAATCAAATACACATTAATGATGTGGTCCTCAACCACACATTCTGTACCTTCACGTTCCTCCAAAGCCCTGCCCTTGGGAAGCCCGGGGGCCAGTGGGGAGAGGGGCCAGGGTCCTCACAACAGCACCGTTTGAACATTGCACCTGGGTAACGCTGAACCCCTATGATATGCTGGGGGCAATGCTTGGCGCTTTACATAGATTATCTGTTTACTGCTCATGAGAACTCCATGGAGTAGGTACTATCCTATGCCCACTTTACAGATGAGGACACTGAGGTGCAGGGGGGCTCCCCTAACTTGCCCATGATCATCTCAATAGGGGTGGGGAGCTTGCACACAAGCCAAGGGGTCTTACCTCTGAGCCCATGCTCCTAAGGCCCACACTGTGCTCTCCTGAGAGGCAAATAGGGAACAGCAGGGCAGGATGCGACAGGCCAGGAAGAAAGCCCCTCCAGCACAGAGGGCAAGGTTCCTGTGAGCGGGGTACTCAGCACGGCACACACTGAGCATACCCCACCCCTGACCTGCTCCCAGTGCAGGGCCCTGCACAGCCTCTGCCCTCTCAGAAGGCTGACCGAATGGAGATGATGCAGGTTTGCCACTGGCCCTCCCAGGATGTGCAGTTTGCTCAGAGACGAAAAGCAAAGGCATTACGAGGAGGGGGGAACAGCTGGAGGCAAGGCCTGGAGTGAGGGTGACTGGTGGGGCATTCCTGGAGAGAAAGGGAATCCCTGACTTGGTGGGGGAGGGCTGCTGAGGACCCACAGACCAATGTCAAATTGAACTGGTCTGGCTGAGGCAAAGGGAGATGCTGACAGTCATGCCAATAAGTCCGCCAAGAGGTGACCTCTGCTTTGGCCTAACTTTGGCCCACAGACTGAGAATCTTTAGTCTAGAAGGGCCTCTGCAGATCAGACGGCCCAACACCCCTTGCGCTGGTGGTAAATAGGAGGTCCGGGCAGGGAAGGGCAGCACACTGGCCTCCCCACCTCCCTCTGCTGGTGTGTGGCCCTCCCAGGAGAACAGCCAGCCGGAAATATTGTCTGATGTTTCCAACCATCCAGGAAGAATCCTGAAAAGACAGTTAATCGAGAGAGGCATAAATGAAGGCCTAGAAAGGGCAGAGGCTGACCTCCGGTCCCTGGCCGTCTGCTTCCGCCCCTCGCAGGCCAGATTCTTTCCCGGTCCACACCTTTGCTCAGAGCCCTCTCCTTTCTCTCTCTCCAAATTTCCTTTGTATTTGACTTTTATCTGTGGTTGAACTAGCTCCAGGCTCTCCTTCCTCCAAGAATTCTCCCAAGATCACCCCTACCTGCCAACCTCACTCTTCCGGAGTGACTCTCAGCCTGAGTCCATTCTGATGAAATGAAGGGGACCGTGTGAAATTGGGATTTCTTCCTCTGTCCTTCCATAGGCCTGTGCTCCTCCCCTTTCATGTCCTGAGCTCCCCAAGGTGATGTGCCCATGACAGGCTGCTCTTGAACCCTTCCCCCACCCCCACCCGCCAACCCATCCAAGGGCAAGCATGCCGGAGGGAAGTCTACCAAGCCGGTCTCCGGGCGGAGCCAAAGCAGGGCCCCTGCACTCCATTCTGCCTGCCCTCGTCACCTGCGTGGCAGAGAGATGGCTGCTGCTCCTCGAGTGGGACGACCAGGCTTTAGGCACAAGATTTAGGTGCCCCTTAACTTCCGTGACTTCATTCACCCTCCAGACCAGCCCCCTACCCTGTCCTTCACGGATCATCTCAGCCTCAGACAAGCACATGTGGTAATTAGGCCCGAGGCTTTAACACACCCCTACCAGGGCTCATCCAGCTTCTCTCCCATGCCTCCAGGGACAAGCTGCTCACTACCTGTAGCATCACTCCACATCCTGCTGGGGGTGCTGGTCCGAATCTGCATCTCTAAGTTAGCAGGGCCTGGTGCCAGAGGTCCTGACACCAGGCCCAGAGATGGGTGAGCAGAACAGAGTGGACAGCTCATCCTTGGCCACCTGGGCATGGGAACAGCCTTTGCTCTCCACCCTGGATGCTGATTCTTTTGTCTGGGGCCGCACCGCATGGCCTGCCTGCCCTCCCTCCCTCTGCGCGGTTCTCTCCTCCTCCTTCTCCCCCGCTCCTGCCCACACTTCCTTGTATCTCAGGATTGCATGAGTCACTCCACTTTGAGCTGCCAGATGTCGAATGCAGTCGGGCTCAGAGTGGAATCCAATTTTTTCCCCTTTACTCAAAGAGAGTTCAGGGCTGATGGAAGCCCCCAGCCTTGTCATCCTGGATTTTTCAGGAGGGTGGGGATGGCTGTGCTAGCTAGCGCCACACCTCCCGGGTTCTGGCCAACGCCTCTCCATTCCCAGGCTGGGAAGCCACCTGTCCTCCCCCAGGTCCCGGGCAGGGGGCCAGGCCAGCTCTGGGCTGTCAGGGCACGTTCAGAGTCGGCACCATCCCCCAGCCCCTTGGTATGGCGGGTCTGAGAGGAGCCAGGCCCGGGGCCCATCCCCGCTCCACCCATCCAGGGAGTTTCAGTGATAGCCTCCTGAGCACCAGCTCCACGCTGGTGCTGTGGGGGAGACAGGAAAAAGTAAAGAAGGCCCTCACCTTCAAGGAATTGGGTCTGCTTAGGGAGGCAAAGTTCGTAAACAGCGGTTCACGTTTTTCCGCCCGGATCCTGCTTCCTGCTTCCGCACGATCTCAATCAGTTCTCACAGGTCTTCAACACACTGTTATTGCCTTTACTCGACAGACAGGCAAGACGGGGCTCGGGGAGGTGAACTGACCCGTCCAAGGTCACATGGATGGCGGTGGTGGAGCTGAGCCCCACTCCGCGTCCATCGGGCCCCCAGCCTCACTATCTGTGGTCAGTCGGGAGAGGAGGCAGGGACAGCTGCTGGGAGGGGGCCCATTGTCCGCACTCCCCCCGCTGAGACTGGGTTCTGCTCCTTTGCCATGAGGCTCTATCTGTCCAGAGCAATTCTAGAGGGGCTTGGCAGGCCAGAGAGAGTGTGTCCGGGAGCATGGAAGTGGGAGTTGGAAAGGCTTCTTTAGCTTGAGTTCCTTTGAAAGCAAACTTGAAAGCAGGACTTGGGTGCCTGTGGTATATCTGGGAGGGGATCTCAGGAAGCAGGGAGGGGGTGGGGGGAGAGGGGGAGGTGGGGAGAGAGAGAGAGAGGAGGCAGAAAAACTGACATAAAGGAGCACTAGCAGAGAAGCCAGTGTTGGCAGGGGTTGGGGTGGGGGTCTCTACTCCCCTGGGACCTCCAGAACTGTTTGCCTAAGAGATGGAAGGCTGGAACAGTTACCCACTGGCTCCCATCCCCCATTGGGGGGTGGTGGGGTGCCCCAGAGGGGAGTTCATCCCTATGCCCTCCTGGATCACCCTTGCTTATGAGCCCAGCAGGCTCTGATGGCTTTAGAAAGAAAGTGGAAAGACAGGCACCAGGTGCTTGAGGTGGACGCTGAACTGTCAGAGAACTGTCCACTCTTCAGTGTGGCTAAGCTGGAACTGTTTGGTGTGTTTGGTTTGGAGCCACCAAATTCTGGGCACTGCTGCTGCCACAGAAGGCCCTGAGTCAGTGATCCAGAGGACAAGCTTTATGGAGCAGTTCCTGGCAGGTGCCTAGCTGGGTGCCCTGGAGTGGGGACAAGGGGAAGGAGGAGGGGAAGGACAAGAGATCTACGTACTCCAAATTCATTCTGCTCTTGGTCAGCATCAGTTGCCCACACATCCCTTCTCTGCTGGCGGGCTTCTCAGCGGTGCGGATCGGGCCTGGTCTGTCCGTCGTCGGCTCCCAGCACAGGGCCTGGCAGAGGGGCCGCCCAGGGAAGCTGCACTGAGAGAATCAGTGTGGTGATGACCCAGCCTTGGTCTTGGCTGCTGAAGGTTGACTCTGGGCCCCTGGGCTCAGCGCAGACCGCACTGGGTCTCAGGGAGCGGGAAATGGAGGGAGAGTCCATCCCTAACTGACTAAGGCCTCCGGCTCATAAAGCCCTGGGCGCTCCTCCTGCCCCGCCTTGCCTCTGCCACTTGATTACTTACCTCTGGAATGAAGTGGTTCCAGGCTGCCAAGCGTTCGGGGGGAAATATCCTGTGTAAGAAAGACACACTCTCTCCATAAACTTGTATTGTGTGTTCGATTGTCTCCCGTAAAGGAAGAGATGTATCTTCCAGTTTATGTTCACGACTGTGTAGCTGAAAAAAAAATCAATTCCCTCACTCTACATTTTCTCAGCCGAACTTCCGCCAGCAGTCTTTCTGCGGGCCCAGCAGCCTGCTGCCCAGAGCTCAGGGCTAGGGGTCCCTCTGCTGTATGCAGGCAACGGCCTCAGGCTGGCTAAGGGTCTGCCATAGACTGGTACCAGCAGGGATTCCCATCTCTGCCTGCCTCTCAAGCCAAGTCGGCTCCGCAAGGCAGAGGTTGGCTAGAGAATCTGGTTGGTTGTCCAGGCAAAGGGAAGGCTGGCCGGCAGGGAAACCGAGGCAGCCCCTGCCTGCGCCGGCACCCTCCCCCAGGCTCAATGCAGCCTCTGATGCAGGGCCCAGGGACTTCTCCCTTCCAGCCTCAGGTGCTTCCACCTCCTATGAGAAGTCCTCCTGATTGCATAGAATAAACAGAAATCCTCGATCTGTTGGCTTCCTTGCTGCAGCCTCCAACCGGATTGCTTTCTGTCTGCTGTGGGGTCATTTGGCATCATGGTTGCCTGGTAATTTAGAGCAGAGCACCGCCCCCGACCCCCATCAGAACATTCTGATTCAAATCCTAGCTCCCCATGTCCTCACTGTCTGACCTTAAGTTACTTACCCTTTCAGAGTCTCAGTTTCCTCAACTGTCAAGTGAGGGATATTTTAAGGATTAAATTAGACCCCTTAATTGTAAGCCATAACCTCCTTTCCGGCTTTATTTTTCTCCATCGCACCTGCCACCATCCTATCCTTCATTTTGTGTAACAGTTGTCTGGACTCACCCGACTGTAAGCTCCAAGAGGGCAGAGGTGTCTGTTTCTTCCCTGCTGTGTGCCTGGCTCAGAGAGGAGGCTCCGTGAAGCCGGGCGGGAGGACTGGCCTGAGAGAGCGGGACGGGCACGCGGCCCTGAGTCTGTGCACAGTGAATGCTGGCCCTGTCCTCCAGCATCTCCAGAGTCCCTGAGCAGTAGTTTGGGTAGGGGAAGTGCCATCCAACCCTGGTCATGAAGGTTGCCTGGGAGTCTGTCACCAGCACCAGTCCGGAGCCCTTTGGGGACAGGAACCATGTTTTGCCATCCCAGGGTCTCCCGTGTCCTTGTTCATTATGGGTTCTTTTAGATCTGAGTGGCCAGAATCTTACTGCAAGAAGCCGGAGAACTGATGCCCTTGGGCTCTGATGAGGGTATTTTAGTCTAAACTGACCTGGCAGGTGCTGTGCTTCGGGCTGCCCAGTGCCTCATGGCGATCAGGCCAGGCGAACCAGCCCAGGTGGTGCACATTCTCACCACACCAGCTCAGCCCATGCCTCACACTGGCCCTGGCGATCTGCTTCTGGTCTACCAAACAACACTTCAACTACAAGGGGAGCAGTGGGGCCACCTGCGTCTATGTCTGGCAGACATGGCTTGATTTCCAGAAAGTGACCATGGGCCAGACCCAAACTCCTCACTTTCAGCGTCTCTGGAATGGGTGTGGGCAGAGATTGTGAATTAGAAGAGAGGTCTCAGGTGGGCCGCACCCTCCCTGGCAACCCCTCGGCTTGCCCCAAGCCCCAGCAATCAATCGCTCCTCATGTACTTTTTTATCTTTCCTCAAACCCTTCCTCACCTTTTATCTTGGCTGCTCCTCATGACGTATCTGTAAGAAAGCCACCAGGAATTATTATGCTCATTTTAAAGATGAAGAAACTGAGGCCAAGAGGCAAAAACCATGCCTCAAGGTCCCCAGAGGCTGATGCCAGACAGACCAGGTCTCCTGCTGGCCAGAGCACCCTGGCATCAGCTGCAGGAGCCTGGGGTCTGCCCTGCCGCCGGCCTCCCCCCAGCCCGCGGGGGGAGCCCTGCCGGTCTCTTCTCCCTCTGCCTTTAATTGCTTGGAAACAGAGCTGACGGCAGTGGGAACAGCTCAGCCGCCGCTGGTCTCATGACTGGAGGCTTTTGTTTGTTCACAGAATCATATTTTTACACTCCAGCTTCTGCTAATTTATGCCACAGACTGAGCTCTCCCTTGCTGAAGATGGAGTTTTGGGGAGCGGGGAGTCAAGTCCTGGGTTTATTTAGTCATCTTGGAGCCTATGAGAAGCCAGGAAGGGAATACATTAACAACAAAACACGTAATAATAGCTGGGCTCCGTGTTTACTTCCTGGCGGTTCCCTCCTCCAACGGCCAGCTATGCTCCCTTAGTGCATCCTTAGCGCGTCCACTGAGGGAAGCTTCTCTGGGAAAATTAAACGGCTCCTCATTTAAGATGGCGCTGTCGGCCTGTGTTGGTTGCTGCGGAGCACCTGTGGGGGCTCATCCCAGCTCAGCTCCAAGGGGAGGGCCCTCTAACACACACACATACACGGAAACCACAGCCCACACAAAGGGTCTCTGTGTGACTTGAAGTTCAGGTGCAGACTTGCAACCTCCTGTGGGAGATGGGGCTCAGTTGGGAGCAATCAGGGAGGGCTTCCTAGAGGAAAGGACCTGTGGATCTGAGAATGGGAAGGGATCTGAGAAACTGAGTCTGACCCATAATGAGCCAAAGGTAGGGATGGATACAGCACCGCTTTGAAGGTGGGAAGTGGGGGAGAAGGCCAGCGAGTGGGCTGGGGACCTATTTTGGAAGCTTAAATTATTGTAAAATCCTCTTGAGATGGTCTCTGTCTCTGCAAGCGAAGTTTGGGGCAAAAACACTGTGCACCTGCTATAAATAAACCAAGAGCTGGAGCTGAGAGGATGTGGGAGGAGACCCCTAGCTCCTGAGAGCCCCGGTAACATGAGAGAGTTGTCTCTTTATTAGCAAATGAGCCAGAGTACAAGGCGCACGCAGAGGGGCAGAGGCGGGAAGGGGGGAGGGAACCCAGTGCTGGCAGCTGGCAGGCCTTAACACGTTAGTTCTTGGCTCTATCTTTACCTCTTGGGGTGCATGTGGCTTGCCTTTTCACCCACAAGGGCCACTCCTTCTGGGTGCCTGAACCCAGAAATCTATACATTCTGTCCACACATCCACCCATCCTCCCCTCACCAGTCTCCCTGCAGCATCCACGCCTCCACTCATCCTGCCCAGCCAGCCACTCACGTATCCACCTACCATCCCCCACCCCCCATTCAGCCCAGCTACTTGCAGGATGGACGGAGAGGCTCCTGACCAGCAGCCTGGGTGGCAGCTGGAGGCTTCTCAAGGTGGCATTACCAAGGGCTTGGCCGCCAGCCTTGGAGCCACAGGAATCTGCTTCGGGGAGCTGGGTGCTTAGGCAATTCATCTCTCTGCGAATTTACCGAGCTCACCGGGACTGATATTTATATACACACCCTGACGCCAATTTATTAATTTATAATCAGAAATGCTACTCAAGTGGAGCGGATGTTTGCCTTGGCAGAACAGAGCCTCTCCCAGTAGGCAAGTAACATGAGAAGTCAGATTTCATAAAAAATGCTGGGCTGGCAATTCACAATGAGAAATAGAACTTCTAAGGGGTCTGGGCACTCAGAAACTCCCAGATCTGTCTTCTCTGCCTGAAGCAAGTTACGAGAGAAGGTGATCAGAAGTCCTCGGAGAAAGTGAATTCGAGAGCTGGGGGAGGGGGGCAGGGGGAGTGCTCTGTGATTTGCTGTCTGACTGCCTGATGCCCCTGCCCCACCCCAGATCCTCATCTGTCTCAGGTACTCTCTACCCAACGGGCCAGCAAACTATAGCCTGTGGGCCAAACGCTGCCTGTTTTTGTACACGAGCTAAGAATGAATTTTACATTTCTGAATGATTAAAAATCAAAAGAATTCTTTTTTGTGACATGTGAAAATTACATGAAATTCAAATTTCAATGCCTCCAAAATAAAGTTTTAATGAAACACAGCCCACTCACTCGCTGCCCATGGTCCGTGGCTGCTTCTGCGCTGCAGCCACAGCGCTGAGTGGGTGTGGCTGGATCGCGCCACTTGCCAAGCCTGAACTGCGGCCTGATGCTTCACAGAAAAAACTTGCAACCTCTGCTCCGGGCCAGTCTCTCACCTTTCTATGGCCTTGGTCTCTTTACTGACTTACTGTCACCCTCCGGTCCTGTTGACCTGAGATTGTTCAGAGCTCACCTGGATGTGTGGAAGCTGTCCAAGCTGACCAGTCACGCACTTCCAGGTAATCGCTTGGTTCCCATGTACGCGCTGGCGCGGCATAACCACCTTGCAGGGGTATCAGCCTGGCCCCCAGCGGTGCCCGTCAGCACCTCCACACACGGACAATGCAAAACACTTGTGTTCACCTTTCTGCTCCCCAGCTTTCTGCTTGCCTATTCACCCCCAGCCTCCCACCCATCATGCCTTCACTTGCTGAGCCAGCTTTGTTTGTCCACCCACGGTGGCACCCATCTCTCCATCTCTTAAACATCTATCCATCCATCCACTCAGCCTCTGGCCTAATCAGGTGGGTGTGATGCATGCATGTGTGTGTGTGTGTGTGTGTGTGTGTGCATGTGAGTGTGTATGTGTGTGTGTGTGTGTGTGTGTGTGTGTGTGTAGGGGGTGACTTCACAACTCAGCAAACTCCCAGCTATGTTTGAGATTTTAATCAGAGGTCAAAGGCTGGTGAGAAAGTCACGGTCCCTGCAGATTGGGGTTCAGGTTGCCTGAGCTGGGTTACCTCCAGCGAGAACCTTCTCTGATTGAGAACAAACAGCACAACTTGGACCCTGCGGCCTTCCCTCCACTTCAAGGCTGTGGAGTACCGTCCTGAGTTCTTATGAGGCAGCTGTGCAGGAGAGAGAGGGAAAAAAGAAAAGAGGCGAGGGAGGGGAGAGGGAGCAGAGACAGAACAAGGGAAAGGGCGGGCTGACTGGGCGGCAGGAGGAGAGATTCACGCCCTGGGGGAAGCTGTTCAGATGCAGAGGCTCCCGGCCCATTGATTCATTCTTCCAGGGCTCCTTTGTCCTGGCCAGTGTGGTGTGGCCGGGCTTGTCTGGGAGTGCTCAGGGGCAGTGTGGGCACAGCTGGGCACTCAGGCAGCCAGTGCTGTGGGCACTGCCTCCCACGGTCCAGCCTGCCTAGCTGGGGACTTAGGTTTCTGCTTCCCCTGGAGGGGCTGGGGACGATCTGTGCAGGACTCAGCCTGAGTTTTAGGGACACTCAGGATGTCAGGCCCCTCAGAGCCCACTGTGGCCCGGCTCGCAGCCCCAGAGGCCAGCTCTGATCTGGCTCAGCTGGCTCCCCCTGGCCTCAGACACCAGACCCAGGGCTGGGTAGTGCAGACCACGCAGAGTGGGAGCTGAACCCCAGCGTCTGAGACCCCAGCTCTGGGCTCTGTTCCCTGCTCCAAACTGCCAGGAGGAAACACACCTGTCTCGCTCAGCCAGCCTTCCAGGAGGCCATGGGCAGAAGGGCGTAATTAAACAAAGCAGAGAGAATCATCTTTAAAACAAGGTGTCGACTCAACTGCACAATTGTTGCCTTTCCTGCTGCTGGCATAGAGCTTTAAAGCTGGAGGCATCTGCCTTTGCATTTTATGGATAAAGAAGCCAGGGCTTCAGGGGACAAAGAGCTAAGTGGCATGGCCAGCACGGACCTCGAGTCCTGAACTTCTCTCTGCAGGGAGCCAGCCGTGACGGTGGCTCTGATGTCAGAAAGGCATGGCTTCAAGGCCTACCTCCTCTCCCAGACAGGGCGAGTCCCAGGGTCCTGTATGAAAGGGGCACACTAGGAAGGGAGCCCAGATCAGGCTGTTCTGAGGAATTAAAGAGGGGCTCTCTTTGTAACGTGCCTGGCGCAGAGCAGGCGGCCAGTATGTGCTAACTTTTAAAAAGTAGCTTCTGTGCTGGGGTTAGAGAACTGAACAGAATCCTCACTGCAAGGAAACCCCAGTTTGCTGGGGGAGACGTATAGACTCACAGATCAGAGGAGCAGGGACAACGTGGTGCAAGATGTGGGTGCCGGGGTGGGGGGGTGGCGAGGGGAGGGAAATCCGATGGCTTCCCGGAGGTGGCAGGTAACCAATCCCTGACGGCAGAGCAGTTGTCCATCACGTGGGGGAGGGGAAAGGAGAACGTTCCAGGCAGAGGGAACGACACAGAGGCAAAGGCAGAGAAGTGGGCGGCCCACTGGGGAGTGAGGAGGCTCACAGAGGGTTCTCCCTGCCAAATACGGCCCCCAGTTGGTCTCCCATGGCTCCCGGCCCCTCAGCCCCCTCCCTCCAGCATGAGCTCTGGGAAAGCAAACTGGCTTAATATTTGCTGAAACCAAACACCGTTTTGCTTCAGCAAATTTTCTGATGGAAAAAATAATTCTGTAATGAGGCCCCAAGTTAAATAGACTTGGCGTTTGGAATTATCTGGCCCCACTCTTTGCCAGGAGGGATAGAAATGGGATATGAGGATAAAGGGGATTAGTCCAGATACATATACCAGGAGCCTCCTTCACTGTCTCTGCCTCCAGGAAGCCTCCCGAGCTTTCACCCTCACAAGCACACACACAGACACCTTCCACCACACACTATCCCCATTATTCTACACTCACCTCTGAGCACTATCTTCAAGCTCACTTACACATACACCTCAGAGCACGTGACACTCGCAGACCATTGTCACAAGCCACTGCTTCTACACACACATACACAAGGGCATGCGGGGCTCTTCTCCAAGCCACTGCTGCTTCCTATAACCTCCAAGATGCTGGGGAACAGAAAGATTGGGGGGCCCTGGACCCAACGGTGACCCTAGCCTGCTAGTTGCCACTGTCTGCATCCCCCCAGGATGGAAGGACATGCGGATGCCCCTCCCCGCCCCTGGCCATTCGCCAAGCCCAGAAGGACTGGTAGGCACTTACTCTGGTCCTGACTCACTCAAAGAGCCAGGAGGGGCACCCAGGCCCTCTTTGTGGCCAGAGCCCAAGGGAGGCCCTCTGGGAGGCAGTGGAGTCCAGTGTATCTGCTTCAGAAGGGCCCAAAGACTAAATAATGTCACTGTCAGGCTCCTTGGAGATGTAATTGGGCCTGACAGACCTTGACTAATCTGCGTTTGTCTTCCTTAAACCTCTGTCATGCTGTCCTCTGCCTGCCCAGCCACCCACAGCCCTAGGTACTCCTGTAGCCAAGACAGGCTAGGGATTGGGAGGAACAAAGGCAGGGGCAGGGCCAGAGACCCAGTTCCAGAGCCAGGGCAAGACCTCGCATCAGGTACAGGGACCCAGACAGGCTTTAGTTTCCAGAATTAAATTTGGAAAACCTGGACTTCATCTTCCCACCTCTCCCATCTCTCCCAGGCTCAGAGGCCTCCACCAGTGGTGCACGTCTTCCCTGCTCTGGGGCCAGAAAGGAGAGGCGTCATCCATCATCCAGCAGGTGCTGACCTGCTGCCTCCCAGAGCAGGCTGTGCCCAGGCTGCTAAGATGTGCTGGCTATTTTTATGGGTGAAGGTGTGATGTCACAGGTACAGGGACTTCCTGACCTCCAGGGGGACGGCAGCTGGGAGAAGGAGCCATGCTTGCTTAGCTCTAATGGCCTCCATCCGTGCTGGTCTCTACGGTGGCTAACAGCATCTTTCCACTGTTGGCCTGTCCTGCAGGGGAAGGGAGTCCAAGCATTTTCTGACACCCCAGTGTGCCTAGACATGCTAGTGCTCTGGGGACAGAGTGCACCACAAGAAGGGAACCTGGACCCACTGGGAAGATGAATCTTTGCCACAGATGCCCGACCCTGAGTGCCACAGGGATTCTGAAATGAGGAGTGTCCACAGCGGCACCTTAGGACAAGAAGAGGGGCAGCCTAGGTGGGGGACGGTGTGAACTGAGGTGCCAGGGTAACAGCTAACACTTTGTGACAGCTTACTGTGTGCCAGGCATTGCTCCAGGTGGTTTTGCATGCCTGCATTTATTTAATCTTCACTACAACTAAGGCACAGAGAAGTTAAGTAACTTGCCCAAAGTCACACAGCTAATAAGTGGCAGGGCTGTGATTTGAACCCAGACAGTCTAGTTCCAGAGACCATGCTCGTAACCACTCTGCTCTGCTGTGAGTGAAGCTACCTGAGTGGAGGGAGGGTTTGGGCAGGAGGAGTTGGAGAGGCAGGGTCGTGGGGGAGGAGCTGGTAATGGACTTAAATGCCAAAGAGAGGGCTGGAGAGCTGATCTGATAGGCGACAGGGAAGTAAGAGACCTGAGAGCCTCTGCATGTCACCTGTACCCTTTCCCACCGGTGCCGCCCCCTACTTCTGACTCCTGCCAGCTCAGAGGAGGAGAGAATGTTGTAGGTGATCTAAGACCCAGTGCTTTTTCTGCCCAGCCCTTCTCCTTGCTTCTCAGGGAGCTGCCAATCACAGAGCCCCCCACCTCCCACCTTCCACCCCACTTCCCACCCAAAGGGCCAGGTACATGACCAAAGAAGCCTGGCCAAGCAGCATCCTTCCTTGGGATTTGAAATTTTAGAGCCCAAAAAAGAGCTCCTCCTTCTCTGCAGAGAGCTTTCGGCAGAGGGAACCCTGGAGCTGCCCATGGGCAAGGTTCCAGCTGTAGAGAAGTCTAGCATGAGAAAAGGGGGCTGGCACCCCCAGCCAGCAGAGAGGAGAGGCCAAGAGAGGGAGCCTGTGCTGCAGGAGTCTCACGGCCAGTCTCCCCGGGGCTTGCGGCTCCCTGGCCTTCCCCAACATTTGGTTTTGTGACCCAGTACCATCCCCTTGGTGCCTAACTGGCTCAAATTCAGTTTCCATCTTCTGTCACCAGGAGGGCCCTAAAAAAAGGTAGTGCCTCCCTGAGTCTGGAGGAGAGGGGACCTTTGAAGTCTCCATGCAGAACCCGGGGGATCCTGATGGGCATCCCCTCACCTCTCCCAAGATGGGGGCTCCTTGGGCAGGCCCTGGTCCAGGTGGGGCCTGGGCAATGTTGGGGTCAGGGAAGAACTGTCTCAGCCTGGCAGGGAGACAGACCTGTGGACAGTGAGCACACGACATAGCAGAATGGAGACTGGACTGTGTGGAAGTGCCACCCCCAGCCACGGGAGCTGGGGCCAAGCCCCCGTGCCCTGACCCAATCTGTCTCCATACAAGCTTTTAAGGAAGCAGGGCAAGACGGGACCTGAGCCGGAGTCCAGCCGGCCTGGCCTGCTTGTCAGGAGCCTATGCTTGTCCCTGCTCAGGGAAAGAGCCTGCTCCCTCTCTGAGTGGATGCGGCAGCCTGGGCCGGGCACAGCAAACACTGTTCCCTGGTCTTCCCCTGGTGTTGGGCCTGCCTCCAGACTATTTAGGGAGGTTCTCAAAGAACAGCAACAGCACAGCAAAACCTCAGCACAGAATCGTGGTAACCATCATTCCTTTCCCTGGTGCCCAGTCCTTCTGCCCAGGGTTCCAGCGAGTCTCCATCTCGTCCCTGTACCCCAAGTGGCTGTGCTAAGTTGGCAGCTGCCTGCCCCAAGCCAAGGGGGCCCACTGTCTAGGGCGCCCTCACCTTTTGCTGTGTGCCTTGTACTCTGTTCTGGCCCAGGTTGCTGGGCTGGTTTTCTTGGGTATATTTCTCCTGCTCCCCAAGACAACGGTCATTCTGAGATGAAGAAATGTGCCTGGAGGCTCAGGCCTGTGAGACTCTGTTTCCCAGGTCAGCTGCTATACTGAGCCCTCTCTTCCCTCTAAGCTGAAAACTTGTCTCTCCCCTTAAAAATAGTTAGACAAAAGAGTGTTTATATATATGTATGCATATATGCATACATATATTTAGAAAACTGAATCACTTTAATTAACCAAACTTCAATTTTTAAGATGGTTAAAAAGTAGTTAGAAAAAAAAAAAAGTGCTTCCTAAATCCTGGAGCATTTGAGTCTGAGGATGGTTCATGGGGATTTGGATCTGCCGTTTCCTGTGCTGGGGACCCAGCAGGGTGACATAAGGGAGGGGACAGGGGCCCTCGGTAAGCTCAGCAGGAGACCGCTAAGAGAGTTAGCTGTGTGGTTCTTGGCCACGTGGCTGGGGATCTAGGCTAGAGCTGTGATGCCAGGGGGATAAATTATGGCCACATGCTTCCACTTGGCTTTTGGACTTAAAGTGTAACCCAAAGGGCAACTGACAAATTATGACTAACTCTTTCTGGTGCCCAGGCTTGGCTCCAACCCTCGTGTGTGTGTGTGTGTGTGTGTGTGTGTGTGTGTGTGTGTACACGCCTGGGTCCTGTGTGTGCTTCTGAGCACACGTGTGCATGCAGCGTGTATACCTGCTAGGGTTCGGCTCCATCTGCCCATGTCTCCTGCTCATGGCAAGGGCTAGTCTTCAGCAAAGCTGGGAAGTTTGCGGATTCTGAGGCTGGCATTCCGCCCCCCTCACTGGCCCTGGCCCTGGCTCTCGTCCCTTTCTTAGCCCAGCCCCTTGTCCTTCCCTTCTGCACTGTTTCCCCACCAGATGCTTCTCCTGACTGATAGGTGCCCAATTTTGATTTCCATCAAGGGGTTTATAGATGTAGTCTTTCCTTAAGGCCTTATAAATCAGATCTGACACTTCTCACCATCTCTGGAAACTACTTTTTAGTGAGAAAACATATTGGAACATCTGCACCTTTTATCTATCAGATAAACTGCCAACGCCAGGATGTGCTGTTCCAGGTTTTTTCCAGCCTGGCCTCAATCTCACTTTTCTGATTCATCAGACCTTTCTAGACCCTTCTCCTTCCCCAGATAGGGGAATCAAGGGCTCCTAATGCCATAGGAGGACTGAGAGCTGAGTTTCTTGGGTTCCAGTCCTGTCTCTGCCAGTAAGCACTTTTGTGACCTTGGGCAAGTCCTTGCCTTTCTCTGGGCCTCAGTTTTCTTCTCTGTAAACTGGGTGCATTGAATAGCATCAAGCTCTCAGCCTAGGGGACTGTCATAACGTCCAGGGTGACTTTTCAGGTTTGCAAACAGTTTATTTAGTTCCCTGCAGCTCTGATTTGTTTTAAATTATTGTAGTAGTCTCTTGGGGCTGCCATAACAAAGTACCAAAAACCAGGGAGCTTAAAACAACAGAAATTTACTCCCTCACGGTTCTGGAGGTCAAAAGTCTGAAATCAGTAACACTGAGCTGAAATCAAGGATTCAGCAGCGCCGCACTCCCCTGGGGGCTCTAGGGGAGAGTCCATTCCTTGCCTTTTCCAAACTCTGGAGGCTGTGGCGCCCTCAGCCTGTGGCCGCATCACTCCTAATCCCCCTCTACCTCCCTCCTCTAAGGATACGTGTGATGGTGTCTGGGGCCCACCCCGCTGCTCCGGGATACTCTCCCCATCTCAAGAGCCTTAGCTTAATCACACCCACGAAGCCCCCTTTTCCAGGTAAATCTTACAGGTCCCAGGGATTAGGACCTGACATCTTTGGGGGCTGTTACTCAGCCTACTATGATAGCGCTGAATCCACTGGGAAATGTCATCTATCAGTAAAAAGCAAGTGTGAGGTTTTTATGTTTGTCAGAGGGAAGCTGGAGTTGAAGAGGGTTGAGAAAAGTGAACAGAATGACCTGGAAGGAATGTGCTGAAGGAAACACAGGCTCATTTAGCTTCAGCCACGTCAAGCACAATCAAGGGGTGAAATCCATCCACTCGACAAGACTGATCTCAGGCACGCGGTACCGAGGTGCCCTGTGGATAAAGTATTGTCTAGATCTATGAGGGTCTTCAGTTCAGCTGGGGGACCCCCATGGCAGGGCCTTAGATGCCACTGGCTCCTGGTTCCACAGTGGACCGCAGGCTCAGAAAAGATGGAGCCCTCAGGACAGGCTGGCAGACTGGCTGCAGATGCCATGGTCTCAGGCATTTCGAGCACCCCAGGACTCCACGCCCTGCCTCGGTGCTCCCGGGGGTCCAGGTTCTGCCCACTGTCCACCCGCATTGTGGGAAGATGCTCACCTCTCAGAGCGCCAGACCAGCCTGCAGAAGCCCGGGGCCTGTCAGCTCCCATGAGGATCCTATCACGATGGAGCCCCTATGCCCACACATCCCTGCCTGCAGCCTCCTAGCATCAGGAGAAACAACGCGGGTGGCAGGGAACAGGGGGGTGTTTGGTGTCAGACTCATGTGGGTCCCAATCCCGGCTCTGCCGTTTGCCAGCTGAGTTTTCTTGGGTGTGTGATCTCACCTCTCTGATGTTGGTTTTGGCTTCTGTAAAATGGAGACCATGGTCTCAGGGTCGTTGTGGGGAGCAGCGACGCTGTGCCCAGGAAATGGGGGCCATGCTGCTGCTGGGGAAGGGATTCCTACAGCATGTACTTGTTAACAGCAAAACCTGATACAGAAAAGAAAAGCCAGGAGACAGAGGCCTCCGGAGAGGCTGAGCTGGGTCTGTGCAGCTGAAATTACCAAGGAGCAGAAGCCATAAGGGAGCAGAGACAGCGAGTTGGAGGGAGGATAGAAGGAAGCAGGCAAGGTTAAGTCCAAATGTCTTGAGGCCTCTCCAAGACCCCACACGCCTGCCACGCTCCCTCCTCTGACCCTTTCTCCCCTTCTCCTCCAAATCTGCCGTGTCCAGTCTCACTGGCTCTTTTTCTCATTCCAGGGTTCCAAGCTCCTTCCCACCCCTGGGCCTTTGCACATGCTGTGCTCCCTCTCCGCCTGGCTAACCCTACTTACCATTTGGATGTTGGCTTAAACGTCACTTTTTCAAGGATGCTCTCTCACAAGGACAGGTTCCTCAGTTGTGTGCTCATTGCCACAGGTCGCTGGCAGAGACCTTCCTTAGATGAAGCTCTGAGGAGCAGGCACCCTGAGGCATGTCCAGATGCACACAGAGGAGACAAAGAGAAAAAACAGGATCCAGTTAATACCCTAAGGCCCCTAGAGATGGATACATCCACCTCCCCCCTCCCCCACCAGGACAGGAGCCCGGGATCAGGAGGGGAGGGGTTTGTCTATAGAGCCACGCAGCAGATCCCGGCAGAGCTGCTCTCCTGACCTTGGCTGAGGGCTCCTTCCAGTGCCCCAGGCTGTGGAGAAGGAAGCTGGGCTAATGAGAACGGGGGCCAAAATGGGAACCCAGGGCTGTGGGCCTGGAGGTCAGGGAAGGGGAAGCTGGGCCTGAGTGAGGGCTGGTGGCAGGGTCCCTCGGGCAAGCTTGCACCTGGCCTGCCCACTCAGCTCGCTGCCTCCTCCCAGGCTGAGCCTTAGGAGGCAGGCCCTGTGTGTGCCCAGACTTTTAACAGCCACCATGAAAGGACGGCTGCAGTTCTTAGCTGAGGGCATCTTAAACACTCTCTTCCCTCATCCTTTTTCTTTTCTTTTCTTTTGTTTCCTTATTAGATGAAAAGAAAACATCTCTGAGCCGGATGCATCTCTGAGTCACTGCAGGTCCCGGAGGTGGAACCTGAGCTGTTGGGGTGGGGTGGGGGCTGGGGGGACAGTGACGGTTATCCTGAGAACAGGCATCTCACCTTATGCTTCTGCTGACTCAGCCTGGACCTCTGATCACCTGATCTAGTTCATCTTATTTGGAAGTCCTGGGCTTCCCCATGGCTCCTCTCATGTCATACCCCTACCCCTAACTCAGCCACACCCTCTATGCTTTTGAGCATCCATTGGCTCTGACAGTCTTGGGTTCAAGGAGAGCTGATGCCTGGTGGAGCCAAGAGGGACTAACTCATAATTAGTTGCTTCTTTACTCTGGAAATGAGTTTAGCTGTCCATCTCAGACAAACCCATCCCAGACCCTAGCTCTGAGATAAACTCTAAGGGCCCAGACCTGGCTCTGTGACCCAAAGGAATGAGCCTTAACTCCCGGATCTTCTCAAGCACAAACACCAAGAGCCACAAAGTTCCTTCTTCCATTCTTGGTCCAAGGCAGAGTAAATATTTCCCTAAAAATGCTCTGTCCCCGAGCACTGAGTGGAGAGGCATGTGAGTGGCGGGGGAAATTCTTTAGGTCTAGGGGAGGGTCGGGAAATGGGACCACACTGCTTACAGCCAACCCTCTTCCCCGTGGTTCCAGCATTCTGCCTCCAAGGATTAATTAAAGATGAACGCAGGCCTGGGGAGCATATGGCTTGTCAGTTTTGTTTCCAGATGAAGCCCTGAAAAGAAGGTGAGGGGGAACTGTGGGGGGAGAGAGAGGCTCTAGGAGGAGGTGTGTACCCGTGAGCATCCAGCGTTCCTTGGCCGTCTCCTCATGAGCAGTGATTGCTAGTGAGGACGCCTTTGGCTGTAGGTAAGAGAAACCTCTCGCCCAACAGGACCAAACAATAAGAAATTTTAGTATCTCACAGAACAAGAGGCCCAAATGTGGGCGGTGGGCTCAGGGGCTCCGGGACCAGCTCTGGCTCTGCTTTTCCACTACTGGCTTCACTCTTATTCTGAGAGAGATCAGTCCTTCCTACGTGTTCCCTTTAATTTAAAAAAAGAAAATCAATATGGGTTTATTATCCATACCTCCCAGCAGTCTTCCTCTCACATCTCATTGGCCAGAACTATTCAAATATCCATTCCTAAACAACAGTTGGCAAGAGAAATGGGGCCACTATGACTGCCTTAATGAAACCCACCACCTTCTAGAGGAGGTTGCCTCTGAACACAGCCTAAGCTCTGTTCATGGGAAAAATGACTGGTAGGTGGGGTGGATGTGGGGTAAGGCAGCAATGCTTACCACAGGTAGTAAGGCTGAAACTAGTTTGGCTTTTTTTCTCTACATCACTTGGAAAGAAAAATCAATTTTTTTTTTAATGATAAGAAAGAAAAGAGATGAGAGTCATGGCAGGTCAGAGGGTGAGCTGGACATCTGGACTAAGCTCCCATCTGTACTTTCTGATGCTCACAGTACTTTTCTGCCCACTGTCTCATTTGATAATCATAATGACCCTGCAGCAAGGCAGGGAAGTGATTATTATTTCCACTTGACAGGTGAGGAAGAGGAGACAGCATGAGCTAAAGTGACTTTCCAAGATCCCTTCCAGGCACCCTTTTTATTCACACCACCTAGGCATACTAACATGAAATTGTGGCTTATCATTTAGGGAAAAAGATTCATTCTCACTGGTTACATGGTCCCGGGGTCAGCCTGTGGAGTCAAGCACCCAGATCTAAGGACACTTCTTGGGATCTCCAGGCCATTTTCTTCTCCCCCACCTCATAATAGGAGATGCAAAGATGTCCTTGTTGGCCCCTGATCAAAGGCCTTTTCTACCTGTATGGAACCAGGGGGCTCCCAAACCAACCTTGCCCTCCAAGGAGTGGCACTGTCCTTGGTACTGGCTGCTGCTTCCCACAACCTGCTGCCCGTCTCTATTTAGCTTCAAGGCTGAGTCTTTAAAACAAGATGTAGAGGGCTTTATGGGAATGACAGTCCACCCTAGCATCACCCTTGTTACAAAACTGAAGAATTCCTCTATGGCAGGCAAGGTAGGGATAAACTGAAAATGATTTTTGAGTTCCAGACACATGCTCTCACATGGCTCTGTTTATAGCACTAAACAGTCTATATTCTTTAGTTCAAGAGTCAGCAAACTATGACTCACAGCCAAATATGGCTCGCCATCTGTTTTTATAAATAAAGTTTTATTGGAACATAGCTATGTTCACTTTTTTACTTATCGTCTATGGCTGCTTTTGCTCTACAATAGCAGAGTTGAGTGGTTGCAAAAGAGACCATATGACCCACAAAGCCTAAATATTTACTAACTGGCCCTTTACAGGAAATAAGTTGCAAGCCCCTGCTCTAGTTTATTCACTTTAGGGCAGAAGATTTTTGTTCTGTGCACAATCTTGTATTATTGATGATTCCATTTATCCCTACTTTTCCTCCCTAACTCAGGATGGGGTGTTTCCCTAGCTCCCTCCATTCCTCGATAAACAGGCTTCCCTACCTGTATGAGTCCTAGATATAATCTCATCTCTTTAAATTCAAACTACTGTTCTCAAATACTAACTCAGTGGTGTTCTTTCGCTTCTTCCCACAGGTGTTTCCCAAACTCATTCATCTTAGACACACAGCCTTCTGCTTACCTTCCCTGAGCCAAGCCTTTAGTTTAGACAGTGCCAGCAGTGAATCTCGTATTTACCCCTAAGAAACTCATGCTTCTTTTTAACCTTTCTCAGTGTTAGAACTTTCTTAGTTAGAAATAACAGAAGCCTAATCCAAATTAGCCTAATTTAAAAAATTTCTCTGAAAAGTCCAAAAATACAGCTTACTGCTTCCAGCAGTCAGATGATTCCACCAGAACTGAGTGGCACATAATCTTTTGGTTCTGTGTTCCTCAAAATTGGCTTCATTCAGCCCTAGCAAAGGGCTGCAAACAGCTTCAGCTCCTCACATCCTCTCAACATCCTCAGCAGAAGAGACATCCCCTCCTTTCTCACAAAAGAGCCCAGAACTGAGTCTCAGTGGCTCAGGTGGGATCACATGATCACCTCTGAGCCAATCACTGGCCAGAGGAGTGGAATATTGTGATTGGCCAGGCTTGGGCTACGTGGTGGGTGGATGTTGGGTAGGTAACCCCACTGGATAGATGAACTCAGACAGGCAGAGGGCTGTTCCACAGAGGAAAATGCTCCTACCCACAGGGTGAAGGGTGAGTGGACGCTGGCCAGGCAAGGCCTATAGGCAAACATCTCACCCCACCTGCTGGGTTCATATTATTTCTCCCGTATGGATTTTCATTTTCTCTTTCTCTGCTGTCTTTTCAAGAGGCTATAACAACATCTGAGTCTCTCCCAGCTTACATGATAAAGCCTGTGCTTCTTAGGCTTTAGGCTACAACATAGCCTCTGTCTTGCCTGCCCCTCCACCCTCTCTTTTATCTCATAAGCTCTAGCATTGTTGAGCTTCCACCAGAAATTCCCCAAACGTCCTAGGCCTTCACTGTGTCTTTGCATATTCCATTCCCTCTGCTTTTCCCGCTTTGTCTTCATGGCACACTTTTGATTGACTGCCCAGATCAAGAACCCCCTTCTCCAGGAAGCCCTCTCCCCACCTCCAGGGAAAAAGAAAGCATCCCCTCATCTGTGCTAGAACCACTCCTGTACCAGTGTCCCACTGTCCCTCTGATCTTGCACTTACCTCACAAGGTTATCTCTCTGTGCTTATCTTTGCCTTCTCCTTTGGACTGTGGGCTTCTTGAGGGTAGGGACATTTTTAGGAAATGTTTGTTGAACGAAATCGTCTTCCCAATGTGTTGGCCTTTTGTGTGGCTCCAGCCTTATGGCAATTCTAGTCCCTCTAAAATCTCATAGAATGAACAAGAGACCACAGGCTTAAAAGGGGAATGAAGCCAATTAGATGCACTACTGATTAATTCAGTAGACACTCGGTGAACACTTTATGGGACAAGCCCTATGCTAAGTAATGGAACCATGGAGGTGACCAGGCATGTTCCCAACCTCAAGGTACTCATTGTACGATAGAGAAATGAGGATGTCTAAACTGCTTGTCTTTTCATCGCTGTCTCCAGTATCTAAACTCGTACCTGACACATAGCTGACGTTTAATAAAGAGTTGCTGAACAAGCAAATGGATAAATGAGTAAGAGATGAAGGGGATGCTATGGAATGCATAGGTAAGGCTCTGTCCAAGAGCAGGATGAGAAAGCAGAGCCAGGGAAGGATCATTTTAATCATTTCTTGTTTATTGAGGGTGCCAGGCACTGTGCCAGTTGCTGGGAATTCAGGGAGAAAGGGCATTCATCCCTTATTCTCCAAGATCCCACAGCCCAGGGGACAAGGCCAGATGAGAAAATCAGTGCTTACAAGACAGTGTGAGAATTACCGAGCAGAGATATGCCAAAAGCTATGGTAAGAGAATGTGGTGGGGGAGTGCAAGGAGGGGAAGCTGATGAATGCACTGACTGAGCAACCAGTGTCCTTCATAATGAGACCTCTGTGTTCTTAGCCCTTTCCTGCATTTTCTGTGGGAGGCCCAAGAATATACTAATCCATTTGCTCAAGCAGATTATAATCAATATGGAGAGGGGAAAAAATCACTCATAGGGCACTAAATATAGAGTCAAAATATTAGAAAATGTCTGGTTGTGTGCTAAATTTAAGACAAAGGTCACAGAAGAGAGAACGCAGGTTCACAGTGGTTGGGAAGGGCTTCCTGGAGGAGCAACATTCTGGAAGGGAAGCTCTGGGGACTAAACATCTCCAGGGGTTTCCAATGCCATATCGTTACAGTTTACTCTGCAGGCAGCAAAGAGTCATTAAAAAGTACCAGGCTGGGGAGGGGCATGATTAGACATAGGTTTTAGAAAAATTACTCTGGGACATAATATAGAGAATGGGGGAGGGAAATAGGGATGCAAGATGAGATAGAAGGGGACCAGCTTTGCCACAGAACCAGTGACAGATCGTAATGGCCTCAACCACATCCTTCAGTTGAGATACCCTGGCTCCCAGCAGTCGGATGGCCATTGCAAACAGCTCCTTTCCCTCAGCAAATGAGCAAGTGAAGGTTTCTTGGGGGTTCCAATTCACTCATTCATTCAATAAATATTTATTGTTCTAGGCAAGACCTAGGCTCCGGAGATAGGACTGTGAACAAAACAACAAAATCCCTTGCCTTTGTGGAGCTTCCAACCTATAGTCATACCTATTGTGGTAGATTGTTCCCAGGGAGAGAGGACAGTTGACCCAGAGTTGCCTTTCAGGGCAGTACATCTGGGAGGTTCTCTTGCGAGCAGTTAGCTTCCCCCTCCCCCAACTCTCTCCCACAGCCCTCTTGGCTAATAAACCATGTGCTTCTTCCATTTTATCTCATTTAATCCTGATCCCCAGCAGAGCCTAATGAGGTGGATGGTGGTGCCCATTATGCGATGATAATGTGTGGGCAAAGGCGCCCTGGGACACCACTGGCAACGACTTCCCTTAGAGGACGCTGAGGCAGGGGGCAGCTGTGGGAAGAGGCTGCTGTGCATCAAGCAGGGAGTCTGTGGGGAGGCCCTGTCTTGGGCAGTGGGGAGGATTCCTCAGTGCCGGAGCTGGTCATGGATACCTGGGGAGGGCCACGTGTCTTACCAAAAGCAATACTGACGGCTGCAGAATGTTAATCAGACTCAGACGTCAGGATCTAAGATGATAACTGTGATGCTGAAAACACGCAAAATAGCCAGGCGGCCTTTGTAATTAACTTCCGCTCCCTCCCAGCAGTCATTTGGAGTTAATGGTTTCTTAATTCAGTGTTCATTTGGTGACTTTAATTTCCAATTAATTTTGCCGATTTTCCTCCAAGGTGCTCATGGTGTGATAGAAATTCCTGCACGGCTAAGTCCCCACCACAGGGACCCGGGGGTCGGGGGAGGGGCTGGGGCTAAGATATCACCAGAAGGTTGGACCCTGTCTGAGTGCCAGGAGTCAGAACCTCCTGAGCTCAGGGGCCCTTGGGAGAGCCCTCTGCTAGGAGGGGGCTGGTGGGAGCTGATAAAGTGGTGCAGGGGTTGGGAATGCCCTTGAATTTCTCTATCTCTTAATGAGAGTTTTGATTCCTTGCTGGAGGTGGAGTAGGAGAGGAAGCCTAACCCTGCTGGAAGTACTGGAAGGGAAGGGCCAGGACCAAGGACAGCATCCTCCCTTCAGTGGGCAAAGGGGGATTTGAGGGGTCTGGTCCTAGTGCTCTAAGCTAGCACTGTTGGTGCCCTGCCCAGATTCTTTTTGCTGGGTTGACACATCCATCGCCCAGCTGCTGCAAATGTTAGCTGCTAATGGCTCACAGTCTCCTTCTTCTCTAGAATTGTCTTTGGCAAATAGAATTCACCTCTCCTGGGAGGTTCCACTCTCCCTGCACTAACAGCATCCCATAGGCAAGGACTGAATGATAATAGGCAAAAAGTTGCATCTCTTCTCCATAACCCCTGCCCTTGCCTCAGGGTGAGGCTGCTTCTATGGAGCAGCTGCTGTTCCAAAGCGGAGCAGCCAGACCCCAGCTGAGACTATATCCTTACTTAAGTCTTCTCCATATTCTTCTGTCTTCCTCCCCTCCTCCCCTTTCTCCTGCAAGGATCCCTCAACAAGTCCCAGGCGCCCGAATCTCTGTCTTGGGTGCAGCTTCTAGGGAACCCAAACCACAACAGTACTTTATTACCTTCAACTTTCGTCTAGTTCTCACAGGGTACCAGACACAGTTCTAAGTCCTTTACAAAAAGAAATTCATTTCATCCTCATAGCAACCCTATGAGGTAGGTATTGGTAGCATCCCTATTTTGGGATAAGAAAACTGAGACTCAGAGAGGTCGAGCGACTTGCCCAAGTCAACAAAGGTATTAAGTGCAAAACAGGAACATGAATCCAGCCAGTCTGGTTCCAGACTCTGTGCCCTTAACCATGCTGCCCAGGATGTAATCACTAACCCCGGCAACTGCTCTAGAGATAAGGGCAATGTAATTCAAGAGCCCGAACCACCCAGAGGGATGTGAATAGCCTTCCTGAGGTCCTTTGTCAGGAGGATGGAGGGACAGGGAGATCTGAAACCCTGGAGTATTGGCCCCATGATGTCAGGGCATTCTTTTAGGCAAACCCTCCCTAGACCCCTCTGGAAATGGCACTGAAGATTGATACCGTGACTCAGCGGAGCAAGTGCTAGTGTGAAAGTCAGACAACCCAGATTCTAGTGCTAGCTGTGTCCCTGACTCCCTTCATGATTTGGGATCAGTAAATTTCCACCGGTGGATCCGTTTCTCATCTCTACTATGTGGATGGGAGTCAGTTACAACATCTTAAAGAGCCCCAGATCTAAATTCTTGGCTTTAGGAAGTGGATATGTGGAGCAACCCTGGGGATCCCTCATTAGAGGGTGAGACCAGATCTCCATGGAAAGCAGAGGAGAAACATTCCACGACCTGTAGGCATCAATGGCTCTGTCTCTAAGGGGTTGGAGGGAGGGGTCCATAGGGTCACAAAAGAACCTGGGTCACAGTGACCACTCAAGCCAATTTATGGAACATTAATTTGTTAATAAGCATTTATCAGGTGCCAACATTATTCTAGAGAATTTGCACATCTAGTTCTTGTCTCCTCAACCTAGGGGCGCAATGGAGCCACCTTCCTGGCAATTGCCCTCCTTGCCATCTAAGGACCAGCCCTATGCAGAGGCCCCCCCAACACACATACGCTGATATTAGGAGTCTCCGTGGGGTCTCCATTGTCCTCAGGAACGAGTATTTTCTCCTACCAACTGGGAGAGTGCCATGTCCTTTCTTTCCTGCCAGAGACCCTCTTAGTGACGCCTACTTCCTATGGAGCTACAGGAGGGGACCACACTGCTGCCTTCATGGCCAACATCTTTTACGAGAAAGCCACATGTGGATGTACTCCCAAAGCGGCTAGCCCACAAGGGGGCCATGAAGCATGGTATTTCCCTGTGCTCCTCGAAGGAAGAGGAGAGGACCCCCCCCATTGTCCCTTGTGGCAGGGCAGGGGCAGAGGGAAGACAGCGAGAAATGGGGAATAGGAGTGGTATAAATATTTGTTCCTTCCTCCTCCTTCACCCCCGAGCCCTACCCCTACCCTGCTTCCTCCTTCTCCAGACCTTAATGAGACCACATCCAAGGACACCTTCCTCCCCACAGGCATGCAGGCAAGGAGGGGCCAGGGCAACAGTCCCTCTTCCATCATGCCCTCTGTGGGTCCCTATTCCCATCCAACCTCCCCCCCCCCCAGAAAAAACCAGCCCTCACAAATATCCACGGAAACAGCTGTAGCCAGATCAAAGCCCCTGCCCAGAAGCTTGGGACCGAACGCCCGCCAGCAGGTGCTGGAGATGTCATGGCTGTCACTGTCACAGATCCCAACTCCCTAGTCAGCGAGAGCTGCAAAGTCCAACCAGCCAGGACTGTTTTGTTTTGTTTTGTTTTCACCTTTTTAATGCTATTAGTTAAAAAGTGACAGCTTTGTGGAGAAACAAGGATACCAACTTCACTCTTGGAGCCAGGACCACAGGTGGCACGTTGTGCAACCTCAGGGCCTGCCTGCGTGGCTGCTGACAGTCAGCCCTGATGGAAGCCTCCTTGCAGTGCTCTCAGCTTCTTGTCTCACCCTCTCCATTCTGTACAAGCACAGCCCTGCCAATGATCCCCTCCTGTTGAGAAACCTTCAGAGGCCTTCAAAAATCAACTGGATGAAATCTGAAGGGTCCTGTGGCATCCAAGGGCCACCATGCTCTGGCTCTCTAAACCATCTCCACTCATATCACAGATTCCAGCAAACCTGGAAACCCATTCTCTCCTAAACTTTCCCCTTGCTGCCAAGCCTCAGGGCCTTTGCACACGACAATTCCTCTGCTTGGAGCACTCCACCTTCCCCCATCCCACTTGTGGAAATTCACTTTTTCCCTGGGAAGACTGTGAATAGAAGGAGGGCCCTGGCCAGGGGGCCTGATGCCAGGTCAGCCACTATTATCCCCTCTCCCAGTGCCCAAGCTCCACCTCCTGCTCCCTTGGCCCCTATCTTCCTAGATCACAGGAACACAGCAAAATTACAGTCACAGTGTTGGCAGGGACCTGAGAGCTCCAGGTTCCCTCACATCCACCTAGATCAGTGATCCTCACATTTAGGTGCATCAGATCCCCTGGAAGGCCCAGATTCCTGGGCCCCACCCTCAGAGCCTCTGATTCAAGAGGTCTCGAGTGGAGTCCAAGCATTTGCTTCTAACAAGCTACCAGGCGATGCCAGCGCTGCTGGTCCAAGGACCCCACTGTGGAAACTGCTGACCTCGATTGTGACTCAGAAATTAACCTTGTCTCTCTGTCTCCCCTGAAGGAGCCAAGGCCGGCATACTCCCGCTCCCAAGACAGAGGCAGGGCTTCCAGGCACCTGCCATTCAGAGCCCTGGGGAAGGTCTCACGTATCATTGTTACAATGAAGTCAATGGCAAGGACATAAAATTTTCTGCAGGGAAAATAATCACAGCGATCCATGAAGTGGCTTACTGCACTAATAACATCAACAGTGACAGCAGTAACAGTCATACCATGATCATAGCATAGTGTCATCTGCCCTAATGTGCTAAATCCAGATTGATCTGAGCAATATGAAAGAACTACTGACACACACAAATGCTCACAGAGCCTAGCTCAGACGTATGTGGGGCCGTTTGGGTGACGGCAGTGGTGATGATGACTGTAATAACAAGCCACATTTGTACACAGCTTTAGTGTTTCTGAAGCATTTCCACTAGTTTTATTTTAGCAGCAACCCTGGGAAGTAGATTGGCAGGCAAGCTTCCCTGGTTTACAGATGCGACGCACAGTCACGCATCCTTCAAGCCTCCATTCAGCAAACATGGATTGAGCACTTGTTTTGTGCAGGTCAAAGCACTGAGTAGGGGTTGGAATAGGGTTCCAGGTAAAATATAGGATGCCCAATTAAATTTGAATTTCTGATTAAAAAAACGAATCATTCTGTAGTGTAGCTATGCCCCCAATATCATATGGGACGTATTTGTACTAAAAAATTATTCATCGTTCATCTGAAATTCAAATTTCCCGAGTGTCCTGCATTTTTATTTGCTAAATCTGGCAACCCTGCTGGGGACGGAAGGAGGGGATAAAAGGAGTAAGAAACATTTCTTACCCTCAGAACAAGCTCGCAGTCTGGTAGGACACGGAGACCCCAGGCAGAGGGTCCTAATCTGTGTAACCCGCAGGGTGGGAGAGGCGCTTTCCCAGCCTGAACGTGCACAGGAATCACCTGGCAATGTTGTTAAACTGCTCGTTCTGCCTCAGGAGGTCCTAGGCAAGTCCGGAGACTCTGCATTTTCCAGAAGCTCCCAGCGATGTTGACCCCGCTGGTCCCTGACCACACTCTGAGCAGGGAGGGAGTAGAGGGGAGCTTAGAGGCTGCAGGAGCCTCGAGGAGGTACTCGGTCCATCTTTGGGAGTCAGGGAAAAGCTTCTTGGGGGAGATGGTACCCAGGGGTCTTGGCTGGTACGAGTCAAGGGAGGAGTATGGAAAAGATGTGCCAGGTGAAAGGGCACCATTTTTGAGGAGCCCAGGACGGAAGAAAGTCCTGCCCGTTTGGGGAGGGTGGGGTTGTATGTGAATGGAGGATAGGGTTGGAGCAAGCAGTGCTGGACTCTGGGAATCCAGAGATGAATCAGACGAGGTCCTTGCCAACCCAGACTCTACCTCATCTTTTGGGAGAGGCAGACCCACGGACAGACCAGCACAACCCACTGGGGCTAGGGGTGAGCTGGAGGTAAGACTGGAGGAGTGGGGGCCCAGGGAGAGGTCAACTCACTCCTCCATGGAGGCTGGGGGAGGCTGCCAGGATTCCTGGTCACATCGTGGCAGCTACAAAAGAGAAGTCAGGACACTCCAGGAAACCACTCCAATGTCACAGTCACCCACAGAGGCAAGGTGGCCAGAGAGTGCACTGGAGATCCAGCCACTGCTGAGCCTCCCATGGGCCAGAGGCTACAAGCCAGCCATGTCCACTGCGTAGGAGGGAATGGCCTCAGCCTTCTTTCTGCCTTCCAGATTGCACATGGGTGAAGCTCACGGCCTGGAACAAGTCACAACCTGAATCCTAGTCGCAAAGGAGTCTGAGAAATGTGGTATCAAGGCTTCCAGGCTCTGTGATAAAGTGAAAGCATAAGGGAGGGGGAGGGGAGCCGCTGAATGCTGGCAATATTCACTCTCACCCTTCCTGGTGGCTGGGATGAGGACATGATGGAGAAGGCAACTTCCTAGGATGGCAGAGAATCACAACAGAGGTCACAGAAATGCCATGGGCGATGGGACATTTGCAAGGCTGAGAGATAAACTTCCACCTTGTTTAAGTCACCATTTCAGCAGCAAAGCCTGGGTCCTGACACAGCACCATGAAGTGTAAATGAGGCCTCAGAGGTATCGCTTCCAGAATGTGTGGTGTTGACATTCCTGGAGTATCAATTCATATGCCATCGACCGACAAAAGAGCATTCAGGGCTGTGGGTGGACTGGTGCCCAACGTGGGCCACGGAAGCTTTGCTGAGGGAAGTTGAGGGGCACTCAGAGGGAATGAGGGGTTGCAGAAGACTTCTCGGAGGAGATAGAGCTGGAGATGGAGAGGAAGAGAAAGGACTTTCTGGTGGAGGCCACTTTTCTCCCCCTTCCCCAGAGCCGCACTGAGCGGTGAGCCTGCCTGAGAGCTCGAGGGGCAGAAGGAGAGAGGTGTGATGCCACAGTTAAACAGAGGGGCAGGCTTTCCACCTGCAGCAGAATGGAGACCAGATGGGGGCCGAGGAGATGTCTGGGCAAGGGTCTAGGCACCCCTCCAAAGGGAGGAACCTGTGTCTCCGAGACGTTAGCTTCAAGACTCTGAAGACAGGATGGGGATGGATGCGCTCAAGCAATGGGCTCGAGGTCATGAAGTGGTACCTGGTTCTGGCTCGCAGCCTCCCCACCCTGTGGCTCCTCCTCAGGAAGGCACACAGCATTCACCCTTCAAACAGGGGTGCCCCTGGTAGGCCCGCAGCCCGGGGAAAAAGACAGTCACGAGAACCTACGTGCCAGGCACTGGGGTTGTGCCACATCCAACCAGCCATTCCCTCTTCACCCACCTTTAGGAAGAGTGTGTGTTTAGTATGCAGGGATGGGCCTCAGCCAGCCAGGGTCAGGGCTTGTTTAGAGACCGGGCCATACTGTCCAGGGTGGAAGGATAGCCCAGGGCCAGGATCAGAAATTAGACTGGAACAGGGATCAATCTATGATTGGGGTTGGGCTCAGCCTGGGGCCAGGGCGTGACAAGGACCACAGCTCAGTCTGGGACCAGAGTCTGGACTCAGGTTTTGATGGGGAGAGAGTGTTGAACTCGCTGACTCCCTGTGCCTGAGCACAATTTCATTAGCTTCCTGGAAATACACCATAATTAAAGGTTATCAGAGTGCAAGTGTAATTTCTTCATTTATATCATATTTAGCCTTCAAAACCCTTTTTCTTCTAGGCCCTCTCTTTCCCCTTTCCCCAGACTTGTGGTCTAGACCCATTATGCCCTCTGGGAGAAGACGGCAAACAGGCGCAGGGCAAAGCGACCTGCCTCGCTTCTCACAGCAAGTTCAGAGAGAGCTGGAGCCAGGCAAGAGGCCGGCTGAGCAGGCGCCCAGCCCAGGGCAGTCTGGTGCCCTCACAGCTTCCTGCAGCGCTTTGGAGACAAGCCCCAGGTCACCCTGAAACCCACAGGCAGGCGGCAGGCGGGCAGGCGGGCAGGCAGCTGGCTGCAGGAGCTGGCAGCAGGGGTGTCCTGGGTCAGAGCCTTGGGCCACAGCCAAGGCTGTGTAGTTGGGCTGGAGCGGGAGGGTGGCAACTCATTCACACTGCTCTGCAGTGGGCCCCGGGGCCCCGGGGCAGGTGCCAGCGATTTGCTAGTCCTGAGAGACGGAGCCAGGAACCGCGGAGCGGCCAGGAAGGGCAGGAACCCCCTCACCGCCCCCCACCTACCCAGGTCCTCGTGGCCACGCTCAGCCGCTGAAGGAAATCAGAAGTGATGGTAAATGACAAAACCGGGAATGTAATTAAGACAGATGGAACCAGCCGGTGGAGATGACAAAAGCTGTTCCCCAGGCTCTGAGATTTAAAGCAAGGTCACAAGGTGACCTCATCCTGGCCGCACAGCGGGCAAAGAGGAGGCAAGGGAAGGAGTTTGAGGATGGGCACCAAGCCTTGAGGAGGACAGTGAGCAAACTGGGCTTCAGCTACACCAAGAGAGACTTGGGTTGGATACAAGGATGAACTTCCTGAAGATGAGGTGGCTAAACATTGGTGTAAATGTGACATCATCTTCTCTTCCCAAGGACACCTACTTCCCTCCTGGACAGACGTGGACACAGGGGCCTGGACAACCTGACCGCTCCAAGAGCTGTGGGAATAACAATGGCTTTACTGTCAAATGAGGAGTCTGCACAGATGGCATTTGGGAAGAGAACAGAGGGAAGGGGGCTCGGTGTGTAGCAAGTTCCAGAGGGCTTCCTGCAGGCCAGAGTTGGGAGAGTGGGAGTCAGTCAGGCCCCGGGGAGGTGGATGTCATAATGCTTGGATGGCCACATAGGGTGAGACGCACATGGCGGGAGAGGAGGCCTGTGCCCCGCGCACTCTCCTTCCTCCAGGAGCTGGACCATGAGCTCCTCTGGCCCCAAGGCCGCCCCCGCAGTCCTGTTGCCAGAAAAGATGTAATGGAGGCAGGTTTATCCTGCCATCCCCTGACCATCTTTCATCACGGGACACGTCCTTGTTATAGATACTGAGCATAAAACAGGGCAGCAGCACCCCAGAGACTGGGGAGACACAGGGGGAGCACTCCATCATTTCAAGCACACCATCCGTCCATACGTCAGAGACCCGGCAGTTGTGCCTGCAGCTGGAACACTGAACTACCAGACTGGGATTTACTGGTGGGTGTGAAGCCATAATTCATGCCACTCTCCCTCTTAAGGACAGTCTTCCTAAAACGTCTCCATCTCCCTGACTGGCCGTTCCTAATGATCCAAGACATGTGTGTCTGCCTACACGAAGCCCTTTTTGGGGGGTGTTTTCTCTATTATCTCCCCCAACCCCATGGCACAACTGCTCGCCTGGGGGCAGCCTCTGCCTCTGCCCTGGGAGAACAGACCCCCAGCGTCTCAGCTGTATGACGAAGAGGAGATCAGGCCCCGCTCCTGATTTGCCTGCCGGATCCCCTGAGGATGTGAGCGCTCCAGGGGAACCCCACCCCATCACCCCTGGTGGCTCCAGGGGAGCACTGGCAACTCTAGGTCACTCTCCACACCCTCACTGTCTCTGTAAAATGAAGGGCCCTGACAGGATGAGCTCACTGATGCTTCTCCCTACTCGAAAACTGGGTCAGCAACCATGTCCTGGAGGCCTCCGCTCATTTAAGGCAAAGCCTGGCAGAAGGTGGGCTTCCAGGCTTCCAGAGAGAAGCCGGAGTCGAGGACCGAGGCTGCAGCTCAAGGATAACGTTTAGTCACCCCTCACCTGGGGGCCCCAAAGGGAGCTGCTCTTTCCAGGGGGCAGGGGCGGTGCTGGGGCTTCGCTGCTGGTTTCTGCCCCTCTTCTTCCCTCTGCTCTCTTCTTCTCTGTCTCTGTCTCTCTTCACTCTCATCTGATGTATGCCAGCCTCGAACTTTGCATCCTGCTTCCCGCAAACTCCTTGTTTCAAACTGCATGTTTCCAGACTACAAACTGTCCCTGTGCTGACCCAGATGCAAACCATGGTCAGAATCCAAAGCCTTGATCCCCAAATTCTGATTGGTCTTATTGACATTTAATGGCCTTGGAGCCTGTCTTAGCAAGAGACCCCCCTTGGACAAGAAAATACGATGGGAGGCATTCCTCAGCCTGGGCACTGAGCATGGAACGTTCTTAGAAGCTGGGAACCATACTGTAATCTCCTTACTCCACTTTGCACTCTTCTGAGGGCGTAGCTGGTTTTGTCCAAAGCTGTGCGCTCCAGGGCCCTTTCAGAGGAGAGATTGACCTGGGATGGAGCTGTGAGAGGTGAGCATTCACACAGAAGAAACTCTGCGGCTCCAAACACGTCTTAAATACCACAGGTAACGTGGGTTGTGTCACAGAAGCACCTTGTGATCATTTAGAATTTTTTTTGAATCAAAGTATCTTCACATAGTTCAGAAATGAAAAAATATTAAAAATATACAATAAAAGGTTTCCTTTCATTCCTATCTAAGATCCAACCAGTTCCTACCCTCCCACCCCCGCACAACCTGCTATTAATTTCTTATGAAGTCTTCCAGTGTTTCTTTAGGCTTATTACAAGCAAAACCAAACATGTATTCATGCTTCTTCTCTATTTTTCATGAAAGTTAGTATCCTATACGTGCTATTCTGCTCCTTTCGTTTTGCACCTAATGACATATCTTGATCATTTTATTTCTTAATAAGCCCCTTCATGCATTTTCACAGCTGCATAGTATTCCACTGCAGGCTTTATTTCTCATTCAGAATCCTCCTGCATCCAAGCACATTTTGAAGTGGTTTGGAGGAGAGCATACCTTCACCAGAGGATGCTCAAGATAAAAGAGCAACATGACTCATAGCGGTGAGTTTGAATCAGTTTGCATAAGCATTGACTTGGGATGCACAGACCTCTCCCGCCCACCCCGTGCCTTGCCAGGATGCTGATCCAGTAGGTCTGAGATCAGACCAGCAAGCTGCACTTTAGCAAGTTGATTGTGTTCCAGGCATCTATAGCCCTCTCTTTGAGAAGCTCTGTTGAATGGGAAAAGAAGCAAGAACTACATCCTATGCTGAAAATATTGAGGTTGTTGCCATAAATCATTAAATTGAGCTCCAAGGTTCCTGGCAGCTCAGACCCAAGTGGAACCAAAAGGATACAGTGTTCTCCCTGCCAGAACAAAAGGCCAGTTTTTCAGGAGACATAAACACATCCCTGGCACTAAATTCTAAGTGGAATTTATCATGGGAGCCATTACTTAGGGTACATTGAGCTGCACAGCGGGCAGCGTCTTCCCCGACAGCCACAGAAAATGCAGGCACGTTCTTCAGAGTTCCTCTGCAGAAGTCGTGGCCCGGCGCCAAGCTCAGGACAGCTTGGCTCAGGACGGCGCTTCTGCAGGAAGCTCAGCCAGCACTGGCCAGAGAGACGAGAAAACACAGGCCATCAGAGCGAACGTCCAGGACACTTGCACACGGCCAGGAAACCTGAACGGAGGAGCTCAATGTGCCTAAGGGGGGAGAACCAGGAGACGCGCTCCCTGGGCTTCTGAACGCAAGGGGAGGCAGGATCTCTGTCCTCTGTCCCTCGGCTGTGCCCAGTATGAAGAAAGAACCTCTCACTTTGTCTTAAGAAGCTTCTGGAACAGTGGTGGGGGGTGAGGGGAGGATGGACGGCTGTTTCCCCATTTTTCCCACCTAAAGCTCTGAGCATTTCCTGAGTTTTCAGCGATTGGTGACACTTTCTCATTAAGCATACAGCTCAGGGATTGGGACATGGTGATCACTCAATAAATATTGGCACTGACGATACTGATGGAGGAGGAGCAGCAGCCAATGTGTTCTACAGCCTGCTGTCCCTTAGGGTACCTTGGAAACCTCCAGTGTTTTATGGATTCCAAGGGGGCAAATCAAAGAAAGTATGTCCAATATCCTAAACGTGGTCCCTCAACCCTAACTTTTATCTATTCAAACTTAGGCAGGCCAAGACATTAGAAAGCCATTCTCTCTTCTCTCCCCCTGGCTCACTCTCATTCCAAATTGGAAAATGACCTTGGCATTGTGATTGCCATCAGAATGTCCAGGTAACTGAGGCTATGGATGAGTTGGAATAGAGAAGGACACATCTCTGGGGTGCATTTAGCTTACTGGATAAGGCCTGTGACCTGGACAGATGGAAGGAATCATTGTTTCTGTGAGATGGAAGGGACCTAAGGAATTACAGCGGGGATTGCTAGTTATATGCCAAAGTCCATCCTCCTCTTTTTCCATAATGACAGAGTTGTAGCTATCCATCTGGCTGCTCAGCGAGGGACTACATCTCCCAAACCCCCGTGCAACTAAGTGCAGTCAGGGGACCAAATTCTCACCAACAGTGGGTGTGGTTTGTACCACCTCCAGGCCTGGGCCATGAAGCCGTGGAAGTGTGCTTGGCCAACCTCCCTTCCCATGAGCCCCAACTCAGGCATGCCTGTGACCCAGCTGCAACCCAGCAGATAAGTACGACGCCCTGGAGCAGTGGTTCTTAATGTTTAGAGTGCATGAGGATGATCACAGACTGCTGGGCCCTGCCACAAGAGTTTCCGGTTCAACAACTCTGGGGTAGAAACAAAGAATGTGCATTTCTAAAAAAGCTCCGAAGTGATGCGGACACGTTGGTCCAGGGACAGCACTTTGAGCAACAAGGCCCCAAGGTGTGACAAAGAACCTCAATCCCTGAGTGACCACACGGAGCAGAGCCTATGTTCACCTGGAATATTCATCACTGGACTGTGGTTTTTTTTTTTTTAAGTCACTGGATTATTGTTGGGTGTGCATGTTTCAGAGCCCAGCTTCACACTAGTTAACACAGCCATTATCCATTTCACCCCTTTCGAATACAGAAGGAGATGCTGAGGCCTAAGAGAGAAAGGACGTGTCCGAGGCCACACACCCGTCGGGGGCAAGCCAAAATGAGAACCCAGGCCTCCAGCTCCCCGTGGGAGCCCGAGCCCCCGGTAGGTGCTGGGTGTACTACAGCCTCTTTACGTGGTGCGAGAGGCAGAATAACCCCCTCGGCCCCCCAGAGAGGCCTACGTCCTAATCCCTGGAACCTGAGACGACGGTATATTAAATGGCAAGGCGGAATTAAAGTTGCAGATGGAGTTAAGTTTGTTAATCAGCTGACCTTAAAATAGGGAGGTTATCCCAGATGATCTGGGTTGGCCCCACGTAATCACAATGATCCTTAAAAACAGAAGTAGGAGGCAGGTGAGTCAATGTCGGAGTTCTCTATTAGAATGACACGACCGGCATTTCTGGCTTTGAAGATGGAGGAAGAGTCCATGAGTCAAGGAAGGCAGGCAGCCTCTCCACGCTGGAGAAGGCAAGGAAACGGACTCTCCCCAGAGCCTCCGGAAGGGAATGCAGCCCGGCTAGCACTTTGATTTTAGCCAGGGACACCTGTGCCGGGCTTCTGACCGCCCCCCACCCCCAGCACTGTGAGAAATGAATTTATGTTGTTTTACCCCACAAAACTTGCAGTAATTTGTCAGGGAAGTCACAGAAAACAAACCCCTGTGTGAAGCTGATCTGCCCTCCAGAGCCCGGAGCTCCTTGGGGGTGGGGGAGACTCCCACCTCCCTGACAGCACCTGCTCGGGGATGGGTCCTGAGGCAGGAGGGAGGAAGAGGACACATGTCAAGCCATGTGGATAGGGCTGTATGTCCTTTCTTGCTTTCCAAAACCAAAGAGAAAGACCGTGTTTGTGTCCCTGTTTGGGACACCCTCATCTTTAAAATGGGGTTGTTAACCCATACATGTTCAACCATGGGTGATGATTTGTGGGAAGGGCCTTAAAAGTGTCAAGAATTCTTGAAATTAGGAACAGGCGGAAAGAGTGGAGCCTACACGACTGGGCCAGAATGAAGGGAATTATGTCAAACCAGGGACATATGGATTAAACCCCAAAATCCTATATCAAAGTGGACTTCTGGGGCCAAAAGGGAGGTGGGATGTTAGGGCCAAGGGGAAAGGGAACACTAGGGATGTGCTGTCTACCCATCTGGTCAAACAGCCCTGGAGGCAAGAACTGCATGGAATGGCTGCTCAGAGTTCTGTGTTGGGGCCAGCAGGACAGGCATTGATCAGATAGGGAAGAACGTAGCCTATCAATCATTTACACTTTAGTGTGAATTCTGTAGCTGCTTTACCTCTCCCCAAGGGAGAGAGGTACCTATCAGCTTGAACCATTCAGGCAAATGCAAGATTGCATCCCAGGCATCACAGGCCATGGAGCCTTCAACTATGCAGCCACTGCTCTCTTAGTTTGGCTCAGGCATCCCTGGATTCCAGAAATGCATGAACGGTCTTCCCTTCCCTTCCCACCAGGGTGAGCAGTGAATGGCCACACTCAGGAAGTAGTAAGTCCCCTGCCTTTAGGGGCTTCAAGCCTTGGACCAGTTCCTTGGTCCAAGGACTCAACCTTCTGATGCTTGTGTTGTACAGGATTCTTCACAAGCTTGGATTCCAAGATTCTGGGTGAGGGACAGGCACACAGATGCTCTAAGGCCCTACTGCCTTCTCCCCAGAGGTGGGTGTCCCACAATCCTCCCTGGGACCCCTGACCCCTTGGTATGGGGTTACTTTGTGGGAGAACATTGGGGCTGCGGTTCCCAGCCTTGGAGATGTCTCTCCAGGCACCCGGGAAAAGAGCCCTCCACGGTCACCTCCCAGGTTACTGGTTTGCACAGCCTTGCTCCAGCCCTGAGAATGAGTTTAGAGGCAGAGGGAGCACCAGCCTGAACATGTATCTTTCCCATTCCCAAACTCTCCAAACTGCAAGGGGCAAATTTTCCTTCCTTTGGAACCAGAAGGGACTGGCAGCTTCTCTACCATGCCGGCATTGTTTGGATGGGAATTCATGCCAGAGAAGGCTGGTGTGGAATGAAGAGGAAAATAGGAAGGAACTAACATTTAGAGAGTTCCTACCCTGTGCTCAAAGCTGAGGGAGCACATTAAAAGCATTTGTTCATTCTTTCAATCATTATGTCTTCACTAACTACTTCAACAACACATAGTGAGCACCCACCACGTCTCAGGCCTGGCCCTGCCTTTGAGAAATCCAAATGACAAACGCTATGAAGGTTATTTCATTACCTCTCACAAAATCCCTATGATGAAGGTATTATTCTTCCCATTTTATGGGTGAGGAAACTGAAGATCAGGAAGGGTAATCAACTGGCTCAAGTTTACATGATTTGTAGGTGGCAAAGCTGAGACGCAGAACTTGGTCTTCAGTTCCATTACTTCTGCCTCTTCCTATAGTGTGTCTGTCCTCATGTGTATAATGAGGGTGCAGCTCCCTATCTGCAGGGCTGCTATGAAGACTAAATCAGATACAACTGCGTGTTAACCACTGTCGTGATGTGGATACCCAGTCAGTGGTTATGATGCAGTGGCTCTTGTGGCTCCAAGTTCAATGTTGTCTCACTTCCTCACATGTTTGTTGGAGACAGGCTGCCATGAAGCTGGAATTAACAGGAGTTGTGGAAGGAAGGAGGCATTTAAGGGCTTGGGAAAGCCTGGGTCCTGTGGAAAGCAGACATTTATCAGTCTGTCACCAAGTAATAACTGAGTGCCAGTTGTGTGTCCTCAGGATCTGAGAAGGAGATGAAAGACCCAGAAGATACGATCCTCGCCCTCAGGGAACTCAGTGTGGTTGGGGAGGCAAAAAAGACACACACACCCCATGGGACAGAGACCTGGCTATGAGCTCACAGCGTCAAGTGCTCCAGGGACCCAGAGGTTGGCACGAGGAATCAGGAAGCTTCGCGGAGGAGAAAAAACTTGAGCTGGGCCCCCAAAGGATACGATGAGTGAAGAAGAGGCGGTGATAAGAGGCTCTAAAGAAGGCCTAGCCACTAGGTTTTTTTTATTTTTAAGGTTTGAAATGACTGTAGACTTCAAGAAGCTGCAAGAACAGTATAAAAAGGCCCTAAGTACTCATCACTCAGCTCCCCAAATGGTATGGGGGAATGTGGGGACAACTACAGTGATTTCAAAACTAAGAAACTGACATTAGCACAATACAATTAACTAGACTACAAACCTTACTCAGCTTCTACCAGTTTCTGCATGGACTCATTTTTTTTGGTATGTGTATATGTAGAGCCCTGTAAGTTTATCACATTTATAAATCTGTATTACACCACTACAACCAAGATACAAAATAGCTTCATTACCAAAAAAGGAGCTCCCTTGAGGGTGCACCTTTAAATTGCCCACATTATGCTCTGCTCACAGACACCAAGGATGTGGCAGCCCCTGTGCTCCGGCCATCAGACTGGACAGCTCTACTTATCCTGTCCTGCTCTGCCCAGTGAAGGGAGTTGGGGCCTGGGTATCCAGAGGCAGATCTCCTGGTGTTGACTGTAGCCCCCAAGCAGAAACCCTCTGTGAAGAGGCTCATCTTGCTGCTTTCTTGAGGAAGGAAAAACTGAAACTCTGCAATCTTGGACAAACCCCCTGAGATTCAGCACCACGGACAGATCCAGGGTGCCTGGGACAGCACAGAGGGTTTATAACCAAGGCAACAGAAAGGACTGGGTGCTTCTCTGGGTCATCGCTTAATCTGGGGATGGACCAGCCCTGGGTGAATACTGACGCCCTCCCCCCAGGGTCACAGAGCAGGAGAGTAAGAGGACATTCCAGGAGCGCAGATCCCTGCCTGCGCCTGACTCCTCTCCGTTATTCAAGGCGCATCCTAAGTGTCTTCTGCTCTGAGGCTCTCTCCTTGACTTTCCCACCTTGCTGGCTCCCTTCTCTGAATTAATTTACCCCCAAATCTGGCAGAACCATCCAAGGCAGCCTGGGAGCACACCGTGTGCTGCTCTCTGCCTGCTCCCATGTATGAAGATGCACACCACCACCACCACCCCCGCCAGAATGCAAGCTCCTTGAAACAGGACCAATTTGTCCTTTACTTGTCTCTTCCGCCCTCCTTTTCATCCTCCCACTCATTGAAGCTCCACACAGGGCTAGGCACTCAGGGTCTTTCTGGATGATGTAAGCCAGGGGATGACTCTGTCCTCAGTTTAAATTTTCCTTCCAGAATCCCATCCTTAGCACCATTTCTGTCTGGCATTGTTGGCACAGTAAGTAGAGGAGACATATTCAGACTTCAAGTTGCCTTCCAGAACTCCTCAGCCCAGCTTCCTTCTCTTTCTCCAATAATCTGTAAGATCCTTGCCTCTAGGAAACCCTCATCCATGGTCTGTAATTATGCCTGGCTGTCTTCCCCAGCACCTCGTCCTCTGGTGTCACTGAGGAACCTTGTCATGAATGCTGAGCTGCACCGCCCAGGTGGCCCTTACAGCACTTGTTCTCATAGATGCTGGAAGATGGTTCTTTGACAGCTCTCCTCTGTCCACGCTCTATGGGAATTGCCTCAGCTGAAGAAAGTGTCCTTGTCCAAGGTCACATCCCCTTCCCAGGGCATTCAACACCCAATGACTGGTCAGTGACAGGGTATAAGGGCCCAGCTCCCTCACCCCAACTCGAGACAACTCTGAAGGGCCATCCCAGCCGCAGAGCTTCTTCAGGATCAGCTGAGGCCTTCACTGAGACTGCGCTGCGGCCTAACCTCTCTCTCGGCACAATCCTGCTCCCTTCCCTTCCCTGCAAGCACTGGGCCTGAGACTGCTCCCCAGTAAACGTTCTGCATACTGATCATCTCAGGGTCCACTTCGAGGCGAGCCCAACCTGAAGTCTTGGCCCTGTGGGATTAGGCTTCCTGCTGCCACCTCTGCCCACCATCTGCCTACTTGGACCCAGGCCACCAAAGCAGAGCACAGCAGCCTTGCGTATCAGGTTTTCCCCAGTCGCCTAAAGACTGCTCACCCAACTTTCTACAACAGTCCTTGGGTTTGCTTTCAGAAGCAAGCCTTTCCTGATAGTCTCTGGGTGGCCTGGAGTAGTAAAATGGGCTTTGAAGACAAGTTCAGAGTTTGAGCCCCAGCTCTTCCACTAATCAGCTAGGTGAACTTGGGCAAATTACCTAATCTCTTAAGCCACTATTCCCATATCTGGAAGCAGAAATGATAATAAAAACATCACAGGCCTGTTATGAGGATTAAATGTTGCAACATAAGGAAAACTGTTTAGTGCAGTGCCTGGCATGTAAACATGTGCTCGACAAATATTAATTCCCTTCCCTCCTTCTTTTGGGTCTGGGGAACTTTCCACATAATTGTCAGTGAATACTTTTTACTTAACCTACTACTTGAACATCACAAGCACAGATGTGGTATAAGAGGACAAGAGAAGTTTCAAATTTTCTAGGCGATGGAGCAGGGAGGGGGGTGATGGTCAGTCAATCAGCTCAAGTCTCCCTATATGCTAGTCTTGATTTTCATGCTGCTGGAAAATTTTTGGCATCCAACAAAAATTCTTCATAGCAGGCATTTTCATCTTATCCTAAGGGGAAATGGAGTCCAGCCAGACCTCCTTTTAAACCTGGCTGGAGCAGAGGCTCTGCTCAAGACACAGGACCAGCCCTTCTTCCTAAGCAATAGGAGAATGGGTTGGAGAGGGGGTGGCACCTGAAATTGTGGCTGCTTGAGCCCCACAAGTGGGTGCTGGCTTCAGGAAGAGAGGACGTGAGCAGACAAATCAGCCTGTTAAGATCATTTTGTGAAAGTGCAACTCATCCCTAAAATAACAGCACCAAGTATCCAACTTTCCAACCACTGCCTCTTCCCCAAACGCAGTGAGCATCCGCTCCCCTCCACCAGCTCCTTGCTCCTTCAGCCCAATCCCTTTCCCACTCCCCAGGCGAGCAGGAGAGGCCCTGACCTCCCCAGAGCTGAGCCATCTTTTCAGAGCGGCATCCTGTGAGTGAGCTGAGTGTGCAGGGCGGGAGCTGGAGGGGGCGTGGGAGCCTGGGGCAGGAAGCCACACACCCCGTGTACATTCCAGCTCCAGCTGGGTCTTTTCTGTCAACCTTGGCCCAGCACATGCCGTCCTCAGAGACACTTGCACTGGGCTCAGAGAATGCTGAATTCAGCCCCAATTAAGGGGCCATCTCAGGGCAGGCTGCTGGCACCAGCAGCTGCTATTTTGGGACTTGGTGAAGACACTATCTTCTCTCTCCCTCCTTCTCCATCTCTGCTCTGTTTTATTTCTCCCCTCTCTCCTTTCTCCATTTCCATTATCTCCCCAGGTTTTTCTATCTGACGCTGCGTGTCTTTTCATCTCTCTGCTTCTCTGTCTGTCTCCCCCTCTCTGTGACTGTATCTCACTTTACATCTCTCTTATCAAACCAACTTGACACACACTCCCACCTCCACTGCGCCAGGCTGTGCTCTGGGGAAGAAGCAATGTGCAGGCCCCCACCCTAGAGGAGCCCTGGATGTGCTCTGCCTTTCTCTGGCTCTCCCTACCCTTCTCTGCTCCCTGCTCCCCCTGCCCAGGAACTCCAGGGCTTGCTTCTGAAGGCCAAGAAGAAGATTCACATTCCAGCCACCCCTTGGTCCACACGCAGTTTCTGTACCCCAGGACTTCTCCTCCTCTGGGTTCCAGTTCCAGCAGCAAAAGTGCTGGCGTTTCCCAGGTGGGTCTGTGGCAGCACATGCTCCATGATGCCCAAGAAGCCAGAGGCCATGCTACCCCACCATCCTGGGCCCAGGGGGACCTGGTCCAGGGCCTGCAGTGCAGGACTGTTTGGTATCCCTTAGTCAGACCAATAGACATGCCCCTTGTCAATCAAGAGATCCAGGATTCATAGACCAAAGACTCTTCTCTCTCCAGGGGAGAGGGCCCCCTGAAGGGCCCCTGGCCAGCACTACACTGGGTTTAGGAGGATGTCTTGTTTCCATCCTCCCTATCTTTCAAAATGCTAGGCCCAGCTCACTTCCCTCCTTCCTGATCACCCACACCACTGTCTCCTGGCCCAGCTTCCACAGCCCTGGAAGCTTGACCTGTGACCTCAACACTGAGCTCTCCCACCCTGGTACCAGCTGTGGATGTGTCCTAACCTGTGTTCTTTGACACAGGGTGTGGGGCAGGGACATTTAATAGGACACACCTGTGAACTCTTCGAGGTCCTTCCCCTCAAGGACCTTCCCTCCTAGGGCTTCCCCATGTACCAGGAACAGGGGGCACCTGGTAACGTCTCATGTGCATTACTGAATTAGTGATTTTTTAAAATTAGCACCCGTTGTGTGCCAGGTACTGTTAGGCATGTTCAGATGTATCACCTTCTTCGATTTACAGACCAGTCTACTGGGCTTATTAGCCGTGTTCTAGAGCTGAAGGAACGGAATCCCAAAGAGGTTTCCCAAAGTCAACTTACAGGAACCCAGGTCTCCTGACTCTGAGCCAGGGCTTGTTCCAAAACCCGGCTGCTGCCTGTAAATAAAAGAAGGAAAGAAAAGACTTCCAAAGGGCACAGTTCTTCCCTGGGGAATTCTTAACATCCTGGGGCCTCACTGCCTGTAGCAGCTGTTTGAGAGCTGGGCCCAAACCTTCAGGAAGGACAAGCTGGGCCACCTGCACCCTGAGCCAGACTCAGGCCCTGGCAGAGTGGAGAAGCCCTGGCTCTGGGCCAGAGGGACACAGCTAGTGACAGATTCTCAGAGGGAGCCCAGGGGCGAGAGGATCCCGGGGGGAGGAAGGGAAGCTCTGTGGGCCGATGTCAGCCAGAGGTCAGGCGAGAAGGCGCCCAGGTGGCCAGCGGGACAGAGACCTCCACTCCTGACGGAAACAGGAGGCTGGCAGGCCAGGGCTGCTTTGAAGCCCCCCAAGGAGGGGACCTGCGACTCAGTGATCAGCCGGCCCCCCTCAGGCCGTGGCACGAGCTGGGTGTGTGAAGCGGGCTTGGAGGAGGGGAGAGAGCACAGGTCTGGGAAGAGGCTTTGATGCTTCCTTTCTTCAGAGGCTTTTTCAAGATCCCTCTGCTCGTTGTCAGCAGTGCTGTCATGTCAGGATGTACCAGATGAAGAAGAAGTAGGCGGGGGAGGACGAGCTGTGCCAAGCTGCTCGAGGGGGAGGCTGGGGGCCTTGGGCAGGTGCTGTGCAGAGTCAGGGCCTTGAAACCTGTGTGCAGCCCAAGAGTCTAGCACCCTCGCCTCTGGGGGACCCTGGCTCCTGAGCTGCCCTAGTCTATGCCTCACTGTCTTCCAACCAGTGGACAGTCTCCCAGAGCCAGCCCTACTGACCCTGAGACCTCAGGTGACCCCCATGCCCTCGGCTCCAACCTCTGAATGCTAGACCCAAGATGTTTCTGTCTTCGGGGCCACATCTTACAGGTAACCAAGTCCTTATAGTCTAAACCACCTCTCTAATCCACTCCCTCCTCTTTGGTTCCACTACCTCTGTCCAGATCAGACTTTCCTCATCTCCCCCCGGACTGTTGTCACACGTGATCTTCTGGCCTCTGGTCTGCCCCATCCACTCCAGAGCCGGCTTTTGAGCTCAGCTTCATTGCCTCCCTCATCCCACACTGACACCCAAGGCGCAGTGACATGGCCCCTGTCAACCTCTCCAGGCTCCTCCCCACTCTCCCCAACACATCCTCCTGGGTTCAGCCTCATGCAGCCATGGCCATTCCCCTAACATGCCCACCTGCTCTCGCCACCAGGCCTTTGCCCGTGCCATCCCCTCTGCAGAGGATGGATTCTCCCCACTCCCCTACTCAGTCTCTGCTCAGGCTTCACTCTCTTCAGAAAGACCATGCTGCTCTTGGACTCTCCTTGGTGCCCTGTGGTCTTTGTGTCCTGGTCCTTGTCATGCTGGGTTGTCACTGTTGGCAGGAGTGTCTCCTTCAGAAAACTGGGCCTCCTGGAGGGGAGGGGTGTGTCTGATTCACCTCTGTGCTCCACAGCCCAGCACGGTGGGAAGATAAGGAAACAGACAGGTGCTCACCAGTTCCTGCCATCTGGTTGAGGCTGACACACACACACACACACACACAGACACACACACACACACACACACACACGACTACCTGAGCCCTCACAGGACCAAGAAATTGAGCTAAGTTGAGGGCTAAGTCATCAAGGAGGGTTCCCCGAGAAGGCGGGATTTGAGCCAGGTCCTGCAGGCTTGCTCTTCGCCTATGCAGGGATGTGGGTGTTCTGCTAAGCACGGCTGGGCAGAGAATGACTCTGGTGGATCACATTCACGGCCCCAGTGCCTCACCCTCCCTATGGCCACGCCCTTTACCACGTGAATCTGCATTGCTCTTCCCAACCCTACCCTGCCCCTCAACCCTGGGCCAAGCCACGTGACTTGCCTTGGCCAGTGCGATGCCGGAAGACTTGAAATGGGCTTTTACATCAGAGCCCACCTTCTTGTGCTCTGCCATCGCCGCGAGAACATGCCCAAGCTAGCCTGCTGGAGGATGAGAGACATGTGGAGCAGAGCCAAGCCATCTTAGTTGCTCCAGCCAAGGCTAGCTTAGGTGAGCCAGTAGCCAGCCAGCCTCCCGAGACGGGAGTGAGCCCAAATGAGACCCAGAGAACCACCTAGCAGAGCCCAGCCCAAACTGCTGACCCACAGACTAGTCAGTTAAATGCTTATTATTTCAAGCCACTGAATTCAGGGAGGTTGTTACAAAGCATTGTTGAGACGACACAGCGACGAAGGCTAAGGAGCCGGCCTCGGGAGGGGCGGGCTCGTCCACAGTGGTGCCCAGGGCGGGCTGGTAAACAGGGAGTCAGAACAGAGCCCCCCGTCCTTCAGCACTTCCCTCTGCCCCTCCTTGCCAGCCCCCTGGGGTTCTATGAGGCCTCACACATGTTCTGCGTCTCTGCCCAGCCTGTTCTCTCCTCCTGGGATGACTGTCTCTGTCTTGTTCTCTTTGAGTCCTGTTTGCCTTTCAAGGTCAGGTCATGCCCGGGAAACCTCTGTGGACACGCAGCCTCACAGGCGCCCTGAACTTCTCGGGGGTGATGTGAGGCATAAGCACGGAGGCTTCCCTCCTCTCCGCCCCTCCCCAGTCCACCTGTCTGCCTGTAACTCTACCGTGGCTCTTCCTCTGTCACAGTCACTAACCCGTGGGGCTGCGATCGCCCCTGAGCAGTCAGTAGGGCCCCCATTTCCTGGACCTGCCAGGGGGGTTGGCGAGGTGCTGGGAGCTGCCTCTCCTGCAGGCTCCGCTGGACAAGGCTGGGCCCCTGTCCGTCTGAGGAGGGAGGCCTGGCCCATCCTCCGGCAATACACGCACAGACACACGCACGTGTGCGCTCCTGTCTGGCAGCTTCTGCTGGGTCAGTAGGAAGGAACGCTGACGGGCTGTATTTTCCCCACCAAAGCCAGGTGGAAAGAGCAAAAAGGAAGAAAATGGGCCAGGGAAAAACCACCCAGAGAGGGGAAGACCCTTCCCACTCTAGCTTACCAAAAACAAGGATGAGAGACTTCAGAAACCACAGAGCCAACCTGGTGCACACTTAGGGAGCAAAGCTTCGTGGGCTACAGGGCAGGAAGGGAGGCCAGGGCCTCTGAGCTAGATCGTAGCCCCTAGCCAACATCGTTGCTTTCTCCAGCCTCACCCCCAGGCTCATTTTTGGAGCTGGAAGCTCCAGAGATGCTCAGATCGTGTGTCCCCCTGGGACACCAGGAAGGAGCATGGGACAGAAGTTCACAGGGTCTCTGCGGCCAGGGCAGGGGCTGCAGGGTGGAGGGCCGCCAGGCCCACACTCACACCCACCCCGCCCCCAGGGCTTTCAGATACCGTGCATAGCAGGGGATGGGTGCTGACCTGATGCAGAGTCTCCAGCTTTGCTCCTCTGCTCTGCCTCCGTCCTTGTCTGCACCCCCTCCAGCAGGGGAGGCTTGAAGGAAGCACGGAAAGGCTGCAGGTACGAGCTCACTCACTGTTCCCACACCACCTCCCACCTCACCTCTGTGAAAGACAGAGACAGAGATTAAGAGGCTGGAAGTTGAAACCCGAGGCTCTAGCCAGGGTAAATGCCTTGGTACCTCTGTGCCCTGGGGAAGTTCAACTCTTCTTTTAGATTCCTGGGTACCTGAACATTTCTTTTGTGGGTAAGGGTTAATCAAGCCCACTCTGGCCAAATGGCTGCAGGGATGAGAAAACCTTCTGAATCCATGAGGCCCTCAGCACACAGGAGATGTTTTCATTATTGAGACCAGAGAGTGGGCCCAGTGAGCTTTGGGCCTCATTGTGGGGGCTCATGTCGCTCTTTGCAGCCTATGCTTTGAGGAGCACAGCCAGGACCTGGCCCCTCACCTGATGCCCCACTTCATGTGCCCCCAACCAGCCAGGAGTCACCATCCCAGGGCAGGGCTATCAAGGAGGTAGAGAAGGAGGTGCTCGGGGCCTTCCCTGCTGAAGCTCCCACCCAGGGTGTTCATGAGGTGACAGCCACCAGCAGAACAGTGAGAGGCCAGGGAGGAGAGAGTGTGAGTGGGAGCTGAAGTGTGGGGCTCAGACTCTCCAGGAAGGGAGACATGGAGTGGGCTGGCAGAGCCAGGAGGGCTTCCTGGAGGAAGGGAAGGGTTTGAGTTGACCATGAAGGACCTGCTGCTGCAGGGAGCATGGGTCACAAAGGCAGGCAAACAAAACTCCATAGGAGGCCGCCTGTGCCCATGCTGAGAAATAGACCCCTGGCATCGAAGTCCAGCAGCAGAGGAGCCACCAGGGGCTGCAGGGGAGTTGGAGCAGAGGCAGGATGGCACTGATGCCAGGACTGCCCCTTCTGGTTTCGACCTGAAGGAGTGAGCACTGGGCTGATGAATGGGTGCCCAGAACACAAGCCCGCGAGGGACAGACGTCCTGTTTCTGCCCTCGGCCCTGGCCAGAGGGAGGCCAGTTAAGCAGCCCTCGGAAGCACAGGGTGTCCAACTTGCTGTCAGGGTGAAAAGGCACCAGAAAATTCTGCTCTGTCCACAGATCCCCTAGGTCTGTCAGGGCAACCCTCCTCAGAACTAAGCTCTCCACACCCACAGGCCACTTAAGCCATGTGGGTCCAGGGTGGATAGAAGGGGGGTTGTCACACCTAATCTAGAGATGGGAAAACTGAGTCCCAGGGAGGAGAAGGAGTTTGGCCTAAGTGTCAAGGCCCAGGGCTAGAACCTGGCCCTCCTGCTCCTCAACTGAGTCAGTGTAGACAAGCTAACCAGATAACCTGGGTCAGTGTAGACAACTGGATTACCAGAGGCAAAGGAATCCACTTTGGAATAAAACTTACATCCTGGAGATGCAGGAAAAGCACTGTGTGTGCACAAGCCTGCCGCGTGCTGGGCATCGTGCTGCACGCTGCACAGTGCCTGGTTTACAGCTCAGATCCCCCAGGGAGTTCCTTATCCCCAGCTTCATGCCATGGGGAGGGCGGTGGTGAAGGGGCAGAGGCCTGGTGAGTCAGGCAACTTCTCCAAACCACCCGGGAGGAAAGCAGAGCAGGGGTCTGAACGTGGTCTCTCTGCAGCCTTCAGCCACCACCTGGCACACGACAACTGCCTGCACTGTCAGGAGTGGCTGGACCAGGGCGGGAACAGCCGTGCAGGCAGGACAGGCATGGGGGTCCTACTGCCAGCCCCTGCTTCAGTTTGGTTTTCTCATTGCCTCTCCCAGTGTCAGGGCCTGGCACCTCTGGGAACCACTTGTGAGCGTGACAGCAGCAGCTTCTGTCTGCTTCTGCCCCGACGGTCACACTTTCCACGCTAAGCACTTTACATCCACACCCACACGCACACGCACTTTACAAGCATCATCTTATTGAATCTCCAAAACAAACCTTTGAGGTAGGTTCTTTTCAGTTCCATTGTGTAGCTAAGAAAACTGAGTCTCCAAGGAGTAAAGTAACTTTCCACCCTGTCTCTAGAAGCTTGTGCAGTCTAGACTACCCAAGGATTTCAGGTGGAAATAAAGACATCTTTCCAACAGTGGGAGTCGTCTGAGAGTGACATGACCGTCTCTGGAGGAGGTGAGCCCACATCAGTGAAGCTTTTTTGGTGTGTTGGGGGTGGGGGTTATGCACACAAAAATGCTACTTAATAGGTACCTTTTAAAAATTAATATTCAGTTTATTAAGGACATGCATTTAAAAATGTAGCTTTCTTCAGGATTAAGTTCCACTTACTGATCTTATTGTTCTATTTATAAATGTAATAAAATAAGAACAAGACCTTCACTTTTTCTTCAATTAAAGTTTGATTAACTCAAGTTGAAAAAACTAAACTCACTTAAACAATCAGTGCCATTTACAACTTAATTAAATTTGCTTAAACAATTTCAACTACCTTTGAACGTTTAATATACTTGATTTTCCTAAGTAACTTAAATGTCTAATTGAATAAATAAAACCTTTGCATCATGTACTGGAAAAACTGTTGTAAGTCTAATAAATTAAATTTATAAATACAGTGACTTTCACATTCTCTTAAACACTGCAATACTGCTTGCAGAATTAGTCAAATTCTCCCGTACCTTTCAACTTAAAATTACATGTCTACGGGCTTCTGGTTATAGCTCAGCTGCAGTAAGCATGCTTCACCCTCCCTCCCCCACTGATTACAAACGAAAACCCTGGGACAGATACGTACAGCACTGGCTAAGGACTCCAAAAAATAAATACTAGATGGCTGGCTGGGGAGGGAAGTGAACACTCAGAGAATGACCGATATGGAAGTGAGGTGCCTGGGCAGCTTTCCCTCCACCGTGCCCCAGCCTAGACTCCGCAGAGCCTGAGTCCCAGACTGTGCAGTGGGCACAAGCAGAAAGACCTCCAGAGAACCCCTCTCTTTGCTGCCGGGGACCTGGCAGCAGGGTGTGCGGAGAATCTCCATTTTTCTCTTTTACCATCTAGGGTGTGCTGCAGGGAAAGACCGGCACTCCTGCAGGGCTGAGGGTGCAGGATGACACTCTGAGAGAAAATCCTTCTCTCTGGCCCGAGGAACTGAGAAAAGGGGCCCTGGTGGGGAGTGTGGGGGAAATTCTGTTAACGGTTTCTCTTTTATCTTGCTGCTTCACCGTGAAGGTGAACACAGTCAGGGGAATTGTGTGATAATATGGGGAGGCTAAACCCCCAAGTTTCTAGACCAAGGACCAGGAAAAGGACTTCTGGGAGCCTGAGAATGTGAGGGCAATCATGCAAAGCTGGAGAAGGAACTCCCTTAAATCTTGTATGAAGCCCTGGACTCACTCTGGAGCTGTGAATGCACAGAACTGACCCAAAGCAGAAGGCAGGTCAGGACTTGCGGTCTAAAACGAATAGGATTGATCACATAATATTCCATGATATTCAAAATGCCCCAAATTACTCCACATGCAAGGAACCAGGAAGACTTCAACTACTCTCAAAGGAAAAGACAATTAGCAGACGCTGGCCGCAAGGTGGTCCAGATGAGGGATCATCACACAGAGACTGTGCCATCACATAACACACACGTCACATAGGACAGCAGTCTAACTACAGTCCATGAAGTAAGGAAGGATTATCTTGAAATGAATGGAAAAACAGAAACTTTCAGAAAAGAAATGAGAACTATAAAAAAGAACCAAATGGAAATTTTGTAACTGAAAATTCAGTAACTGAAATAAAAGAATTCACTCTACAGCCTCAAGAGCAAAATGAAGATGACGAGGAAAACGCCGGCGAATTTGAAAATAAACTAGTAGGAATTGTCTAATCTGAAAAATAGGAAAAAAAAAAGGGAAAAATGAATAAGGGTTTTGGGGGCTCGTGGGCTGATATCAGAGATTCCAACATTCATGTCTTTGGAGTCCCAGACAGGATAAAGAAAAGGCTTGGTGAAGAAAAACATTAAAGAACTGTCTAAGATGAGACATTTCAGAAGCAGGGCCCAGCCTTCCTTCTTCACAGAGGTCATCCTCACAGCCTCTGTCTGGCATCCACCCACGCAGGCCGAACAGGCAGCTTCCGAGGCAGGAGCGTGCCCCGCCATCAGAGGGGGCGAGTGCCCCGTCATCCCGGAAGAATGAGGGGTTCCCAGGGGCTAGCCAGCTTGTGGCTCTGGGGAGGTCACTTCACTTTGCCTCTATTTCTCGTCTACACAAGAATAGTATCAGTTTCCATAAACGGGGCCGTGACCTTGGGCTGAGCTGCCTGGAGAAAAGGCTGAATGGGGAGCCGGGACCCTGGCTCCTGGCAGCTGCTGCGGGACCCTGGCTGGGAAGGCGTCTCTCCAGTTTGCAGGGAGACTTGGAGGAAGGCCTCAGCGTGACAAGGTGTGGGGCCGCTGCCACCACGGGCCTGCAGTGGGGAAGGGGAGGGCACAGAGAAGATCCTCTGCAGAGACTTTGATCAACAGCCGTGACAGGGACTGTTTCTATTCTCTTTGAAGAGGCAGAGAGATCAACCCTCCTTCTTATCTCAGCCTCTGTGCGCGGTGGCACCACCAGGGAAGGCAGTGCCCGGGCCTGCCGCCTCCCCTCTGCTCCTCCCCACCTCCAGGATGAGACGGGTGAGCAGAACCTGGCCATTTCTGGCCTTCCCCTGGCCTAACTTCAGAAGGGAGGAGAATGAAACAGAAAGCCGTGCCCCAGTAAGAGCCTCCTTGACTCCTTCATTAAATTCCCACGAGCGTCCCTCCTCACCTGGGCACCCCCTTCTTTTCTTCAAAGCCTGGCTTTAAAACATCACGTTGTGCTGAGATCTAAAGATACGAAGACAGGAGGCAGGAGACTGGCTTCTACTTACAGGTCTGCCTTTGATTTGCTGTGTGACCTTGAGCAAGCTCCTGCCCCACTCTGGAGCTTCCTTTCTCTACGTATGAAGTAGAGTTGCTATGAATTTCAGGGCTCGGTTTAAAACAAGACCAGCCTGTTCCCAGGTCAGGGTTCTATGTGGGTTCAGACTGTAAAATTGTCTTTCTCAGATCCTGTGGCAGAAGAATTGTCTCCCGATAACCCCGACGGCCAACTGTTTTCCTGTTTAATCCCATCTGTGCCAGCAGAGCAGCATCCTGAGTCTGCGGGCACTGCCCATGAGAGGCAGGAACAATTCCCATGACAGCGCTGTCCCCAGCTTGCTCAAGGACCACAGAGGGCAGGGATGCTGGCAGGCTCTGCCCCCGGAAGGCTGCGGGAAGAGAGAACGGGGCGCGGGGCAGGGGAGGAGGAGGCACGTCCCGGGACCTTCTGCCCCCCATGTCGCATGTTTATAGTCACACCAGACTGGGGTTGGGAAACCTCTTCTGCCCTGAATGCTGGCTACCGCACGCGGGTGCGGCCCTCCCCAGCTGGACAAGTGACAGTTTAGACACAGAGGAATTAAGATCCTCTACTCATGTTCTGCTCCCTGGAGAGCGGGCCTCAAAGACAGGTACAGAGGCCACAGGCGTCCTGCTCCTCCCAGAAGGACCCGTGAGCTGACGCTGCTTCGGGGCATCCACTCAGTAATAAGCTTCCTGGGTCTGGTCTGGTCTCCAGAACAATCAGGGACCTACTCACTAGGGCAGAGCCAGCGTCCTCAGAGTCTCCCAGGGTCTGGAGGATAGAATTGCTCCAGAAAAGGGAAAGAACAGGGAATGAGGTGGGAAAGGAAAATTTCCAGTGTCCCCGCTCAGTGAGGAGCTGGCGGGCGTCCGGAGGGACCGGGACCTCCTCCTCCTCGAGGACTTGGGGTGTCGGTGCGTCCTCCTTCACCTGCCCAGGCCCAGCTCGGCGTGTCCCCCTCCATCACTGCAGGCCTGGGGCCCCGCTGCACACGGGCCTGTCCTTTGTAATACATACTTCAGAAAGCCAGTTTGGCATAGAAGTGAGGTGCCCTGGGTTGATCTGCGCCATGTTTTGGGAAACACGTGGGCGTGCGTGTGCTGCGGTATGTATCATAGGTGTGTTTGTGTGCACGCTGATAGGGCTGTTTGTGTTTCCATGGGTCTGAATACATGGAAGACTGAATACTGAAGCATGTGGCCCGGCATTTAGGGGTGCCCGTGTACTCCTGAATTTGAGGAATGTTGTGCTTCATTTTGGAGTTTTCATGAAGAGAAAATGTTGAGTGACAGGGGATGTGAACCCACCGAGGGGTGAGCGTGTGGCTAAGAGTGATGACCCAGGGAACCGGCTGCCCGAGGGTGGGGAGGGCTGGGCTCCCGCGGGCCCTTGAGCGTCCTGGTCCTTCTCCTTTGCCTCCTGCTGGCTCTGGCCTTGCTGCCTCTCCTGCACCGGAGGGCGAGCCGGGCCTTTGACCAACAGCCCACCTGAGGTCAAGGGTCAGCAGCAAGCTCAGTGATCCCAGCTGTCCCTGTGGCCCTTGATGCCGGGCCCAGGTGGCCACACCAGACACGAGGGGTTGGCCGAGGCCGGGGGGTCCCAGGAGAGAGTTTCTAGGGAAGTTCAACGTTAGACTGGGTATGCTCTGTAGCAAACAGTAACAACACAAACACCACTCAGACTGCGCTGGGCGCTGCGCTGAGCACTTCACAGACGTTATTTAACCTCATAACAGTACCGTGAAGTACAAACTGTTTCCGCATTTCATAGGTGAGGAGACTGAGCCTGGGAAACTAAATCGCTTGCTCTGGGTCACGCAGCACAAGGTTGTAAGACTGGGGTCTGAGCTTCCGTCGGTTTGACTCTAAAACTCATGCCTCTCTCTCCCCATTCTGATCTGTAGATTATCCCAGAAAGAGGCGGGAATGGGGCTCATTTCCCCCCAAACCACAGATAAGCCTTGATTTCACAGAAGGAGCTTTACAGCCCTGGATTTAAGATCCATGAACCCTGATGGGGAGAATGGAGGGGGAGTGGGCAGAGGAGACAGCAGGTCCTCACCTGGAGAAGGCCCCCTGCTGCAGAGTGACTGATCAGATTTACAGGCCTCGGTCTGCGCTGCTGTTCCTGGAGCCCCGTGTGCGCGAGGTTCCCGCGGCTTGTTCTCGTGGCATCTGCGGGAGGCCTGCTTTGCGGGCACTCCAGGGACAGGGGCGCAGGGACGGGGCTCAGGTGAAGCGGTCAGAGGCACCGCTGGGCACACACAGCTGCTCTTGCCCATGCCGGGAGACACTGCGCATTCCCTTCTTTCTTGGATTTAAGTCGCAGGGAAAATGCATTATTTTTTCATTAAAAATTCATTTTGGAACAGATAGCCTTCAGAGATGTAATTAGCCACATTATTTCTCTCCATTAGCAGTCCCTGGAGTTTGCTGGAATTCCTTGTCCTTTTTCCTCTCCATTTCACTCTTTCCATCCTCCTTATACGCTGGGCTGTGCCACTTCCCCACTGACTCCCCCAACCATCACCGCACACTGGTTCTAGGCTGAATTTAGAGTCTGGACAAGGAGTTGCAGCAAACCCCCTCCTCCCCGCTGGGCCCCTGAGCCAGCGAGGGGCTCAGAGACGCCTTCTGCCAACAGGACAAGGGAGCAGCTCGGTGTGGCGCAGGGCCAGCCAGGCTGGGAGGAGAGCTAGGCAGAGTGAGGAGGTTCCTGGCTCCTCCACTTACCAGCTGGGTAATCCCAAGCAGTAACCTGTAACCTCTCTGAGCTTCTGTTGCCCTTCCAGGGTGGTCAAGGTCGGCGCTGACACACGGAAAGCACCTCCCCTGAGGAATACAGCAGGTGCCCTGTAGAAGGCAGCTGTGGTTGGGACGTCCAGGGACAAGAGGGGGCTTCGGGGGGCCGAATGAGCTGTAGACAGGGCAGCATGAAAGACGCAGCCTGGTCTCACTGAGAATCTGAGTCACGTGCTTGGCGGCGCCCCCGGGCGCAGGCAGGAGTCGGGGAGAACAGTGATGACCACCCCAAGGAGCAGCACCCCTTCAGAGCAGGAGGGAGCTCGCAGGGACTCGGCCTCCGCGCCCAGGACTGAGTGCCTCTCTTCTGCTGACAGTGTGGCTCCCACCCAGAGTTGCTCCTCAGGGCTATTCCTGCCGTGCACGGCAGCTGGGTTGAAGGTGACAGAGGTGTCATCCACACTTGAGTGAAGGGAAGTGGGGAGCATGTAAGGGCTCCCCAAGACAGTGGAGATGGCCCCAAGTGCAGCAAATAACCCCGGGCACTCCAACTAGCTGAGGGGACTGCGGCTGGCTACTGCTCTGAAGACAGCTGTCTCAACCTCCAGCCCCCATCCCTCTGCTCCCCTCACTAGTGACACGTGACATGCAGCTGTCTCCAGCACTGTCGGAAATACTATGCTCTGGGGGGGGGGGGGCGAGGGCAGAAAACCTGCTGCCGAAAATCTAAACCTATCCTTGTTCCCCGCAACGAGGGGCAAAGAGAAAAGAACCACTTCAGCATAAAAGATCGTTGGCACTTAGCAGTGAAATAAAATCAGAATTCATGTGATGTATACCAAGAACTGGCATGCCCCAGTCTAGACGGGCACAGGTAGGAGTCCTTTGAAGGGGCTACCTGGTAACTGTTCAGGGACCTGGCGCATGGCATTTCACAGTTGTGTCACGTCGCGTTGACATGAAGGGAGCGAGTGCACTCAGTTTCTAACACTGGCCTCAACTGGCTTTTATAGTAATCATGGCCCTCAGGCTCCCGGAGAACGGCAGAGAAGCAGAAACTGTCTGGCCCACAGGATCTTTGAACTATTGCACTGATGTTCCTTCAAGCCTCCTGGAAGCCGGCAGCACCTCGACTCAAGTCTAATTTATAGAGATTTTTATGGACACGTCCTGGGCCTTGGTAACACTCACGGTGGTGCTGGGGCTCGGAGCCCACGCCGGGCTCTTCCCACACGCTGCTTCCCTTACTCTCCCGTCCATGAGGCATTATTAGCCCCCCACCCTGGGACATATCAGGATGCTGAAACTTAGAAAAGGTAAGAGATGGTGTCAAACAAATGACACCTGTTACTACCTCCAGGGGAAGAATCTCACTGTGTGGAGGAGAGCAAACACTACAGCGATGCCTTCCACCATCCCAGGATGTCAGCCCACTCTGTGGTTCACAGGTGTGAGGGTCACCAAGAAAGGCACGACTCACACAGGCACTGGAGGAAACAGCGCTTTACTCACACGGAGAAGAGACAGAGCAGGATCAGCTTCAGTGCTAGGTACCAGTCCCCCTCGGCCGGGCAAAGACCCTGTTCCCTCCCCACGGAGCAGAGACACGGCAGTGGGACTGGCCAGGCGCCCTCTGACGCACATGCTCAAGCAGAACAACAGAGCATACGCTGAACCTGGGACGGGGGAAGACGTCCCCACGTGAGGCGAGGTGGCACATCCAGCACGGACAGTGAGGGTGCCCTATCTCCTGGCAAGGCCCAGGGCCCACCCTACACGGCTGAGACGGGGTAGAAAGACAGCGTGCACAACGTGGCCTTTCCCACCAGGCACACCGAGCTCGCGTGGCTGGTGGGTGGCAGGGTCAGTATTTGAACCTGCGTTTTTCTGGCACCAAAGCCCACGAGCCTTCTCACCGCACAGACATGGTAAGTCTGAGATGAGAGAGTCTTTCCCAGGCACGTCTCACCTCTCACCATTTCCGTACAGGAGACTGATGGATGTTTCCAGTATCACTGGGTTTCCCTTGCCTACTTCTTCCATTTAAGAAACTCAGAAGAACTGTACCACAGATCAGCGCTACAAACTACAAATAAACATGCAGTGAGTTGTAAGGCTTAGATCAATAGGCTCTGGTGGGGAGACCCCACGGCAACTCCGGCTTCCAAACCTGCCCTCCCGCCTGCCCACCGCAGCCCCGCAGCCAAGGGACAGCCAGAGCCTCAGAGAAAAGACGGGCTGGGACTTCTTTGATGCAAATTCTAGATCTCTCCAACCCTTGCCCACACTCCAATGCCAAGAAGAGTGTTTTAAAACCTGGGATTCTTGTGACCTGAAGAATCCCCACGTATAGAAATTTAAAGCAGAAAATGGCTCCCATTAAGGAGGATGAAATGTGTAAAAGAAATCGGGAGAATCTAAAGAACTTGGGCACTTAGGCAAGTACACGGACAAGGTAAGGACCATTCCACTCTGGAGAAAATGAGACTGACACATGCAAACCCTTTATAAGAATCAGAAAAATGAGAAAAAGGGATCAGAAACCCTTCTTGCTCCAGCACAGGGTCCTGCAGTCCCATTTGAGTATTAAGCCTCCATGTGGCTGCTATGAGGCTTTTGTAATATGACCAAACTACACGGGCTAATTTGGGGAAGGATTATCATCCACAATGTGCAGACAGGGAGCCAGAGGTGAAAGAATTTCAGTAGATGATCTATGTCCATCACGTGCATTTTAGAAGCCACGTGGGATCTAGCACTCAGATTTCCCAGCTCCCTGCCTGATCCTCAGCTTCTTAGGGCAAAATTACAGTTAATTCTCAGTTGTTGATGTCGTTAATATGGAGGAACAGAGGCACAGATAACCCCAAATGGTGAGTAATGCCCTCCCCATGCCTCCCGCTCCGGACATCTGCTTTGTTAGACTCGGAAGGAAGGCACCCTGCAGTGGCAGGCTGCCCACCCCTCTTCCACCCCTCCCCCCTTCAAAGCCGCCCCACCTCCTGCTCCACAAAGACCTAGAGGCAGCAGATCAAGGGGAAGAGGCTGTCACGCTTTCCTAGGTTGGGATGGAATAAAGAGAATAAAGCGTTTTGATTTAAAAGGCCCCCCCGCAGTGCTGCAAACTAGCAGAACAGTAACAGTAAATGAGACTGTGAATTGTGTCCACTGAAGATTTCCATATGGACTGTGATTCGTTATGTTAACAAGGATGTGCAAGCCAGAGGTTGACTATATTCTGATTTCATGGCTGGGGGATCCATGGCTCAGAATGGGGGAACATCCACATTTGAGGTCAGAGTCCAGATTCCAGTTCCAAGCTCCTAATTCCAATTTGGTTGGTCTAATTACTATCCTCTCCTAATGACTAAGGATGCTTCAGAGCCAGATGGCTTTAACGGCCGGGACCTGAGTAGAAATGCAGGTGATGCTTAAGGTGGAGAACCCGTGGTGCTGGAGCTGAGAGGAGCCAGCTCCTCAGATTCATTCAGCAGACACTGAGCACCTACCGAGGGCCAGGAGGGGGGGCCAGCACTGAGCGGGGAAAGCACAAGGCAGACACTGACCCCGGCCTAAGGAACTCAGGGCAGGCGGGCAGGTGGGGCATGTATAGAAGGCCCTGTCATACGTACAGAGAGGAAAGAAGGATGAGATCTAAGATAGCCTCACTTACTCTCCAGTTAAAGTATTCATTCGGTCACTTGGGCGCTGTCTTATGTGCTCTGGTTACAAAGATAAATGAAACTGATCTGTACCCCTTGAAACTACCATCCAAATACCTGATCTGAGTCACCAAGGAGGGTTTTCAAAATACAGTTCCCCAGGTCCCCAGCCCAGACATTCTGATTCTGTCTCCAGAAGTGGCACCCGAGAAATCTGAAGCTCCTGCTCTCGATGTTCTCCAGGTCTGGGTACTAGTCTGGCCGGATAACAACTGAAGTGAGCCCAGAGGAGGGAGAGCCAAAGATAGGGAGAAAGGCTTCAGGGCCACCTTTCCCAGGGAGCCCTCCTTGACCAGCCCAGTGCACTGGTCTCCATGTCCTCTGATCCCCACCCCCACTGCACATCCTCTAAGTACTATGATTCTTCTGGCTGACTGGTAGGTTTAGTCCCCTTGGTTCTCGGGTGTGTCTTAGCTCCAAAGCTGAGTGCTCCCATGTTCCCAGGTCACTGTGATGCAGATTCCAGGGGGCTTTGTGACACACACTGGCTGGCTCTGTTCCAGCATAAGAGGTCAGAAGAGGCCCAGTTCCTCCTGGGAATGCAACTCATCCCCCAAAGGGAAGATCACCTTCCCCTGCTTAACTAAAGCATCATTCAGGGCTCTGGTCGGAGGCTGCTTTGAAGACAGCCAGCGGGGGCCATGACCACCCTCTCTCCTGAAAATAGCCTTTCTGCCAGGCAGTCGGCCTCCTTCATCCTGGTGGGTGCGCTTCATGGGCCCCAAGTCCCTCTCTCCCCAACCTCTGGTTTGCATTGAGGCCGTTTTCCCCTGTTGGGTGGAGAGGACTAGACCCCTGGGCTGGCCTAGAAGGTGGAACAGGGTAGCTTAAACCTTGGTCTCAGCATCATCACCAACGACAGGACTGAAAAACAAGGTCCCTTTTCACCCTTCTCTCTAAGTTAATTTTTTGCTGTATGTGACATTCTAAATTTAATGAGTCCTGGGTTTTCAAGTTCAGTCCTAAAGATGCTGTGCTTTTACCAACAATTTTGGTATACTGCCACCAGGTGGCAGTAATGCTTCTGTTAGTACTGGTTCCACGTCCAATTAATAAGACACACAATTCATTTGAATTCAGCCTCTGTAGATAGAATTTTCCACACAGTATATTTTTCAAAATCACAGTAACTAATTATAATGACCTTAACCAATCTTGAGTCTCATTAATCACGGTGATTTAGAGAGTGATACATAAAAAAGCAGAAATGCAAAAGGGCGTGCCCCTCCCTGAGTTTAAAATGTTATTGCTTTACTGCAGATTATCACCAGGCCTTCATTTGAATTTTCTTTATACCTCTCTTCATTTCTCTGAACTCAGAGAAGGACAATAATAAAACAACAAACTGTCACATAGCATTTACGATGTACAATGACAGTTCTGAATGCTTTATTTATAGTCAGCCTCATCCTAGCTCTGGGAGGTAGACGATGCTGCTGTCTTCATAGCATAAATGAGAAGATTCAGGCACAGGGACTGAGCAACCTGGCTGCAGCCCCGCAGCTGGCACGTGGCAGCGCCGGTGTTTAAACCCGGGCTGCGGAGTCCGTCTGCTAAATCAGGGGTTCCCCGAGGGTGCGGCCTGAGCCTGCAGCATCTGCGTCAACGGGGGACTTGTAACAAATGCGGATTCTCGAGCCCCAGATCTTCTGAACCAGAATCTCTGGGGTGGGGCCCATCCATCTGTGGTTTAACAAGCCCTCCAGCTGATTCTCACGTGCAGGTAACAGAGAACCATGGGTTTAAGCCATGTTTAAAGATAACTATGCTATATGAGGACACACACCCCACACCTGGGTTGGTAAAAATTACCTGAATAACTTCCAAGTTGCACACGTCCCCCACCCCCCCTCCTTAATCTGCCTGCCCGCCGTGGGCCACCCCCTCTCCCCTTGGTAAGAACCACTGACATGGTTACTGTTGGGAGTATGTCTTGTCCCCCAGGTGAACTGAGGCTTTCTTGGGGGCTCTGTTGCTATGAGTATTCAGAGCAACATGGCATCAAATCCTCGTGGAAAGTTTTCCTTATCCTCCAGTGGCTTCCCTATTTTACTAAAAATACTGGAGAAAATCCTTAAAGCCAACGATGCAGAGGGGGAAGAAGGGTGGGGAGACGTATGCCTCTAGCCAAGGCCTCGAGCAGTAGGAAGCTGTTAGAGTGACCGAACCATTTATGGCCCCCACCTCTGGCCCCTTCTCCAGGGGGAAGGGTGAACAAGGTTCCCCCAGGTTTGCTGGTGGAGAGCTTGAACCTGCTTAGGCGCACCACACAGGTCAGGGGAGAGGTCTGCACCTGCTCTAGCTAGCCGTGCCCTCCCCAGGAGATGAGGACAGGAGCTCCTGCAAGGATGAAGAGTACCCAGCGCCTCCCAGACCACCAGGGCTCCTCCTGGATTACAGGGCATTGCACCCAGCCTGTGGGCAGGGCATTATTGGTTGGTGGAGCAAGGAATGGAGGAATACAAGAGAATGAAGATGGATTTGAGAGGCCACTGAGTTGACGATCTCCATTACTTTGAAGGACCCCAGACACAGATTCTGCGATGTCTGGTGTAGACAGGTGATGTGGACCCAGTGGTGAAAAGAGGGAGGGGACTTCCCGTCAGCCCTCGGCAGGTGGCCAGGGTTTTGGTGCTTGTCCGTGGCTTGCTAACAAATGTCTTAGATATTCTTGTGGGTGGCCTGTAGTTTGCTTGGGTTTGGTGAGAGACAGGGAGGTGGTGGGCAAAGAGAAAAGGAGTTTGCTGGAAGGAGAAGTCAGGGCTTTCTATAAACAAATTCAGCCATGGCGAAGTAGGCAGATGGCCAGCTGTTGCAGGTGGAGGTTCAGTAATGCAAATTCTCTGAGCACTCGGCAGATGCCTTTTGTGATGTTCCTAATTATCTCTGCCTTATTGTGTTGATGCCGTGTCTTTTATTATGGTCTTCTGTGCAAATTACTTTGATGACTCTGCCTCCTTTCATTGTATTTGACCCTTTTTTCCTGTCTTTGTTCGTCATTTATTTTTTCGTCTTCCCATGGCATTTCTCGTTAAGGTGTACCTTGTGTTAACAGCTGAGGTAGGGTGTGTATCGTGTGTATCTTTTACTCAAGCCGAACATCCTTGTCTTTCACACTCCCTGGCGGCCTGGCATTAGGGTTGATCACCCTGGCTCTTGCACCAAACAGCCCTGGTTCGGATCTCAGCTCTGATATTTACTGCGTGACTTCAGATACACAGATGAACCCTCTAGGGCTCTGGTTGCCTAACACGTAAAACAGCGGAACAACTCCACCCACCTCACAGGTGGCTGTGCAGGTCAAACAAGTCTGTAAATATAAGGTGCTTCGAGTACCATCGAGTGCTTTTTAAGTGTTTACAACTAATAAGGGAATTTAATGCATTGATAATCGATTTCTTTGAGTTTCTATCATTTTTATGCTTTATGCTTTTATTGATTCCTTGTTCTTTCCTGCTTTTCTATCTTTCAAAGTGAATAGAAGTAAAATGTCCTGTTCCTTTAAATCTCTAGTTTAAAAGTCAAAAATAAAACAATTTCTTCTGACACCCTCCTTCAATCTAATAAAAAGTTGAATTTGTAGTTAAAAATCTTCCCACAAGAAACACTCCAGGCCTAGATGGCTTCAGTGGTGAGTTACACCAAATTCTGAAAAAAGAAATAATACCAATTCTACACAGACTATTCTTAAAAATTAAAAGGCAGAAATATATCTCTACTTATTCTATAAAGCCAGCATTACCCTGATACCAAAATCAAAGACATTACCAAAATTATAGACCAGTATCTCTCATGAATATTGATGCAAAAATCTTAAATAAAATTTTAGCAAATAATATCCAATGATGTATAAAAAGGATAATACATCACCAGTGGGGTTTATCCAAGGAATGATTTAACATTCAGAATAATTCAATATAATTTACCACATTAACCAACTAAAAAAGGAAAAACTGTATGATCATTTTAATAGATGCAGAACATCATTTGAAAAACTCCAACATCCATTTCTGATAAAAACCCTCAGCAAACTAGGAATAGAAGGGAACTTCCTCAACCTGATAAAGGGCATCTACAAAAAGCCTACAGTTAACATCCTGCAGAATCCTGAAAACCCGCATGCTTTTCCTCTAAGATTAGGAACAAAGCAAAGATGTCTGCTCTCACCACTTTTATTCGACATTGCCCTTGAAGCTCGAGGCAGTGCATAAAACATGAAAAAGAAATAAAAGGCATCCAGCCTGGAAAAGAAGAAGTGAAACTGCCTTTATTCACAAATCATGATCATCTATCTCAGGGTTGGCAAACTTTTTTCGTAAAGGCCAAGACAGTAAGTAATTTTGTCTCTGTGGGCCGGACATCTCTGTTGCGAGTGCTTAACTCTGCCACTGAAGCATGAAAGCTGAAAGCTGCCACAAACAACACATGAGTGAAAGGGCATGGCTGTGTGCCAATAAAACTTTATTTTAGAAAACAGGTTGGAAACCAAATTTGGTCCATGGGTTGTAGTTTGCTGATCCTTGGCCTATGCATCAAATCCTATGGATCTACTGAAAAAAAAGGCTACTGGGACTAATAAGTGAGGTTAGCAAGGTTGTAGGATACAAGATCAATACCTAAAAATCCACTGTATCTGTACACACTAGCAATGAACAGTCAGAAGTTAACAGTTTAAAAATAACACCTTTTACAATAGCATCCAAAAAATGAAATACTTAGGGGTAAATCTGACAAAATAGATGACAAACACATCAAAAAACACCACAAAACGCTGCTGGGAGAAATTTTAAAAGACCTAAATAAATGGAGAAATATTCTGTGTCCAGGGGTCAGAACACTCAATAGTGTTATCAATTCCCCACAAGTTGATCTGTAGGTTTAATCAGATCCCCATCAAAACCAAAGTGTCTTTATTGTAGAAATTGACCAACTGACTAAAATTCATAAGGAAATATATTTCTAAAGTCCATGCAATCCCCCTTCTGAGTAAGGATCCTGGGACACAGCCCGGCCCTGCCTGTTCCCCTCCGCTTCCTGCTGAGTGTGGCAGCCTCTGACTGAGTGTAGGCGGGGAGAACCTGACGGCTGTCGGGGGCGGGAAGCCTGGTTCTGATCAGCTCTGATGACAGTGTCTGGGCAGCTGGGGTGTGGCAGTGTTGGGGTAGACCCTGCTTCCTAAGGTAAGGCCAACATCAAGATTTTTTGTGCCTTCTTGGGCCCGTGTATCCTATTTTGGTTCAGAAGATGGAGCGTGTATGAGTTATTCAAGCAAATTGCTCCATCTGTCCCTACAGAACACCGAACAAGTGGAAATTATCCCAGACGTGGGCCTGTGGGCTCTAATTTTTAATTTCCAGGGCTGTCTTACTTCTAACACCTTTCTACACACGTGGGCAGTGAGCCAGCATCAGCCATCCCCTGCGACCTTGTTAAAAATGCATCATCTCAGGCCCCACCCCAGACCTCAGTCAGAATCCACAGTGTAAGAAGATCCTCAGGTGACGTGTATGCAAATTTAAATTTGAGTCACACACGTGCACATTCAGGTCTATACTAGTGGGAAGTTGGGAGTACACACACCAGACTTGTCCAGTCACCTGCCAAGCCCTGCCCATCAGCACTTCCACGTCTGCAGGTGGCGCTTCACGGTATTTTCTCCAGTGCAAGATTCCTCTAGGAGTCCGCTCCCACTCCAACAGGAATTCAACTCCTAATTATTGTTTTATGAGCATTTTTAATTACTTTGCCTGCAATGCACTCACCTTCCCCCAACACACACACACACACGCACACGCACCCGCACCCCTTATGTTGTGTGAACCAGCCCTTGTGAGGCACTGGTTTACTCTGCTGGGAAAGGTAGCATGGAGCTCATGAATGTGTTTAGTTAGTGCTTACTTCATATTCTTCCATTATCAAAGCAGCATATATTATTATAGAAAAGTTTGAAAATACAAGAAAAAGGGAAAAATTACAATCCTATCATCAAAGAGAATCACTGTTTTGTTTTTAGGTGGGTTTTTTTTTTTCAATCTTTTTTCTAACAGAATTTCTCTAGTGGTTCATCACTACGAAAGAACACAAGGAGCGGGCTCCACAGCACACGACGGACATGCTCGGAGCACAGTGCAGAGGGACTAGACACTGAACACACAATTTTGCTTCCTGCTTTTTCCAGTTAACATTTGTATTTTCCCAGATTATTATTCATTCCTTGTAAGCATCCATTTAAATGCCTACAATATTCCATTGAACATATAAACCACAGTTTACTTAGCTATTCCCTTACTGCACAACATTCAGAGAGCACTAGCATTTTTCATTTTGGTAAGCAGTGTGCGATGAAAATCATTGCGCATACAACATTTTTCTATATACTTTCAGTAATTTCCTCAGGATAAATTTCCAGAAGTGCGTCAGGGGCTGTGAACTTTGATTCATGTTGCAAAATCCAGAGTATATCATTTGAAAAATCACACTTAAAGAAAAGCCAAAGGTTCCTAGCGGAAGGCTGAGGTGACTGTCCTTGCCAGGTGAAGAGAAAACCACCCATTGACAAGACAGAATGGGATGGCTTCTTTGATGAGAATGGTCACTTGGCCAAGTCACGAGACTTCATTTGTGTTAACATCCTGGAAAGGGTAAGGCCCCAAGCTACCTTTGGCCTTACCCTGGACCTGGGGGGCATGGCATTGGGGGAGGGGCCCTTTGGGCAGGCATCTGGGGGGCCCTTGTCCTCTCACCTCCCTCCCCCACCCCAGGGTCTGCACCCCGTGGTGAGGACAGAAGCGTGGAAGTTCCTCACCGGCTACTACTCATGGCAGAGTTCCCAGGATGAGCGGCTCACGGTGGACAGCACAAGGAGGTAGAACGTTCCAGACCCTGTCAGGGAGGGTGGGTGGCAGTGCAGGAGGGCGGGCACGCGCACACCAGCCTGGCAGGTTCAGACTGTCCTGCACACAGACTTCTCACTCTGACTCAGGGCCGGCACCCGGCGGGCATCCGCCCCCTCCCCCAGCCCACCCCCCTAGACCTGCCCAGCCCCATTTACCAGTCCACACACTGCCCGCATGGGCTTGGTCCCAGCAGCTCCTCGCTCTGCCCCCCAGCCCAGCCCAGCCGTCCACCCCTAGGGCCTGTGCAGCCTTCCTGAGGCGGCGAAGATTCACACACGGGCCAGCCAGAGAGTAATCCGGGGCAGCAGGGGATCTAGGGCCCTCCTGGGTAATCCAGAATGATCTCATCTCAAGATCCTTAACTCCATTACATCTGCAAAGACCCTTTCTCCAAATAAGGTCACATTCACAGGTTCCAGGAGGTGGGGTGTGGACATATTTGTGGGGTCACCACTCAGCCTACGACACCATCTCAGCTCATTCTAACGATGTGCACAAAACACTGCCTCATCCAATCCCTCCACTTCTGAGGCTTCGGTGCCAGTGTCATCCCCGTTCTACAGGAGAGGAACTGAGGCTTAGAGAGGAAGGTGACGTCCCCAAGCCCTGACCCTGGTGGCAGACACCCAGTTCTTAAGTTGTGGATCCAGGATTCAGGCACAGTGGTCAGACTGCCGAGCCAGGAGGTTAAACTGTCTGTACGCCGCACTCCAGGGTGCACATCAGAGGACGGTTGGAGGTGGGGACAGAGGTGCCGGGAGGCATCACACGTAGCGGGCGCTTGCCTAGGCAAGGGGGACTCCTGACTCGCCTGGAGGGGGAGGCTGCCTCGTTCAGCCTCAGTTGTGGTCTCACAGGAAGAACTACGAGGCCTTATGCCAGATGTACGAGAAGATCCAGCCCCTTCTGGAAAACCTGCACCGGAACTTCACAGAGACTCGGAATAACATCAGTGAGCCCAGTGCGGGGGAGGGGCGGGCTGGGCAGAGGGCAGGATTGGAAGTCCCTGCCCACCCTCGGTCACATCTGTGGGGTAGGTCCCTGTTCCTGGGAGCTGCCCTGACATGTGTCAGGAATTTTGTCGGCTAAACCTTGGTTAGTCCACCTGCCCATCTCTACCGGGTGTCCCTAGATGCCCAGCACTGTGTACCCCTGGGTGTAGACTGTTCCTGCTGGTTTGTCTACATCTCTTCCCCACTGGCCTTGAGCTAGGTTGGATTTGAATCGAACAGGGGTGGGTCAGAGGGTACAGCCTGGTTGAAGATTTGGAGGCAGGAAAACACCCAGGCAGCTTACGTGGTGGGGAGGGTACAGCCCGGTGGGCTGATGTTTTCACGGCCCTCTTCCCAGGATGTTCTGGGTCCTACCCTCTTGGGCTGAGGGGAATAAACTCAGCCTTGGACCTTCTGCTGGAGGTGATCTGGTGCCACCCCCTCCCCATCCTTTGCCCCCAACCTAGCACATGACATCCAGAAACTCTATGACAAAGACCCCCTGGGCAACGTCCTTATCGATAAGAAGAGGCTGGAGAAGATCCTGCTCCTGAGTTACGTCTGCAACACCCAGGCAGGTGCGCCACTGCCCAGTCTTCTCAGCTCCCTCCTGGGACTGGCCCCACCCCAAGCCCAGGCTCCTCCTCTCCCACCCAGCCCCTCCTCACTGGCCTCCTTCCACCCCAGAGTACCAGCAGGGCTTCCATGAGATGGTGATGCTTTTCCAGCTGATGGTAGAACATGACCATGAGACCTTCTGGCTTTTCCAGTTCTTCCTACAGAAAACGGTGAGGGCTGGGCTTGGCTGAGGGAACCCCCTCATTCCTCAAACAACCCCTTGAGGCTAAGCAGGCACTGGCAGCCCCAGCCGTTTCCTCCAGCCCTGAAACAGCCCTCTGAGTCCCAGAGGAGCCTTTCCTAGAGAAAGGCAACGCCAACCCCAGTGGGGCATGTCCTGGGTGGGAGGTGATGACTGTCGGAGCTGAGAAGGGGGATAATGATACCCTGGGTCCAGCTCTTGTCACACCTTGAGAGGTCTGGCAAGGCCCAGTGTGGGCACCCTCTCCTGGCATTCCGCTCCCAAACATGGCTCTACTCCTGCAAGTCCTCCATGGCTCCCCACGGCCTCCAGAATAAAATCCAATAACCTCAGACAGACATTCAAGGCCTCCGTCTTCAGTCTTGTCTCTCACTGCTACCTTCACGTGACCTGCATCCAGGCCCACCAGGGACTCGTGTTCCCACCCTGTGAGGTTGAGGGCTTCTGAAGGTGCTGTTCCCTGGAACTCTCTTCCTGGAAAGGCTTTCCTCATGATCTGTGAGAGGCTGCCCAGAACCCAGCCCCATCCCTCTCTCCGTCCCTGCAGCGACATGCATTCTGCTCTTTCCTTGTCCCGACTGGTTCAGGCCCATGCTGTGTGTCTGGAAGAATAACTGGGCTCACTGCACTGAGCCACACCTGAGACATCTCCGCATCCCCCCACACACACCCACACACACACACACACACACACACACACACACACACACGTCGCACACAGACATAATGTGTGTGTGTTTGCAGACAGACATCCGCTGACACCCAGACTCATACAGAGACATGGGCCCAGCCTGGAGCCAGACACACACCAGGCCTCCAGAGCTGGGGAGCTGATGACTATTCTCCAAGGGCGCCCCTCCCTCCCGCCCGTCTTCCCCAGGAGCACAGCTGTGTCATCAACATCGGGGTGGGCAAGAACCTCGACATGCTCAACAACCTGATCAGCTTCCTGGACCCCGTGTTCGCCGAGCACTTAAGTGAGCGCCCCCGTCTGCTGCTGGCCACCGCCCACAACCAGGGCGGGCATGGTGGGGCAGCACTGCCCCGTCCTGTGGGGGGGAGCAGGCCCCCGGAGGAGGGTTCATCTGGATGGGGTTGGGCCTGGACAGCTGAAAAGTCCACCCTAAACAGTCTGCAGGGGCAGGTGGAAAAGTGACAGCCAGGTTTTTAAAAACTTCCCAAGGCGCGTTTACCGGCTTTGCGGTGCAGCCTCTCGGGTGGGCTTTTGCTTTACCTCCTGCCCCCTCCACCCCCGACCGTGGCCCCTGACTGGCGTCCCGCCCCTCTCCCCGCAGAAGGGAAGGGTGCTGGGGCCGTGCAGTCCCTCTTCCCCTGGTTCTGTCTCTGCTTTCAACGTGCCTTCAAGTCCTTCGACGACATCTGGAGGCTCTGGGAGGTGAGGGGCTCCCGTGGGGCGGAGGGCAGGCCCCACCCCTTGGGCAGGTGGCAGGGGAGCCCTCTCCTTTGCCTCCCTTTATTGCTGGCTTTGGGTGGAGTTCAGTGGGGCCCCTGCTTCTGCCCTGTCGGAAGACCTCAGGCAGCAGCTGGTCCACCTGTTCATCCGCTCCCACCGCTGCACCTTCTCAGGGCAGGGCGGGCAGGAGGGGTCCGCACGCAGCCTCCCTGCCCTCTGCCTGTGCGAGGGCCTCTTGCTGCTCTCACTCCCCCCGCCACCTCTTCCTCTGTCTTCCCCTCCCCCCAGTGCTGCTGCTTCCAAGCCCCTACTCCTGGAGAAGGTGGGGCCCCCAAAGACAGGTCACACCGCAGTCCTTTGACCCCAACCACAGCAGATGAACCTCCCCCCGCTGCCCTGCCCAGTGGCCGCCACTGCCTGGAGGACCCGACCCACCGCTCAGCCTGGCATTCAGTGCCCCACAAGTCAACCCTCCCCACCTCACCCTTCCCTCCTAGCCTGCTGGTCTCCACATGCTCAAGTCCATGCGCACCCCCAGGCCTTTGGTGACACCCCTGGATTGCTGACTTCCCATCAACCATTGCTTTGCCAAAGCTCCACTCAAACGCTACAGCGAGCTACCCAGTCACTCTTGCCCTTCTCTCTCTCTTCTCACTCCCTGCCTTGCTCCCTCCTTCCCTGCTTCCCTCTCTTGCTCTCTCTCCCTCCTCCCTCCCTCTATCCAGCGAATTCCCTGAAGCCTTTTTCTCAGAGTTCCCTGACAGAAAGCACAATGCCCAGAACCCCAGAGGCTGAATGAACAACTTTAGGGCCGAGCACAGCAGTAGCAGCAGGCCCCATGGGCTGACGGGGCGTGGGCGTGGTGGGAGCCTCCCCACCCCTAGGGCGTCTGCAGCCTCAGGCCACCGCCCAGGCTGAGGCTCCCCCCGCCATCCTGCAGGTACTGCTGACAGGGGAAGCCCTGCAGGAACTTCCAGGTGCTGGTGGCCTACAGCATGCTGCAGATGGTGCGGGAGCAGGTGCTGCAGGAGAGCATGACAGGCGACGACATCCTCCTGGTAAGAGCACCCTCGGGTCCAGCCCCGCCCCACCAGCTCCTCACCCCCACGCCATCCCTGCAGAAGAGCCCTGGGCTCCAGTGGCCCCTCTGCCCCTGGACGGGCATAGTGATGAAAGCTGACATCCCCGATCACTGTGCCAGGCGCTCTGACAGACCAGCTTGTTTAAGCCTCATGACAAGCCTGACCCCAGGGGCTGATAACCACCTCATCGGTACCCCTGTTTAGCATATGGGGAAACTGAGGCCCTGAATGGTTCTTAACTGTCACACTTGACGGACTGACAGTTAACCCTTTGGCCCTAGGGTAATCCTGTTACAAAAGACCTAGAGTTTGTCAACATTTCTGAAAAAACAACTGAAGTCTTTGTTCAAAAAAATTTTATGTGGTACTCCAATCATAAAGCAAGTCCCCTAGAAGCCCATGAAACACTCCATGGGACCTCAGGACTCCCTAGAGCTCAGTGTGAAAACCACATTTACCACATTTCCAAAATTTAAAATTCCAATGGTAAAGTTTCAGGCACTGTGCCAGGCTGGCTGGGGAGAGATCACGAGGCCCCAGAGACCGCCAAGAGCAGTGGCCTTGTTCCCCTGAAGCGGCCAGTTGCGACCTGTGCCAGACTGTGCCCAGGGAGACCTGCTTCTGACCCACCTTCCCCAACACAGGCCTGCAACAGCCTCATCGACCTTGACGCCGACGAGCTGATCTCCGCTGCCTGCATAGTTTATGCTGAGCTCATCCAAAAGGATGTAAGTTACCCCAGTTGTCTTCCTTCTCCTCCTCCTCCTCCAAGAAGCCTTCCCTGATCTCCCAAGCCCAGCCCATGTAGGTGTACTCAACTTCAGAGACGTAGTTTGTGCCACATTCTCTACCACCAACCCATGGGGGTTGTTCTAAGTGGTCGTCCCACCGTTAGCACGTGCACCCCCTGCCTCCCCAGGCAGACTGTGCTTCCGAGAACACGGCCCCGTCCCTCATTCCCTGTGTCCATCCCGGCGGATCCGGCACGGGGCTGGGCACCCAGGGGCTCAGGAGAACTTCAAGGCTGAATGAACTGAAGAAGAGTGACAGACCAATGTCTGACCTCCTTCCTCTACCTGCCGGAACCCTCCTCTCACCCAGGTTCCTCAGCCGTTAAAGGATTTCCTTCTCTGAGGACACTCACAGCGGACAGACGCCCTCACCGGACAGCAGGAAGGTGCTGCTTCACCGTGAGGTCAGGATCAAGTCCGATGGGGCGTTGGGGTGAGGGCGTAGGTAATACAGCTGCAACAGAAACAGCTTGCTGGAGTTGCGGTCTGCGGTGGGCAGTGTGTTTCCGGGGGGCGCGTGAGGGCAGGCGCAGGACTGTCTGACGGGAAGAGAGGCTGCGAGGGCCGGAGAGCGGGCGCCCCGGGAGGGGGCTGCGGGGCTTCCACGCCGGGAAGCAGGCGGTCGGGGTGTAACGGACTTTGCAGACATGAAGGTGAACTCTCTAACAGGCTCAGTCCCTGGGCCTGTCCCCCACGGCTCCCCTCGCTCCAGGCACACCGGCCACACGGGAGGTGGTTTCTCCAGAGCCTCCCGGCAGCCCAGGGGGACACAGCCCAAGCCCCTGGAGAGCCGGCGGCTCCCCTCCTGGTTCCAAAGCCCCCTCACAGCTGCGTCTTCATTCTCAGCCTGGAATGCCACCTCAAGCCAAACTCCCTTTTTCAGCCTTAATCTCTCCAGCGAATGCCATCTTTTCCCTGACTCCAGTCTTTCGCTGGAGCAAAGGCGCTAGCCACCCGCTCCCCTAGACTGTGCCCCAGCCCGACGTCCCCCGCCCAGCCTGCTCATGCCCTGAGAGGTGCCCTGAGGACAGACATGGGGATTGGCCAGAGGGGCTGAACCTACAGAGAGGCTGGCCAGGTGCCCCTATAGCTGCTTGACAAGTGCACACACACACACACACACACACAGAGCCCTGGCCAGCAGCTATGCTTTTTCTGAGGGGGCTGATGGAAGAGCGGGAGGGATCTGTCGGTTTTGCTGCAGATCCGGTCCTCTGCAGTGAGGCACCACCATCCTCCTCTCTCTCCTGCTCCCACCCTGTCACGCTCAGGGACCAGCATGGGAAAGGCACTGTGTCCCCAGTTAGTGTCCGACCTCCTTTTGCTCAGGTAAGAACCTCCCGTCCAGGCCTGGCTCTGAGTCTCTCGGCTGCTGTGCTCTGCCGGAGGGGGTTACACTGAAGGGTGGGGCCCTGTGCCCCCCACCGAGGTCCTTCCTGCGGGGCAAAGGAGCCAGCGTTTGCTGGGAAGGAAGGCACGAGGCGGAATTCACAGAACTGCGTTCCTCCTCACGTTTCTGTTACCAAGACCGTTCATTTAAATGAGGGTTCCTGCACAGAATGCAGCTCTCTGAGAACAAAAGTGTGTTTTCATTTCACCGAGGAAGCAGAGTGACAGGTGTGTGGCTGTGCTACCTGGGCCTCAGTCTGTAGGAACAGCGGACGAGCATTTCCTAGCACTTCCTCTGGCCTGGTGGCCTTAGCTGGCTTATGACTTTTGGTTGGGACACACACACAATGCCAAACATCTATTCCAAAACTAAAAGACTCAAGCACTTGCCTTCTAGGCCAGTGGTTCTCAAACCCGATTTTAAAATCACCAGAGCCTTATTACAAACTCTGCACCAGGAACCCAACAGCTGAAGTTTGGAGGGGAAAGCCCAGAGCCCTCCTGTCTGTGGTCCCCCTCAGGCCCCTCCTTGAAGGTCATCATTTCCTCCAAGGAACCTCCGGCCTACTTGAAAACCTCTGTTGGTCTGAGAGATGAACTGGATTAAGTCTTGACACCAAATGGATCCAGGATCAAATAAATTCCAGGTGATACAGGGATGGAAAAGAAAATCTCGGAAGAGCAGGACGTCCCTACGCCCACCGGCTGTACTCCCGGCTGGTGGGCTGGGGACCAGCGTCTTCCCGCCACGCTGCCACACGTATCGTGGAGCCACACAGGCCCTCCTCCCCTAGCTCATCACTTACGTCACCCGGCGTTACTTTTCTCTCTGGTAAGGTCCTGTGTGGACATTCCTGGGAAGCGTTCAAATCCTAGAGATGAAGTTCCCTTCAGTGTAGAGACTGTGCTGGCCTGAATAAGTTATTAATTCAACAGACATTTATCGAGTCCTTACTGTGAGCTGCCCACTGTCCAGGCACTGAGAACTCCGCAGTGGGGGAAAGAGGAACACAATCCTTGCTTCCACGACACTCACCGCCGAGTGGAAACCATAACAAATGTAAACCTGCAAGTTCCTTCTGTGCTGTAAAGGGAAGGAACGTGGCTCTAGGAGAGGAAACAGCAGTTAGCGTCGGTGGGGGTGATGCCAGTGACAATGGCGGAGATGCGGTGACGATGGCTGTGATGTGGGTAACGATGGTGAATGACATGGGCGTGACGTCAGTGAGGACAGCGGTAGTGGTGTCAGTGATGGTGCGGGGGTGGTAATGCTGATGGTGCGATGGGGCACTGTTGGTGGCAGAGGCGGCAATGCAAGTTCTGTTAGGGGTGTTGCTGGTGCCAGCGGTGAGATGTCACTGATGGTGGCGGGGGTGGGTGTAGTGGTGACGGCGGTGGTGGCACTGCCGGCACAGGTGTGATGCTGACTCCAGCCGCAGTGGAGGTGAAGGTGTCAGCGATGGTGCTGACGGTAGTGCTGACCTCCATTTAGTCAAGAGAAACTGCCCACATGGGCCTTCTCTGTACGGATACTGATGGTGGTGTTGGTGGTGATGGCAGTCATGCTGGAGATGAAAACAGTGATAAACTCGTTCTCAGAAGACTGGTGTGTACACAATTCCCACGGGCAAGACCTAAATGTAGTATTTTTAAATGAGTCGTAGTGGTCCTGAGCATAGACAGGAAGTAAATGGAGGCACCCAGGCCCTATCCAGGCTTTCCAAAACTTGGTCCTAAGGCTGATATGAAAGCCTGGATTGGCCATATCCCTTCTATGACCTCACCCCACTCTCCTCCTTTCACTCCTGTTCTAAACCTCTTTCCTGGAGGTCATTCGTTCCTCCTTCTCTTGCCACCTTGAATGACCCCTGGCCCACTCTTTGTTCCCGGAGACAGGAAAGCGGCTGTCCATCCACCTACAGCCTCACGGAGGTGGCGCGTACAAAGACCCACGTTCTCTGGGCCCCAGAGTCTATGTTTCTGACTCAGGGATAAAGGAGGTGGGGTCGGCACCCGCCTTCCAGCCGGCCAGCAGAGCCCAGTCCTGGGCTGGAGCCCCAGACCTTCGTCCACTGCTCCAGGGGGACGGACACAGCGGGTGCGGCTGAGTGGGAGGGGCCTCCACTGCCCAGGGCTCAACCCCATTGATGTGACCACACTTGAGGCGGGAGCACTGGCCTCTCAAGAGGACTAGGGAAGAAGAAGGGGGTTGAGACAGAAGTGAAGGAATTACAAAAGAAGTTCTAGAAAATCGGGGGAGATAGTGAGATAGGGAATGAAAGGTTTCTTTCTCAACTAACTAAGGCCGTCTTAGGGGCCATCGACAGAGCACCGGTGTTGGCTGAACATGGCAAAGTGACAAGTGGTCCTTGTGCACTGATCCTCAAGGCTGCTGCTTCTCATGGATGTGTTTCCCAGGCCGCTCCCCCATCCCAGCCTCCACACACACGTGTGCACATGTGCGCACATGCTCCATCCACCCACGCTGCAGCCTCGGAGCATCCCTGGTGGTTTCATTGTTACTGAGGTGTAACTATACTGCAAATGTCTGTTTCGTCTGCCTTCCAGAAAAAGGATATTCAGCTCCATTCAGACCAAAGGAACTGTCTACTCCTCCTCCCCTACTGCCCTTGCCACCCCCCTCACCCCACACACACCCCTCAGTCATCACCAAGTCCTGCCACTTATGCCTCTGCACAGACCACTGGCTCAGTCCTGTCACCACTGGGGAGGGAATGTGGCTTGAGCATGCCCTCTGACCCTTTTCCATCTGCGTGGACTCAGGCCAGGGTCTGCGGGTCCGAAGCTCATTAGCACCGCGGCCCAAACTACCTCCTGGTGCGGGACGGGCTGCCCCAGCTTGGGCGCTCCTGCAGCTGTCACCACCAACCCCGATGAGACGCCTCGGGCCCCAGAATGTGGAGCTGCAGCCCCAACCCCAAAAGGGCAGGGCAGCAGGTTTCCCCTGACCCCACCCTCCCACTGACCCCTTGGGGATGCGAGTGTGACAATGAGGAGTGGGCTGAAGCTCCCGGAGGTCAGGAAGGAGGGCACAGTGGCCCCCATCCTCACAGTAACGTAGCTGCACTTGCTGAGAAATGACACTGTCCCAAGCCCGGTGCTAAGCCCATTATAGGCTTCCTCCCCCCATTAATCCTCAAACTCAGAAGACGTGCCATCATCACCCTCTTTTTACTGGTGAGGAACCTGAGGCACAGGACACTCAGCCAGTGATGGCAAAGTCAGAATCTGAACGCTGACGGTTAACCCCAGAGCTCCCGCTGTTACCACCACACTGGTACTGGTCCTGGGACAGCTCCCCGGGTTCACCTCTCTGCCTGCCCACAGCTCCTGCAAGGTGCCACCAGTCTCCTGTCTGGTCCTCTGCCGGGCAGACCCCCATCTCACAGGCCACCTCTTCCCCTGGCCACTGAGGACCCTCAGGTGGGCTGAATGTTCCAGGGCTGGACTCCTTGGGGGCACACGCAGAGGCTCTGTCCCACCTCCTTGGCCTGTCCCATGCATGATACACCTGTTATGACCCCAGGAAGACTCAGGAAGGCCAAATTACAGCCATGTTTACTACAGCTTGTTTTGAGACAGCATTCAGGCTGCCCTGGACATTCCTTCTCCAGGACGGGGGCTGGGCTGGGGCTCTGAGGCTGCAAGGAAATCAGCATGCAGGGCGGAGAGTCAGGAGCCAAGAGGGGCTGCCAGGCCTCTCTGCCAGGCATGGAAATGGCAGCAAAGCCTGGGAGGCTGGAATGAGCCGGACGTGCGAGTCTGGAAGAGAAGCAGCCCTCCTCCCCATCCCGGCCCCTGCAGACCCCTCTCCCGGCCAGCCCCAGGCAGGGAGATAAGATTCAGCAAGACCTAGACGGAGACCAAGACGCGATGGGAGGGCATTTCCAGTCAGTGCCAAGTGCTACCCTGCCACGGGGACCATCAGCCACGTGGCCTGGCGGGGGAGTGGGGTTATTTCTGCGGCTCCAACAAAAGCACTAGCTTCCAAACTGTCTGCCAGCCCCTGGGGCCAGGTGAGCCTACTGTGGGGGGAAGAGTAGCAGCCCCTGGAAATGAGGGAGCTGGCTCGTAGGAGGCCGCAGGAGGCTGAGGGGAGGGTAGGAGGGCAGAGCCACAAGCAGCAGCTTTGATTCTTGGCTGCACATTAAATTCCCAGGGAGCTTTTAATCATAAGTCATGCCCAGGGCCCCTCGATGAAATCGGAATCTCTGGGGGTAGGGCCAGGGCGCTGGTATTTTTAAAACGCTCCTCAGGTGATTCCTCTGTGCAGTCAGGAGTTGAACCCCTGCGCTCATAGCAGACACTGGATGGCAGGGGCTCAGTCGTTTACCACCTCCCTCCACAGGGGATAGGGGGGACTTGCCCAAGGTCACACAGCAAAGAGACGACAGCCGGAAGAGGACAGGCGTGACTGTGCAGGGCACAGTCCTGAACTGACCCTGAGGACCAGAGCTTGTCTCTGCAGCCAGCCCCGCACCATCGGCTCCACCCTGGACCACACCTAAGCCTCTGGCTGCCCTCTTCCCACTGGCTTTTACCTGGACCTCCCCACCTCCTTACCTCCAAGCCCTTCAGCGGAATGACTCTAGAATTAGGCATTCCAAGTTCTCTTCTGAACTGGCACATAAAAGAATCTCTTTAGGGAATTAATAAGTGCCCAAGTCTCAAAGGCCTGACCCTCACCTGCAGTGATATGCAAATGGCACCTAAACACTCACAGTGTCTCACTCAGAAGCTGGGAGCAAATGAAATGCAAATGTATGCAGTCATTATGCAAACAAGGGCAGCCCCGGATTAATGGCCTCCATCCCTCAACCAGACAGCAGCTGTCTCTTCGTGTACAGGCATGGCTGACAGGGAGGCTGAGCTGTCCCGTCAGAAGTACCCTGAGGAAGGGTCAAGGGGAGGGATTGTTCTGAACCTGGCTTGCCGATGGTCTTCTCTGAGAAATCTGGGAGGGGGCGTCTGTCAGGCAGGAGAATGTTCTTCTCCAACAGGCTCCTTGCCCACGTCCCCGGTTCAAAGCCAGGCCCTGATCTCTCAGGGGAGAGTGGTGGTGACGGGTGGTGGAGGTGGCGGAGGTGATGGGAGAGACAATAATGGAAGTGGTAGGGATGGAAATAGCTGAGAAAGTGACAGAGGTGGAGGGGAGGGTGGAGTGATCCTGGCACCAGCGGTGATGACAGAGGTGAAGAGGGGTCTGGAGGAGATGGCAGCCGTGGTGCTGGGGGCGGTGCATATGATGGAAGTAATGGTGGTGGTGGTGGTGGTGGTGACAGTGAGCAAAGGTGATACAGGGTGTGGTGATGTGGCTGAAATGGAGATGACAGAGGTGACGCTGATGATGGTCGCGGTAGGAAGGATGGCAGCAAGGAGGTGCGGGCGGAGGAGGAGGAGGACAGTGATGCAGGTGATGCTGGTGACAGTGAAGATGACGGTGGGGGCGAAAGTCACTGCGGCAGTGGAGGAGGGGCGGGCGTGGCGAAGGTCAGGTCACTGTCTTGACCAGTAGGAGATGAGGACAATGGAGGAGTGACAGAAAAGGCGAAGGTGATGAGGGAGAGCTGTGAAGACAGGATCTCAAAACTCTTAGCTCAGCAGGCGAGGGTGTTAGAGAACCTGTCAGGACAAAGGCAGGAGGAAGGAGAGAAGGAATCTGAGGAAGAGACACGAGGTCTGCGGAGATGGGGGGGCAAGGTCCCCAACCACAGACCTAGACAGAGCTCAGAGACAAGTCCTGACTTCTCTCTCCTTGGCAAAGACTCCGCTACATCACCCAGTCCCCTTCAATGAGGGTGGTGGGCCTGAGGTCTTCAAGTGGCCATTGGGGTGACCTGTGGTTGGGGAACTCACAGCCCCCACTGGGCCTCAATTTCCTTCTCTGTGAAATGGGAGGAAGCGTGAAAAACAAGTGTTCTCTCCTTCCACAGAGACCCGGTGGCTGATCAGCAGAGTGAAGCTGCCTTATTGAGAGCTGGGGAAGCAGGGGTGACGTTGGACACAGCACATGTAGCCGGGCTCAAGAGATTGACAGACATCTTGTCAGGGGACCTCAAAAATGTCCTGATATCGCTCCTACAGCAGGGCCCAGATCCCCTCCACTTCTCCATCACCCTCACCTCACCTCGGTCCCTACAGGGAAGGTCACCAGAGCTGTCTGCTCTGTCTCCCTCCTGGGAGGCTACACCCCAAGCAGGCTGCAGAGTGACCTGGTTTGGTCCAGAGGCCCTGCAGTCAGACTCCAGGGAACAGCTGTGTGGCCCCTGGACAATATACGTAACCTCCCTGAACCTCTGTTTTCTCATCTATAAGGAATAAAAATGACCTACCTTACAGACTATAACACGGATGACTATAAGTGTGTTTAGCCCAGCAAATGTCAACTCACAGAACTGGCAGCTGTTGGGCAGATGCTGCCGGAGTCAGGTGCACCATTATCGTTTATTCTTTAACCCAAGAAGCAGTAGCCACAGGAGACAGGGCCTCTCCAGGACTGTGGCTTCCCACAGCCCCAAGGTACAGCCTCCAGAATAAGCCACTTCCTCCTTACTGTGGAACCTGCACCTGCATGTTAGCCCTGCAGAGGGCGTGCCCCTTCCGTGAGCTAGGACTCCGCCCCTGGGAGGAGGCACCCAGCCTGCCCACAGTCCCTCTCCAACCCCTGTGTTCTGGCTGGGGTGGAGGGGTGGCAGGGGAGCCAAGCCCCCTGGGCCAGAGTTGCTTTGCAAGGCTGGTAGGGGAGAAGGGGGGGACTCTGCTGTTGTTCGTGGCTCTCACTCTGGCTGCAGATTTGCTGGCAACCAGCAATTAGCTTGGAAACATCTCTTGACAGCCCCAGAGCCCTGTGGGCAGGTGCAGTGAGCACCAAGCCCCCTCCACACCCCCTTTCTTGGCTGGGAATCCCCTCCCCACCACCGTACTCCCCACACACACTGTGGTGCAGCGTGATTTGCTGTGAGCGGCGATAACCACCCTAACGGCCCAGATGATGGCCTCCTTCACGCAGGGTGACCCAAGGAGAAGGGAATCTGGATGAGCCACCTCTCAGAATGGTAATGAGGGCCGCCTGGAGAGGATCTGCCTGTCAGCCTCCTCCCAGGCCCAGAGTCTTCACCCGCACACACCGCGCGCTCAGATACACTGTGCATCCGCACACACTGTGCGCTCAGACGCCCAGGACGCTGCCGTTCCCACCAGCAGAGGCACCGGACGCACCAGGGAGCAGCTGCACCAGCCGCGCCCTCCGGCCACGGGGCAGCAGCGGGCCAATTCAGCACCTGCCACGGTCAGGGCTCTGTGTGTCGGAGCCGCCTCTGTTTTCCCTAACCCAGATCTAAACATTACCTGTTTCACAGCGTGAACGACCATCCGAGGACTTCTCCTATGATTTCTACACCCAAGACGAGTAATGTCCAACAGAAATATCATGTGACCCACAAACGTATTTTTTAAGACTTCAATAGCCACATTCAAAAAGTAAAAAACAGATGAAAATGTTTATCTAACCCAATATGACCATAATATTACTATCTGTTATTACAATACACTTCAACTTATCGTAATTGGGATGAGCCACACTTCAAGTGCTCAGTAGCCACACGTGGCTAGTGAGTGGCCCCTGTGTAGGGCAATGTGTGTTCAGACAGTCACTCACACATGTCACCTCCTGGTGCCCAGGCTCAGTAAGGCTGTGCTGACAGACTGGCTCACAGGCCGGTGGCCTCCCGGGGACCCTGCAGCAGCAACGGGTACCAGGAGGTCCCATGAGCTGCAAGTTTTCCACCTTTGATCCTCCCAGGTGGGGGGCCCTGGGAGACTCTGGGGGACCTGGAATCTGCTCACAGCTCAATGGGCCCTCAAGTCCTGCCCAGGGAGCCCCTATTGCAGAGGAAGCTGCCATCTGGTGAGGCCCCACTGAGCACCTGCTTCCAACCCAGTCCTCAGGGCACTCGAGGCACCGAGCTTCTTGCCTGGCCCACAGCCCCATCGGAGCTTTGTGCAGCCCGTAGGGGAAGTTACCGTCTAGAGAGTGAAAGAGAGGGTGAGAGAAGGCAAAGGTCTGAAGGTGGGATCTGGGGACAGGAGACGACAGCGAAAGGGAAACCAGGGAAGAGAAAGGAGCAGCTGTTGACTTTGGAGGGTGTGTGTGTGTGTGTGTGTGTGTGTGTGTGTATTATGTGTGCTGAATGCCAGTCTGGACACAGTGGGACTGTGTGAGCCAGGGAAGGAATGCAAGGAAGTCTGGGTTTGAGGCATGTTAATCTGGAGCCCATGGAGAAGAGGCCTGGGAAGGGAGAGGTAAGGCAGTAACCACTCCAGGGCAGTTAAAAATGTGGACTGGGACCTTCTGTGGTTGGTGCTCCAGGGAGCTCAGCCTGGGGTGGGGGCCTCAGTGCAGAGGTCTGCAGAGAGCAGTGGGCTGCAGGCTTCGAGGTGGCCAACCCAGGAGCCCCTGGGCTCCCTCTGCGTGTGTCTGGGAGGGTCTGGGCAGCTCCCACGGAGGGATTCCAGTGGCTTCTGGAACTGCAACTGTGAGTTGGGTGGGGTTTGTGTCTCTCTCCCCTTCTCTACTCTGGATTCCAGAGTCTGAGGGCTGAGCCGCAAGCCCTGGGCTCCGGCAAAGCCAGCACATCCCCAGCCCACTGCCAGCTTATGCGTGGATTTTGTAAGACTTTTAAAAGGCTGCCCGCTCTGGGCAGATGTAGCCCCTTGGTAGATGGTGCCTTTGGGCCAGGTGAGAGGTGCCCTGCGTGGGCTGGATTTCAACCCCCAACTCCTCCTTGGCCAAGCCCCAGCACATAAACCACATGACCATTTACAGCGGTCCTGCAGGATTCCTAGCTTTAAGGCCAACTAACAGGTGGTAAGTCAATCTTGAAAACCACGAGCAGCTAGAGATGAGACCTTTCCCCTTTGCTCAGGGGCCCAGAGGTACCAGGGGACCGGCTGAGGGGGAGGCGTGGGGGTGGGGGCACAATTGCTGGGCCCAGGGAGTCAGAGCAGCAGGGGGACGGCCCAGGCACAGAGCCTGCGACACCTTGTCTCCTGGGACCCAAGTGGAAACAGCCCTGGGAGGAAGGCACACCAGAGGCTAGAATTCATTTTCCAAAAGCTGAGGCCAAAAGGGGTTAAGTGACCTGTTTAAGATGACACAGCTACTAAGGAAATGGTGGATGGTGAGAGACAAAGCCACAGGGCAGTGAAGAGGCACGAGGCAGACCTAGGGAGCACCCTGACCCTGACCTTAGGCGCTCGCTTCACCTGGCCAAGTACCCATCTGCTCATCCATAAAACACAGGTGGTAGTTAGCGCTCCTCCTAGGATTGAAGCCGGCAGCGCATGTCAAGCACCTACTGACAGTTACAGAAACCCATTTCTCTCTCAGGGAGAGGTGCGGACACACCATGGAGCTCCTGAGTAGATGGGGAAGTCCCGGTGTTAGAAAGCTGTCCACGCACCAGGCCCGCAGACCTAAGGAAGAAGACAGAGAGATGCGCCCTCCACCGCTGTAGGAACCCTTCAGGACCAGGGAGAGCGTGGCCTGCTGTGGGCTCACCGTCCCTCCAGGGCCACATCCCCTGCCCAGGGCAGCCCCCACCAGGAACTGCTCAGCGAGGGTCATAGGGCTCTCTCGGCTCATCCGGGGCCGCTCTGCAGGGCCATCTGGAATCATCGGTGACCCCATAGCCCTTCGGCTGCCTGGTCTGCCCCCCTCTGCTTCCTTCACTCCCTACAGGCGAGGACATGCCCCACTCACATCTGAACACGCACACTGTTACCACCAAGCCTGCTTCCCGGGTGCGTTCACTTCCTCGGGCTGCTGCAACACACCACCGCACACTCGGTGGCTTAGGACAGCAGCCATTCACTCCCTTCCAGCTCCGGAGGCCGGAAGTCTGGAGCCAGTCTCGCTGGACTGAAGTCAAGGTGTTTGCAGGGCTGGTTTCTCCCAGAGGCTCCAGGGGAGAAGTCGTTTCCTTGTCTTCTCTAGCTTCTGGAGGCTGCCTGAATTCCCCGGCTGGTGGCCCCGTTCTCTCATCACTCCAACCTCCGCTTCCACTGTCATACTTCCTACTTCCTCCCTTGACCTCTTCCCTCCTCTCATCAGGACCTTTGGGATTACATCTGGGGCCCACTTGAGAGCCCAGGATAATCCCTCCATCTCAAAAGCCCTCGCTTAATCCCATCTGCAAAGGCCCTGCCGCCAAGTAGGGTGACACTCACAGGTCTGGGGGTTAGTACGTGGGTATCTTTGGGGGGCTGCCTGTGACACCAAGGGACCAATGCAGCCTTCTTCCTTTATGGTGGAGGCTCAGTGTGACACTCATCTTCTTCCAAGCATCCTTTGTGACCCATTCCTGCAAGGGAGTCTGACCCATCAGAGGACGGGGGACAGGGGTCTGCCTGTGAAAGGACTGCTTCTGGAGGCAGTGGGTCCCGAGTCTCAAGGGCGTGTGATACCCGGTTACCAGGAAGGGGTAAGCAGGCTAGGAAGCCTTTAAGGTCCAGGAATGCCTGCCCACTCTTTTCGCTAACTCTGTGCATCCCTCATCTTTCTAGGCGTGGCTGCCCAGCCCGGGCAGAACAGCTGTCTCCTCCCTGACGCCTCCGCTGGTGCGCGCCCCTGTCCTAGGCTATGTGCACAGGCCCTTCTCCTTTTCTTATTCCCTCTGATTCCACCCCCATGCGCGCTCCGGCTCCTGCCCTCTGTCAGGAATGCCCTACCTCCCTCCCCGGAACCCCTGCCTTATGCTCAACCCAGGCATTCCATCTTGAAAGCCTTCCTTGGCAACTGAGGAGGTCGGTCCTCAGGCTCCATGCCCCTCCCTAAGGTGAGCAGGCTGTGAAAGCAGCTCCAAGGAAGAATCAGCCGGGAAGGAGTGGGGCGTTGGCCCAGAGTCCAGCCCCATCAGGCCCAGCGAGACCTTGCCCTGGGGAGGCTGCCGTGGGCTGCTCTGTGCTTAGTAGCCCCCAGGCCCTGCGGGCAGGAAGGAATCCCTTTCCCCTTGCCTGCTAGTAGCTCAAACCAGCTTGCGTTGGTTCGAAAGAACCAAACATGCATCTCTTCCCACTTGCGCATTCAGTGACATGCTGGGAGCCTGGATCAGCCAGGTGAGAGCATCTACACCACGGACATTGGAAATGCCGCAAAGCAAGGGCTTCGTTTTCTTTAGTCACCACTGCCTTTGCCCCGTCCTCACCCCGGCAACCTGTGGCTCCCAGGTGTAATGAGATCCCAAGTGTGTTTGTGGGTTCCTAGCACAAGCTCTGGTTCTGATCTTCCCTTAAGGGCAGAGTCAGCTTGGGGGAGGAAGGTAAAGCAGGCCACAGGACGTCAAGAGAAATGCGGGTAGGAGCCAGGGACCAGCGTGCAGCTGGGAAACCAGAGAAGGGAGGGCCTGGGGCTGGAAGTCAAGGCCAGGTGTGTGTGTGTGTGTGTGTGTGTCAAAGACTCCATGAGAAACAAAGAGACCACAAAGAAGAAGCAAGGAGGGACGAGAAAGACAGAAAGACACAGAGAGAGAAAGCAAATACAGACAGACATCACAGAGGAAGGCAAGAGGACAGGGTGGGAAGGCAAACGGAGACAGAGGCGGAAATGGAGAGGACGAAAGACAGAAATGGAGCGAGCCAAGGGCAGAAACTGAAGGATCCAGTGACAGAGCTGAGAACTGGGGAGTGAGGGCCCAGGAGATGCCTGCTCCTGGTGCACGGGGCCACCTGCTCGGGAGAGAGGCCGGGTCCCCGCGCCCCAGACCGGCCATCGCGGTGGATACCTCCTCAGGTGTCATTCAGCTCCTTGATTCAAAGATGCAAATATTTGATTGCTTCTTCAGTTTAGGCACTAAATTCCTCAGTAATTCAATAATGCATTGCCCAATTACTACAGGACGAGAGATTTTTAAATTAGGTAAAAAATATTTAGGCAATTAAATTGCTAAGTGATTTGATTGTTTCTGAAAGAAATTCCCTCATAAACACACCCTTGAGTTTTTTCTGCTCCCTTGTTAAATCTACCTGTGGAAAGGACGTGCCGATTTCGGGATTTGCTCAGTGGCTCTCCCCAACTGAAGCCAGCACATCCTTGAGGTTAGGGTCCCAGATTCATGCCCTTCCCCTTGCCAGATGGTGTCAGCTGGTGCTAGCTCAAAAAACCAAATTTGCACATCTCTTCCCAATTCTGCGCATCATGCTGGGAGCTTGTAATTGGTCATGGGGGTAGTGTTTATGCCAAGGAAGCTGGCAACTGCCGCAGACCAGGCCTTCTTTTTCTTCCTCACCTGCCCCCACCCCCAGCCATCTAAGGCTTCCAGGTGAGCTGAACTCTGAGCACGCCTGTGGATTTCCAGCATTTGTTCCAGGTCCTGGCTGTAAGCCTCCTTCAGGGGCAGCGCAGAATCCATTGTGGACACATGGTGTCCACCTGGACGTGCCGGCGCCTGTCCCCAGGGTCCTTGTGCCTCCCCTCAAGGCAGCGCGGTCTGGAGGGAAGAAGACTCCGACAAGGAAACCCAGGCCCAGCAAGAGGAGCAGCCAGCAATGTGCCACCTGCCGGGTGGCTGGGGTGGGGGTGCGCGAGCAGGTCTCCTGGGCTGCAGCCTCGGCCGCTCGGGCTCAGGGTCCCCGAAAGGCCACTGGGCTGCTTCTGCACTGAAAGCTTGCGCTCTTATTTGTGACTGTCCACGCCTCTCTGAGCAGCTAAGCCCTGGGGCCTGGTGGCCCTTGGGCTGCCTGCCTTGAAGGCTCTGCGTAGGCAGATTTGAGAGGCCGACCTAAGAGGGGAGAAGGGTGGAGAGAAATGTCAAAGAAGCATCTCATGTGTTGCACTGGGGTGTGAGACCCTCTTCCAGGTCTTTCCACCCAAACTGTCAGTAAACTCCACCTTGCTCTTTAAGTGAGTGAAATGGGGGTGGGGGGCCGTTTAAAGATAAGGATGAGGCTCCAGCCCAACTGGTTACGTGAGGAGGGCGGACAGAGTGGGTGGAGAAGGCGGGCAGGCTGGCCAGAGCCACAGACGTGTGAGGAGAAGGCAGGAATGCACCTCTCTGTTCCTCTGGGAAGCAGGCTGTTTGGGAAAACCAAGCCCAATGCACACCCAGAGCATGTGCCTCGACTTCCCTTTGCGAGGAAGGAGAGGGATGTCCTAGCCCAGGAGGAGGGCCAACTCAGGTCACTTACTCAAGGGGACAGACCTAAGCCCAGCCCGTCCAGGAGGTGGCTGCAGTGCCGAGAAACGGTTCTGTGAATCTGAGCTGTGCCAAATGTTGGTCTATGGACCCCATCACCCCCAAGCTGGAATGGCTCATGTATATGGAGAAGGCACTCTGAAAGGCCTGGAAGATTCTCCTCTGCAAGCCCTGTTCTCTGTCCCACCAGCCCTGATATAGTCAGGATTCCCCTTCATAAAGAGACGCTGACCAGCCATCGTTCCAGGCAGAGCTGGCCACAAGGACCTGACTCAAAGGCGAGGAGCCAGGCCAGGCAGTTGGGCACCTCATTCTCTCTCACTCTCTCTCTCCTCCCAGCCAATCTGGGTCCTCACTCCCCATTAGCTAACTAGCCCTTATTCCTTGAATCCCAGAAACCATCACTGTCCATCAACATTCATTACTCAGCCATTCCAACCAGGAGTCAGTTGCTGCTCCTGGAACTTCACTGGCTGCTCTCAAACCAATTTTGAAGGGGTCAGGGAGCTCTGTATGTAAGAAAAACACAAGTTTGAGAGAGCAGCCTTTAGAAGGTGTGAAATCAGCATGGACTTTGGACTCAGAGAGATGAGGGTTCAAATCTTATCTTCACCACTTCCAAGCTGTTTGACCTCAGGCAAGTTACTTAACCTCCCTGAGCCACGTCATCTTCATCTTATAATGGGACTAATATTGCCTGGCTTGCGTGACTGTTGGCATGGTCAACCAGGATCACAAGTGCAAAGCTTCTAAGCCAAGAGCCAAGACCTGGCACAGACAGAGACCTGGGTAACTGTTCATCCCCCTCCCTCCACGCAGTCATTCTTGGCCTGTCCCAAAGGAGGACAGAAACTAGAATTATAATGCCTGCCCAGAAAAAGTGCTACTGAGGTCTGTAAAATCTGGCTTGTTATAGACAGAGTATCTGTCCTTATGCACACACACACACACACACACACAAAGACTCGGGACGGCATGTGCACACCTGCTGACTCAGGGTGCAGCACACAGAGGACGGGCTGACTGAGTAAGAGGACCAGGCGGGGAGCACGCAGAATCCCCCACCCCTCTGCCTCTCTGCTCTCCGGTCCTGGGCGCTGGGTTGTGAAGAGGCTTTGGCGCCCTCTGCTGACGGTGGCGCTGCCTGCAGCCCACATCCGACCTAGCTAGAGCCTGAGCAGCCAGCCCTGGTACGGAGGGGAACTCTCCTCCCTCCAGTGCTGGAAGAGGGAAAATCAGAAGGGAGGAGAGAAGGAAGATGGGAGACAGAGGGAGAAGCGAAGAGTGGAGCCTGGGCCCCTTCTGCCATCAAAGCCGCCAGAATGGAGGGTCAGCTATGCAGCGCCTCCACCAACCGCAGTAGCTGCTCACAGCAGTCACCCCTTCAGATGCGCATCACGACCTCCCGCGGACTTCACAGTGACACAGCCAGGCCCCAGGGGTTTCTCAGGCTCTGGCTATGAAGCCTGAAAGTCCACACGACAGGCTTTACCCCAGACCAGGAAGACTCTTCCACTTTCTCTGGAAACACCAAAGCCCAGATCTTCTCTCTTAGAGGCAGGAGAGCTGGATGGTAAAAAAAAAAAAAAAAAAAAAAAAAGGAACGTGGACTGGGAGCCAGAAAGACCTGGACAGAGGGCCAGTACCAGCCCTCACTAGCTGTGTGACCTTGGGTTCCTAACCTCTCCACATCCTCATCCTCAGAATGGATGGAAACAATACAGCTGCTGCGAGGATTCAATGAAAATTCACATAGAGCACAGCCCGGGGCCTGGCACATAGTAAGTGCACGACACATACCAGCTACTGTGATCTCTGTGCTCATTTCCCTTGCCGTGGGCTTCCTGAGCGGGGAGGGGCACAATGTCATCAGAACCTCCGCAGCCAGCTTGGCAACCCGGTGGGTGGGGACGGTGGGGTCGTCAGAGCCCCATCCTTACAGAGGCCACAATGTCAGACAGTCAGATTCCTGCCAGGAACACCAACTGCTGCTACCTGACAGCACCCATCCTCTTCTTCCTGGGCTGCGCCTTCCCTGCTCCTCTGCAGGGCTGACCGTCCAGGCCCGACCTGGCCAGGGAGGCCCCTCCTCTGGTATTTTCAGACTTGAGGCCCCTGAGAGTCAGTGCCCTCTCGTGGCAGAACCTCCACATTACAACACTTGGAAGCTGTCAGTGGCCATATTTTCTGTCTTCTGGACAAAACCAGTGTACAGGGAGAGGAAAGAACAGGGCTGACCTGCAGCAGGAAGTAAAAACGAGGGCTGGGAGAGGCTGCTTCCAGGTGTCACTCGTGCACCTGCATCTCCACCCCTCCTCTGGCTTAGCCATTGAACTCTCACTTGGACTCTGAGATGCGCTGGGATCCCTCCAATGAGTCCCCACTTCCGCTTAAGCCAGCACGAGTTGGGCTTCTGTCACTTGCAAGCAAAAAGCCAGGGACGTGCTCCTCGACCCCCTTGGTCCCCTGCTGAAGGTGCCCCTCTCCATCTTCACTCACAGACGCTCCCATCCCATACTTTTATACATTCCCTACCCCTGAAAGTTTCCAAAGCTGCTTTTTCCCCTTTTGCTTTTAAGAAAGAGCTTTTCAAGTATAATATGTTTATTATTACAGAGTCTCAATTTGTTGGAGTATGAACATGAAATTGTTTCCTAACAGTTAGCTGCCCTCCCAGCTACGATCTGTCGAAACCCCCTCTCCCGCAGGTGCAGGGCTCCTAATGACAGCCGGGCTGCACCGCCCAGCTCCCCGACCACTTCCATCCATTAGAACAGCCTAGTTTCAGCGATCAAGACTCGTTCCTGCTCCCCTCCTCCAGTCACCCCCACCCCTGCTCCGGCAGAGCTGCGACCCCGGCTGTGTGGCCCTGAGGGAGGGGAACCTGGCTCTGGATCTGTCTTCCCCTCTGGGGGGTCTTGGGAACTAGGGGGCCAGGAGTGGGGTGTGGAGGCAAATCCCACCGGCCTGTTGTCTCCTGACTGGACTGCCACAGCCTCTCTGGCTACTCCGACCCACCCTCTGCTTAAAAGTTGACACCCCGCCCACCCCAGGGCCTGTGCATTCCTTGAAGCCTTAGAGCGAGGCCCTCCTGGGCGAGGCACCAGCTTGTCAGCTTGAGCCCAGCCACCTCCCACAGTGCTCTCTCCCCCGGCCCTGCCATCTGGCTCTTATTTCCCCTTCCCCTACTCAGGCAGCCCAGAGCTGTGCCACGGAGTCCACAGGGCAAGAAGGCCCCACCTGGGGGTGTCATGCTCCTCTTGCCTTGCAAGAGGTTCCCTGTGTCTTTAGGGAGGAAAAGCACCCTCCTCCTCCCCTCAGGAGGGGAGAGAGTCGCCTCGGCCACATGCACTGCACTCCCCATACGGCAAAGGACTCCCCACCCTGGCTCCCCTTCCAGTCCCTGTGGGCGGCCGTGGTGCTGATCAGGAAGAGTCAGTCCAGCCCCCCCCGCAAGCCCTCCCGGAAGGGAGATGCTGTGAGATCCTGGTCGCTCACTGGCAACTCTGAATGTAGGGACACAGGGGCCCCGATGTCCTCTGTACTCAGTCTGGGGTCTTAGCTGCGTCCAGAACAGGAGGTCAAGTCCCACACAGCACCCTGTTATGCTGGTGCAGGGCTCGCCTCCCCCCAAGAGCCCAGCTGAACTGATCAAAAGAATATAAAAGGAAGGGAAGCCCAAGTAAATAAATATATATGTAAATTGCTTTCACTTTAAAAAAGAAAAGAAAAGAAAAGAAAGCCTGAGTTGGCCTGGAAGCCAGGGGAGGCAGGTTCCTGTGCCAGGATGCTGGGGACCTGCGGAAAAGATGCAGGATTCAGACTGAAGGGAGACCCCAAGGACGGGTTCACAACTCCAGTTTCTGAGAAAGCAAAAGTTCCTTCATGAGAAATAAGTAGATGAGATCCTGGCAGCATTTGCCAACTGCCTCTGAACTTGGAGGGCAGGGGGCGGGAAGTGGGCTTGCAAAGAGCGCATCACCTGGCAGCCCTTTCACTGCCGTGGGTCAACAGCGTGACAGGGAGGCCTTGGGGTGCGTGTGGTTGCCAGGCCGAGTGGGTAACTGGGGGGATCTCCTCCCTAAATCAGTTCTGCCCTGATACCACGGGGTGGGCGACAGTCTTGTCACGGCTACATCAAGTACTTAGAGGAGCTGCCCAGCACACAGCTGGCCCTGGTGCAGAGGCAAGGGTCCCCTTAGGGCCTGCCCCCACCGACTCCCACTCCTTCCCCTCAGCTAGATCCCTGAGCTGGTTACGGCCCTTGGAAGGCTCTGCTTGAATGGAGAAAGAACAGGGCACGCGTGCACATGCACACACACGCACGCGCGCGCACACCCTACAGCCAGTAAGACCCACAGGTCAACTCTGGAGCTGAGTGGGGCACATATGTCACAGGCACTTTGTGTTCACAGCCAACTGGTGACATGAGTTTGCATTAGCCAGTCCTTCAGCCTAAAATATGACAGGACAGTTGGAAAAACATCCAGGTACATGGTGAGCTAAAGAGAATCCATTTCTTCCCCTCTTGTTTGGGGGGAAATAATAAGATTTCACAAAACACTCAATTTTTTAAGGAGGAGCAAAAGCAAACATACACCCACATGCACACAAATATGCCTGCGAACACACAGAGGCTTTCAAAAGATTCTGTATCATGAAGGGGAGAAACCGAGGCCCTAAAAGGGCAGAGGAAAACAATTCCTTTGAAACAGATTTATCACAGACACACAAATGACTTTCAGACACATCTGCTTTGTACTCACCTCATTTAATTGAAATGCGAACTCTAAGAAAGGGGAGTCGGAAAGACAAGACGGAAAGAATGAAATGAGAAGCTTGTTGGCGGACAGGCAGGTGGAAATCAAAAGCAAACCATATAGGAGGAGGGACGGAAGGCTGTAACGACACTAAAGAGGCAGCAGGCGTGTTTAAAATTGCATCACAACGGTAAAGAATGGAATTGAAACTACAGAAAAGTGAATCTGTAAATGTGGAGACAGACACGAGAAGTCCTCTGAGAAGGCGGAGGAAAAGCCCCGGGGGATAAAAGCAAAGGGAGAGACCATACTGGACATCGAGGCCCAAAGAAGAAACCAAACAAATGGAACAAAAGCAAGAATTAAAAAAATAAAGAGAGAGAGGGTGGTAGCCCTGAGCTGATGGGAAGCCTGAGCCTGTACGTTTAAAAGGTTCCTTTTTATCCAAGTCAAATTAATAATGAAAAAACTTAGAAATGCCATGCGGGGTTTTGTCCATTGTAAGGATGAAGAAGTAATCTGTAAGCACCCATGCAGAGGGGGAAATGGGGAAACACCTACAACATTTCTGAAAAATGTATGTTTGGAAGAGCAATTCCATGGAACGTTGGGAAGTACGTATGCTGGAGAAGAAAGCTTCTGTCGTAAAACCAACCTACGAAATGCTGAATGAAGTCAAACAAGACAAGATCCTAGACTGAGGCTTTCTCAGGGCTTTTCAATTAACCATGCATCTTGTGAGATCAGCGATACATGCAAGCACAGGCTTCCGAGTTTACTTAACGACGAGACCCTCCTCCACGGGCTGCGTGGTGAGACCCGCTCTGCGGGCGCACTTTGGGAACTGCTCTTCTGCAGACTTGAGAGCTCACAGTTGTGACCCAAAATCCCAGCAGCCTGCAAGGTGCACTCATGCAGGAAGACAACAGAAAGAGGCTTCCTGCACACCCCGACTCAGGATACATGCCACGTGTGGTTCTACCTTCCGTGGGGGGAAAATGCTCAGGGATGCACTCTTAGCAAGCAGCAGCCAATCAAAACAAGCAAAATCACAGCAAACAAACAAAAAATCAGTAGGGACGAGTTGTTGTATAAAGACATGGAAGTGAATATTTAAAACCTGTTAGACACGATTATGCATGTATCTGCCTGAGTCCCATCACGAGATAGAAACCACAGCAGAAACCACATCCTTCCCCCCTCGTCCCAAGCCCCAGGGGGCTGACCTCCACAAACCGCATTCTTCCCCGGGGCTCCTGACCCTCCAGCTTCTGGCTGGGCTCTGATCACAGGAGGTGGGGCAGGAGACTGGAGGGTGGGAGGTGGTAAGGGTTGCTGTATTCCTGCTGCTCTCTTCCTGTTTTAGTGCCCTCCTGGGCAGCAGCAGTGTCCCCAACCTTGGCTCTTGCCTGGACCTATTCTCCAAGGTGCCAGCTCTCCCTGGGTTCCTCCCTCATCCCGGCAGCCCTGGGGATGGGGACACCTCCCCATTGACGCTAGTCCCTAGGGGCCTCGCCATCCCTTGTTTGTTCCCTTCACCTTGTCCACACTTCTGTACGGAGTCCCTTCATTAAAGTCTCTTTATTTAAACCATCTTGGAGAAAAGTTTCTTGCCAGGACCCTGATTCACACACTTCTCAACTCTTTTTGTAAAGCCATAACAACCCTAATACTAAAACCTGACAAGTGGCACACAGGAAAACAGAATGAATGGATGAGTCATACACTAGCCTCCTTTATATAGATGTAAGGACCTAATAAAAATTTAACCAGACTGAAGTCCAACAACTTATTAAAAGAATGCGTCCAGTGCTTTCGCTGGAACCATCTCTGTCGCAGAAACCTTTGCTGAAAGCATTTTTTTGCCACAAACATTTTGCTGTATAACCAACTGGCCGTAAGGCAATTTTGCTGAGAAAGATAAAGTAACTGACTGACAGTTTTTGGTCTGACAGCTTAGTTTCCACTGATTGAAATGTGTTAGCACTTCTTCCAGTTAGCAACCTTGTAGATGGCTTCACGGATCTGACAGATGACAACAATGTGTCTCAAGAGGTGGTTTCTTATTCTGAAACACACTCCACTGGAAGAGAAGGAGGCCTCGAGGGCCTTGAGTTGAGCCCACTTTTCCCACAGAATCTGGAATGACTATCAGTGGACCTGTGACATCGTGCCAAGAACAAAGGACAGTGTAGAAGCTTTCACAGCTCAACACAGAGCTCAGGTACTAATGCGCATCCTAGGATTTGGAAACGGATACCTCTCCTAATGAAGGAAGACATTTTAGCAAGAAAGAAAAAGTGCGATGCCGATGGAGGAGACGAATCAACAAGCAAAAGTACAAAATACTGTGAATGACAGACTTGGAAGACAAGCACACGGGTACAGCCCACAAAATAAAAGTCAGTGATGTGAGGGGATCGCCACAAACCTGCACACACTTTAGGTGTATTCAAGTATCCTGTATTTTGCAACAAAGTCTTTTTAATTTTGTTATTCATTTTTCATGTTTCATGTTTCTATCCTGTTTAATGCCCCTCTTTTATTTTTCATTATTTCATCTTTTATGGTGAAATTGCCTTACAGCCAATTAGCTATGCGACGTAAACATTTGTGGCAAAGATGCTTATAGTGAAAGTTCCTAGAACCATTAAAAGAAGTCACTGTGAGCAACCATTCCTAGAATGCATGGACGATGCTATGTCAAAACTGCAGGAAACTGATTGACCACAGCAATAGGTCAACAGAGAAGAAGATCATTTTACACACTGAAAAGATGTTTGGTAAATTTCAACATCCATTCTTGATTTTCTTTTAAAAAGCTCCAGTGAACTAGAGATTGAAGTATACTTATTTCACATGATAAAAATATTAGCTTTCAAACCCACAGTTACCACCAAAATAGTGAAATGCAAGAAGCATTTTCATTAAATGTGGGAACAAGACAAAAATTTCTACTGTCTTGTTATTCAACATTATTCTAAAGATTCTAGTTAATGCAATTAGAAAAACATAACAAGAGGAGAACAAATTATAAGTATTTGCAAATGTGATTGTCTTCTTAGAAACACTAGGGGAAAAAAAACCACAAAATTACCAGAAGAGTTTAATAAAGTGGCCAGCTATAAAATAACAACAAAAAAGTTAGTATCTTCTCTACTTCCTGATAACTTGTTAGAAAATACTATGCAAAAATAAATAAAGATGCTGTATTAGTTATCCATTGCTGCAGAACAAATTATCCCCAAAGCTTAGTGGTTTAAAATAGCAACATTTATTATCTCACAGTTGCTGTGGGTCAGGAACCTGGGTGTGGCTTAGCTGAGTTCCTTGTCTCAGGATCTCTCACAAAGCTAACACTTAAGTAGTTAGCCAAGGTTGAGGTCTCATCTGAAGGTTCAAACAGGTAAGTTCACTCACATGGTTGTTGGACCGAGGGCCTCAGTTCCTTGCCACACAGGCTTCCCATAAGGCAGCTCACAACTTGGCAGCTGCTTTCGTTAGAGCAGGCAAGTGACAGAAAGAGAGTTCCAGCAAGACAGAAGTCACAGTCTCCCACAACCTAGTCTCTGAAGTAACACCCCATCCCTTTTGCCACATTCTGTTCATCAGAAGTGAGTCACTAGGTCCCGCCCACACACAAAGGACAGAGACTCTACAAGGGCGTGACTAGCAAGGACCACTGAGAAACATTTCAGACATTGATGCCATTGCCATGTTTCATGAAAAGAAGCATCAAACACATACTCACCTATCAAACTTCACTGAAGAACAACAGTTAAAAAAAACCTTAATAATAGAAAGATACACCATATTCCTGAATGGAAAGACTCAATGTTACAAAGAAGTTAATTATCACTACATTAATCTAACAATTTAATCCAATTCCAATTCCCAGAGGGATATTTTGTTTTGTTTCTGTTTAACTTGGCCAAAAAAAAAAAAAAATCTAGAGTTCATCCAAATGACAAGAAGAAAGAAGAATTTTTAAACAAATAAATAGGACTTGTACTCTTAGTTAATGACCCTTATTTAAAAGTCACAATTATTAACACAGGGCAATAGTGTAAAAATGACCTGATAAGACAATGGAACAGAATAGAAAGCCCAGTCAAATAGAAGAACATGGAGTATACGATAAGAGGGCCTTGTAGATCACTAGCAACTCATTCATGGATTCATTTATGATTTATGTGGGGAGAGTGGCTTGTTTTAAAGTTATATTCTTACCCCTCAACACATATGAAGATAAAATAAAGAGTTAAATAAAAATATGAATGAAATTATAAAATCTTGGCAGGAAATTTAATTGAAAACATATATTCTTGGTGAAGGCAAAGGTCATACAACAATGGAGTCTGAGATCATAAAGGAAAAGCCAATAATATGACAGCTTAAAATGAAGCACTTTGGTACATCAGGGAAGTATTAAAATATTGATGCAAATGACAAACTTTAAAGATCACTGGCACAAAATGTAACAGGACATGTGAAAAGATGCTAAATATAGTGCACCCTATAAATCAATACTAAGCAGACGAATGTTGCAACAGAAAATAGTCCAGGAATTTCACCATTCATTCATTTATTCAACAAATATTTGAGTGACTCAAAGATCATGCAGACTTAGCACAATGATTCACCTCTACTCAGGACTAGTCACTATGTTCCTGCCTGTTTATTTGTGTCACCCCCACTAGACCGCAAGTTCTTTGGGGACCCCACAGTCAGCACAGGGCCTGCATTCAGCAGGCACCCAGGGAATATGCTGGCTGAATGAGTGGACAAATGAAGGAATAATTGGGAGACACAGATAAGATGGAGTGAGTAAGAGGGATGTGAAAGATCAGAAACAGAGAGTGGAGACTGCAAGCCACAGAAACGGACGGAGACAGAGAAAATGAATGAATGAATGAATGAGAAAATGAGGGTATTGAAAACACAAAAATATAGAGAGACCCAAATGAAAGTTAAAGATAACAGAGGCAGAACAACAAAAGCAGAGAAACGGAGAGAGAAAAGAGCCTCCCCTCAGCTCCACCAGGCTGCTATTAGAACCTCGGGGTTCCTGCCTCAGTCTCCCTGCCAGCTGTCCCGGGTTTGCGGGGCTGCAGCCCAAAGGACTGGCGTCCTTCTTGGCCTTGACCAGCTCTCTCCTCTGGGCAGGGACTCTGTTACCTCCTTCTTCCTGCCACGTGCTGGCTGAGAGCCCCCCACAACCTTGATGTAAGGGGCTCTCCCACCCAGCAAGCCCCAGCCAACAACTTCAACAAAATCCCTCCACCGAGGAAGGCCCCTGGGATGCGATCCCCTCTCCTCATTCCTGTAGTAATGATCCTCCCTGCCTCTGCCAGCTCCGGACCCTGGGAAGGGGGGGCTGGGAGGCGGGGTACGGGGAACAGGGAATGTTACCATTCAGCAGGCCGCAGAGCCACGCCTGCCCGGCCTCTCCGGAGGGGGGGACAATCAGGAAGGGGAGAAACTGGCTGGGCTGGTGGCCGAGGGGATCCAGGAGGCTTCCTGCCTCACAGAGCTTTGCCTTAAAGCCCAGACTGTTGTATCAGCGCTGGTATTTCCAGTTCCCCAGGGAAGCACAGGGGAGGGGCCCCAGAGAGCTGGGAGGGTGACCAGAGCCACCAAATTCCCTTGGGCCCCAGAGGAGGGTGGGTTCCTTCCCTCTATCCACTCGATTTGTCCCTCAAAAAGGCTCTGACCTCACCTCCCCCACTTCCGGGCTTCTCCGGAGTTCCAGCCCTGAAGAGAGGCACTTCCAAACCAAAGGGCCCCAGCCCCCTCCGTGGGCCCCTCCACGGCTGCCTTGGCTCTAGGGACTGAAGCCCCCCTGTCTCCCCCACCATTGCGCCAGATGTGGCCGCGGGGGAGGGGTGGGCGCAGGGCCCAGCTGGCAGCGGTCACTCGGTGGTCCTCTCCCTGCAGAGTAAGCACATTCTGTGCCAGCTCGCCAGGCCTCCTCACTCGGCACTTCCTCCAGCCCACTTTCCAGAGGCAGCAGCTGGGCCCGCACAGTCCAGCACTGGCCGGCCTGGGGCTTCCATCCCCCGTTCAGCATAAATCCCATCAATGGCCTGTCCTGCGCTGCCTACCCAGGTGCAGGGGCCTCGGCTTAACAGCCAGTGATCATGGTTGGTGGGGGAGACCCAGCCCTGCCCCATGTGGGGGACAGAGGGCAGGGGCACCCAGAGCCTGCCTCATCCTTTCCCCCCAACCCACAGTGGGCCTCCTGGTCCTTTCCTCTGCAATGTGGTAAGGCATCCCTCTGCTTCTGTCCTTTCTCTGCTCCCCAAGCCCGCTGCTAATCAGGTCTGATGTCTCCTCACTCCCCCGTGGATTTTCCAGAGCCTGGAGTTCTATCGGGGGTCGCAGGACACCGGCTGCCTCTTGGGAAGCCCAGAGACAGAGCAGCCCAACCCAGAGCTGAGTACACAGTAGGCTCTTAATAAAGTCACATACTACTTACAAGCTCTTTCAGCCCTATACCCGTGGCCTTGCAAGAATCCTTCCAAGGTTCCTAGTGCCAGGGACTGGCAACAAGCCTCAACCGCATGGCTAGGTCTTAAAACTGTGGGTGTGAACCCAGCCCGTAGGGACAGGGCCTAGAGAGGAGCTGCCTGCCACCCCCTCACCTCTAGACAACTCATGCCCAGCCTAGCCCAGTGACTCGAAGCCCTCAGTTGACCTCAGCTCTGCACCCTTTGCAGCCTGCCCAGGTCTCCCTCGGGCCCCCCCTCTACAGGTTCCAGCCAAAGGATGCCAGGAGACCTCCAGCGTGGAGAGGAGGAACCAGGCAGGCTCCTTTGGGCTCACAGAGCTGAGGGGGCCTTGTCAGCAACTTCAGGAGACACAAACTGGAAGGGAGAAGAAGGCAGAGGGAGGGAGTGGAGAGGAGGGAACCCCCGGGGTTTGCTCTGGGCTGGGTGCAAGGAAGGACAGAAATATAAAAGAAATAGAGAAAATTGGGGGGAACACCCTTGGAGATGAACCCCTCCCTTCTTTCACCAGAAGAAAGAAAAAATAGTGGCCACATGCCTGGCACTGTGCTGGGTACTTCCCATAATCCTCTTATTTCATCCTCCCAAACGTACCACGAGAAAGGTATTACTGCCCCTAAGTCATAGATGGAGACTCTGAAGCGCTAAGAGCTTACCAGGCTTCCCTGGGGAGCGGCTGGGGGCCAGGCCAGGACGCTGGCTCAGTCATCCTGGGGACCCCAGGTCTCCAGCCTCAGCAGAGAAGGCTGGCAGGGCCACAGGCCTGGCCCAGGGAGTCCGTGCAGAGGCCCCAGCTATGTTCAGAACAGAGTTTATTCAAACAGAGCCTAACAGGAAACTTGGCTCCTCTGACTCACTCTGATTCGACCTTATTAAGAAAAAAGAAAGAGGAGCAGGAGCCAGCACTGGGTAGGGTTTCACACCAAGAGCTGGCTCCCAGGCAGAGGCCAGTTGAGCATGATGGCCTGTGCCCTGATCTCCCCACAGCTCCGAAGCCCTGAGGCAGCCCCTGCCCACTGCCTGGCTCGAGAGGAGTGGTCCTGCTTCCTCCATTCTGCCAGTGGGGCTCCCCTACCTCACAGCCATGCTCTGTTCTCCCTCTGTTCCTCCTCTTCCCTCCCCATCCCCGCCTGGGGGTACCCCGAGGAGGCCTGTTTCCACTTCTCCTTCTCCTTCTCCTCCTCCTCCTCTCCTGGCGCTTCTGCCCATCTGGTTGGCGGGAGGGCCCTACAGGACCCCAGGGATTCCAAGCAGCTGAGGCCTGCACTGCAGGGGGCAAGCCAGAGGGACGGAAGGTTTAACCCTCCTGGTGCCGGCCCTCAGTAAGCCTTGTTCAGCACCTGGCTCCCTGTCCTGAGCCAAACCAGTTGCTTCTTGCCAGGGGTCTGAGATCAGGCCCCACCCCAGGGGAGCTGAGGGACCTGTGTTGAAAGGCTGCTGGCTGGATTATGGGGGTAGACAGATGCCCTGAGTCACCTGAACTAAGCCTCACCCTGAACCAGGGTGTGATGGGCAACAAATGCTGGCTGGCAAGGATGGGGGGCGGGGTCCAGGGTCTCTGAAGAATTCCCACTCTGGCTCTCTCCTCCCAATCTGGGCTCCAGGTGTTTCCAAAGTAGAAGGGGACTCTGGAGAGACCACATTAGGGGCAGGTTCTTCCTCCTTGGTGTACAAGCACAAGAGGGGAATTTCTGTCCTCCAGTTCCCATGGCCAAGTGAGAAAGCAGCCCAAGGGAGGCATTCAGAGGGTGATTTCTTGGATGCCAAAGTGTTCAAATTTCTGAGGCCCCTCCTTTTACTGCTGAGAGAATAACGTCCCAAAGCACTCTTGGGGACCATCTGGTCTAATCCTCCATTGATCAAATGTGGTGAATGGATGAGAATGGGAAAAGGACTTCCCCAAGATCACCCAGCAACTTAATCACAGCAAATGGACTAGGCTCATTCTCCTGAATCCTCCCTTCTGCTGCTCTATGCTTGCAGCACACGGTGCCTTCCTCTCCCACATCAAAGACAGCCCCTGGGTTTCATTTTATCCATGTGCACACTCGGGTTATTAATAGGCTATGTCGACCCCAGAGATGCAGGGCAGATGATGGGTGGGAACTTGATCTCTCTCCCATGATTTCACAAGTTCTATTCAGCACAGGGCGTACTCCCATTCTACAGACTGGGGAGTAAGGCCCGGGGGTGTGCCAAGAGGGAAAAAAGCTGAAGCTCTGGCTTCTTTGCATTCAGGCCCAATGAACTAAGGTGCACCTGAGGTCCAGAGTTAGAGGGTAGTTCAGCTGAGAGATACAAGGAGAGTGTCGCAGCAGTGGCTTTGAAGAACAGGAGACCAGGGGTCCTGGGAAGAGGCTGAAGTGGAGTCAGGGGCTCATTCAAGCCCAAACAGGAAGCCAGCAAGGTGAGACCAGGAATGCTGGGTCCAAAGTAGAGACAAATGCCCAGAGTGATGCGGACACTTCGGCCCTGTTATGCCTGCCAGGGCCCCACTCAACAGGCCTGAGTCCCCAGAGGCCCCCTCCTACTCCCTACTTCATTCCCTTCCTCAGAGGCAGGTCTGCGGCTTGGCTGGGAGCTGCAGGGACTGAAGGAGCCCAGCAGCTGGGGGACAGACCACATAGCTAAAAGCCGGCGGGCCGTAGGGCCCCGCGGAGGAGGCCTCAGCAGGCGGACCAGGCTGCTCGAAACCTCCCAATGCTCTCAGCCTGTTGCTTATTCATTCAGAGTGGGAAAGCGCCAGACCAGCGGCCAGCCAGTGCCGGGCTGGCCATGTAAGGCCCCCAGGCGGTCTTGCCTGTCCGGTGCCCTGCGGAGAGCCTCGTGCAGCCCTGGGCACCGCCCCTGCCCTGCCCTGACCCCTTGGCCTCGAAATGCTGTCATCGGAGGAGCGGTCCCGCTCGGGACAAGGCCAGGATGGACAAAGCTAGAGCTCGGGCAGGCAAGGAGCCGTCCTGTCCTCGAGGCCGTGGGAAGAGAAGCACGCACAGGGGGCCGCTCTTGAGAGCCTCCTGGTCCACCAGGCCTCTGCAGAGGACCCACCATGTCTCTGGCCCGAGCCCGCTGGCAGCTGGGAGCCCTGGTGTGGGGCGCCTGCCTCTGTGTTCTGGTGCACGGGCAGCAGGCGCAGCCGGGGCAGGGCTCAGACCAGGGGCGCTGGCGGCAGCTGATCCAGTGGGAGAACAACGGGCAGGTGTACAGCCTGCTCAACTCGGGCTCAGAGTACGTGCCGGCGGGGCCGCAGCGCTCTGAGGGCAACTCCCGGGTACTCCTGGCGGGCGCCCCGCAGGCCCCGCAGCGGCGCAGCCAGGGGGGCCTCCGGCGTCGGCAGGCCCCGTCCCTGCCCCTGCCCGGCCGCGTCGGCTCGGACACAGTGCGCGGCCAAGCGCGGCACCCCTTCGGCTTCGGTCAGGTGCCCGACAACTGGCGCGAGGTGGCCGTCGGGGACAGCACCGGCATGGCCCGGGTCCGCACCTCTGTCTCCCAGCAACGGCACGGGGGCCCCGCCTCCTCGGCCTCGGTCTCGGCCTCGGCCTTCGCCACCACCTACCGCCAGCCGCCCTCCTTCCCGCAGCAGTTCCCCTACCCGCAGGCGCCCTTCGTCAGCCAGTACGAGACGTACGACCCCGCGTCGCGGACCTACGACCAGGGCTACGTGTACTACCGCACGCCGGGCGGCGGCCTGGGCGCCGGGGCCGGGGCCGCGGCCGTGGCCTCGGCGGGGGTCGTCTACCCCTACCAGCCCCGGGCGCGCTACGAGGAGTACGGCGGCGGCGGCGGCGGCGGCGAGGAGCAGCCCGAGTACCCGCCGCAGGGCTTCTACCCGGCCCCGGAGAGGCCGTACGCGCCGCAGCCGCCGCAGCCCGCCGACGGCCTGGACCGCCGCTACTCGCACAGCCTGTACCACGAGGGCACCGCGGGCCTCGAGCAGGCCTACCCCGACCCGGGCCCCGACGCCGCGCAGCCCGGCGGCGGCGGCGGCGGTGGCGCCTACGGCGGCGACGCCCGCCTCGGCTGGTACCCGCCCTACGGCAACGTGCCGCCCGAGGCCTACAGCCCGCCGCGCGCCGTGGAGCCGCAGCCCCCCTTCCGCGTGCTGGAGCCCCCCTACCTGCCGGTGCGCAGCTCCGACGCGCCCCCGCCGGGCTCCGAGCGCAGCGGCGCGCAGCAGGGCCGCCTCAGTGTGGGCAGCGTGTACCGGCCCAACCAGAACGGTCGAGGTGAGTAGGTCCCTGGAGCCCAGCCCCTCCTCCGTGCTGTACGGGAACGCGGCTCACAGCTGCCAACGAACGACCCCCGCCCCGCCCCCATCGACAGCCCCAGCCCCCGGGCTCCCACCTCCCACCCAGCCTTCCCCTCTCCAGGCCCCACCAGCAGTGCCAGGATTTGGCCAGGCAGGCCCGGGCTCTGACCCTGGCTTGGGGGTTAGGGAGTGGAGGGACTGGACAGGCTTTGCAAGGAGGCACCTTCCAGACCCGGCTTGGGTCATCCAAGGATAAAGTAAAGGAGCCCCTCTCCCGACCTCTCCTTCATTGCAATCAGGGCATGTCCTCCACTCTTGGAGGTGCCCCTCTGCCAGCCACACAGGGTGAATCAGGAGCATCACAGTCAGAAAGGCCTTAGGGGATGGCTCTGGGGGTGTGGCAGGTTCCTGGTCACTGGGCATATGTGAGCTTGGCCTGAATGAGCAGGAGGTTAAAGAGAGGCTCTGGCCCCAGACAGGAGTCCAGACTAGAAGACCAAGAGTTCCTTCAGGGGGACACTGCAAGGCCCGGACTGGAAGGGCGAGTGAGGCACTGGCCTGGGCGCCAAAAAACCTTAGTAATTGAGGTAAGTAATATTGTAATGCATTTTTAGATTTAAAAATGCAAGAAAAGATGAGCAAAATATCCAAATTTTAAATAGAATTGGGGGTGGGGGAGGTGGGTATAGCTTAGTGGCAGTGCTTAGCATGCCAGAGGTCCTGGGTTCAATCCCCAGGACCTCCATTAAAAAAAAAAAAGTACACATCCCTTTCTAAACAGAATCAGTGATGTTGCCATGCCAAGGTGTAGGTGAGCCTGAGGCAAACTGAAAAACCGTCAATACTGGTCAGTCCTCATTTGAAATTTTGATGTTTTGTTTGTCAGATTTTTTTTTTGCGTTAATTTTGATTTTTTTAAAATATTGCCTCAAATATTACTTCTCTTAGTTACTGAGTTTTTAGGCACCCTCTTAAATTTTGCACCCCAAGCCAGTGCTTCACTCTCTTCACTCAGTTCACCCTAGTCCTGGCTCTAGGGGAGAGTCCCAGGAGGCAGCTGTGGACGGGGTGGGGGTGAAGATATGACCTAATCCTGGGAAAGCCCAGCCACCTGCTTGCGAGGACGCAGCAGAAGGGCAGCCTTCCTTCCTGTGACGGGCACCTCCGCACATGCCGTTAGCAGACGGGCTGCCTTGCAAGGGCCCACTAGCGGTCCGGCCGGAGCTGAGCGGCCACTGACCTAACCTCTGTCCTAGAACCCCTCTTCCTGCTCCTGTCTGCAAGTCCAAAGTCAGCTTTGGTCAAGGTTTTCCTTTCAGCCCCCAGTGTGTATGCATTCCACGCCAGCCTTGCCTCTTTCAGGCTGCAGTTAAAGCCCTGATTCTCTGCTCCACACCAAGGTTGCTGTGCTGGGCCCAGCGGTAACGACTGAGCACTGCGGGGGCCCAGGGGCACAGGTACTGCACTCCCAGCCTTTGCTTCTCTGACTGTGTCCGCACGGGGGCACTGCCTTGTCTCCAGCCATACTGTCCTTGGGTGAGAGGCTGCTTCTGGGGTGGAGAGGGGGGGACTCCTATCTCTCTAGGGTCTACTGGAGAGGAGTGTCCCCACTAGTAGCACTCACTCCCTCACATCCAAGGCGTAGCACCCCAGTTGAGAACCTGCAGGAGCTCAGGACAGGAGCTAGATGGAGGGCCCTTCTGTGATGTGACGTCGGATGCGTCCTCCTGCCACCGTGGCCCCACCCACATCTGGACCTCACCAGGACTTGCATCCCTGCAGCAGGGCACGTTACAGCTGTGCGCCAACTAGTCCTAGAGCTCCGTGGAGGAGAGCACATTTTATCTACAGGCTGAACTTTCGTGGCAGCTTTTCTTAGAATGCAAGACTGCAGAGTGGGGCTCAGCCAGAAGCGGTCTAACTCTGGGCAGAGGAGAAAACCGAGGCCTCAAATAGCCCTGCTGGCAGAGCTAGGCCTGGGACTCAGCGTTGAAGCCAGCGGGTTTTCTAAGGCTCCTCTTTGGCCTAAAAGTTCTTAAGGTTCAGAGAGGGACTGGCCAGGGCAAAGCCATATCTGGAATGGGGCTGCTTGGTGCTTAGCAAGGCCTCTAGCCATTACCCCTGAGCCCCAGGGTTCACTTGAGATTAAAGACATTTCTCCCCTGAAGGTAGTATACCAAATGCCAAGCTGAATCCAGGCCCTGCCCTGGGGAGGCATAGAAAAGGGGGCACCTTAGTGCTATGATGGAGCAGGCATGTGGCAGATGGGTTGGGGGAGCCCAGGGGAGGGCCTCCCCAGTCAGAGGGTTAGGGCTCAGAGAGGACTTCCCAGAATAGGAGGCATCCAAGCACTGCATCCTCCAGGTGCCCCTTCCCAAGTCATGGGGGGGATGGTGTTGGGGGAGGAGCAGAGTGCAGGCCTATTCGGATCTCACAGAGAGGCCAGAGAGGGAGCAGTACCTTCTCCATCATTTGTTCCTCTTCCCACCCTGCTAGGCCGGGACCATGGAAAATCTCAGTTCAGGGAAGGCCAAACCCTGTGCTTGAGATCAGACCCCCAGGCCTGGTGCGGGAGTCCAGGGCGGATTCTCCGAGACTGACCTCATTCCTCCTGGCCACACACCCAGGGGTCTGAGGCTGGGCGCTGGCAGCCGGCGTGTGTGTGGGCGTGGATGTGTCCTCACAACACCAAACACATGTGCGCACCGCCTACATCCCTCCATGTTTGGGCGGTTTCCAAATGCCTGTCGGGAGCCTGGTTTCTTCCTTGGGCTCCTGCTGCACCCTCTTTCCTCCTTTCCTGGGTGGGGGCTGCCCAAGAACTCCTGCAGTGCTGTTCATTGTCCCTGAAATGTAACTGGAGGGAAGGCGGGGAAACAGAAGCCCAGAGAGGGTCATACACCTGGCCTGGCTGTCACAGCAAATCTGTGCAGAGGTCTGGAGGGTGGCCGGTGGCATCCCCTGTGCTGTGCCTCTCCCTTTGCCGTGGCCAGGCCCTCTTTTCTTGGCCTCCTCACCCCTACTCCTGCCCCCCACAGCCTCAGCTTCTCTGAGCTGATGGTATCCATTCACCTAAGATGACCCCCAACCCCAGAAGACCACAGTTCTTCTTGCAGGGCATCCCCCTTACACCCCAACCCAGCCTGATTCACTGGCTCTGGCAACCCTGTGAAGGTCACATGGAACAGGCCACCCCGGCTGTCCTCCCAGGGCATCTGTGGTGGCTGTGCCAGCCTTGCCTGGCATGAGTCCTCCATCCCTGCCCTCACACAGCCAGTGGGAGGCCAGGAGGGAGCTGTGGCTGCCTCCTCCCTGGTCACTGGCCCCCAGCTTCTCCCTTTACAGTCCACACCCTACACACGGGGCAGATACACTCTTGCGCTGCTGAGCATGTTACTTTTCAGCTCAGGAAGTTTCTGTGGCTCCCAAGGGCTTCAGAACCAATCTCAACACCTTAGCCTACCGCTCCAGAACCAGAGGCACCTCCTTCCTCTCCTCCCCTGCTTCCTCTCTCAGGCCTCCACAGCCCCATGAGGGCCTGCTGCTCCTGTTCCATCTCCCTGTGTCCCACACAGGGGTTGTAGGATGCTCCGCTCTCCATCCAGCCCCCTGCACCCAGGAGTCCTGAGGGAGCCCCTGAGGGTAGCCCTGCTCCCACCGCCACCCCCACTGCCTGCCCCCCTCCCCTTGGTGGCCTCCTTGCCTCAGGACACCCACCCACTCCCACAAAGCTTGTAGTAAATGCCGGGAAGGATGGAGCAGACCTCCCCTTGACAAGCATCCAGAGTTAGAACCCCCAGGCGGGGACAATAACAACCTCAGCCACTTACTGACCAGCACATGCTGAGTTTAGTGGCTTGAATGTGCAGCTTCGCTGACACGGCCTCCTAGAGTGGTGGGGGCTTGTCACCCTCTGGTACAGATGAGAAGACTGAGACCCAGGGAGGTGTCACAGCTGGTGCGGCTGAGCCAGAATTCAGACTGAATCTGTCGTCTCTGCATTGGCCCTGGTTTGACCCAATAAGACCTTCCCTCTACCTGCGAGCCAGGCGGGGCAGGATTTGAGCCTGGGCCTCGGTTCCCCCAGTTGGCCCTGGGGCAGGGGGGATAATTCTGCAAGCATAGGTTGGACACTTTCTATGTCATCTCCCTTAATTCCCACAGCCACCCCACCAGCCAGGGGCTGTTATTTGTCCTATTTTGTAGATAAAGTGACAGGCTCACTAGCTGATTGTCACACAGTCTCTTAGTAGTGAAACCAGGGTTTGAGTCTGTATGACTCCCCATCCTGAGTGCTTAACCATCATACATTATTTCCCCCCCCCAATTTTCATGTATTAGGCTTTGCCTTGCACATCCATTTGGTCATGCAGCACATAGTTGACTTGTACCATGGCCTGGGCACTAGTTGCGACAGTGAGATGGAACAGTGAGGGCGCCTGGCTCCGGAAGCAACGAGCACTTGCCCAGTGTGGTGCTAGCGTGAAGCCTTGTCATTCCCACTCCAGACTCCAGATCATTTGTTTAACAAACACCTTTACACGGCAAACAGTGTTCACTCAGTGCCTGACACTGTTCTTGGAGCTTTACAATTAAAGTCCTTCATCATAACTATTATCCCCATTTTGCAGATGAGGAAACTGAGGCCCTTGGAGGTGGAGCCCAAGGTCACGTAACTGGTGACTGGTGGAGGCAGAATCACAGCTCAGCACCTCTCTTTCCTTCCCTGAAGTTGTCTCAAGTTGCTCCTTCAGGAAAAAATGGGGTCTTTAGGCCAAGGAAGCTGTGGGAAAGGGTCAGACAGCTGTGGAGACAGAGGGACTTGGATCCTCTTCCTACTTCCCTGTTTGGCAATCGAAGGTCACTAGTGGCAGAACAAACAAGTCGTGTCCGGGGCGGCCTCATCGCCGGCGGCTGACTTCCTGTCTCCTCTCATGTCATCCAGTTGCAAGGCCACATCCTCTCTCCCCTGCTCTCAGACTGGACCATTCCTGCAATAAGAGCTAGCTCCCACCTCAAATAATCATAATAGCAACTAGTATTTATTGAACCCTTAATATGTCCCAGGCACTATACCAAGCATTTCACTTTCATTTCCTCAGTTAATCCCCCAGCAATCTTGTGAGGTAAATGGTATTATCCCCATTTTACAGAGGAGGCCACTGAGGCAAGTAACTCGTCCAAGGTCTCAGAGTTCATCAGTGGCCAGGCTTGGACCCAGGCTGACTCTGTCCCCCACTGAACCACCCCAGCCTTCCCTCCACTTCCCTCTACTCAGGGAAGGGCATGTCTCCATGTTCATTGTTTCTCTCAGGTCTAAACCCCTAGGACACCAAAAGTTGGGTTTTTGCCTTGAGTTTGCAGGTCCCACAGAGACTTTCAGGGTGGTGGCAGAGCAGGGTGGAGGTTCCTTAGGGCTTTGCAGGCATGAGGCTCCTGCTGCACTTGGCCTGGGGGGTTCTGACTTTTTGTCCCCTCCCCTCCCTCTCTCCTCACCCCAGGAGCCCCCATCTCAAAGCCCGCTAACCTTCAAAGGGGCAACTCTCCCCAGTAGTCCCAGCCCAAGTCCACCCTACTCCTGTCCAAGCCAAGAACACATGGAAAACTCCCCAGGGCAGTGGCTGGAACGGCAGGAAAGGAGCGGTGGGGGGAGGAGCGGGTGGTCCGCCCAGGCAGCCCACACCTGCTTCCAATTCTGTGCCCAGCATTCCTGCGGGGCAGCGATCTGCTCAGGAGGGAGGCCGGAAGGAGAGGCTGGGTCTCTGGGTCTCGTCGCTCCCCTGCCCTGACCTCATGGCCTCACCACAGGTAGCTGGACCCAGGGGGCATTTTTGTCTGGATTTGGGATTACAGGGGCTGCACCTGGGTCCCTCTCCCTCTTACTGATGAGCACCCAGAAACCGGGCATTTCGGGATCACCTGAAAATGGAGAGAGGGTGTCAGAATACCAGAGCAGGAAGGTACTCAGATGGGAAAGTCAAGGCCTGGGGGGCCTTTGCCACCAAAATCTCCGGAGACAACCCACCCTCCTTCCCCTTCGTGGGCGAATGGGAACCACAGGTTTTCCAACCCCAAAGCTAATCCTTTTTCAAAAGAAAGGGCTTTTGGAGTCAGTCCCAGCCTCTGCCTGATAATGAAGGCTGTGCTTGCACAGGCAGTGCCAGCAGGCCCTTTCTGGGGTGCCGGTGTCTGTGCGAGTGCTTGCTGAGGGCACTCAGGGGCCAGGCCCTGAGCTGGGTACAGAAAATTCAGGGGTGCCCTGGACCCATCCCTGTCCTCACCGAGGTCCCCGCCAACAGCGAGAAAGCAGGCAGGCAGGATGTCATGGGTCAGGCCCACTTCCATCTCGCCCGGCTCTCCGGCTCTCAGAACACGCTGTACCCTGAGTCCTGCTGGGCCAGCAGCTAGGTGGCAGGCAGAGGACAGTCTCACCTTCCCCTGCCCCCAGGGGCTCTCGTCTGGCTGAGGAGAGCAGATAAACCTCTCCTGAGGAAATTCAGCCATTCAACAAACGCTCATTGAGCGCCTTACTGTGTGCTGGTGCTGGTCTAGCTTGGGTATTCACTAGTGAAAGAGAGAGAGAGAGGGAGAGGGAGACAAAATCCTTGCCCTGGTGGATCTTGTATTTTCATGGGGTAACATAATAAAGTAGAAGGTGGTAAGTACTGTGGGGAGAATGGAGATAAGTAAGGGAGACCTGGAATGTTGAGGGAGGTTGCAAAGGCCACCAGGGTGGGCCTCATGCAGGGGACGTTTGAGCAAAGACTTGAAGGAGGCAGATGGGTGAGCCATGCAGCTGTCAGCAAGAAGAGCATCCCAGATGGGGAACAACCAGGGCAAAGGCCCTGCGGCCCTGTGGTTCTCAAGTGTGCTCCAGTGTAGTTAGAGCAGTGTGGCGGGGGAGTAGGGGCTTAATAGGCAACAGGGCCCAGGCCATGGAGGGCTTGTAGGCCACTGTGAGGACTTTAGCCTTTACCCTCCATGTATTGGGGAGCTTCAGCAGGGTTTAAGCTGAGCAGTGACATTTAAACAGGGTCCCTGACTGCTATGCTGGGGAGGTAGGCAGTTGGGTCAAAAGGGGGCTGGTACAGAGATCCAGGCCGAGATGATGGTGGCTGGGCAACAGGTAACAATGGAGGTGGTGGGCAGTCATATTCAGGATGTGTTTTGGAGCTAAAGCTGATGGGATTTCCAGATGGATTGGATGTGGGGTGTAAAAGAAAGAGAGAGGTCAGGCAGAACAGAAAAGGTTATGCCTGTGCAGCCGAAAGGATGCAGTTGCTATAAGCTGGGATGGAAAGGCTGTGGGCTGAGCAGGTTTTATAAGAAAGATCAAAAGCTCAGGTGACTGAAGGGTCTGAGGGGCAGGGAGGAAACCCAGGACACCGCAGGATCTGCAGAGGCCCCTGACGTCAGGGGCACTAAGCCGGGCCTGCAGGCTGGGCCGAGTGGGAGCGTGGCGGCTGTGTTCCAGGAAGAGTGTGAGTGAGTGAGGTGTGCAAGGAGGCGGCAGAAGGCTTGGCCAGAGGGAAGGGTAGCTTACTCCCCCAAAGGTGAGCAGTGGCCTCCTCCCAGCCCCACCCCAGCTGCTTCCTGGGCAGTTTGCTCAATGGAACAAACACGGATCCCCTCCTCTGAGTCAGGTCCTGCCACCCAGAGGAGCAAGGCCATCGCTGTCCCAGACTGCCTGTCCCAGCTGGTGGGGGCAGCAGGTGTGTGCCAGAAGAGGGATGAGGGAGGAACACCAGTAGGGGCAGAGGGGGGCTAACAAGGTAGGCTTTGGGGCCTAAAGACTGTATTCCTCAGTGAGGGCATATGTGCACACGTGTGTGTGTGTGTTTAGCAGGGAGCTCCAGGACAAGGGCACTGTGGGTCAGAGGTCAGGGGCAGAGAAGTTTAGGTGTACTAGGGATCTGCCTACTGACCCTTAGGATTAAGAGCTCTGGAAGGCCAGGTTGAGGCCTGACCACAGAAGGCCTTAGCTGCCACCCTGAGAAGTCTCGGCTTGAAACCGCAGCAATGGGGGGCCGCCGTTGAAGGCTGTGGGCCAGGCTTTACGGCCATCCTAGCTCCTTTGCCTGGGCTGGGATTGCCCTTCATGGGGGGGCCACGCGGATCCTGCAGCCACTTGCCTGCCTGCCCATCACGCAGGTGTGGCACCGCCAGGCCTGCGCTGACAATTTAATGTCCTGGTTATTAGATGATAATTTTACAGGGCACGGAGCTGCCAGCTCCTGCCCTGGAGGCCCTCCCGGCTCATCTTTATTCAAGGCCGTGCTCTCTGCGCTTTCTGCTTCCCCACCTGGGGGCTCTGCTGGCGTCTGGTGGCCTGAGCCAAAGCGCCCTGCTCTGCACGTATTTCACAACCCGCAGGCTCAAGAGATTAGGGCTCTTTTGCATGCCTCTTTCCTTCATCTGCTTCCTGTGAGCAGGAGGCCTGGGGAGGAAAGATTTTGCAGGAGACAGGGTGTATGGAACCCACAAAAAAGGGGAAGCCAAAAGGAAAGCAGGTGAAGTGTAGGCAAGCGACGGGAAGGCAACCTCAGACCCTGGGAGCTGGGCAGCCTCCAGGAACCGCGGAGCAGGAGGGAACAGATTTCTCCTAAAGCAGGAAGGATTTAGGTCAGATGGTGGGAGAATTTCCTGGCTGCTGAAGTATCGTCTGCAGAGGTTGTGAGAGGTCTTGGGCCCCTGCCCGAGCCGGGGAATGGACTGAATAGCTCCTGAAAATATTTTAATCTCCAAATGTTTATGGAGCCATCAAACCTGCACTCAAGGGACAGTTAGTCTAATCTCCCCACCATCCACGTGGGGAAACCGAGCCGAAGAATGCGAAAGGGACCCGGACGACGGGGCACTGGGCAGGATGGCGAAGTCGCCTGCTGGAGTCTTTCCCATAAGAAGGCCCCAGCTGAGCCCTGCCAGGGAAGGGGAGGACAGTGCTTAGCTTTCCACGGGCTGGCACGTGGGTCAGCCGGCAGCTCCAGGCCCAGCCCGGGGAGTAGGGCAGGAGGACGGGGCTGGCTGGTCCAAGCACGTCGGCCCCTCGAGAGGCAGTGTGAAGGGGCCCTGAATCCCCAGCAGAGGAAGGCCTGGGGGCAGAACAGGAAAGCAGAGTGCTGTGTCTTCACCTCCCTGGAGGGTCTGATGAGGCCACCAAGGCTGAAGGGCTTCCTCAAGACCAGAGGCCGCCTGCAGATGGCCTCGGGACCTGATTCAGTCTCACCTGACCCCTCCCCAGCCAAGCAGCCTGGCTTCGTCACCCCAGGGGCCTTTGCTGCCCTGACTCAGTGCCCCCTCCCCCCCATCCTGGTCCAGGTTCCCTGCAGCCTGAACCTCCGTGAGCAGCACACCTTCTGGGGAAGCGCTCCCAGGGGCTCAGCCCCAGGCTCCAGGGCATGAGTGAGGTAGAAGATAACCCATCTGCATAAATGGAGGCCATGAGGCCTCGAGAGGGGCCAGGCCTGCCCAGAGCCACAGAGGTCTGTGACGGAGCAGGGCGAGAAGTCAGGCTCCTGCCTACCTCCTGGGCACAGAAGGCAGGAGGCTGATAGTGACCAGGCTTCCCTGGGTAACCTGAGCAAGACCATCCATCTAGCCTTTGAGCGGTCGGCCACGGCCCCAGGGGTGCAGCCTCTGGAGTCTGGCTGGATCAGCCATGGAGAGGGCATGCTGTGTAACCCTATCTCACAATGACAACAATGAACTAGACAGATCTTAAAAGTTTACAGAGTGAAAAATCAAGAAATGAAATGAGTTCTATAGGGACAAAGTCATTTATATACTTTAAGAATATATACTCACTTCCAAATCACTGCAGATGTTATACAGACAAACAGATGTCAAAGGTATGTCTGAGGGTCAGGGTGAGGGTGATGGTTAAAAAAATTTAATTATGAGTGGAGCCTGGCAGAGACCAGTGATAATGGTTAGTTTGCTCTGAAATGAGAATGATGATAAGTTCAGTTCTCTCCATTCATAAAAACAGGCGTCTCTGGAAAAAGTTCCCATTGGAACCTGCTTTCTAACATCTTTGGTGCTAGGCCCAGGGGCTGATGACTCTGTGTGCTCCAAATAAGAGATCCCAGCCCCCACCACAAAATTATGTCCCTTGACTGATGGTTCTCCCTGTCTTCTCAGAAACCCTTACCCTGTCTCCAGGGCCTTCCTTTAAAATGCACACTTTCTTGGGACGTTGGGAAGGGAAGGTGAGCACAGGGTCTGGTTGTAACTGGACTTCACCCAACATTGGCCACTTTGCCTAGAGTCCTCGTTGTACCCCGCAAACCAGGGAGAGCAGACTAGCACCCCTACCCCTCCATCCACAAGCCCCCACTCAAGCCTGCCCTCATCCCCCTTCCAACATCACAGAAGCCACCGGCTTACCCAGGCCTCTGTGGAGGGGCCGACAGCCCAAGCCTGCGGGCCTGGCTGCTGATGGAATGCCTCCTGGGAAGGTGGGCGGAGAAGGAGGCATTTTTCCTTCCTGGAAAAACATACCAGCTGAGGGAGGGGGCCTGCTGTTCCCAGGGACCTCAGCAGGGGATCCTGAAAGGGGGGGGGGCCCAGCCCGAAATCTCTAGGCTGCTGTCTTTTCCAGCCGCTTCCCCCAGAAAAGTGAGGGTGTGACAGAGGCAGAGCTCCGGCAAGGGGAGCCTGTTAGGGACATCACAGGACCCTTGTGATGGTCAGAGATGTAGAACAGAAGAACCATAAAATGGTTGGAGTGATTCCACTGAAGTTCTGGGGAAGGCACAACGAAGCTGAAGTGATTGAAAAGCAGATAAACGGTTACCTGGGGTGGCGGGGGTAGGAGGGGGATTTACTGAGAAGGAGCAGGAGGGAACTTTCAGGGAGGGCGGAAAAAAATCCATAGTTTGATTGTTGTGGTAGTTACGCCGTGTATACATTTGTTAAAACTTATCAAACCGTATGCCTAAAATCTGTGCATTTGACTATATATAGATTATACTTCGAAACCTCATTTTTATAAAAAGAAGAATAGCAAGTGGTATCCTGGAAGGAGGCTGGGACCTGGGAGCTCCTCTTGGGGCCAACCTGACTTGCTATGTGACTGTGGGCAAATTCATTGCCCTCTCTGAGCTTCCGTTCCCTTCAGCACTTCTGTGTGCTCCAGGATCTTGCAAGGGACAGGGTGACATGAACTCTCGTGGATGATTGGACAGTAAAATATTAAGCCCCTAATCGTTAAAGAAGCTTGCCTGACAGGCTGACAGGACAGGGAAGTCAGTCAGCCTGGGAGCATGGGGAGTTACCCTGCTGACGGGTGACTGGGACCCAAGGCCTGCCTTCTGGGAGCGCATAGTCTGGAGGGGAATAGACACAGGTAAATATGATGAAATATAATTATAGATCAATACAGATCTAGTAGTGAGACAGAAGTGTGTGTAGCTTGGAATGTCACTGCCAATCAGGGAAGACTTCCTGGAGCAGGAGGCACCTGCCTGAACCTGAGATTCCTCAACAGTAAGAGAAGGATGGTCATCTTTGGCTCAGTACAGGACCAGGGTCAGGGCTCAGTGTGTGACCAGGATCAGGACTTAGTATGTGGTCATAGTCAGGGCTCAGTCAAAGGCCAAGAGTGGCACCAGCCCTTACCGGCCTTGAATACCCTTGGCCTCTTAACTGGCTCTTCCAGCTTCCTTGGACTGCATAAATCAACTCATGAAATGGCCTAGAGAGGAAGGGTCGGGCCAGAAAAGCTTTGTGGAGCCATCTGTGCAGTGTTTATTGAAACCAGGGCCTGGGGTGGGGGTTGCAGCCCGTCTGGTGCCAAATGCTGGGTCTCCTGAGGCTTCAGGCCCAGCTGACCCACTGCCATATGTTGCTGAGGGAAAGGCTCTTAGATGATGGGAAAGGGGACCATTCCTGTCTTCTTCACCCCCTCCCCCTCAAGCTTCTGGGGACCAGAGAGTGAGAACCAGCTTGATACCAAGGTGGCCCCTTGCTATCAGGGCCTGAGGATCCCTTGGGAAGTGACTGCAGGCATTCCTGGGGGCTTGAGTAATGGGGCCTGGGCTGGCCAAGCAGCCCCCATCAGCCAGGAGCCACCTCATCCCCACCCACCCTTGTGCTCGAGCTTCCTCTTCATTCCGAGTAGGTGAGGTCACGCTGGCGGCTCCTGCGTGAGGCCCAGGCCCGGGCGAGCAGGGGTAGGGTCTGGGAGCCCCAGGGATGTGTTTGTGAGGGGTGGCGTGCAGGCAGACACCTCCGTGGAAGGCTGAGAAGCCAGAGCCCCATCCTCTGCCTCATCTTCTGGGCCTGTGAGCTGACAAGAGGGTTTTGGCAGTGGGAAGAGGGGGCTGGAATCCTGTCCGTGTGACTCAAGCCCCCTCACCATTGCCTGTCCCCCAAGAGCAGAGGGCTTGCAAAGCTAAGAGAAACTTACAGCTTCATTTTATCACTTATCTGCCAAAATCCCTGCAGCCTGAGAGGGGAGGGGACATAGAGGCCCAGGCCCATTCCCCTTTAAGTCGGTGGCTGAGCTGGGATGGAGCCCAGGGCTCTGGAGTCCCCCCACCCCCCACCACTCCCACACTCCCAGCATCAAAGTCTCTCCTCCATTTCTCATGCAGATGGGATCTGCACACCTGAGTTTGGTTTCTGTTTATTCCTAACAACTCTCACTAGGGCTAAGTTATGTATGGAGAGGGGGGAGGCGAATGAGCAGATCCCCGGCTCTAGCAAGTCCTGGGGGACAAGCAGTCCCAGAGGCGGGGGCAGACCCCAGACTTCCCTCTGGCACTGGGCCCTAGGCCCTGCAGGGGAGGAAGCCAGACCTTACTCAGATTGGAGGCCAGAGGCTGCAGATAGGGGAAGGTGGGGTCAGGTCTGGGGGCCAATGACAGGAAGAAAGGAACCCTGAGAAGGCGGGGCTGGGCGTGCAGGCCAGAATCCTGCCGCTTAGCAGCCTGCTCTGGGGAGGTATTCGCCCGTGAGCCCTTCCCGTCCTGGCCACCCCTACTTCTGCAGGCCACTCTTTACCTGGCTCTGCCTCGGAGCCTTCTGCCGCCCAGTTCACACCAGAAGCCCAGGGCTCTCTCTCGGCAGTTCACAGAACACCAGCTACGGGGGTGAGAGGAGAAGAGGGCGTCTGGGGGTGGTGCCCAGAGGCCCGAGAAATAAGGACACGGAGAGTGTCTCAGCCAGGAATTACTTGGTTCACTCAGTCCTGCCTCCAGGCCCTTGTTCAGGCTACTCCCCCTGCCAACAATACCCTTGTATCTTCTCTGCTCTCCAAATTACCCCTGGGCTCAGATCTTGCTCCCATCCCAGCTCTTCCAGGAGGCTCAGCGGCTCCCACAGCATGGAGCTCCAGAGGTGAGCCCCGTGCTCCTGACGCCCTGACGCCACACATGAGCTGAGGGAGAATGGTTCAAATCACACACCTAGCTCAGGCTGGGAGGCTTCCAGGAGGAGGCAACAGCTTGGGTTCCGGGAGGAAGGAGAATGGCAAGGGGCATTTGGGGTTGGGAAGGCCTCTGGGCCTTAACCATGACTGGCCCGACCCTTTCCAATGCCAAGCACGCCTCCCCCTCTCCCTCTGCCCACTGCAGGTCTCCCTGACTTGGTCCCAGATCCCAACTATGTGCAAGCATCCACTTACGTCCAGAGAGCCCACCTGTACTCCTTGCGCTGTGCTGCAGAGGAGAAGTGTCTGGCCAGGTAAGGACTGAGGACGAAGCGCAGACAGTGTCTCAGAGCCATCCAGAACCCGTGCTCAAGCCGGCCGGCTGCCTGCGGGCTGCACGACCCTGGCCAAGTGCCTGAGCCTCTCAGGACCCTGGCCTCTTCATCTGTGGCCCTTGCCTGCCCCAGGGGGGTCATGTGGGGAAGGGAATGTGTGTGATCCAGCATTTCTGTCTATGTCATTATATGAGGAACTTAATGGCATTTCATCTTCACACCAGCCCCAAAGGTACGTGTTCCCCTGTCAGTGAGAGGAACTAAAATCTTCTGATCTGAGCTGCCTCATCAGAAGATTCCTCCTGGGGAGCCCAGGAAAGTCGTATGTGGGGGGTAAGCCTTCAGGTTAGAGGGCAGGATTAAGGAGCCATCTCCACAGAGGACAGGTGTGGCTGTCCAGCAGGGGCAGTGGGCATGGGTGACAGCGAGGCCTCAGTTATGTGTTTGCACTAGAGAGAAGGGAAGGACACCAGTTTACTCAAACCTGGGAGGTGAGCACAGCCACCTCTCTGTTATTCCTGGGTGATTCTGCCTCTCACAGAGCTGGCTTCTAAATTTAGTGAATATTCTGTTCAAAGATGTATGTTTTGGGGACATCTTCCTGTGCTAAAAGAACTAGTTAAAGATTACGTTGGCCACCTTCTTTTGTTGACATCCCTCTGTGTTGAAAGCACCTATTTTTCTTAATTATTTGCTTTTTTTTTTAACATTTGAACTCTATTTACCTTCACTTTTTTAGTATCTGGGAAGCCCTTTGGAACTGAAACATTTTCTCACTTATGGAACCTCCAGTTCACTGCCACTCAGAATAGCTGACCACAAACTGTTACCTATCTGTAGCAAGATAAGGAGCTTGCACCAGAATGTAACTCAGCTCACTGCTTCCTTATCAAGAAAGTCTCCCTTCAGAAAAAAGAAGTGTCAGCTGAACCAGACAGTGTGACGAGCGATGCAGCTGATTAGCGTGCTGGTGCAGGTTCCCGTCTCATTACAGACGGGCCACAGACAGCGGCCAGGCACCAGCCCAGGGCCCACACATGAGTTCCACTCACTCAGCCTGCCCACTTAGGTCTTATCCTTGGGAAGAGGGCGTCATGGTGCTGCTCCTGCTAGGATCCCTCCAGTGGGGAGGGATTCGGCCTCTCTCGCAGTCCACTGAGGCTGAGTTTTGAGGAGTTTGAGTCAAAACCAAACTGTCACCGCATCTTCACGGAGCATCCTGTGCGCCCACACCTGAGCTCCTGGACAGGCTGGGGAGGAGGCAGCTGGGGCCCCACCCTGGGGGTGGGTCTCCTGGTCTAGCTGGAGAGAGTGGCCCACCCATGGCTGAGCGACCGAACCGAGAGACAGGGAGTGGGAGGAGAGCTAGAAGGGACAGTTGGCAGGCAGGAGCTGTGTGAGGTCAGCGCAGGGAGCAGCTGGCCGGGACCGAGGCATCAGCGGAGGCCGGGCGTGGGATCAGACCTAGAAAACGCAGCAGAACTAAGCCCTGGAGCCCTCGGAGCTCGTCGGAAGTGTGGGCTGCAGGCTGCGCCAGTTCACAGACAGCAGGCGGAACCCAGATGAGGGAAGGGACTGGCTCCAGGTCTCCCCAGGAGTCTGTGGCCAAGCTGGGCCTAGAACCCAGACCCTGATGGTTTCCCACGGTGTGCTGAGCCGAACAGAAGGGCAGGATTTAACTGAACAGAGGGAAGGAGGATGTTGTGTTCCAACACAGACACAGACAGATTCCAAGCCTCCCTCAGACAAGGCCAAGGTCCTTACATCCTGGCAGACAGAAGCCTGCACCGCCTGGTGTCCAGACATCCTCTCAGAGAGAGCTAATCCCCATGACGGGCTACCTCCTGCCTCTGGCCTTAGGACCCAGACCTTAATGAGTGCCAGGGAAGTGCCCCTGAGGCTGGCCAAGACAGCTGTCATCGGTCAGCTGGAGAGGGAGGAGCCTCCAGCCAGCCGGGCTCCTCCAAGGGGTGTGCGCACGCGTCCCGCCCTGCCGCCCCGCGCGTCTCTCGCTTTTCCCTTCTCCCCTCACAAGGCTCATCTCAGTGGGCGGCTGGGATCAGCAAGTGAGTTGTGAGCAGGCAACCTGCTCCAAACCTGTACTCCCCAAACAAAGAAGGGCAGGTCACTGGCCTGAAGCCACACAATCAGGGAGAGGTGGCCTCATCACACGAACCCAGCTCGGGGCGGGGGGTCGCAGGCAGTGCTGTTAGAGCTCACAGGCAGTCAAGATTTCTCTAACTGGGGCAATCAGGGCAGACTTTCTGGAGGAGGGGACCTGATGTGGGTCTAGGAGTCTGGGTGAGTTCTGGGTCAAGTGAACAGCACAGTCGGAAGAATAGTTTAGTGAAAGTTGTCTGTTTGGGAAACAGTGTTTGAAACTGGAACCCAGGGTGTGGGGCAGATGGGCAGACAGGACCAGGGAAGTGAAGAGGCTTTTGACACTGAAGAGCCAGAACCCGTATCTTAAGCCCACGCCCGAGACGGCATACTTTGGACAACAATTAGGGCTCTGTCCAGAGGAAGACTTGTCAGAATCTCCTGGATATGGCCATTTCTAAAAAGCCCTCCAAAGACTTTGATGTGCCCCCACCTTCAGGAGCTGTCCCCAGCTGAGAGGCGCTGCAGGCATCAGGGACCCTCACAGGGTCATCGTCAGGCCAGATGCTGCTTTAGAAAGACTCCCCTGGTGGCCGCCAGCCACACGGTGGGGGCAGAAAGGAGGGGAGGAGAGGCCCGAGCCTTGGCCGCCTCAGGGGCAGCCGTGAGGCTCTCCGTGCTGGATGTGTGTGCCTGGCACCCGACCCCGCTCCGGTCTCCCGCGTCCCCACAGCACAGCCTACGCCCCGGAAGCCACGGACTACGACGTGCGGGTGCTGCTGCGCTTCCCCCAGCGTGTGAAGAACCAGGGCACCGCAGACTTCCTCCCGAACCGGCCGCGGCACACCTGGGAGTGGCACAGCTGCCACCAGTGAGTGGGCGGCCCGGGCCCGGGCCCTGTGCTCCCCTCCCCTTGGGCACCCCGGGAGGGGCGGTCCTGGTGGGGCGGCCCGTGAGGTACTTTCTGCCCAGGAGCCATCACCGGGGAAGAGCTTTTCAGAGGAGTCTCAGCGAAAGCTGGACTGAAAGACGAGACAGAGAAAGACGGGTTCTGACAGGATGGAAGTGTCTAGAATACGGGAGGTGGTATGGGCGGGAGCCCAAGAGGGAGGGAGGGGTCCTGAGGAAGAGCCCTCCTAGGGTGACTGGCTCAGTGGGGACAGCAGAGATGCCACCTGTGGGACACAGGGACTAAGGAGCCCAGACTGGTCAGGAGTGGCGTCACAGCAGGGTCACCCGGGCCCGCCTCAGGAGGGGGACGGGATGGGAGGGCCGGGCGACCCCGCTCTCCCCCTCCCCACCCCCAGACACTACCACAGCATGGACGAGTTCAGCCACTACGACCTGCTGGACGCGGCCACAGGCAAGAAGGTGGCTGAGGGCCACAAGGCCAGCTTCTGCTTGGAGGACAGCACGTGCGACTTCGGCAACCTCAAGCGCTACGCCTGCACCTCTCACACGCAGGTCGGGCTGGGAGGCAGGCGGGGGCTCGGGAGGCTGCGGGGAAGCCCTGGCCAAGGGTGGGGCTAGTGCCAAGGCTCCCGGCCGCTCAGCTCGGGCGGGCCATAGTGTGGTCTCACACGCAGGTTGGGCTGGGAGGCAGGCGGGGGATCGGGAGGCTGCGGGGAAGCCCTGGCCAAGGGTGCGGAGGCCGGGCCAAGCGGAAGATGGGCCATTGCCAAGGCTCCTGGCCGCTCAGCTCCGCCGTAGTGTGGGTGGCGCCAATCCTCGGGCCATCACGGGGCCCCTCGGGGACCCCCCTCCGCCCCCAGGCCCCGTCCTACATCATTCCCAGGGGTGTCTGAGCAGCCACCCTGGGCCAGGGTCAGGACGAAGCACAGAGCAAGGAGGGCCCCGGGCTGCGGCAGGGGGCGCGGGGCGGCCCTGAGGGGCGCACAGCACCCAGCCTCTGCTCCTGTCCCATTCCCTAGGGCCTGAGCCCGGGCTGCTATGACACGTACAACGCAGACATCGACTGTCAGTGGATTGACATAACTGATGTGCATCCCGGGAACTACATCCTCAAGGTAGGGCCGTAGGTCCGGGCACTCCTCCAACCCCATGCTCACGCTCAGCGTCCCCGCCTCTGAGATGGGCTTCACCCTCCGGGCATGTTCCCTCCACCCCAGCCGCTGAGCAGCTGCTGGCATTCCTGGGGGGCCACACCTCCCATCTGAGGGTCTTCGCCTCAGACAGACACAGCCTCTTCCACAAAGACACCAAGGAATCTTCAGCCCAGATGTGGTGATGCTAGAGGAGGTGGTGACTCTGTCCTCCCTAAGTGACAGAGGACTTGGAGAGCCATGTGGTCCATCCCCCTGTCTGTGGGCAGGGCAAGCTCTGTACCATCCTGCAGAGACCACTGCCCTTCCCTGAAAGAGACCCCCAGCTCCTCACAGGACCCCTGAAAAGTCAAGGGCTCCTGTTACCAGTAGTCCCTTCTGGCCTGAACCCCTCCTCCATGTACACTCACTCCAATGCCACTCCCCTTGGGGGCAACAAGTAGAAAAGCCCGTGAAGGACGCATAGCCCAGTGTGGTACATCCAGGCAGGCTGGGCGGGGGCAGATCATAGTGACCTTCCCCAGGGAAGCCAAATCTCAGCCTCATCCTTGCAGGTACAAAGTGAGGGTGGGGCGCACTGCTCCACGCCAGAGTAAGGGAAGAGCAGAGAGCTTGGGCCTGGGAGCTTTAACTGGGAGCATGAAGACGGGCTGCTGGGGGGCTGCGTTCAGAGCCCAGCAACCTCGAAGCAGTTGGTTGCAGCCCCATCCCCTCAGCGGGCTCGGTGGGGCCTCTGCCCAGCCTCACACAGGGCCAGGGCTGTCAACGGTATTCTTCTCCTTCTCTCGTTCATCCACTCACCAAACTCCTACAAAGGCCCCTCTGAGTTCTAGACACTGAGGATTCAAGACACATAAGTAATGCGCGGTTCCTGCCCCTAAGGAACGTAACTTAAATGCAACACCACTGCGCCTGTTTTTAATGTACTGCAAATAAGGCTGGATGTAGTCTGCCCCAGTGGAGCTCCCCTATTCCAATCAGTCCAACATTTAAAAGATTTCCTTGTGTCCCAGCAGCTCCTCTTACACGTTAGGCTTGGGCCATCATTTCAGTGAGTGTCAGGTGCCTTACGCTCCAGGGTAGGAGATGCCACCTGGCATCAGACAGGCCTTCAACAGGTCATCTAAGCAGGCATGCACGGTGAAAGGGTGTGAGCCTCGGAGTCAGGGAGGCCAGGCATAGGATCCTTGCTCAGCCCCCACTCACTGCTGCGTTCCCTGGGGCAGTGGTTCAACCTCTCTGACCATGAATGCCCCATGCAGGGTCCCCCTGGCCTGGGGTCTGCGGCTGAGGGAGCTTCCCATCTTCCCATAAGGATGCTCCGATGAGGTTTTCTTTGACTACGAGCTGTCTCTTCATTCCTTCCTCTCTCTGCATGTCCCCCATCTCTCCATCCGTGTGTCTCTGTCTCTGTCTCTTGCGCTCTCCTGGTCTTTCTCCATCTCCCTGTCTCCTCTGCATCCGCCTGTCGGCCTCTCCAGCTTCCCTGTGGAGGCACAGTCCCCCCACCAGACCCCTTCTCCCTCTGTTCCTCTTCCCCTTCAGGTGCACGTGAACCCAAAGTACATTGTTTTGGAGTCGGACTTCACCAACAATGTGGTGAGATGTAACATCCACTACACGGGTCGCTACGTTTCTACAACAAACTGCAAAATCGTCCAGTAAGTGCTCGCCCACCCTCCTCCCCGCCCCAGCCCCTCCCCTACCTGAGGAGCAGGCAGGGCCGGGTGAACACGGAGGATCCCTGCACACAGCTGCAGCTGGGTCTGGCCCACAGGCCGAGTGGCGGGGCCTTGAGCGTGCCCCGCCCAGGCCGCGTGCTCGCAGCGGGGCCAGCGGGGCCAGTGGGGCGGGCGCCCCAGGCCTCCTCGGGTGGAAACCAGCTTGCTGGGTGGAGTCGCATGGGCTCTGCAGTCCTGGTTCTGTGACTCCCTCGCTCTGTGACGTTGGGCAGCTCGCCTCACCTCTCTGAGCTATTTATCTCTTAGGCACTTCCCACGCAGGTTCATGAGGACTTAAAGGCCTGATGTCTGTGTGTGTTCTGGAACCCATCAGTGGTGCTCCATGAATGGCTGCTGTGTGATCACTGGTGTCCTTATCAGGGGGACTGAATTAAGCAGTGCCAGACTAGAAGTGATTCTGCTTGGAATGAGCCGTCATCAGCCCCTGGGCCTGGTTGTGGGGGGAGTGGATAAACTCTGGGCCCACGCCTTTGGCTCGTGGCTCCTGGGCAGGGTCCTGAGCTGTCCCTGCCCGGGGCTGGCTGTCTTCTGCCTCTCTCCTGATTCCCCACATGAAGTACTTTACAGAGGGACCCCCTGCTTACAAACTCACTAAAAAACCCTACTCCACTCCATGTGAATTTTAAATGTTTGATCAGGTCAAAGCAACTCTTTTCCATTTCAAAAGTAAAGAAAAATGGAGTAGTCTCCTAAAGCTTTAGTCCATCAGCTGGGGGGACAAATGGCAGAGATTCTAAGGCCCAGAAACACATCTTTCCCCAAACATGTATGCTTATGAATGGCCGACAGGAAGGAGAGGTTTAGCCTATGACCAGAGTCAGAGCTCAGTGTGTGCCCAGGATTAGGGCTCAGTGTGTGTCCAGGGTCGGGGCTGCATGTGACCAGGATTGAGGCTCAGCATGTGGCCAGGGTCAGGGCTCAGTGTGTGTTTAGAGACGGCCCTTTCCCCTTGGCTGCTACCACTAAGCTGACTTCACAGCCCCCACCATTCCGTGGGAACAGTAGCCTCTGGCTCAGTTCAGAGATGAGGTTCCTCGTCAGCAGAGTGAGAACAGAGTCATCCAGGTCACAGGGTGTTTGAAACGACAGAATCCCGCCCCATCCCTGGCAGCTTAGCCCTTTTGCAGGCCTGGTTTCCGGCACCTCCTCACTTCTCAGGGCCTATCTCTGTTCACTTAAAATCCAGGGCTCACCTAAACGGCAGAGGTTTTCGGAGAAGAAGCGCGAGGGAAAGAGAGGGGAGGGCGGACAAGAGCAAAGGGGGCCGAGGGGTGCAGGGAGGCCGGGAGCCGCCTCCCCTCCTGTCCTGCTGCTGGGAAAGGCGCGAACAGCACCCCACTTCCCAGGCGGCATCGTGGGCTGGGCCCCTCAGCGAGGCAGACAGAGCAGCAGCATCCCTGAGCCCCCCTCCTGGGGCCTGCGGGCGCAGGGAACGCCGGGGCCCTTCCTTCCGAGCCCTTTACATAAGTGCTTGGAAAGGCTCGCGTCTCATTAGCGCGTCTCCACGACCCTGACCGCAGGCGGGCGGCTGGGCCAGCACACAGGAAGCCGGACGGAGCCTTCCCAGAAAGGCCACGGGACTGACGCCTGTGGGTTTCAATCATGTTTCTGAAAAGGAAAAAAGAGGCCTTTTTTTCAAAAGTATTGAGATAGAAAAAACAAGAAAGTATTTCCAAACAGTAGCAGCTCTGCTAATGGCCTAGAAAACAATTTGGAACTCAGGGCATGGGGGGGGGGGGTGGGAGTCCACAAAACCCCTCTTCTTGGAGCTGGGGGTGAGGGGTCCCGTCCCCAGAGCCAGGAGCACTGAGGGAGGTGGAGGCCTGGGCTGCCCTCCCACGAGGGATCTGGGCGGTGGGAGGGAAGCGCTCTGCCGGGGAGGCAGTTGGGGGGCCCTGCTGAGTTGGGCCGGGGCGCTACCCCTGAGCCTGCTCTCTTTCCTTCCTTAGGTCCTGATCTCATGGAGGGTGTACAGACGGCCAACCTCCCCACCTCCTAAAGCAGGCCCTGCTCCCCAGGCAGCCTCCCGCCAGGACAAGCCCGGCCGGGGGGCCCAGACCCACCACCCACAGGCAGGGGCAGCTGGACCCCGAGAGCATCCTTCCCTGCCCGCCTCAGGGAGCGAACGTGGACTGAAACCACAGGGATTCCGGATGCCAGGCCCAACTGTGTACTTAACTTTCCCCTACAACGTTGTTTTGTCGGTCGTTGGTTTTTATTTTTTATATTTTGGCCACACCACAGCAAGATTGCCCAGGCCTGGGCTGAATAAAACAAGGTTTTTCTACTCTGTGGTTCTGCAAGTGGCCTGCTGGTCGGGCTGGCCAGGGCTAGCTTGGGCTCAGAGGACATCCTTGGGCTTCATCCCGCCCTAGCAGAATGCGGAAAGGGTAGCCACAGCCCTGCAGGACCACAGCTTGACCGAGAGGGCATCACACCCACTGTGGAAACCCCGCAGGGTTTATCTCGGGGCCAAGCCTGCTGCGAGGGAAGAGGCCCACGCCCCACTAGGGGAGGGGCGCAGGTATCTCATCCTCCACCCCCATCCCCCCTGCAGCCGCACACTCCCACCCCCCTTGCTCTCTCACACAGTCACCCACTCCACCAGCCACTTGCTCCCTTACTCACATATTGAGCGCCTACTGATCGCAGGGCCCATGCTGGTGCAGAGCACACACCAGAAAATCAGTTCCTGCTAACAGGATGGGGGGGTGCACCCCTCAACGTGAACTCATACCTAGTGATAGCCCTTTGGGGCAGCAGTGGAGCTGTCACATGGGGGGGTGGTGTCTGCCTGGGAAGGGAAAGAAAAGTTTACTTGGCAGAGGCTGATGGGGGTGGGGTGGGAGGTGGCCCTCTCGCTCCCGCCCTGGCATTGGTACCCCGAGCTCTGGATACTGAATACTCTGCACCCACCTGCCTCCTGCCAGCTCCCTTCCTTCCCTGGGGAGTAACACTAGTGAGAAAGGGAAAGAAACTTGGTCCAAGAACCAGGGCTCTGGGTTCCCAGGGCCAGTTCTCCTGCTCAGTGGCTGTGTGGCTTTGGGCAAGGCATACTATACCTCTGTGCCTCAGTTTTCCCATCAGTAAAAGGGGAATGCTCTCCTGGCTGGCCCACATGCTGACACAAAGAGCCACTGAGCTGCTGCTGCAGGTGCAGGTCCTGGGCGAGCGGCAGGGTGTCGGACCCCCCAGGTCACGGTGGACTCCCCAGCCTGCTGCAGCCAGCCTCCTCCAAGGAGAAGGGGCGCCCCCAGCCATTATGGCCATCACACTATTCACGCCTCAGGGTCCCAAAGGGTGGAGAGGGAGGGCTTCTTGGAGCCATGCTATGCTTCCAGAAGGTCCTGGCCCCAGCCTACTGTAGCCCTTGGGCCACTCACCAGCCCAGGCAGAGGATGGAGTGGAATGTGGCTGCAGCCCCTCTTGCCTTCCCTCACTGAGTCTTGCTGGATTCAGCTCTTTCCTGGCCCAGGGTGAGAACGGCAGCCCTGCCCTGGTTCTGCTGCACCCGAACCTACAGAGTCTCAGACATGCTGTTCTAATTGCAGCCCCACCCCTGGGTTCCCCCAGGAGAGCAAGGGAGGGCTCAGACTCGGTCACCAAATTCCATACTGTCAGAAGGACCCTGGGGGGTTGAAGCAAAAGTCCCCAGTTCCCAGGTCAGAAAGCTGAAGCCCAGGATAGGAGCCTGTCTGAGGCCACAGGCTTCAGCAGGTGCTCAAGGGAGGCTCGTGGGGAGGCACAGTGCTCCTGGCAGGGCCGGGGGCTGCCCGGCTCTGGAGGGGGCCGGATGGTGAGGATGAGTGAGACCACAGCAGGAGGAGCAGGAGGGAAGGAGAAGACCACCTTTGTGCCTGAACCAAAAAAGGGTTATTCCTTAGAAGTCACATTATGGGGCTTGCCTGGTTGGTGAGGGGCTGGTACAAAAAGGTTCCCTCTCGGTCCACAGCAATGCCTGTGTGCCCCGCCCCTCCCCTCCGAGGTGGAGGTCCCTCTCCCGCCTTCTGCAGCATCCACACTGGCCCCACACCTGATGCCTGCCTCTTGGGCCAGCCTCCTGAGGAAGCTTCCTGCTTGCCCCGCTGATTCCAGACTGAGTGAGATTAATGACACGTGCCCCTCTAGCCTGGGGCTGGGGGATTACTCCCCAGCTCCCAGCAGGTATCTCTCCTTTCTCTCCTTCATGGTCGATACCAAGGCCCCCTTGGCCACCCACCATAGCCTCTGAGCCCCACTGGTCACCCACAGGGATGGGCCCTCCCCAGCTGCTCCTCACTGTGGCTGCCTCCGGCACACGCCCACCCACAGCATTTGCTGGGAAGCCCCGCACACCTCCCCACAAACCCCCTGCCATCCCCCAGATTGAGTCCTGCAGGCAGAGTCCGGCGATAGGGTTGGCATCAGCCGGCCAAGCAGAATGAGAGGCACTGGCCGCACCTCGGAAACTTCACTGAAGCCCGTGGGTTCCGGTCAGGAGAGCAGCCAGAAGCCAGGACTCGAGGGCATGCCTGACACATCACCCTAGAAGCTGCAGTGGAACACCCTAAGAATGAGAAAGTCCCGACAAAGCTTTAACAAAGCTCAAAGCATGGAAGGCAGGTGAAGCCGGTAAGGAGCTCGGTTCCCACATGCCCTGGCTATGTAAAATCACTTCTTTTAAAAAATTTTTTTAAATTAAATTTAATCTGCTTTGAGCCCCTGGCAACCAGGTGGGAGATTCAATGTCCTAAGTCATTTTACTCCCACCCTGGAGGCCTCGAGAAGTCCAGAAGATCAGAGAGAAGCTCTGTGGTCTTTGGTTCCCTCCAGTCACTGCACGCAGGCTCAGAGACTGAACCTGAGGGTGGGTGTCTCAGCTTCCTGTAAAGCTGCGGCACAAGGGCACCACACAGCATGTCCCTCAAGGTTCATACATCCTCAGGGCACCACCAGGAGCAGCAGGCTGTCCCTGCTACTGTGTAGCACGGCCACAGCCCGCATCCCCCTCTGCTGGGGGAAGCTGTCCCCACCTCCTTCCTCTGCCTGCTTCCACCACCATCCCCCTAACTCCTCACTCCTTTCCTCTTCCTCTTTTGGGCAACCTTCCATCACCCCACAGTGTGCCTCGGCTCACAGAAGCGACCTCAGATCTGGCCCTTGGGGTGGGGAAGCACAAGCACAAGGACCTCTTGGGGGCTTGACGGGGGGGGGGGGCGTGAGGGGGCCAGCAATTAGCATGCACCAGGCTCAGCCCTAAATGCTGTGTAAAAGGTTTGCCCATTTCTCACACTGACCTTGCGAGGGGGGCACTGTAATTATTCTCATTTTGCAAGTGGGGAAGCTGAGGCATAGAGAGGTCATGTGACTTGCCCCAGGTCCCTCAGCTAGTAAATAGGAGAGCCGGGATTCAATCGCAGGCACATTTCTGGAGACAGGGGAGTGGCTTCCACCAGATCCTCAAAGGCATCTGAGACCAGACAAAAAGCCACATGCCTGTGCTTTGAAGCACAGCCAGGGCGCTATTCAAACCTTCATCTCCTTCCTCCGCAGCTCTCTGGATTCATGACTCCTGGAAACAGCAGCTCAAAAACTGGCTGGGCGCAGAGAAGCATAATTCCTCCTCGAAGTAGTATAATTCATATTTAGATTGCTCTTTACGGGAAGGGGAAGGTAGAGACAAATGAAAATAGACAACCCACCAACTGGTCTAGTCAAGAAAAACAATGACACAAAACACGAGGTTAGAAAGGGAATATCAGCACAGCGATGCAGATGACTTTCGAAATCTAAGAGAACAGTACCTCCAGCTCCATACTTACAGAGTGCTGCAACATGAAGTAACAACATTCTAGGGGTATACGTGTTAATTGCCAAAACTGCCTCCATGAGTGAAAGACCTGTAACCACAGAAGAAATTTTATAAGTTGTCTCTAGAAAAGACACGAGATGTAGAGTTTTAGCATGAGTCCTTTCAAACTGGAAAAACAGGTTATTTCTACTTCTCTATTTAAACTTTTTCAGAGCCTATGGGGGAAATGATGGATGGATTTTGTGCTTCCAAACTGATCTGACTGAGCTCCCGACACCCAAATCTGACAGAAACAGGCATCCTACCCCACGCACCTTCAGTGTGATAACCACAGACCAGTTTCATTCTTGCCAGTGGGTGTAAAACCCTGGACCAAAGGCCAGCAAATGGAATCCTGTATTATCTTGCTGCCTAATAGAGTCAGCATTGCCCACAATTGTCCAACACCCAGTGTTTGGCATGCTTTCCCATAACCCAGACCTGTGCTGGGGGAAAACCAGACCTGATATCCATGTCCAGACAATCTGTACACACACTTCCTTTGTGCAGTCTTAGGTGCCCCTCTCAGGAAGCAGACAGAATCAAATGGGGCAGGTGTGCAAAACTTGCAGAAATACAAAAAGGCTACAGCTTGAATTATTGCTGGAAACTTGTGGTCAGCTGGAATAACCTGCTAGGTTGATAATTTGTCCTTTCTTTTCCTTTTTGAGAAGTTCTTAACTGTTTGTTTTTAAATAAGTTACAGTCTTTCTCCCTGCTGCGCTTGGTAACATCTGATTAAATAGTCAAGTCCTGGTGGAACTCCCTCTTCGCTGTATCAATATGCATACCCTCCAAAAACTCAGGGATGGTGCCTGCAGAGACCTGGGCAACAGAACCCTGGGCCCAAGGGACTTGATCCAGCTGGCAGTGCACCCATGGCAGACAAGAGAAGCAGGGCTTAGCCTCTGTCTGGAGTCCCAGCAACCCGGGAGCTTCTCAGGCAGGAAATAAGACTGTCACTGCCCCTTGGAAGCCACCAGAGGGCGCATGACTCTTATTTCCAGGATATGTGATCTAAAAGGCCATCTCATTTCTGACTACAGCCATTGTCTCTTTCACTTTTAAAATATAATTCAGATATATTAAGGAATAATCTGCACCCGGTGAAATTCAGCCATTTTAGGCATACATTTTGATGAGTTTTGACAAGCATGTGCAGTCGCAGAAAACCCTTGACAATCAAGATTTAAAATATTTCCATTACCCTTAAAAGTCCCCCTGTGCTTACTTGTAATTTCCTACCCCTATCCTCATTCCTGGCAACCACTAGTCTGCTTTCTGTCCCCATAGTTTTGCCTTTTCCAGAATCTCATATAAATGGAATCATATAATATATGGCCTTTTGTATCCATCTTCTTTCAGTTAACATAAGGCTTTTGAAATTCATCCATGTTGTGTGTATCTATAGTTCCTTTGCATTGCTAAGTTGTATTCCACTGTGTGGACCATAATTTGTTTTTCCATTTATCAGAAGATATACATTTGGGTTGTTTTCAGTTTGGGGCCGGAAAACGGCTGTCAATATTCACACCTAGGTCTTTGAGTAGACACACATTTTCATTTTTCTTGGGTAAATACCTAGGAATGAGGTTTGAGTCATATGATAAGTGTATGTTTAACTGTACAAAAAAACTGCCAAACTCTCTTCCAAAGTGGCTATTGTCCCACAAAATAGCTATTGCCAGCACTTTGTAATGTCTTTTTTCTTTTTAAAGTCATTCTAGTAGGCATGTAATGGTATTTCATTGTGGTTTAAATTTTCATTTCCCTAATGTTAGTAATGTCAAGCATCTGTTCACATACAGATTTTCCATCATATCTCATGTCTGCTGAAGTTTCTTTTCAAATCCTTTGCCCACTTTTAATTGGCTTATCTGTCTTATTGAGTTGGAAGAGTTCTTCATCTATTCTGGATACAACTCCTTTATCGATTACGTGTTTGCAAACATTTTCTCCCAGTCTGTGGTTTGTATTTTCATTTTCTTACTAGTACCTTTGGAGGAGCATAAGGTTTTCATTTTGGTGAAAGCCAATATAATCATGTCTTTTCTTGTGTGGATTGTACTGTTTATCTTATCTAAGAAATCTCTACCTAAACAAGGTCATAAAAAATACTCTCTTCTATTTTCTAATATAAACATGTGATGCTATAATTTCCCTCTGCCCTGCTTTAAATTGTGTCCCACAAATTTGGTATGTTGTGGTTTCATTTTCATTTAATTAAAATATTTCTAATGACTCTCATGATTTTTCTTTGAATCATGAGTTAGTTAAAAGTGTGTGTTTAATTTTCAACTATTTGGAGATTTTCCAGATATCTTTCAGTTATTGATTTATAGTCTAATTTTATTATGATGGGAGAACATACTTGCATGATTTTAATTATTTTTAATTTGTTGAGATTTGTTTCTCGGCTCAGCATATGGTGTATCTTGGTGCAGTTCCATACGCCTTGAAAAGAATGTGTATCCTGCTCTTGTGGGGTGGGCTTTCCTATAAATGCCAATCAGGGTGAGCTGGTTAATAGTGCTGTTCGAGCTATCCATGTCCAGGCTGATTTTCCGTCTATTCACTCATTCTGTCGAACATTGGAAGGGAAGTGGACTTGCCTATGTCTCCTTTCGGCTCCTCCCAGTCACACGTGTCTGTGTCCTGAAGTGCAGCTCTCCAGTGTGTGGACTTTGAGGTTGTCATCCCTCTTGACGAGTCTGACCTCTTGTTCATTGTGTGTTGTCCCTCTGGATCCCTGGAAATGTTCTCTGTCCCATAGTCTACTTTGTCTTGTGTTAATATAGACACTTAAGCTTTGCCTTAGTGCATGTCTTTTTTCCTTTTTACTTCTAACCTACCCAGGTCTTTATATTTAAAATGGGTTTCTTGTAGATTACCTCGGGTTCCAGAGGGGTTTCTTGCTGTTGGCTTTTGGGGGTTGGTGCAGGCCTCCACCAAGGAGCGGGTCCCTCTGCAGGCTCTTGCTCGCCCCCTAGTGGTAGACTGCTGCTGCTGTTTCTCGGTCCTCCTGGCTCCCCCTCACGAGCCTGTGCACCTGGGACAGAGAGAGTCGGCCTTGGCCGTGTTCCCGACTCTCGCCTGGTATCTCTGGCAGGTATTGGACAGGAGAACGTTTCCTGCTGCTCCCACAGGGGCAAGTCGGGGCGTTGACTTTTATCCTTAGATGTCCCAAGATCGTAGAAGCAGTGGATCTAGTTCCTGCCTCTCCTCCAGCAGCCCTGGGACCAGTCTACTGCGCCTCATCCCACACCCCTCTCCTCCGGTGGCTGTGAGAGAACTGCCTCTGGAAAAGTACATGACGTTGTGAGCCCGCCTTCCAGCAGAAGCCAATCAACTCTTGCTCGTCTGTGCCAACAAGGGGGTCTCTTCCCTCACCCACTCCTCCTGCTCTGCCTTCAATCTTCCTCCTGGGAAAGTGGGGGGTGGGCAGCAGCATATCTGGCTTTCTCTGCCCAGTCCCACCCAAGTTGGAAGCAGGGACAAAAATTGTGAAGCTGCCAGTTATTAATTGAGTCCTGACCATTTGGGGCTGATTGCTATGGAAGTCACCCTTTAGCTTCCTGGATTGTCACTCAAGGTAGCAGGCTGGCTTCCTGCAAGTCTGACTTCCAGCAGGCGGCTCCTGCTGTAGATAAGGGGTTGGTGTCCCAGGCAGGCTGCTGTGGGTCAAGAATCAGAGCTCTATTTTTACGGGTGGTCTGGCCTTGTCCCCTTGTACATTCAGTCCCTTGCCGTCCTCTCCTAGAACTCTCCAGTGGCGGCCCACAGCACAGAGTCCTTACAGTGGCTCCAAGGCTCTGTGTGAACTGGCTCCATTGTCAACTCCAGCCTCAGCCCCCACTCTCCCCTGCTCTCACTCCAGCCACACTGGCCTCCTTGCTGTTCCTGAACATGCCAGGCCCTCTCCCAAGGCGCTGATGGCCTTCTAATGTACTGCATGACTTTCCTATGTTTAGCGCCTCTTCTTTATGTCTGTCTCTCCCAACTAGAACGTCAGCTCCGCAAGGACAGGCACCTGGGTCTGTTTGTTGCCCACGACTCAGCACGTGTGATGTCGCCTCGTCTAGCAGAGTGAGTGCCCCATACAGCGTTTTAGAACGAATGATTGAATACGTGATTATGAGTGTGTGCAGATGTATTTGATAACATCAACTACTTTTGTTGGGTGCCTGGGGCTCTGGGCACTGTGCTAAATGCCTTCATATGTCATCCCACTTGTATCCCTCATAGCCCCCTTACAGAGTAGGTGTTATCAGGGCCACTTACTGTTCAGGTAAGGTGGTCCCAAGGGACACAGGGCCCAGAGTCTGAGAGCGTCTCAGGAACCTAGATAAATGTTTAAAACCTGAGAAAAGTCTGGCTCCAAAATGCAAAAACTATAGAATAACCCGAATTAATAAATGTTTAATCAAATACCTACAAAATGTTGTCAGTGGTTCATTTATGTCATTAATTCTGTGTCATCTTCTTTAATTATTAAATGCAGTGTTCATAAGAGTTTCATTATATTTGGAATTAATTTGTGGATTCATTCTTAAACTCTCAGACTACTTCCAGAATGCAAATGAATGCCCACAGAGTGCTGAGAACTTGCAGATAATTACACTGTGAATGAATTATTCTTAGCCAGATAATCTCCAAGATAAACCTACAAAAATCACTTCATATTATTTTACAGTAATATGTTATATTTAATGCAGCAATTCTGTGCATTTTAATAATTGATTTGGGGAGGAACCTCCAAAACTAACAGCATCTCATCCTAGGAAGGTCTTAAAATGGCCTTGGGTATAATTAGCCCCATTTCACAGATTTAAATCCAGGGTCTACAGTTTCCCGATTGTGCTAGTCAACCTCCCCCAGTTCTCCTGGCCAAATCCTCACCTTCCTGCTCCCCACTTCCCTCCCTGCGCAGCTCCCCATCGCCACTCTGCCCAGCCCTGGCCGGGGAGGATGCAGGGATGTGAGCACGTGTGAATGAGTATGGGAACCCCAGGCAAGGTGCACGTTCCCTGGTCCTGGATCTGCTCTTCACTTCTCTGCAGGGAGGGAACCCCACTGCCCCCTAAGATGCTTCCCAGCCCTGAGAGCGCATCTGGAAGGAGAAAGCCAGCTATCGCCCAAATCGCCACAAGGTGGTGCCACAAGCCCGTGACTGGGCTTCTATGGCCCCTGTTCAGGGAGAGGGGATTCAGACCAGGAGGACAAGGCACCGCAGGAGGCCCCTGGGAGCCCTCCTCACAGCATCTGCTGCTCCTGGGGGCGACTCTACCCCTTGGGGTGTCCCTCGGGGCTCTGTTTGCACCCCGGTGGCAGGCACAGGGGTTTGGCTCCTACTCCCTCGCTGTGCCTGTCTCCCCTGCTGTTCTGTATCCTCTCTCCATCTCTCTGCCTCTCCTCTCTCCCCACCCCATTCCTCTCCCTCTGTCCTCCGTCTGTCTCTCTCTACCTCCATCTGCCTCAGCAAATCTAATGCTCCTTCATCTTATTCAACAAGTCTATGGTAAAAACCAGTTGCCGGTGCCTGACACACAGAAAGGCAATGAAAGCACACAGGAGCCACAGTCCAGCAGAAGACATTCCCAGCAGATGGCTGTGGTGGGCGGGTCCCCTTCCCCTCCCTCCCTCTCCCATCCTCTCTCTCTCCGGGCTGTCTCCTGGCTGAGAGGCAGAGAACCTGGGGCAGCAGATGGAGAATGTGCCTCTGTCCATCCCTGCTCCGTCCACACATACCCCGGTACAGTGGAGTCGGGCTCAGCAGAGCAACACAAAGCCCCAGGATCTTGGGATGTTTATTCTAAGCCAATCCCACTGCCCCAGAGTCCCCACTGTGCACTGTCGGAGTCATGGGCTGAGAGGCCATGAGACAAAGGTTTGGGGCCCAGCCCTCCCACAAATCCCTCTGGGAAGGTTTTCTCTGGGCCTCAGTCTTTCCACCTGTGGATGGATCATCTCTAGCTCCCTTCCAGCTCTGTGCCCTGCAGTTCTCCAGGACTGTCTCTGCCTGGCCCTGGAGGCTCACCTCGCACTCCCAGCTTCTCCTTGTCAGTCTTGAGGACGCTGGTCTGAGGTCATCACTAAAAGACTTGCTGTCCAGGCTGGGGAGCTGGACTCCACTTGGCCTAGGATGGGAATCAAGAACCACTCACCAGGAGGAGCCAGAAACTTTCTCCTTCCAGCTTCCATTCATCTGATACCCAGATCTCCCCAGGCACCCCCGCCTTCACTCTCACGTCATGGTTTTGGCTTGGAGGCTCCACCGAGGGGCTAACCCAGGAAGGCCTGTGTGAGTGACCCGAGGACTAAGGCTTTACCAGCAGCACTTCTTTTCCTTGAAACTGTTACAGTTAATGGCGATCCCGGAGCCGCACCCCGCGTGCTAGGCTGCGCAGGGTGTGCAGGGTGGATTTTGCCTCCACCCTCACTTCCTCCCTTTTTCTCCAGGGTGAGATATCACTCTTTTTGTCCACAGCTACTCCCTCCTCCATCAGGGCTCAGGGACCTATTCCCTTCTCTTCCTCTAGAATCTCCCTCTCACCCTCCCTACTAGGTCTTTTGAATCAGCATCACACCCTCTCGCTTCCATCTTCAAAATACCCACCTCCATGCTAGCTGATGCAACCACACAAGAGAAAGCATTTTAAAGCACTGAAATAAGGAGGCGACGTTATCAACATTTGCAGGTGATTGTATATTGAGGATGAAGCCCTCTGAATAAAAATAGTAAGGGAAGAATTAAGTTAGTAAGGTACAGAATTCCTACAGAGCAGTACATTGCATTCTGGTCAGATAATATAATGAAAGGAAAGACCCCACTTATAGGAGTATCAGAAAAGATAAAGTGCCTGGGAATAAACTTAATAAGAAATGTTCAAGACCAATACGAAGAACACTGTAAAACTTCTGAACAGAAGAAAAGACACAAAAACAAGCCACGTTCATGGATCAGAAGACTCAGTATCATAAGGACTGCAATTTTCTGCGTTACTTCACACAGTTAATGTGATCCCAATAGATACAAATTTTTTTAACTAGACTGGGTAATTCTAACGTTTATTTGAAAAACAGCAAGAATAGGCAGGGAGAAGTTCTCAAGCACCGAAAAGAATCTTATAGATACTACACATTTTATAGAGTCTTAATAATTAAAACCATGTGGCCCCAGTACACGGACAAACATTAGTCCAACGGAACAGAACAGAAAGCCCAGATAGAGGCCCCAAGACAAACAGAAATACATGGTGTTGAAAAAAACATGGAGCTATGTTTTATGCTCATTTAAATCCCAAGTGGGTCAAACAGCTACATGTAAAAAACAAAATAATGGGAGTACCTGGAATTCCTGTATGATCTCAGAATGGAAATTAAAAATCTAAAAGCCATAAGACCAAATATATATCAATTCAAATACATTTGTTAAATTTCCTGGAAAAATATCATGAGCAAAGTCAAAACACAAATAAATGGGGTAAAAAAAGGTACGATTCACATCAAAAAACATCTACTGTCCCTAATATTTAAAGAGCTCCCAGATGTCAAAATAAAAACAGGAACAACCAACACTAGAAAAGTGGACAAAGTAGATGAAGTAACAGTTCACAGGGAAGGAAGCGCAACGGTTTTTCGACGTCTTACAAACTGTTCAACTTCAGTCAAAATGAGAGAAATGAAAATTGGAAAGTTTTGAGGTGATTCAATAGGGAAAATACATCTTTTCAACAAGAAGTTCGAGAACAACTGAATACCCATGGAGGAGGGACATCTCAACCTTTTATTTCATACCATACACCAAAAGTAACTCAAAATGGATCACAGGCCTAAAAGTAAGAGCTGAATCTATAAACTTTTAGAAGAGGACATAGGGGGAAATTTTTCAAGACCTTAAGATGAGTAGAGCTTTCCAAGACAAAACCCTAACCATCAAAAAATCACAGACTGGACTTCATCAAAGTTAAAAGCTGTTGCTTTTCAAGTTAAAGCATTAAGTTAGAAAGGTAAGCTACAGACTGGGGGCACATAAAACAAATACACTTATCTGCTAAAAGACGTGTAACCAGGAGATACTAATAACTCTTAAAGCTAATACCACTACTATGCCAATGAGATAAATAAGCCATTTTTTAAGTGGAGAAAAAAATGTCTGACCAGACACTTGACAAAAGAAGACGTGCCCAATGGGCACGTGAAGAGAGGCTCAAAAGCACCCGTCATGCCTGCTGGGAAAGATCGACGCCACCAAGTGCCGGCACAGCCGCTCTGGAATTGGTTTGGCAGCTTCTTGACCCAGAAATTCTACTCCTAAGTATTTACCCAAATGAAAACGTATGTCCATAAAAGACTCGTGCACAGACAGATGTTCAGAGCTTCGATAATCAAAACTGAAAACTACTCAAATATCCATCAACAGCGGAATAAATTGTGCACCTATCCATAAAGAGAGTATCACTACCAATACAAAGGAACAAACTACAGACACACACAGTAACATAGACGGCTCTCAGAAACACTCCAGGGAGAGAAAGAGGCGAGACAAGAAAGGGTCCACATGGTCTGGCTTCATTTGTATGAAATTGGAGAAAAGTGAAATGTCATCAACAGTTACAGAAAGTGGAGACCCGGGCCGGGGGCGGGAGGAATGGGTTAGGGGCAGACGGGCAGTGAGGACTGACGTGGAAGGGACACAGGGAACCATGTGAGTTGATGGAAACGTTCTGTATCTTGATTGTGGTGGGGCTGGTGGTTACACGGTGTTCACATTTGTCAAAACACATCAAGCACATTTAAAGTGGGTGCATTTTATTATATTAAATTATACGTTTAAAAAAAGTAAATGCTGGAGGAAGACAGCAAAAACCTTGTGCTTTTAGTGGGACCGAAAATCCAAGTCTTAAAAAACAATAGGTGGGGAGGGTATAGCTTAAGTCGTAGAGCGCATGCTTAGGATGCACGAGGTCCTGGGTTCAATCCCCGGTACCTCTGTTAAAGATAAATAAACCTAATTACCCTTGCCCACTCACAAAAAATTTTTATAAAATACATTTAAAAACATTTAAAAATAAAAAAGCAATAAACAACTGAGCAATTAAAAAAAACTATACTGAGATATAATTTTTCACTTACCAGACTGTCAAAAAATCCAAAAGTTTAGTAACATACTGTGTTCGCATGGCTACGAGGAAAAACAGACTCTCAATCACTGATGACACAAGTATAAATTGGAATAACCTCCAAAGAAGGCATTTGGACAATATTTATTAAATTAAATACTTTGACCTAGAAATTTCTCTTCTAGGACTTTATCCCACAGGTGAACTTCAACCACAGCTGAAATAGCATATGTGAAAGGTTATTACTGCAACGCTGTTCAAAATAGAAAAACATAAAAAATAATCTAAACGTCCATCAACGCAAGCCATGTTAAATTAATTATGATACATCCACATAATGGAATCCTATGTAACTACAAAACTGAACGGGGGAAGTCTAGGTGTGCTAATCTGGAAAGATTCTCAAGTGTAATGGGAAGCAAACGAATCAACAGTGTGTTGTCATTTGTGTAAAAAAGAAAAAACCAAAAAACAAAAAAGCCCCAGAAAATAATATTTAGATTTTCTTGTAAATGTATTTTTTTTAAAAAACCCAACTTCTGGAAGAATAATCAAGAAACTAATACCAGGGGTTCCTGTTTGAAGGAAGGGTGGAACTACGTGGAGTGGGATGAGGGGCACTTTTCACAGCGTGCTTTTTTCATCTTTTAAAACGTTCCAACCATGTGACTGTACTACCTATTCAAAATGACTTATTTTAAAAATGACATCAGAATAATCCGTTATATATTATACACCAACACAGCGGGCGGTAACTATTTTCATTATCATCATTCATCAGGTTACCTCGAGGGAAAAACGCAGTGTCTACAGCAGTGCAGGGCACACCCGGCACCAGTAACACCTACTGCTCATCCTCTCTCCCCAAACCCCTGCACAGGCCCGCTCAGACTTCAGGTTCCAGTTCCCCAGACTGGGGCAGGGCTGCCTCTTCCTGTGCACCCTCGCCCTCGCCCTCGAAGGGGCTTTCCTCTCCGCCCAGTGCCCTTCCGCCATCTCCTCCTCTCATCCCCACAGCTGCCGGTCTTGGCATCACCTCCTCTGATCAACACTTGTTCCCTCCCTCCCTACACCCAGGCCTGGTTGTCCCCTTGTCACCCGCTGTGGACTGCAAGGTCTGTTCAGAGGCCTTGAACCTGTGGGCTCCCTTTCCTGGAGGGCTGGCCTCACCAAACAATGAGCTCCCAACAGGATGAGGGTATTAAAGGCTGCCTGGGCTGGTGGCAAGCCCTGCTCTCCACCCACACAGACATCTAGAAGTTTCAGTTTCCCCTGGTTACACAGACCCTCTGAACCAAAGAGAGAACGTGAGTTTCGGTTTTCCTTAAGCCTTCAGGAGGAAGATGCCTGGGGCTCCCCCTCTGACACCTGGGGCACTGCGTTCCGCAGCAGCAGAGGGAAGAGCTGCAAATGGCTCAGGCATGAAGCTCACAGTCCAGCAGGAAGGGCAGGCACTTTTGGAAGAACAGTGACACAGACAGTGAGAAATGGGCACGATGACAGTCCCAAAGTAGAAGGAGAGCCCAGGTGAGAGCACAGGAGACCACGTCCCACTAGGGCTCATGGGCGGTGGGAGTGTGACCCGCGGGACTGGAGGGAAGGCTTCTGAACAGGCAGCCCTGGCTGGGCGGCTCCAGGGAAGTGGAGAAAGGGACAGAGCGGGGGCAGCAGCCTGGGGTTCTGGCCTCCAGGGAAGGGCCCTGGGGCTGAAAGCTGAACTCAACTGCGGTTTGGTCCACACTATGAGGACCTACGAGAAAAGGGACAAAGCAGACACTGGCAGGAACAAAAGGGCAAACTGGGTAGAGCCTGGTGCCAAGGCAGCTGGGGAGGCCCTGAGGGGGAAGGCCTGGTGCCAGAGGACAAGCCAGAAGCTGTTCCTCAAAGACGAGGCTCATATTTCAGGGGTTTTTCACAAGCCTCTCCAGGAAGTGAGATTCATTTCTTAGAACTTTCAACATCTAAGGCCCCCTTCTCTAGGGCGCCTGGGGCTTGGGCGGGAGCAGCGGGGAAACAGTGACCTGAGGTGTAACAGGAGGGACAGCTGACCCCGGCCTGACTCCTCTCCTGAAAGTGGCAGGAGCCCCGCCCTGCCCCTCACAGGTTAACGTTTGCCAGACCAGCTCCGTCACACCCACACCTACTCTTTCCTGGCAAAACTCTCCCCTGACCATAAAGAGGAACAGCGCGCCCTGCTCTTCTCCCAGGGGCTTCAAGACCTTTGGCAGGAAGGGGGACTGTGGGTGATTCAAGGCTTGTGTCAGGGCTTGTCAACCTTCAGGGATGGGGCCCCGGCCTGGCAGCAGGGCTTCACCTTGGGGGCCCTTACCCACCCTCACAACCCACTTCTCTCCAGTAAGTTGTAAACGCCACATTTATTTGATGTTTTCAAACCTCCAGTAGGAAGCACAGGAATGGCAGGGCTCTCTTCATGCTGCCCTGCGGCCCAGCCCGCCAGGCATGCAAGACAGAGCTGGCAGAAGGCTCAAGATCCCTTCAGGAGCAGGACCAGGGGAGGGCCAGGCCCTACTCTTCCCCACCCCCACCCCCCACTAGCCTGGGCCTGGACTGCAATCAGCAAGGTGGGCCCAGCCCAACTGCCAGAGCCCTCCCACCACAGGGACCTCTTCTAGGTGGCTGCCTCTCCGACCCTCCCTACTCCCTCCCACCCTGAGCTCAGAGCTTGAGCCACATGCATTGCTCCCTCACACTGGTTCCAAACCGGCTGCTGTCAGGCTGTTTCTGTTGGCCCTGCCTCTCCAGTCAGGTGGCCAGCAGAGCAGAACAGGCCTGGCTCTCCTGTCATCGCGCTGTGTACCCAGCTCAGGCTGGCCCTGGGCAGAGGACCAGGGTGGGCAAAGGCTTGTCCAGAAAACCACTGTGGGTGAGAAGGGCAGGGCCGCCTCACTTGGCCTCTCCCAGCCCCCACTCACTGGCCCCCGCTGAGCCTGAAACTTCTCAGGGCCTCAGTAATCCAAGGTGTAGTGCCAATGCCTCCTCCTCCAAGATGCGCCCCCCTGGCTCGGTACCAGGCCCAGGGCTGGGCTATGGCCAGTCAGCCAAGCTTGCTACTTCAAGGCCCTGAGGACAGCCTCCAGCTTCATGGCCACGGCCAGGTCGCCCTTCACCTTCAGCCGCCCGCTCATGTAAGCGCCCAGGGGCCGCAGCTCCCTGCACAACAGGGCCCGCAGGTCTGCCTCGGCCACCTCCACCACCACGTCAGGGATACCATCAGGGACCCCGTGTCCCACCCTCCCTTGCCCTGTAGGGGGAGAGAAAACTGAGCATTAGTAGGGGGACAGCTGTGCTGGGGGCGGGGGCGGGGGCGGGGGCAGGGAGGGTTAGCATGACTCACTGGGATGGGTGGAAACTAGTGGCTAAGAGCTCAGATTCTAGTACCCTGGCTTCAAGTCCCATTGGCTGTGTGATCACTCAGAGCCTCAGTTTCCAATTGGTGAAACAGGGATGATGACAATCCCTAAATTACAGGCTCCTGATGAGAAGCAGGTGCACAAAAAGCACCGAGCACAGAGCCTGGCACGAGCAGGAGCTCTTGGTATAGGAGGCGTGGCCACCTGAGCTGTGCTGCTGACGAGGACAGGGCAGGGAGACGGAGGCCTGGAGAGCCACAGTCTGCAAATTGTGTCTGAGCTTCTGACTGCTATGGGTTCACCCTCGACTATTAACAGGAACAGGGCCCAGTCTGAAAAGGGACCACGGTGGGTGGGAGCCCACGAGCAGCCTGGGTGGGAAGGAGAGGGCAGGGAGGGCAGATGCACCTGTGGTGAGGTCCAGGAAGTAGATGCTCTGGGTGCCACTGGGCAGGACGACATTGAACTGGTAGCAGGCCCCGACCTGGCTGACCAGGGCCTCAGACAGGAAAGGCTTCAGAGCGGTCAGCAGCCCCTCGGCCACAGGCTGCTTGGGGCTGGGCCCGGCACCATGAGGGGCAGGCGGCTCAACCTCACTCACCATCTCCAAGGTATCTGCTGGGGGTGGCCAACAGGATGGGGGCGGGGAGGCAGAGAGAAGGTCAATATGCTGCCAAGGTCAGGATCACCTTGGCCTCTGTACCTTTACAGCAGTTCCCTCGTATCCCCTTCAGGCCTGTGTTCAGCTTCCTTGTCTGCTAAGAAGCTGCCACAGAGTTTTCAGCCATGACCCAAACCCCATTCTAAGCTCCTCCAGCCTTGAACCCAAAACTCTTTTCTGGATGCTGCCGCTTCCTCCCACGGAGGCTCCCAAAGGACTCCACACACTCAGACACCTGGACTCTTCTCACCAGCTCAGCGCTAGTCAGCTCTAGAATCGGAGTGGGCTGAACAGCTGGGCAGAGTGAGCACTGCACAAGGTGACTGGTTAAGGGAGCAAGCAGCATAGCTGAGCCTGCGCTGGACACCAAGCTGAGCGCCCTGGAGAGCACCTTCACCCTTTCCCTGAGGCCCCTCACCTGGCCCAGGGTGCGGGGCACCTCCTGCCGCTGAGGACGTGCCTCCTCCCAGGAAGTGGAGGGCCAGCTGCTGCAGGGTGCTGTCCAGGTTGGGCCCAGTCGGGCTGTCCTGGGGCAGCTGGAGCACGGCCTCCACCGCCAGCTCCATGCGGTCCACCTCCAGCCCCCAAGCCCTGGTCACATCGTTGATCTCCAGCTGGAAGACAGTGTGGGGAGAAATGGAACTCATTCAACAAATCATTCCAGACACCTTCTTTAGGTGGGCTGGTATGGCCACACAGGGACATGAGGCACATGAGGTGCCAGGCCTGCCCTTGAGAAGCTCCCAGCCTGGATGGGGGCAATTACAACCTAGTGGTAGGCAGTTGGTAGTGAGCAGTCAGGAGAGGGCCTGACCTACCTGGAGGTCTGGGAGAGTGAGGAGCAGGGAGGAGAGAGTGAGGCCAGGAGGAGGAGGAGCTATCCAGGTGAAGTGGCATAAAGGGAAGGAAGACCCTCCCAGGCAATGGGAACAGCATGTGCAAAAGCCCAGAGAGAACCAGGAATGCCTGGGGAACTGGCATTAGTAACCAGAGTTCCACCTAGCTGGACCTCACCTGGGCTGGGAGGTGGGGCCAGCGAGGCCCGAGGCGGCTGCTCCTGCTCACTTGGATTTATTCTGAGGCACAAAGAGCCCCAGAGGGGAGTTTAACAGGAGAGCAACAGAGCAGTCTTACTGGTTGGAAAGATCCTCTTGGCTGGTGGGGTGGACACTGGATTGGAGGGGCAGAGGGTGGAGGCATGGAGACCAGGTAGGATGTTTCCAATTGCAGGCAGAAATGATGCAGATCTGGTGTCAGGCAGAGAGGTGGCTGTGAGCCAAGCTACACCAAGGGAGGGGCATAACTCCATAAACAGTATTAAGCTGCAGAAGGAGAAACAGAACCACTAGAGAAACAGAACCACTGGGCTTGGTAGCTGCCCGGACGTGCAGAGACAGGGAGGTGGTGAGGAGTCGAAGGAGTCAGGTTTCCAGCGTGGGTCCCTGCGTGGACCGTGAGTGTGGGTGTTCACCCAGAGACCACACACAGAGGAAGGCACAGGTTTGGGGGTGGGTAGCAAGGGATGATGACTTTAATACATTAAGCTTGAGGTGTCTATGAGACAATAGGCAGTTGGATATGTGAGTTCAGGGTATAGGACAGAGTCAGGCTGGATCACTGTTATGAATAATTGGTGTCCAGCAGTAGCAGAAAGTCCTGGGTGGATAAGCAATCCCTGAAGGTCATAGGTGAGACGAGGCCATTGATAGAAACCTGGGAACAAGGAATAACCAGGTGTGTAGAATAACGGAAGCCCGGGGAAGCAGAGGATCCGAGAGAAAGAGAAGGATGGGTGCAGGGAGTCCAAGGCTGCCACCAGGTGAAGGAAGGAAGGGAAGGACTGAGAAGTGCCCTCTGTGTGGGCCAGAGGGAGGTCACCATGAGGTTGGCAGTGTAGTCTGTCTTAGGAGCCTGGAGGGGAGACTAGACTAAGGACAGGAGGGGAGGAAGGAAGTGGGGGAGGAAGGAAACGGGGGAGGGGGTGAGTCAGAGAGGGACTGGGGCAAAGGGAGAGCGTGTGTCTATGCAGAAAGGCAAGGAGGAGGATGAGTGGAGGGAGGGAGCCGAGTCCTGGGCCCAGAGCACTGCCCGGTGCAGATGCTTCCAGAGAGGCAGGAAAAATAGCACAGACGTAAATGCGTTTGCAGGGGTGATGCTGGAGGAAGCTGAAAGAATTCTGGTCCTCGAGTGTGTTCTCCTGAGGATTAAGAGGCAAGGCCTGTGGTGAAGGGGGTGTAGGGATGGCAGTGGGGGCGGCTGGGCCAGGGTGGTGAGGGGTGAAGCGGCTGGCCTGGAGCATGAGTGGGTAAGCGGCCAAGGAGGGCCCAGCAAGCAAGAGGTGGAGAGTGTGCAATCTCTCCAGATGAGAAGTAGGCAGAAGGGGGAGTGAGAATGAGAAATGTCTGCCTGAACCAGGGAGCATGCTAGATCTCCCAAAGTACCATTTTAACCAGGCGCTGACCCCACTTTACCAGGAGCCAGCTCGGCCTGGGGATGGCCCCACACGACTCTAACGCTCTGGTGTGGGACTGACTCCCCAAACTGCCTCTCCTGGCTTTGCTGCACTAAAGCAATGTGCAGCGAGGCCGAGATCAGTGTTCTCTTCTTAAAGGTAAATTTAAACGAAATGTGGTTTCACGAATAAAAATTGTTCCCAGCTTGTGATCAGAGCTGTGTAAGACTGAACACCGGGCTGGGGGCGGGGCAGCTATTCCAGCTCTGCCCGTGACCATGGCTCTCTGAGGCAAGTCAAATAACTTCTGAGCCTCAGTGTCCTTCCTCCAAAATAAAACAGTAACACTGGCCTTCTTGCAGTAAAATGTAAAGCTGAGGTACACTGAAGCAGGCAAGAGGACTCTTTAAACTACAAAATGCTACACACGTGAGAGCGACCCTTACCATCGCAAACAGAGTCTTCCTGAGAACTTCACCCAGTTGGTTGACTTACTTCTTGAAGGGACTGGAACGACCAGAACTGGCACCGCCCCTGCCCCCTGCTGTCCTCTAACCCCGGGGAAAGCAGAGCTGAGGGGAAGGAGGGGAAACTTCAACCACGGGGAGCGTGGGGAGCTGGGGACACACTGCCACGTGTATGTTCATTACTACCCCATCTAGTCACAGAAGGGATTTGAGGTGAATTCCAGTGCAGATAACTGCTCACACATGGAGAAGAGGCAGTAAAAAAAAGTCCAAATGTCCTCGTGTCCCTTTTGTTCTGTTCAGAACAAAGAACACAAAACCACAAAAATGCACATGCTGTCCTGGGGAGCATGGAATTTCTTAGAGGGTGACTGGGCCAGGAGGGCCCTACTCCTTTCACTCACCTGCTTCCCCCATGAGAATGCTCAGTGCCTCTGAGGCGTGGTGTTGTCATGGTAACAGCTGCACAGCAGTGGAGGATAAAAGCAAGGGCAATCAGGGGGAAGGCCCCATAATTTCTGCCAGGCCACTCCCCTGTCCCAGCCCCGTCACCTCTCAGGGACGGGTTTGCCCAAGGTCACTATGGTCTGTGCCCATCCTCCCGCTCTCAACTAACAGTCCCACTCAGACCACAGGCTCTTCAAAAGTTGTTGCCCACTTGGGACATAAGGTAAACTGAGGCCCAGAGTGATCTGGTGCTTTGCTCAAAGCGCCCTGGCAGGCAGAGCCGGGCCCGGCTGCCGGCCGCCCAGCTCTGTCCTGTGCGGAGCTGCCTACCAGGAGCTGGTCACCGATCTTGAGCTTCTCCATCTGGATCTCCCGTAGAGGCCTCTTGAGCAGGGCCTTGGTCATGGCATTCTGAGCCGTCATGCGCGTGGCTGTGTTCAGGTCCTTCACCGTCATCACTGACAGCACTGGGTCCCAGATGCGGAACTGGACGTCGGCTCCCACGGACAACACAGCACCGTCCTTAGAGGCCAGCTATTGGGGGGGCCGTGAAAGAGGGAGGCCAGGCCCGCTGAGAGCACCCAGCTTGACCCACCTGCCCGCCTGCCTGGTCTCTAGCTCTTAAGAGCAAAATGTTGTCCCCAGGTTAGGTATATGGAGCAAGGATGTCCTCCCAGCCTCCCTCCTCCTTTTTCTGGTGTCTTTCTCATGCCCCGCCCCTGATGACTACTCATTGGCCAAGGTACTGGCACCCATACTGCACCCTGCACAAGCCCCCACTCCTCTGTCCAGGAGAGCCGAGAAGCCCCTCACCTTGCAGGGAGGGACACTGAAGGCTCGTGTCCTCAGATCCACCCTCTGAAAAGAGTCAATGAAGGGCAGGAGCAGAACCATGCCGGGTCCCTGAGGGGTGCGGATGCGGCCCAGTCGAAACACGATCATGCGCTCATAGGTGGGCACGATCTGTCCATGGTAGTGAGGGAAAGGGTTGAAAGCGCTGAGCTGATGCTGACAATGACATCTGCCCAGGTCCCTCCCTCGTTCTCTCCCCTGGCCTTGCTCAGTGTCAGGTATCCTTAGCTCTGTTTTCATACGAGTAAACCACGGCTTTGAGAGGTTAAGTGACTTGCTCAAAAATCACAAAGTCCCCAGGTGAAACAGGCAAGATATGAATGCAGTTCTGAATGACTCCAAAAGTCATGCTCTCACCTGCCTCACTGTATTGACTTGATCCTCAGCAAAACTTTTCACCCATGTGTCTGAAGCTTGACATGACTCAAACCAGGAAACCGTCTGCCCTTGTCATACTTAAGGGAAAAGCTGGGCTGCTCTAACAGCAACCCAAGCAAAGGGCTTTGCCAACTTTAGGTTCCTGGAGTCCTCAAAGAAGGAAATGTGTCCAAATTAGGAATGAAGGCCCAGAGAGGCAGTGACTTGCCTAAAGCCACGTGATATTTGTTTCACTAGCAGCTTTAGGACTAGGATTTAGGACCTACTAAGGACTCCCTTCCAGACCACACCAAACCCCGAGCTTTCTACAGAAGCTGACTGTTGCTTGGGGCCGCACAAAGGGAGGCTTCACTGCAGCTGTCAGGTGCGATTCTCAGCTATAGCACATCCTTTCCCACCTGCACCATCCATTGTTGAAAACAAGGCCTGAACTCCTATTATTCATCACTTGCTGGGCCAAGTCGAGTGTTTTTCACTTCTAATTTAGCCTAACCCAAAAGGACAAAGATTTGGCAATGGTATCTGTGTGCACCTTAAAGCCAGTGCCCAGACCCCCAGACTTGGGAGTTTGGGAAGACATGTTTCTACCACTTACTGGTTCCCAGTATAACTCTGGACAAGTCTGAGCCTCAATTTCCTCATCTGAAAGGTGAGAATGAACAATTCTTGCCCAGCCCATTTCACAGAGGTGTGATAATATCTAGGGGGAGGGGCAGAGGATAAGGAATCCATCCACCAATGCCAAAGCTCTCAATGTGGCCCAACCACCCCGGGGGGCTGACCCAGCCAGCCTTACCTTTAGGGCAAACCAGCCAGAAATGGGGAAGGTGATCATCAGCAACAAGAAACCCAGGAAACTGATAAGGCCATGGCAGAAGCAGGAGGACCAGCTCTGAGGTGCATCTGAGACAAGAGAGCAGAGGCAGTCAAGGAATACCAACTGGGTCTGGCAGGACAGCCGCACACTGAGTGAACTCGGCCAGGTGTACCTTCTGCCCACCTCCCCTTGCAGTGGCTCCTTCCTTTTCAGGGCTAAGATGTTCTTTCCCAGCTCACAGTTCTTCACCTACTTTAGTGCCTTAAGGACCAACAAATACTTGCCTTGCCTAACACTACTCCTTAATCTTTGGGAAGGGGCTACTTAAGGACTTTTCCTTCCTCCCACGCATCAAAACAAATCGGTCCCAAGTCCCACCTTCACAAGGCCTGTTCTCTGCTAGGCAACAGCCAGTGGAGCGGAGAAGCTAATCACGTGATGCTCTCCTCACTAGGCTGAGCAGGAGTCAATCCTTTTGTCTGATTTATATTGCCTCCCACACACGGAACTGGGAGCACCTAAGCATATGTAAATACACTCTGGGTTGAACTGAACGCTGCTGCCATAACACTTCCCCTACCAGCAGCCCCATAAATGTGCTTTCAAGGAGTCCTTTTGGAGATAATACCTTAACCTAAGAGGATGAAGCATCAATGGCTCATCAGCAGGAGAAAGAGGTGAGAGCTAAGATGTTCTTTCCTAGCTCACAATTCTTTACCCCACTTTGATGCCCTCAGGACCATCAAATGCATGCTTCACCTGAAGTAGCTTCAGGTGGGAGGTGGCAGAGGGGGAACTAGGAAGACGGAACTAGGAAAACTCATCTGAGCCAGAGGTCCTGGCCCCCGGTGAACCAGGTGCCCCGGATGGGAGCCCAGGAATCTGAGAAAGCCCCAGAATCTGGAATGAGGTTATTCTCTGCCTTCTATCCCCTTCCAGTCCTGGACAGGAAGCAGACAGGATCCTCTGCTCCACCCATCCAGGAATCCCATACCCTCTGGGCTCTCTAAGCCCCAGGATACTAAGTCTCCTTTTCAGCCTAGTTCTGACACATGTGCCCCTGCAGGAAAGGAATCCTTGGATAGGGGCAGCTGTCATTACAGAAGGGTCAGGGAGGGACCAAATCCTCCGGGGTCTGGTTGTCAGGCTGAGACATGTGGGATCTGGTCTGTGGGCCAAAGGAATCACTCAAAGCTTTGGAGCAAGACAGGGCCTGAGCACACAAGCACTTGAGAGCCTGCTTTTTTTGGCCTGCGCATCTCAACCAGGAAACAGGGAGATGCCGAAGATCAGGGAGTCCAGAAGTGCCCCTTGGGGTGAAGATTCTGCTATTTCTCTGCAGCCAAGTGCCCTTGTGCTGGTGACCTCCTATGCCTAGACCGTAGTTCTTCCTAGGCAGAAGGGAAACTTGAAACCTCTGGGCTGATAAAAGCTGAGGAGAAACGAGGTGAGGCGAGGCTTCCTGGAAGATGCAGCCCTAGGAAGGGCGGATGAGCAGCAGCATCCCAGCGGCTGATCCAGGCCCTTCTCCACGTCGTGTCCCCTCTCGGCCCCTCCTCTTAGGGTGCGAGGGTGCAAGACCGGCTGGCTCGCGAGAGGCAGACAGTTCGGGCTCGGGGCTGCCAGCCAGTCCCCCCGGGTCCGCTGTGCTGGGCGGCCACTCACCGGCCCCCGGCCCCACGCCGCCCTGCTCCGGGGACAAGCAGCCCTTCTGCGAGCCCAGGAAGCCGAAGCTCGACTGCTGGAAACGGTCAAAGTCCCCCAACGGCAGCGCCCGGTACCCGGACCTGCCGAGCATGGCTCTTGTCAGGGGGCAAGCCCCGCGCCCCGGCGCGGCGCAGAGCCTGACTAGCGGGCCGCTACACTGCCCCGCCCCTGCCGGCCGCCGCTTCCGGTTTCGCCTGCGCGGCCCGCGGCGGAGGCTCGCGCGCAGGAGGAGGCAGGCCCCGCCCGGCTCCCGCCCTTCCACAGCGCCCCCTGCGCTCGGAGGACCGAACTGCGGCCCGCCGTGGGAAGAGGGACCGTAGTCTGCCTTCCGAGGAGCCCGCGTCAGTCCTCTCCTCCTACGCCCGGCTCCCACTTGGCCTTAGGAAAGGAGCAGGAAGGAAAGTCGAACTTTGTAAGGGGTTGTTCAGGAGCAGAATCTTTTCCAGAATCAAGGAAATACTACCAGCCTTCTCAGCGCAAACTCACAAACTAGGGACGGAATTTGGGGGAGGTTGCCCTTATGTAGAGTTAGAGTTCCTCCAAGGCATGATCCGCAAATTATTCCTCTTTGTATCCCCCCACCCCCACCCCCTAGCCCAACAAGCAGGGCCGGGCACAGAGTGGATTTCAGGGCTTATCGGTTGAATGAAGGGATAGCCAGGTCACTGTGGGTCAAGGTGGGGCAGGAGGGCCTGAACTTGGGCATTAAAAGAAAGAAATTTCATGTGCAGACCTCAGGGAGCACGGCCGAGTAAGGAAGGAGGGGACTGCACAGCGCTATCCCAGCGCAGCCCTCCAGAGCATCACAAAGGTGAGATCTTAGGTCCTGCAGAGGCAGAAACAGCCGCCCCCTTGATCCAGGTACCCACAGGTCACTTGCTTCTCCATGGCTTGAGAAAACCCAAGTCCAAATGGTGGATTTACTTTGAGAAGCATTACTTTCCAAGGTGTTGGGCAGGCTGTCTTCCAAAGCAGGCAAAGAAATAAAGCTTTCCTTGTCTCACACATGCCAGGCCTGCCCCGTCATGCCCCTCAGCCATAGCCCACTTCCAGGTCCCTTGTGCAGATGGCTGCTTACCCTCTTTGGCTTTTACTAGTTTGATGGCCTGATTCTAAAGCCCTGGGGACACTGAGCAAGCTGGAGGGTCAGCTGGGCTCCTGGCTCCACACTGTCCCTGGGAAGTTAGTTCTCCCCCCATCACTCTCCCCACGGACTATAAGATTTACAAGAACCAGGCACTGTCACCATCCCTCTAGTCTGTCCCAAGCTGGAACTGAGCACAGAATGGGTACACGGGAGTCAGCACAATGGTTAGGATGCTTTGAAGGTTGAAGTCAGGGGCATCGGCCCAGTGATGCCACCTGAAGTTGTGCTTTCTCCCATCACCAGCTGGGGGCTGGGGCTTCTCCTTTGGCCAAGAGCTAACTTGCTGATTCCTCACTCCTCTCCCCATCCCATCCTCACTCCCTCCTGCCTCGATCCACCAGCCTTTCCAACTGTCACACAAGACATCATCCTTTTCCCCTCATCTCCACTCACTGTCCTCCCAGTGTCTCTGACTTAGGTCCTTCCCTTGCGTCCCACAGCCACTGTCCTGAACCAGGCCACCTGCCCCTAGGTTGTCACAGTGGATCACGTTGTTCCTTGTTTCCTAATCCCTCACGGACTTTCTGCTGTTCACAATACTGGTTTATGTCCTTAGTTACCATCTTGCCCCAGCTCATTCCTGGGCCAACATTACTCATGGGTCCCCTCTTAAATCTAAAACTAACCAAAACTAGTTTCTAAACCGACCCCCCCTGTTTCAAACCTCCATGCCTTTGCACATGCTGTTCTCTCTGTTTAAAGTGCACACCCCCCCCCCGCCCCCGTCTCTGAATCCCTGGCGAATTCCCACTTTTCCTTTAAGTCCCAGCTAAGGGATTGCCTTTCCTGCCAGTCTCAATACGGTGTGAAAATCTCCGTTTGGGGTTCTCCATTATATCTCGGGTTCTTCCAAAACAGGGGACACGTGTGGCTCATCCGTGCGGCCCTGGCTCCCAGCCGAAGGCTGGCACAAAGCTGCGCCAGTGTGAGCTGAATGACTGTTTCAAAGCCGAGGGCGAGGGCTTCCTCCCTCCCGGTCAGCCCTGGCCAGTCCAGCTGTGCTCGTACCTCTCTCCTCCCCGCTCTGGGCGCGTCTTCAAATCCCACAGTCGGCCTCCCCGCCCCTCGGACCGCCCCCAGCTGGTGTCTCACTTCCTCTCGGGAGGCGCGCCCTGAGCCGGCACCTCCCCTTTCGGACTGCTCGGGAAGCTCAGCCCTCTGGCGCACTTCTCTGGTTCAGCTTCTCCCGCCTTCCGGGATCAAAACCGAGAATCGAAACTAAGCTGGACTCCATGCAGCAGGAACCTGCGCCCGCCGGATCTCCCGGGCCCCAGCAGGACCCCGCACTGCCCTACGCCCCCACCATGCCTCCCCCGGAGCCCCCCTCCGAAGGCCACCAGCCCAGCCCGAGCCCCAGCCCCAGCCCCACAGAGGTACTACTGCTTTTGGGGAAATAGGGTTTGGGCTTTGTTGATCTGCTGCGGTGGGGTGGGGGGTTGCGGGGAGGGACAGGATAACTTGGCCAAATACCTTAAAGAGAGACCCAAAGAGGGAAGACCAGGCACGACGGTCTTGACCTTCTTAGGGGGGTAGGGTCGCGGAAAGTAGAAAAGGGGACCAGGATGAGTTAGGGGGGCTCCTTTGGGCTGCGAGTCTCCACGAGTAGGGGGATAAGACGCTGAGTCAGTGGCATTCGGGACCAGACTTTTCCGCCCACGCTGGCAACTTGCCTCTTAGCCCCTGCCTCAGATGAAGGACCAACTATTAGGGAGAATGGAGGTAGGAGCCCTATTCCACCGGCCTGGGAGCCCGAGGCATGTCTCAGGTGGGGAAAAACCAGAACCCAAGTTCCCAGATCAGAAAGTGGGAAACGGGGGTGGGGGGAGGTGTCTTGGCTAAGGCCTCACAGTTACTGTGGTTTCTCCCCTAGGAACACCTCACCCCCCCAACCCCCATCCCCAAGGGGCTTATTGGGGGTTTACTAGTCATCTCCTGCACAAACTCCCCAGCCCACCCCCCAAGGAACTACTTAGATCACTTGCTCTATGTTATCTAGAGCTTTTTTATTGCCCTTTATGAAAGTACAAATAACACCATATAGCAGTAACTTTTATTTGCATTATTACTCCTAGCAATAATATTAGCAATACTAGTTAACATTTATGAATGGGTCTCTCTCATGTGCCAGGTATTATATTAAGCACTTTTTTTCCTGTGATAAAATATACGTAACATAAAATGTACCATTCTTAGCATTTCTGAGTGTACAGTTCAGTGGCATTAAGTGCATTCACAGTGTTGTGTAACCATCACCACTGTCTATTTCCAGAATTTTTTCATACAAGGTCAGGACCCTGTAAACAATAGCTCCTTATTCCCTGCCTTTCCCCAGCCCCTAGTAACCTGTAATCTACTTTCTGTCTCTGAATTTGCCTGGTCTAGATATTTCATATAAGAGAAATCATACAATATTTGTCCCTTTGTGTTTGGCCTGTTTTACTTAGCATGTCTTCAGGGTTCATTCATGTTGTAGTATGTATCAGAATTTCCTTCCTTCTTAAAGCTGAATAATATTCCATTGTATGTGTATACCACATTTTGTTTATCCAGTCATCTGTTGATGGACACTTGGGTTGCTTCCACCTTTTCACTATCATGAATGATGCGGTGACTAGAATAACGGGTGTACAAGTATCTCTGGGTCGTTGTTTTCTGTTCTTTGGGGTTGTATATCTAGGAGGGAATTGCTGGGTCGTATGGTAACTCTGTGTCTAACTTCTTGAGGAACCACCAGACTGTATTAAGCACTTTATATGAGGTTATATGACATAACACTTAATGAATCTCCTTCCTAAACTTAAGTTCCTCGAAGGCAGGGATGTATCCTGTACATCCTTGTAGTTCAGGGCCTGGTAGCACTGTGTCCTGTGATAAGCAGATTGAATAAATTGTGGTGTGAGGGCGGGAAGGCCTGAGTAAATGGAGGATTGGGGTACTGATAAGCCTGGGTATTGCACCATCCGGTGACTGCCCGGTATGGACTAGGAAGTCCCACTCTCAGCCTCCAGCCATAGGAGCAGGAGACCGTTGGGTGGGGGGACTCCTGGGACTTCGGGCCTCACCTCCCTTTCTGGTCCCCCAGCAAGCCACGGAGGAAGAGTTCCAGTTCTTGCACTGCCAGGGCTGCCGGGCAGAAGCCAAGTGCCCCAAGCTGCTCCCTTGTCTGCACACGCTGTGTTCAGGATGCCTGGAGGAGTCGGGCAGGCAGTGCCCCATCTGCCAGGCGCCCTGGCCCCCAGGCGCTGACGCCGAGGCCCTGGACAACGTCTTCTTCGAGAGCCTGCAGCGGCGCCTGTCCGTGTACCGGCAGATCGTGGACGCGCAGGCGCTTTGCACCCGCTGCAAGGAGCCGGCGGACTTCTGGTGCTTCGAGTGCGAGCAGCTCCTCTGCGTCAAGTGCGTCGAGGCACACCAGTGGTTCCTCAAGCACGAGGCCCGGCCGCTGGCGGAGCTCCGCAGCCAGTCGGTGAGCGAGTTCCTGGATGCCACGCGCAAGTCCAACAACATCTTCTGCTCTAACCCGAATCACCGCAGCCCCACGCTGACTAGGTGAGCAGGCTGGCCCAGGGTGGGGTGGCGCAGCCAAGAGCGAGGTAGAGGGTGTGGAGAGCAGAGATCCAAAGTCCGACAGCTAGGAACGTGGGACCAGGATCTTCTAATGTCTTGTAACAAAGTGTGGACCACAGATCAGCTGGATCAGTAGTGATGACCGCTGTCCCATGCGAATGGATAGATAGTAAAGTTTCCAATTTTCCCTTACAAGAAATAATGCTGCAGAATCATCTTTGCACCCATATCCAGTCATTTCTTCAGGATACATTTTTAGAAATGCCTTTGCTAGGAGAAGGGGTATGAAAGTTTTACATTTTGTTACATGTTACCAAACTACCCCTTAGAAAGTCTTATAGTGGAATTTTCTATGAGTACCAATGTGGAGTCTTGGTAAAGCTAGATTCTAGGCTAACATGCAGGTGGTTAGTTTATGTCTGAAAAGTCAAAACCAGAACACCATGCTATCTGGGAGTGTCTATAAAAAAAATGAAGTCCAATTATAATTATTTTTACTAAATAGCATAGGATTTTAATTATTTTTTTTGGATAGACAATACATTTGTATGGTTCAAAAATTGCAGACAATTTATAGAGGGTAAAGTCTCCATTCCACTCTGCCCCATCTGTCTAATACCCACCACTTCTCCCAACCCCCCCATCCACAGTTAACCATTGTTACTAGTTTTGAATGTTTCCAGAGTTTCTTTGTGAATAGATACACAGATAGGAGTATATAATCTTACAAGGTCTTATTTTACCCCCTTTCAACCAAAGAGGTAGCATACCTATGTGAACTTTTAAAAAAACTTTATTTTATTTTTTATTACTTTTTTTGAGGGGGAGGAGGTAATTAGGTTTATTTATTTGCTTTAGAGGAGCGACTGGGGATGGAACCCAGGACCTCATGCATGCTAAGCACGTGCTTTACCACTTGAGCTATACCCTCCCCGGCTACATGAACTAAAAATTCAATTCTTTCTTTAGCTCTAAGAAACCCGCCAAGTAGATTGCTTGTATGAGATTCTTGAGGATCTGCTTGCAAAATGAATGTATTCTTTGCCCACTGGGGACACACTCAGACAGAGCTCCCTTCATGCTAAGCTGACTGTGGCTTGCTTCTTGCTTGGAGATTTACCACCTGGGCTACCAGGTTCCTCGACATCTGCTATTATTGTTTGAATTTGGATTTTTTAAGGTTGAGGTTCGGTGGCTTTTCATATGTTTATCGGCCGTTGTGCTTCTTCATTTGTGAACTGCCTGCTGAGGTCCTTTGCTTGTTTATTTGCTTTGAGGAATTCGTCTTTAATTGTAAGAGCTTGTTATAGTGCAGATATTTTTTCCTATGTTCACCTTTGTCATTTCATTTAATTGAGGTGTTGTGTTTAAGTTTTTAGTTTTCTTTAGTTCAGTCCGTCAATCTCTTCCTTTATGGTGTCTGGCTTTGATCATCTTAGGAAAGATTTTTTTCCCATGCCAATGTTGAAAATATTTACTTATATTCCATTTTAGTAATTTATTTTTATAATTAAATCTTTAATCCCATGGAATTTAATTTTGTGCCTGGTATAAGGTAGGAACCCTCACTTCACATTTCTCTCCAAATGGAAAGCCAATTCTCAATAACTTTTATTGAATGATCCACTTTTTGTTTGTTTGTTTTTCCCGTTTTTTAAATTGAAGTATAGTTGCTGTACGATATTATATGTTACAGGTGTACAGTACAGTGATTCACAATTTTTAAAGGTTATATCTCCTTTATAGTTATTATAAAATATTGGCTGTATTCCCAGTGTTGTACAATATATCCTTGTAGTTTATGAATAATTCACTCTTGCTTTGATCTGAAATGCCCTTTTAATCTTGTACTAAATGTCCAGGTAGTTACGATTACGTTTGTAAGTCTCTGTTCTGCACCAATGATCTGACTATTCCTACACCAATCCTTACTGCTGTAAGGAATTCTCTAAGCTTTATATTTGAAAGGACAAATTCCCATTCTTCGAAAATAATTTTGCTTTTACAATTTGTGCAGTTTCTTTTGCTCTTACAATTTTGTGCATTTCAAAACTTACATACTCATTGAGATTTTGATTGAAATTGCATTTAATCTTGGAAGAATTGGCCTCATCTCTGGTTATATTTTTTGGAATTTACAGTTTTATTCACAAACATCTTGAACTTTTAAATTATAGTTAAATGTATACTATGTAATAATATTGTGACTGGAATCTTTTTCCATTATAATTTCTAACTGGTTTTATCATTAACATTCAAATGCTCTTAATTTATGTATCTTTATATTATATCTATCCAACTGATTGAGCTCTTTTATTCTTTTCAGTTGATTTTCAGGATTTTCTAGGTAAACAGTCATATCGCCTACAAATAATAAAAACTTTTCTCTTTCTGGTATTTGTACATATTACCTCTTTGAAGCTTTGCTTCATTGGCCAGAACTACCAGGACAATATTGAATAATGCGAAGAACTGGCTAGAAAAGGCAGCTTTATCTTGTACCTATCTTTCATGAGAAAGCTTATGTTTTCTTGTTTAGTATGATGTTTATTATTGACTTCCTTAGGTAACTTAAAAATCACATTAAGAAAGTTGCCTCCCACTTCTAGTTTACTAAGAGTTTTGTTGTTGCTGTTATTTTGTTATTTTTAACTCAGGAATAGGTGTTCTTTTGGACCATAAGGGTGTCCCTTATGATGAATTATATCAATAGATTTCTTAATGTTGAACCATTTTTTTATTCCCAGGAGGAAAAACTTTGGTCATAATATACTAGTATTTTACTTTATAGCTAGATTCCACTTAGCACTGTTTTATTTAGATGATTATCTATATTTATACACGTGATCAATTTTTATGAATATGTATGATTTCCTTGTCAAGTTTTATTATCCATTTTACAGTAACCTCTTTCAATGAGTTTGGAAGCTTTTTTGAACATGAGAATATATGTAAATTGCTCAGCAGTGTCTGGCGCATATTAAGCACTCAGTAAATATTAAAATTCTATTATCTTAGCTGTGGAACAGTTTAAAGAATAGAAGCAGTTCAAGCTTACAGAAATTTCTTGAGAAACTATTTGAGACAGGTGCATTTTTTGGAAGTAGTTTTTTTTGTTTTTGTTTTTCTTTGTTTTTGGATCTTGAATCAGATTTCTGGAGAGTTTTCTAGTTCACCCTGAATTATCTTTCATAATTAAAAAACCTCTATACTTACCACTGTATGCTCTTTCTTCTTGCTAATGCTGTATATTTGTGGTTATTTTAGTGATCTTTTCAAAGCACTAGCTTCTCGGTCTCTTACAGCTTACTGATACCAGTGTTTTCCTTTTTACTAATTAATCGTTTTGTTTTTATCATGAAAATGATTGATCAAGCTATATATCTTTTCTTTTTTCAATAATTCTGTCTGACATTGTTGAACTAAAAATTCAAGTCTTTAGCTCTAAGAAATTGTCTTCTACTTTTTTGTATATTGATTTCCATTCATTTGCTTATTTTTTCTTTTTACAGCTATTGTTATATGACGATTGGAACTCCAAACCTATCTTTTATCTTTCTTTCATAAATTCTGTTACTTTGCCTTTTTTCTTTCAGATCCTCAGAGGTATTTGAATTGGTTTTCTAATTCACCAACTCAGTTTTGTAAGACGCTTCTTTCCACTATTTATCACCTATGTTGAGTTTGGGTTTTGTTTTTTTTTTTTCCCTCTAGCAATCATGTTTTTCTAATTGCCAAACACGGTCAGTCTTCTCAGGATGCTCTATTTGTCAGCCTTTTCTTATTTTCTCTAAGTATGTTCTTAAAGCTCCCTGAAAAACAAACTTAGAATTTTCAGAAGATTTATATTATATTACCCTTTTTTTCAGTGGGGGCTGAGAATCAGTGGGTCCCCATTTTGGCTGCTGATTCTCTTTTTAGGGCCTGTGGTTCTGGGTGGCTGCACACATGTAAATGTGGACATCTGGGCTGCACAGTTCTAACAGCTGATATGGGCTGGCAGCCACTGTAGAAACCGCCATTGACTAATCCCTCCCTGCGGTGAGGACAGGGCCCCCCTCCCAGAGGCCCCAATGTTGGTAGCTTACAGAGGGGATCACTTGTAATGTAGGGGTCGGGGTGGATTTCTCCCCAGGTACAATGGACGTGGTGGTCCAGCCAGCAAGAGGACAGGATTCTTTTTCCTTGAGCATGATGGATGGCTTAAAAAACCCAACCATGTTGCTTAAAAATCGTATGCACACAGTCACAATTCACATTGTTTCACAATTTACCAGTCACAACTGGTTACTAGAAAAACTCAACTCGTTTCTTCTGCACAAAATCTCAGTGTCATAAACAACCCACGACTTCCTTCAGTTACAAGTCAGTAATAACCATTCCATCCTTTGACGGTGAGCTGACTTAGGGCTCACACTGGGAGCAGCATCAGCAGTGGCTTTAAACCTAGGACTCAGCCTGGGAGTGTCCTCCCTGGGACCATGGTGCTAGGTGCTAGGGTGTAAATATGAACAGTACAACCCTGGCCCTCCATGAAGTCATAGTCTGGTGGAGGAGCCAGATCTGCAATTAACAGTCAAGGCTGAATCAACTATGCTTGGATGGGTAAAAAAAAAAAAAAATGCCTGAGAAAACCAATCAAGGCTGCAAAGTGCTTCGAGGAAGCCTGCTCACTGGTGTCACTCTGTGCCAATAGTTGCCCTTACGTTTGTCCCCTCATGTTTTCCCTTGCCAGTATTCCCATCCGGCACAGGGCTGACATCTGGTGTATGCTCAGTCAGTTATTTAAGGGCAGAAGGAAGAAGGAAGGCAGGCACAAAGGCGATCTCAGAAAAGGCCACCTGCCCAGCCTGGATTGGCTGGGGAAGGCGGCTTCCATGAGGGTGTCACACTTAGCCTGATGTGGAAGGAAGCAGAAAGGGGGGCGCACATGCAAAGGCAGAGGCACTAGCAAGTGTGCTGCATTTCCGGGACTGGGAGTAGAGGCTGTGCAGGAGGACAGGGGCTAGAAGGGTGAGCGAGGGTCAGACACAGGGGAGTTGGAGGAGTTAGGATTCCATCCCACGATTTCCAGGACAGAATGTTTTCAGCTTGCCCATTTTTCATGCAGTTTACTCTGTTTTACCAGTGAATATCCTGTAGAACACAATGTGAATGGACCTATGGGGGGCTCTGGTGGAAACCCACTGATGGTGTTAAGGCAGAGAGTGGGACAATCAGATTCTCTCTCTGCGCTCTGGTACTTTGATTGAAGTCGGTGAGTTTGGGAGCAGGGGGACCAGGTTTTTATCTTTTGGCTGCATGCTTATTTATATTTCACCGTATTCCATAAGGAATTTGAGATTTATCACCATACTGTATATGACCCAATGGAAACTGAAGCAAAGAATCTGAACCCTGGAAAAGGGAGCGTCATTAGGAGGCTGAGGCCATGAGGCTGGTGGGTTGAGGTCTGCAAGAATGCAGAGGTGGAGGGGTGGGGAGACGGCCAGAGTCTCACAATGCCATGGCGTGCCTGACCTGGAGGTCACAGTGGCTGCCAGCCTTTTCATTGTGTGTGCTGGGGAGAAAAATGTCCAGCAACCACTGCAAGTGGAAGCAGAGAAGGGGAAGTTTCCAGGCGTGTGGAATGCTTGGAGCAGAAACCAGAGTGCAGAGGACAGGTTTGAAGCCAGCCTCAAGTGAAGCTCCCCAACCCCCTGGCACCTGGGCAGCCTCCTTCAATAGGACACTTTCCCTTTTTCAGTATGGTCAGAGAATGGGGTCTTCTGGTTGCATTTGACCTCTTCTTAACACAATAAAACACTTTACGGTTTTTTGAGATGTGTTTCCTGTGCTGTTATCTTAGTTCCCAAACCCTCCTATAAGATTATTGAGGAAGAGAGAGCTGTTCCCCATGGTGTAAAGGAGGTGAGAGGCCAGAGCGTTAATGGGAGCTCATCCCCAAATAGGAGACCTTGTCCGAGCCAGGGCCAGAACAGGATGCAGGGTTTCCTGACTGCACACCGGTCTGGTCACCTTTCCTGGTCTGCCGACCTCCACATGCAGGCAGTCTTCATTAACAACTGAGTGAGTTGCAAAAAAGGATTCTACAAGTTGCTTATTTGGAACTTAAGAGCGTATTTTCCCTTAGAATTAGATTATTCAAAGGAAGCTTGCTATTTAAGCAATGTTAAATTTAATTTTCCTTGACTTTGACAGAAGAAAAGATACTGAAGTAAAATTGGACTTGCTAAACTTCAGAGAAATATTTCTTCATCCTAAAATAGTTCCTAAAAGAACTCTCTAGGAGTGAGCAAAAATGTTACTAAGATATTCAGAGACTGGAGTCATTTTAGTTTCTTTTTAAGGAAACACCTCCGTTTTGGACAGTAGTAGCTCTTTGCTGTGAAAGATCAGGCTGGTCCACTCCCTTGGTTCCAAGTCAGAATGGCTCTAATGCACAGCGCTGGTCCTTTCATTCTGTTACCACATTTCACAGACTCTTTGTTTTGATTCAGCTCTTAGTTGGATGGATGTTGTCAATCAGCAGTTGTTCTCAAGAAGGACTTCTGTGTTCTGAATTCCTGGGGTCTCTTGGTGGCAAGAATGTCTATCAGTTGCTCTTACACTTGTGTGGCATCTTGGCTGGGTATAATAAACTTGGTCACACCCTCTCCTCTGAGCTTTGTAGACTTTGCTGCATTGCCTTCCAGCATTAGATGTTCACCAGGAGAGGTCTGAGGCCAAATTTATTTGCTTTTTCTGTCTTAATGCCTGAAGATATTTTTCTTGAAGTTTATTAATTTAACCAAGTTGTCTTGGTGTTGAGCATTTCATACCAAACTATTCTGGAACCTGGCGTGCTCCTTCAGCCTGAAAGTTCTGTTTATTTCAATGAAATGTTCTTACATTACTCCTTCTCTCCTTTCTTCCTCTGCCTTTCCCTCCTCGTTTTCTCTTGCTCTATTACCATTAGTATTACAACTTTTAATTCATGATTTAATTTTTTTTCTGATTAGTAATCTTAACAGTACTACTACAGTTTGGGGGGAACTTATGTATTTAATGAGTATTGAATGAGTAACAAAGAACACAACCACAGTATACACTCAAAGCTGCATAGAAAATCATTTTATACACATTTTTATAAAAGTATTTGAGAATATCAAAATTGTGTCATGTAAGGAGTTACTGCTTGTTTTCTATGTCTCTAGATTCGATTAACATTTAATGATTAACTTTGTAGTCATTGAATTTTGTAACAACTTCCTGCTCTGGAGTATTTTACAATTTGGATTTGTTCTGCCGAAGCTGTTAGCGTTGGTGAGATGTTTTGAGATTGGTACGACTAAATAGAAGAGCTGCCTCTTTATGCCATATATTTAACTAATTACGGCGTTAATTTATTGTTGCCTTGATGATCAAATATTTTTCTTATTCATGGCTTTAGTTAATTGATTTTTTCGGCTATTTCCATCTCTTTTGCCATTTCATTTCTTGAAATTAGGTTGGATTTAAATAAAATACCTTGATAATCACTGTACTTATCGATGAGATAAACTTTGTCTTATTGTCTTGAAACATTTACTGGCTTGTAAATCCAAATTGTGTTCATAGTCATGAATATCCAACACTATATAATTATAGTGCATTATTATAAACCTCAATGAATTTGCCAAGTGATCTAACTTTGTTCCAAAATTTGACTCTGCTTCATTAACATATAACTTAAGTGATACTTGAAATATTTCTTGAACTTGATACTATTCTGACTGTGCTTCCAAGGGGCATCGTTGCAATCACGTCAGCATATGACAATAATCACATTTTAGAAATACCATGTAGTGGCACTGCGAAGGGCAGATTGGAGAGACCAGAGGCAAGGAGGCCTGTTAGGAGACCTTGCTAAAGGAGAGAAGCCAATAGTGAGGCAAGAGCAAAGGCAGCAGCAGTGGGAACTGATGTGACAGATTTGGGAACCAAGATAAGGGATAGGGATGAGCCAGACAATACACAAGGGAGACGAGAGAGCTTTGTCGCAATTCCCAGATGAGATGTTCTTTGAGGATGCCCCATTGCTTCCCATTTAAACTCCAACTCCTTTGTTTGGAATTGATTATGGAAACTTTTGGAAAATCTAAATGAGTAAAACGGGGAGGGAGGAAGAGAAGCTGTAACTACTATCAGTATAGACTTTCGCCTTTCCTTCCTGCTGCCCTGATAATCATCTAAAGCAGAATGGACAATACTTAATGCTACAAAGTGTGCTTTTCTTATACTGGGAGGTCATGAGTGTCTTTCTTAAAAAACAGATAGTTTTGAATTTTTAGGCCACTGCATCTGTTGATTGTATGATTTTTTCCGTTTCTTCAGTGGTTATAAGGTCTTTACTGTCATGAGAGTAAATAGTCAACTATTATATCTCCATGGTAGTATTTTTCACATTTAACTCTGATTCATCAAAAGTTTATCTTGGTGTAGTGTATGAAGCAAAGCTCTAACCTGATTTTTTTTTCCCCTGTAGCCAGTTTTCCTGATCCAATTGTTGAAAACTCCTTTAAGGTCCATTAGTCTGCGATGCTTTATTACATAAATTGTTACATTCTGATAGATGCCAGGGCCTCTTTTCGGACTATGTGGTTTGTTATGCTGATCTTTCTCTTGACTGTTAGACTAGTGTCACACTTTTAATAATGGTAGTTCTATAATGTTATTATCTGGTAGAGAAAATCCCCTTCCTTACACTGATTTTTCAAAAAATTCCTTAGCTATTTGATGTATTTACCCCTTCATGTGAAATTTAGAATCAGTTGGTTAAGTTTCAAAATCTCATTTTGTAATTCAACTCAAATTGCTTTAAACCTTTATATTAAGTTGAGGAAAATTATTATTATATTTTGTCTCTCCAGTCAGGACCTTGCTACACTTTTCTGTTTTTTAGACTTTTTCAGTGGATTTTTATCCTTTTCTCCATATGAGTTCTACATTTTCTTATTAGGATTATGGTTAGGGTTTTTTTGTTTTGTTTTGTTTTGTTTTAGCATTTAAAAAATTGCTGTAGTGAATGAAAACATGGAAAAGTTTTCCATATTTCTTTTCACTTGTTTTGCTGGGACAGAATTGAGCTACTTTCTTAATTCTGATGTAATCCAGCCACTTTTCTAAGCAACTTCTAATTGATTCTGTGGTGTTTTAGTTCATCCCTTCAAGTGTTCCAGGAGCTCCTTTCCAGAGCCGCACCTCTCTGTCTCTGTTAAGTCTTGGTCCTTGTCATGGAGCTCCATGTGGGCAGGTGTCCACCTCACCTCTGCCTCCCCCGAAAGTGCACACAGTGGGTGCTCAGTGAGGGTGACGGAACCCTAGGCCAAGGAAGTCATTCCTGGTCTTGGGTGGCAGCCCCATGATGGGTCATTCTGATTCAGGGTCTGCCCCTCAATCTAACAGAAAGTTGGGGGCTTTGAGACCCAGGGGGTCTCATTCAGGCCAGCCAGCTCACAGAGACCTGCTGCCAATTGTCTGCTTCCATCTAGAGGGGGAGTGGGGGCTGGTTTCCCTGGGGAGACTCCATTTAGGGCAGAAGGAGCTTAAGAACAGGACCCAGCAAAGACTGTGGTCCACCCAGCAAGTCTTGCCGTCCCTCCAGGCAGGCCGCCCAAGGAGCTCCCTTCCCAGGCGTGGAGCACTCTTTCTAAGGAAGGGAAGCCCACCTCGGACTCAGCCCCTCTCCTATGGATCCAAAGTAGGGAAAATGACAACTGGTTCTGCTTCTCCCTTTATTTCTTACACTGTCTAGCTGCTCACATCTAATAGAATTCTGTTCTTTAATTAAAAATGTAGGGAACACATTCACAAGGTTCAAAGATGAAAGCAACCTAAAAGGCATACAGTGAAATGTCTTGCTCCAACTTTGCACTGCCCCATCCCGTAACTGCTTTTAGTAATTTGTGCCCTTTTCCAGTTTCTTTATTCAAATGCAGTCTAATATGAATATATTCTTATTTTTCTCCATCCTGACATAGAAGGTAGCATCCTGTGCCTATATTTCTGCACTTTGATTTTTTTACTTAAAATATATGTTGTAATATAAATATGAACACTTATTATACACTAGTCATTATTCTAACTATATATATATACATACACATACACATATACATATATATATGTAAACTCATTTAATCCTCTTAATACTCCTATTATCCTTATTTTGCCAGGGAGATTTTTCCATATACTGAACTTCCTCCCATTTTCACAGCTGCATAGTACTCCATTGTACAGGTGCATCATCATTTATGTAACTCATTGCCTAGTGATGGGCCCTAAGGTTGTTTCTATTCTTTGCTGTGATGGTCTGTGTTACATTGAAGATGTTACTTTGTATGTGGAGCTAGAGCTGCAGAATAGATATCTAGAAGGGGGAGTGCTGTGCCAAAGGATAAGTATATTTAAATTTTGATGACTACTGCCAAATTGCCCTCTGTAGAGTTACTCATTCTTTTCGTAATTGCTTAGCACTTCTCATTAATAATGTCATTGGTGAGCACTAATATTTCTGTCAATTATAATCAGTCTTTGTTAAAAACATTTATGTAGACTTAATCTCATTTGATCCTCTGCAGCATTCCCATATGAGATGGGAATTATCCCTGTTTTACAGACAAGAAAACTGAGGTGCAGGGAGGTTAAGTGGCCTGCCAAGGAAAGGCACAGAGCTGAGGTCAGACCCACATCTGCCCAACTTTTTCCTCTGCTCTACCTGCCACTTACCTCAGGCACTGGCCCAGCCTCTGGGGGATAGGTCTCTGTTACTTAGGTCAGATTTCCCAAGGCTGGAGGAGCTGAAGGCTCATGACTGAGTGGCAACCCCCATTTCCCTTTCCCGCATGCTGGGCTCTGCAGAAAACTTTTGCTAGCGTGGAATAAGTCTCCTGTGTTTGAGTGGGAGGATCAAGACCTGGGACCTGACCACCTTGGGTGACTTGGAAAGGTTGAAAGCCCACAAAGCTGAGGACCGGTACCTGGTGCCAAGATTTTGGAACTGCGTTGGCCAGCAGGCTCTCTGTTGGCAGTTGTGGGACACGTTGATCTCAGTAATTGAGGCCAAAGTGACCCCAGCTAAGATGCTTTCTCCTGGCCTCAGGTGGGCTGACTTATCATCATGGCTGATAAGAGTAAATTACAGCCATATTTCTAGGGAAGTAACTAATGCTTTTCCAGGTAACATTTGAAGAGGCTTCACTGCCACGTTTCAGAGCGTGGACTCTAAGCCAGACTGCTTAGGTTTCTGTATGAGTTTCCTATTGCTGCTGTAACAAATTAGCACAAATTTAGGGGCCTAAACCATTACAGATTTATTGTTATGTAGCTCTGGAGGTCGGAAGTCTGATATGCATCTCACTGAGATAAAATCAAGATGTCAGGAGGGCTCTGTTCCTTCTGCAGACTCTTGAGGAGAATCCATCTCCTTGCCTTTTCCAGCTTCTAGAGGCTGCGTGCATTGCGGGTTCCATGATCCCCTTCCATCTTCAAAGCCTCCTTGTAGGATAGCGTCACTCTGACCTCTGCTTCCAGCATTACATCTTCCTTCTCTCTCTCTCCTACCTCCCCCACTTTCTTTTATAAGGTCTCTTGTGATTACACTGGCTCCACCCAGATAATTCAGGATAATCTTCCCATCTCAAGAGCCTTAATTTTATCACACCAACAAAGTCTTTTTTGCCGTATAGGTAACACACTGAGGTTCCCGGCATTGGAGCTTGGATGGGGCCATTATTCCACCTACTACAATTTACATCTGAACTCTACCACTTACTAATTGTGTGTGACCTTGGACAAATTATTGTATCTCTTATTCAGTTTCCCCATCCTTAAAATGGGGATAATAATAATTCCTACTCCATAGGATTATTAGGAGGGTTAAATGAGTTGATATTTCTCAAATGCTTTTAGTAGTGACACAGAGTAAACGCTATGGAAGTGTCTGCTGGCTAAAATACATTAAGTAAATAAAAATATACACACTCTTTGATCTAGCAATAGCAATCCCATTATTTTGTCATCTATTTCACAGAAACCAAAGGGTCCATGCATTAGGTTACATAAAGCATTGTCCATTGCTGGAATGTCCATTAACAGAATGACTGAATCAGTGTGGTCCTTATGGAATGGAATGGAGCTATTAAATAGAATACCTACGTCCATGCTGATAGACCTAGAGGAGTGTCCTGAAGAGAAGTTAAATTAGAGGAAGATGTTACAAACTAATGGTTTAGCACGATGTTCTTTTTTTTTTTTTAAAGAACATCAACCCCCCCAAAATTGTTGTAGATATTTGAGCCAATCATTTAACCTCTGAATGCCTCAGTTTCTTCATCTGTGAAATGAGGATAACAATACTTCTCGCCTAAGAAACTCTTGCTAGCTTAAATGGGATGAAATGTATCAAGTCCTTAGAATCTCGCAAGCAGCTGCATAGTCTGGATATTTCTGTAGTGGTTTGAGTAGAGGAAGGTGTGAAGGATGCACCCAGGGTGCTCACCTGGTCACCTTGAAGTGGGGAAAGGAAATTCAGAAGCCGTGGGAAGAGATGATTAACTTTCTTTTTGTACATCTTTGCATTGTTTCACGGGTGGAGGCTGGCTGTTGTTACTTAAGAAACTTTTTATGTTACAATGTTTTATTGGTAGTTTGGATATTATTACCATAACCACAAACTGAACTGGGAAAAGCACGAACGCAGAAACATACCATGATTCAGAGTTTTGTAATTTTTGAAGAGGAATTTAATAACGAACATTTAAAGGGGGGAAAAAAGCGGGAGAGCCCTAAATCAGGCCCGCCTTGCGTGTCCACAGCATCTACTGCCGAGGCTGTTCCAAGCCGCTGTGCTGCTCCTGCGCGCTCCTGGATCGGGGCCACAGCGAGCTCAAGTGCGACATCAGCGCGGAGATCCAGCAGCGGCAGCAGGAGCTGGACGCCATGACGCAGGCGCTGCAGGAGCAGGACAGCGTCTTCGGCGCGGCGCAGGCGCAGATGCGCTCGGCAGTCAGCCAGCTGGGCCGCGTGCGCAGCTGCACAGAGGAGCTGATCCGGCAGCGGGTGCAGCAGGTGGTCGCGCACGTGCTGGCGCAGGAGCAGGAGCTGCTGGCCGGGGTGAATGCGCGGTACCAGCGCAACTACGAGGAGATAGCGGGCCAGCTGGGCCGCCTGGACGCTGTGCTGCAGCGCATCCGCACGGGCAGCGTGCTGGTGCAGAGGATGAAGCGCTACGCCTCCGACCAGGAGGTGCTGGACATGCATGGCTTCCTATGCAAGGCACTCCACCATCTGCGCCAGGAGGAGCCCCAGAACCTGCAAGCCGCCACGCGCACCGACAGCTTCGACGAATTCAAGATGCGCCTGCAGGACCTCGTCTCTTGCATCACCCAAGGCACAGGTAAGCCACCCTCATGGCTGGTCTGTTTACCATTAAGGGCTTGTGCCCCTTGAGGAAGGCGGGGTAGAAAAGATCAGTTCGGTGTGACAGAAAAGGAAACGGGTTTTTTATAAGTCTCTTAGGTTTGATCACATCCTGTTCTAGGGCACAGGGATAAATCTGGGGGAGAGGAGGCACTGACACAAGGTGGCAGCCACCTGGAAGGGTCACGTTTGACTGATTTACAAGACCCTATGGATTAGATGCAATCTTGTAACTTTGGGGGAAGTTTAAGAAGCTACAAAGCTGAGAACCAGACCCCATATCATTTTAGCTCCTGAGAGACCAACCACTCCAGGAGGCTCTCTTAAACCACCTGTGTCCAACATTAGAGAAGTCAGCTGGAACATGAGGTTACGGTGGGGATGAAAAGAACCCCTGGGGTGGTGGCGTGCTTACCCAAAACCATGCTAGGGCTCAGTGGAAGAGATCTTTTGCCCCTAGGATGGCCTGCCATCTGGACCAGCTGCCAAGCTTTGCGGGTCCTGCCCGGTATTGGGCTCTTGGGAAGTGGGGAGACAGCAGACCAGTTTCTGACCTGGAGTTGTCCAGTCCAACTGGGAGACAAGGCTGTGGCACATGACGCAGCTGGAGAATGAGTCAATGCCTGGCTCTGCAATCTGAATCTTAATAAAAACAAGCTGCAGGTCAGAAGAATATCATGGGCTCTCACTGAGTGCAGAGAAGTCTGAGCAGTAACGCCATTAGGATTGTCCGCCTTGATAGTAGCCCAGGGATGAAGAGAGCTGCGCTTGGGGTGTGGAGCCAAAGGCAAGCACTCTCTAATGCCACCCCTCTCTTCCTTCTGGCTGAGTTCATGCCCATTGAAGTCAGGGACCTTTCTTTCCAACTATAGCTCCTCTGGAGCTGCCCCAGGGAGAATGGGTCTCTAAGAAAAGCAACAGGGATTTTCCCTCTGTCACTGTCCCAAGCCAGGATGCTTCTCACCAGGGATGTCCTTGACCTGCCTGTGACCTTCTCTGTGTTCTCCAGATGCAGCTCCATCCAAGAAAGCCAGCCCAGCAGCTGCCAGCTCTCCCAGAGACCCTCTTGACATTGACCTGGTGAGATGGGCTTGAGGTCTGAAGGGGAGGCGGTATGTCCAGCAGGTCAGGCAGTTAGGAGTTCCCCCGTGTCAGGAAGGAAACTGAGTCTTGCTGTCTGTGTGCCTGCAGGCAGCAGAAGAGCGAGGGCACATGAGGGAAGGGCAGTGGAGCTGGACTGGAGCCTTCAGTGGGAGGGAGCAAAGGAAGGGCTGGCCAGCTAGCTCCGGGCTCCTAAATGCCAAAGTAAGCTCTTGACAGGTTCAGGAGAGGTCAGACCCAGGGATGGACGGGTGGGGAAGGAGGTGGTCATTGCTAAGCAGCCCTGATGGATGAGGCAGATGACTCTCCTCTCCACGTGCCCCACCCCAGATATGTGAGCCTTTCACTGGAGCAACATGTGGACGTTCTCATCGTCTTCCCCAACATGTGGTTCTTGGAGAGGAATGGAGAATGGGTCCAAGAGTCAGACCTTGATCGCAGCAGCCTGTTTTCTTCCATCGGTGTGATTTCAGGGCCAGCATAGCTCCAAGAACCATAGTTTTCAGGGTTGTGAGGAACCCACACTCCCTCTAATGTCGGCATTCCCTCTGCCACACCATGACCCGTGGCTGTCCAGCTCCATGCACACACCTCCAGGGACAGGGAGCTTGCGTACTCTCGAGGCAGCCACCCCATCTCTGGACTGCTCTGCCGTAGAGTGCTTCCCCGGGTGCAAGTGCACTGGCATCCCTTTAACTTGCCCCCTTAGTGCTTGCATGCATGGGTCCTCTCCGCCAGGATAAGCTGCTTCATTTCCTTCCTGGACCTGGCCTCTGGGCTCCTCCCCATCCTGGTCATCCAGGTGTGCCTGCCTGTCAAGGATCTGGGCCCAGGACTGACTAGTCCCCCATGGAAAGCAGGTCTTATGGTGAGGGCAGTCAGCCTTCCCAGCTTTGCTCTGGTCTGTAGGAGAGAGAAATTGCTACAGGCTGAGGCAATCAGGAGAGGCTTCTTGGAGGAGGCTGAACTTAGGATCTGGGAGTTTTAGAGCTAGGAGAGAGCTTGGAATCTCACCTCCTCTCATGGAGGATGAAGAGAGAGGGGTGTGACTTAACCTGAGGCCATACAGCAAGCTAGGGACAGAACTCGAAGCCAATTCTAACTGCCTTGGGTAGTGCATTACCTTGTACACATATACAAAAGTAAAAATCTGGTGATACGTGATACAATCACAGTGGTCGGAAGTAAAAACAAAAAAAGTGATAATGTCTCACTCCCACTTCGTCCTCTGTGTCCAGTTCTTATGCCCATATATCTATCTGTCTTAATTTCTTACATATCCTTCTAGAACTTCTTTATGTAACTACAAGCAAATATGATTATATATGTTTGCTTTCCTTTCCTTTTTTTTTTTTTCTTTTGGTACAGTACCAAATATACACAATAGTGTTCAGGAATTCTTACCCTATCAGTAGGCTGGGAGCTTCCTAATGCCTTTTTGCATCTGCATAGTGGTACCTTGAATGGATGTAGCATGCTTTAATAGCCAGTTCCTTGTTGATGCATATTTAGGTGTTCTGATATTGTAGAATGAATGATGTCCCCAAAGAAATCATGTGACTGATAGTGGAAAGTGCCCTGGGTCCACAGAGCTTGGCTGTCTTCCAGGTGCTCGTTGCTGTTTAATGAACAGCAAGAGAGCCTATACTGGCTTGTGTGAATGAGGTCAAGGCATTTTGCCAGGTCTCTGCCTTGTGTCCTCTCAATCCCGAGGTACTAGGCAGTTTGAACTTGAAGCATCGGAAGAATGCTCTCTGTGCAAAGTCTCTTGCTTTCACTTTGGTAGTAGGCTTGGGGGCAGGGATAGATAGAACTGGGGGATGGAAGTGGTCACACACTGTGAGTGCAAAGGACAGGTGTGGCCACTTGAGGGAGGCAGGCATGGTCTGGCTGTCCCAGGAGAAAGTCCTGTCCATCAGCTGTGCCAGGAGAAAGGCAACTCTTAGACCCATGTTCCTGCCTTTGGAGCTAGGAGCTGGCCAGCACTCATCCCTCCTGAAACTGTGTGCCTAGGCGAAGAGGGTGAGAAACACACCACCAGGCTTAACTGGGAGTGTTTGGGTGGGACAGCAGCTGGGGCATTTTCCCTCCTCTACTTCTCATAGGCTCTTTTTGCAATGACGTCACAATACTTAAATGAAAAAAATTTAAAAATTTAAAGTCGTAGAACAACTATAAATCAGTCATCATTGTTTTTTTTCTTTTCTGAGCCCTCATGTGTGTTCCCCGCTTCATTAACATGGTGTGGGGGTCAGAGAGGATGGGACAGAAGCGGAGAAGAGCTCAACCCTGCCTTCGGGGAGTTCCCAGCCCACTTGGGAGGAGGTTCCCTTACATACCAGCAGTTGCAGAGCCACACAAGGAAGAATAGACTAGGATCTTTTTAAACCTTTTTTTTCCCCTTAATTTTTAATGGTGATCCAATACATATGAAATTTGTCTAGAATTGGAATTGCTGGATCATATGGTAATTCTGTTTTTAGTTTTTAAGGGACTAGCATTCAAGTATCCACAATGGCTGCACCAATTTGCACTCCCCACGACGGTGCACAGCGGCTCCAATTTCTCCACATTCTAATTCACGCTTTTTAAAATAACGTGACCATCTTAATGAGTGTGAGGTGGTTGGAACTTTTTTGACAACCACCCGCTATAAAAAATATTTTACATCTAACCTACAGCATACACACACACACATACCTGTAGCTAAGACAATTTTGCAAAACAAATTACGCTTATAAACGTGGGAGGTACTCTGATACTTTCCTATTCTATCCTAGTCTATGTCGTACCAAAAAATGCCAGTCATGACGTTGCTTTCATGATCCACTAATGGGTCACAGGCTGTGGTTTCAAAAACACTGGCAGTGGAGACTGTGTGCTTCTTCTGGAAGCCTGGGAGAAGATGACCCTGGGAGACCATCCCTTCCCGCCCCCACCACCACCACGTCCACCCTCATCCAGAGAGACAGCTCTCCTCCCACCCAGGAGGGAGGAGAAAAGAAGCCAGGCCACCATAGCGAGTGATTTGGGAGCCCACATTTCACATGAAAGCCTTTGACACCAAGAAGAGCCAGCCCCACCTCGGGGTCCTGATTTCCAGCGCGTGCCCCATCTTGCTGGGCTTCTCCTGCCTTCCCAGCCCGGGCTTGGCCAGGTAATCCCTGGTGTCCCCCCTGTGAGAGAGAGAGCTTGCCCACAGCTCCCACCACACAGGAGGGACAGAGCTTGTCCCTGGCCCCTGTCCTCTCCCTGCCCGGTGCCTTGCTTTCCCGATGCAGCTCTGCTTGACGAAGTGCCTTCCTCCAGCTGTGTCGGAATCCCTTTCCGTCACTGGGTGGACAGACTACAGGCTCCTGATGAATGGTCGTCCCCTGAGCGCGCGCGGAGTGTGGGGCACCAGGGGGTCAGGATGGGAGGCAGGAGTGGCAGGCCAGGGCCTCTGGACTGAGCCCCCGAGTCTGTGCCACCCCTTTCAGAGGGACGCTTCCCGCATCACCCACTTGGTTTCAGCAAGAGGTCCGGCTTACTCTTCAGTTTCACAGGATAGAGAAAGATGGTGTGGAGGGACATGAAGGAGACAGTGAGTAAAGAAAGGGGCGCACCCACGGGGACAGGAAAGGAAGTTCCATTTTGATATCGCTGGATTCACACCCTAGCCCAGGCCCTTACTGGGTCCGTGACCTGAGGACATCACTTCCTCTCTCTGTGCCTCGGTTTCCTTCTCTGAGACAGAATATTTTCATTACCCCAAAAGGAAACCCCATACTCAAGAAGCAGTCTCTCGTTTCCGTCTCTCCCACCCCGTGGCAACCACCCACCTGCTCTCTGTGCGTTTAGAAACTGGATATTTCACATAGATGGAATCATACAGTAGTGTATCCTTTCATGGCTGGTTGCTTTTCATGTGTTCCAAGTCCTTCCATGTCGTGTGTGCCAAACTTCATTCCTTTTTATGGCTGAATAACGGTCCCCTGGGTGGCAGTCCCACATTGAGTTTATCCATTCATCAGTGGGTGGACCTTTGGGTGGTTCCCACCTTTTGGCTGTGGTGAGGAGTGCTGCTGGAATATTCACATGCCAGGTTTTGTTGGAACATCTGTTTTCAGTTCCTTTGGGTATATACCTAGAAGTCAAACTGTTGGATCATATGGAAGTTCTGTGTTGAACTTTCTGAGGATCTGCCCGCGTTTCATTCTGGGACAGGCACTCAGCACTGCATGGCACAGAGGACAGCATCATCAGTGGCGCTCACCAAGCGCCAGGTGCTCTTCTAAACACTTTGCCTGTGGTCACATTTCATCCACATTACCCTGTGACGGGGATGTTACTATTATTCCCATTTCACAGAGGGGACTGAGGCCCGGGGAGTTCTGAGTGATTTGTCCTATGTGTGCAGTTGCTCTTCTGACCCGGGGGGAATTAAGTCCCCAGGCAGAGTGAAGGTGGCAGGGAGGCCAGCGTCAGCTCAGGGAAGACTTCCTCCCTGCTACAGCTCTGCAGCCGCAGAGGAGCTGCTTCCATTAGGAGCGACTGTTTTGTCCCTGGACTTGTCTAGGCGGGCCTGATTATCAAGCGAGCCTGGAGGGGTCATTGGGTGGTGTGGTCCCTGAGGTCACCTTCCAGCCCCGTTAGGATGCACAGGAACTGAAGTGGTCCCTGGACACCAGCACCTCAGGCTCACAGAGGGGTGAAGTCATGGGGGCCGTGGGGAGGTCTCCTGGTCCCTAGGGGCTCTGAGCTTCGGGCCGGCCAGCCTGCACCTGTGTCTGGGTGAGGCCCTGGGGATTGGGCTGACCCCAGGCTGAGGTCCCGGCCCTCGTCCTGCTGTAGCCCATCATTTCTGACTACCCTTGTTTCCTGACTTCGCAGCCAGAGGTGGCGCAGAGGGCCCAGGTGCAGGCCTCGGGACTGGCTGCAGTACAGCCGGTGCCAGGGGCACACCCAGTGCCAGTGTACGCCTACTCCATGAAGGACCCCTCCTGCAGAGAGGTAAGGCTCTCCCCAGCCCCCACCTCCCCTCCCGAGGGCCCACATCCCACCAGGCAGAGAGAGGTGGAGCTGGAGTAAGAATCCAGTCCTCAACCAGCACCTACTCTACGCCCTCCCGGCTCCTGGTTCCCTGTCACGAAGCCCCTCTCCGAGCATGAGCCACTCCCAGGGCAGGCAGAGGCTAGCAGAGGCCCGAGGTCAGCAGGCAGGGCTAGTGTGCATGGCGACCTGGGAGGGCATCCTGTGTAGAGAGAGGCATGACCTGCACAGCAGATAGCAGAGGGCAGGGCAGGAGCAAAGGGCACGGGGGCGCACTGGTCCCTGCCGCCCACCACCCCAGTGCCTTGGAGGCCCCTGACCCTGCCCTGTGACTCCCTACTGCGCAGGAGGTCTCCAACACAGCCACACCACAGAAGAGGAAGTCCTGCCAGACCGAGTACCCCAGGAAGGTTATCAAGATGGAGTCTGAGGAGGAGAAGGAGGCAAGGTTGGCTCGGAGCTCCCCCGAGCAGCCCAGGCCCAGCACCTCCGCGGCCGTCTCGCCGCCCCGCCTGGACGGGCCCCCCACCCCCGAGAGCCCCATCATAAGAAATGAGACCTTCCTGCCTGACAGCAACCATGCGACCAGCGACCCTGGGGAGGCAGGTAGGGAGGTGGGTAGGCCGCAGGGGCTGAGGCCTGTAGGCTGTCCTTCGGGGCTGGGTGGGGCCCTCTTCTGCATCCTGGCCCCACTCAGGAAGCCCAAAGCCTGTAGCATTCCTAGTGTGTCTTGCCCTCAGCCCTGACCAAATGGGGAAGGGAAGGCCCAAGGTTTGTCTGGGGGTGAGAGTGGATAGTCTTCCAAGTGCTTTGCTGGGATGCCAGTGTGGGGAGGGAGCATGAAGGGCTGAAGACCCCAGTTCCTTAGCTCCGTCCCCTAACATACTCACAGAACCCAGCCCCTGCACAGGGCGGGTCTCCCAAAGAAATGTTTGCTGTGAGGTGCCTAGCATGTACCCAGAGAGGATGTGGGTAAAGTCCACATCCAGCAGTTCCCAGATTTTTCTGCAAAGGCCAACCACCTAAGGTACCTCATTTGTCCAGGATACCTTTTATGGCTACAGGGAGTCCTTTTACATGAGTTGAGGTCAACCTACAGAATTCTGGAATGTTCAAGACAGTTCTTCCTGGATCTGTCATACCCAGAGTCCAGCTTTATTTTCATTCTAGGTCTCAGATGGAGCCCTGACCCTGCTCACATACTCAGCCCTGACAGTCTTTACTCACAAATGCTATTGGTAATCAAAAGGTTTTGATTAACCTAGATAAAGTACCTTTTAACTCAAACATCTCATCTCATGAGGCTGAGAATTGGAACAAACCAGTGTACTGCATTAGGATGGCAAAAGATTCCGAACCAAGTGGTGCTTGTCACTCCCTCCTACAGGTAATAGATTCTGAATCCAGGGCCAACAGCTGAATTAAGTGTTCACAGACAAGGGACAGCAGGTGGTGATGGAAAGCCACCTGGAATAAGCCCTCTACACAAGCAGGTCCACGCTGCCCCCTTGCAGGGCACACGCCACCTGCCCAGTCCGCCGGCCTTCAGGGATTCCCACTGGAGAACACCCCAGGCCCCCTGGGTGAGCACCCCTGGCAGGGCCTAACACTGAATCCCCTGCCCCCTTTCAGAGGAACGCATCGTGGTGATCAGCAGCTCGGAAGACTCAGATGCTGAAAACTCGGTGAGTGGCCCGGAAATTTGGCCCAGGACTCCTGCCTGCCCCCATTCCAGGTCCCAGGGGTCACAGCCACAGCAGGTGACTCTCAGACTTCCCTTGCAGCAGGGGCATTTACCAGCGAGGCATGAGTTGTAGGCTGTCCAGAGGATACCAGCCCTCCCTCTGTCCCAGGGCAGGGGCCTTCAGTGACCATATGTGCTCTTCTGAAAAGCGGAGAGAGGGCTTCCTTCTAGAGCCCTGTCTCCTTTCTGGACTAGCCAGTGCCCCTGTCTGGAGCTTCCTCATGCATTTTCCACCCTCCTAAGTCCTCAAAGAAGAGGGCGGACAAGAACCCACTCCTTGGTTACTTGCAGCTAGGGAGGGCCAGTGCAGGGGTGTGAGGGCGCAGAGCAGCACCGACAGGGCCCAGACATGCAAGCTGTGACTCTAAAGCCATCCCACCATGGACCAAGTGGCCTTATAGGGTGTGGCCCTCCTGTCCCTGGAGGTTTGTTAATGGAGGCTGGGCTGTCACTCATTCAGGGGAAAAAGGGATCGGAATAGAGTGGAAGGTTGGACTGGGTGGCCCCTGAGGTCCCTTCCAGCGCTCAGTCTGAGGTTCTGTGTTGGAAAGCGTACGGAGACCATGGTGCCACCACCCTCCTCGCCAGTCCACCCCCCACCGAGAGCTCGCCGACTGTCCCGCCCCTGCCGGGCCTCCCGTCTGCCCTACGGCACATGCCGCCCCCCGGCTTGGCCTCCCCACCATCCCGCCCAGCAAGGTGCCGAGCCCGAAGCCGAGTATCCCAGCCATCCCGCCGGTCACCAGGAGCCAGCTGCCGTCCACCGCGGGATCAACCTGCTGTCACGCGGAGCACAAAGAACCACGCGCCTTCACCATGCCTTCCGCCAGCCCCCCAAAGCGTGTTGTACCCCGATGTGGACTTGTCTACCCACCACCACGGTCCAAGCCTCCGCCCCTGCCACCACAGCGCCTGCCAGCCATCCTGCCAGTCTCCAGGAGTCTCCTGCCCGCCTCCAAAGGGCCAACAGCCAGCCCCACCGGGCGCGAGGGCCAGCGCGATCCCGCAGCCGCTCCCTCCGGGGCTTACCCCAAGTAACCCAGTGGCTCAACAACTTCTTCGCCCTTCCTTTCTCCTCTCTGACTCCCCAGCTCGATGCCTCTCTCAGCCGGGGTGTAGGGAGAGGCACAACCCCAACTCTTGGGGCAGGAATCTCCCCTGGGGATTCTGGCAGAGCTCCCAGGGAGAAACCCCCAGTCCAGCTGCCACTGGAAGTCCCTCCAAATGCACTCCCACCGCCGCACGCCCCGCAGAGGCCTCCCACCAGCGCAGGCTCCCCGAGACAAGCCTCTGAGAGCCCCAGCTGCCTCCCTCCTCTACAGCCCCAACCCGGCTCACACTCTGAACCCTGAGCCTGGTCACCTTCCTAGGCCAGCACCCACTCCCTGCTCCCCAAGCCCCCTCCGTCCTGCTGCCCAGCCCAGCCCAGCCTGCACACCTGAAGGCTCTGCACACAGTAGGCGTCCAGTCCATCTGGTCAGGGAGTGAGCCAGACAATGAACGGCACCGTGGAACTCTGGGCAGAGAGACTGAGATCCTCCCCAGCCAGGAGGGCGTGACTGAGATTCAGGCCATCGTTCCTCGCATCCTCGGGCCTCTTTGCCCAAGAAAAGGAAGCTTCTCTCATGCTTTGCACCTCCCACTGCCTCCATCCCGACCCCATGCCTTTCCACTGGGTCTCTGCCAGGATGTAAGCCGACGAGGGCAGGGCCTGTGTCGATCCCAGGCCCTGGCAGGTGTGGGCTGCTCAATAAACACTTGTTGAACCATCGCCCTTGCAAACCTCCTTCCGTAACCATCAGATTCCCCGCTGGGCTTAGCCCTTCCCTGCAGGTGGTTTTTGTCTCCTCCCTGCGCTGACACTTGGTTCACTTGTGGAACAACATATCCCTCTTTCCCCCATCCTGTGAGTATCAGAGGTGGGGTCCAGGCCCTCTGTGCCTTTGAGGTTCCAGCTCTCCAGCTGAACCTGCTTTACCCAGCTCGTGTCAGACATCCTCCCAACCCCCCTGCTGTAGGGAGACTCAGGCACCTGCCTCTAGGGTTCCTCTCCCCACCCAAGTCTGGCCGCCTTCCTGGGTGACTTCAGCATCCACCACCCTGGCCTCTCCTCTCCTTGACCTTTCAGGGATCTTCAGCCTGTTCCCCTGCAGCTACCAGCCCCATCCCCACCCCCTCCCCTGGACCTCACCATCACTGAGAACTTTCCATCTCTCAGCTGGCCCACTCCACTCTGACCACAGCCTCCTGTTCCTCAAGCTCTCAGTCACTTACTTTCGGGACCTCCACTCTCTCCCTTCCAGCTCCTCCTGCCTAAACCTCTACCCAGCAGCCAGCAGAGTCCACCATTTCAGCCACGAGGGTCTCAGCACCCACCCCACACCCCCTCCCCCCCGCCCCTGGCCTCGGGTAAGCTACCCTCCAAAGACAGACCTGGAAGGATTTGGTAGCGTCGCTCCTCTGCACTGCCACCTGGAGGCCATCTTCTGTGGGAGAAAAGTCAAGGGGAGGAGGAGAGCTTCAAATGAAGGTCAGGGGCTCCTTGGCACTCCTGCCTCAGCATGCCCCTCCTCCACAGCGGCTCCCCACACCTCCACTTCCCTAGCGCTGGTCCCTCATCCCTACCCTCGCTCACAGCAGGTGGCTTCACCTTCTGCCCTAGGAGGACAGTAGGACAGGTGCTGTGGAGTGGCCCACATCTCACTCTGATGACAGACTGACCTGACCCCATCACATCCTTCCTCCTTCCCCCTCATCCCTTCTGTTAGGGTGATGAAGACAGCCACCTCCCTGGAGGATTCACTCTCCCTCCTCCTGGCCCAGCCCTCCTGCCTCCTTGGGGGCCTCCCTCCACCTCCCTATCCTCATCCGCATCTTCAGGTGCTTCCTCTGAGCTGCAGCTCAGCACCCTGAAGAAAGTCTTTCCCATCTTGCCAACTCCCGCCCCGCATTCACCCTTCAGCCTTCACCCCCTCGGCGCTCCTGCCTCACCCCACCCCCCTGCCCTTCCCCGCCAGGCCAGTGAGCCCTGCCACCAGCACCAGGGGACACCCCCATGCCTCCAAGTGCAGCGGTCACCTTCAGTCCTGACTCCCTGAAAGACTGCCGCCCTCGGCTTCGGGACGGCTCCTCCCGCACTCGCTGCTCCTCCTCACTCTCCCTTCAAGTCTCTTTGTTCTTTTAAGTGTTGTTCGTCCAGCTCAGGTTCTGGGCCCTCTTCTCTTTAGTCTGGACATTCTCTCCGTGATCTAGCCAAGCCCATGGCTTCACCATGGGCTCCCTCCTGCCCGCCAGGCCAGCACAGCCAGTGGCCTCCCGACTTGCCCACTCGGATGCCCCATAGAATCAACTCCGCTCTCTCCTCCCTTCTTGGTAAACCGCACTATCTGCCCAGTTATAGGAGCCAAGACCCCAGAGCTGCCTGGGACACCCCCCTCTTTTTTATTATTCTTCACAGCCAATCAATTTTTGAGTCTTTTCTTTCCATGTTCTAAATTCCTCTGAAATCTGGGCACTTCTTTCACTCCCATAATCTTGAGAAAAATGAAACAAATTGGCCCTGGGTAGAACTAGAAGCCTGGGAAGGACAGGACTGGGCTGCCACTGGTCCCGCCGGACATCAGGAGAGTCAGGTGGAGGCATGGAAATCAGCAGTGTTGGGGGAGGGGCGTCAGGGAGCCACTAAGTGACGTCGGAGGTCGATCAACTCAAGAGGGAGAAGTGCATTGCAGGTTACAAAGAGTTAAATGATTAGAAGCAGCTGCTCACCTTTAGAGACCAGGCCTGGAGGCGAAGGAGCCAGAGGGTCACTGCCTTTGTGCAGGTGTTCTTCAGACCCACGTTTTTAAAATTAACCATTTCAGGAGTGCAATACTTACTGGAATAAAGTATTTAAAAAGAAAGGTTAGACCCCCCCCTAATTAGGTACATCTCTCACCCACCTTCCACGCCCCCTTCCAGACCTCTGGTGTTCCCAGAGTCCCTTAGAGGGAGGGCGCAGGGTGACATTTGCAGGCACCCGAGGCAACCATGTCCTCCCCTCTGTGGCCTTTACCTGAGCTGTGGAATACTGGCCTGCTAAGACACCACGTTTTCCACGTGTCTCAGGCCGCGTAGGACCCCCGCTCAGGGTGCAGTGGCTGGAACCCAGACGTGTCTGGGGGCTCTGGCACAGACCTGGCCTGGTGGGCGGGGCTCGGGGAGAGGCTGCTTGAGCAGCAGGGGTGCTCTGTAGGAGAGCTCGCCCCTGCTGGAGAGCCAGCGGGACAGTAGTCATGTGGAGGGGCGAGGCCCAGTTCTGACAGTGGAGACCTGGGGTGCAGACTGTGCCTAAAAAAACACTGCGCGCCCTGTGGTAGGGTCCGGAGCAGGAAAAGGTAGATGTTCTCACCTGCTTTTGCGACAGATGACTCGCCCCAGTGTCCGGCAGCAACAGGACCAAGTGGAAGCAGGAGGGGGCCTAGCCGGGGGAGGGGAGAGCCCCTGGCAGAAGTGGCCATGGTGACCGGCAGTGGAAAGGAGGCCTGTGAGGAGCAGCTGATCCAGGGGAGGGGCCGTGATGCTGGTGAGTGTGTGTATCAGAAAAAGAAGCAGCTGCTTGGCTGAGAAGCTGGGAGCCGTGCCCTCCGATGGGCGGCAGCAGCCTGCCGAGGGGCCACGGGCTGGCTAACGAGATGGTTCAGTTCACAGATAACATGTGAGGCATCTCTGGCGCCTTCAGACGTTGCAAGAGCTGGGGTTCTGTGTCTGCAAAATATAGCCGTGCTTGTGTCTTGCCAAACTGATCCCAGCTGTTGCTTAAGCTCAGGTGATCAGAAAGTTCCTCGGGAGCTGGGGACTCTTGATTGCATTGATAGCATTTACCTCGGACGCTGGATAGGTACCTTCGGGTGATGATGCTGCGTATCAAAGAGTCTGGCCCCTCTGATTTGCTGATGCCCGAACGTGAAATGAATCCATAATTAGGGCAGTCGTTCTCAACCCTGGCTGCACACTGGAATCACTAGTTGGAGGGGGGTGGGCTACCAAGGACAGATTCCTGAGTCCCACCCCCTGAGATTCTAACTGACTTGGTCTGAGGTGCAGCCTGGACAGCAAGATTCTTTTCAGCTGCTCATGCACAACCAAAGTAGAGAAGCACTAAACTGGGGGATTCAGTTGCTTATCTGTGTCAGAGAAATGCCAATTCGTGTGTGTATCAGCCTTGAACAGAGGTGACGTGGACATGCCGGGACATGATCCAGGTGGGGAGAGGAGGCGCCGGATCTTCCCAGATGAACTTCCTAGGCTTTTGGAAGGTGATAGGACGTCACCCCCGTGCTTCCTACGAGCACCCTTGGTACAGCCACTGCACCGGCCTTGTTGAGTTGGGATGCGGCTGATCTGTTAAGTTGACTGTGATGAAAATAGGTGAAATACCGCTCGTGAGCCCGGCTGCATGTGTGTCCTGGTTGCCTGGGTGTCCTGAAAGAGCCCTGGGTCCCCCGTGGCTGAGTCTGAGCACAGCTTTGCGGTCAAAGAAACAGTCCACTAGCCAAGTATCCGGTATTTACTCACATCTTTCAAAGGCTATTACGGGGCTCCAGCTCATACCTCAGAGCCGCACTCCCTACATCCTCTGCCCGTCCCTCCAGCCCTCGTCATCTTCCACTCCCTGGCCCTCTGAGCGTTTTCTGACTTCTCACTTTCCAGTCCTTGCACGTGGGCTCTGGTCTCTTCCCCACTCCTGCTCCTGCTGCCGCCATTCTTTTCCCTTCCCAGCACATCACAGCCCTTTCCAGTAAAAGGCCCTCTCCTGGAAGCTTGGCTCCTGGTTTCCACCACTGTCCCTCTCGATGCCCCCTCCGTCATCCTGAGTGCGGAGTAAGGTCGGGGAGGGTGGTGTGGGGGGTGGGACATGAGGGTTTCCCTTAGTGAGCAGGGCCAGAAAGGCGTCTGTGTGCTGCTTCTGTTAACTCTGGGTCTTAGGAAAGTCTTTTGGAAACGGGTCAGTACTTCCCAGCTGTGTTGCTGGGATTTAAGGCAGCGAAGGGGAATTTCGTTTACTGCTGGGTGGAGTTCAGTGGAAGGCATTCCAGTAAGACCAGCCCCAGGGGTAGCCATTCTTTATGGAAATCCCCAAAGGGAAGAGGAATCTGGGAGGAAGGGGAGTCAGGGCTGGAAGATCCAGCCTTCCCTTCCCTGGCAAGCTCAGCCGAAAGGGCCGTCGTTTACCTGAGGGAGTCAGCAGGGCCTTCAGTACACTCAGGACAAGGACAATTCCATCACTATCATAGAGAAAATGACCCCAGGGACCATGGGGGGCTCTAAAGAATGAGTTCTCATGACCATTCATAAGTGACTCTGCTACGAAGGTGGGGGCGTTGGCCCAAGGATGCAGCTGTGCCCCCCTCCAGGGAGCTCAGCTCTTGGAAGAGAATGTCCAAAGAGAAGACTCTGGCCTTACAGCCCGAAGGGACGCTGCCAGAAGGAAGACAGGTGGAAGCGCTCGGGGCCGCTGCCGGAGCCTCTGCAGCTGCGTTTGGAGCGAAGAGGAGACGGAAGAAGGGAAAGCCCAGGGTGCCATGTCAGTGGGCGGCAAAGAGGACTCGGCCGAGGGGACGGCTCTTCAGCCGAGGCCCAGGGGAGGACATAGCAAGGAGAGCCCAGATCTTTCCACCAGCCCCAGTGTGAGAGCACCCCGGCCTCGTGAACAGAACAGCCCTGGAAGACTGGAGATAGGAAACAGCTGGATCCTCCCATCCACCTGCTGCCAACTTCAAGGAAGACACCTGGAGAAGGCTCCTTCCAGGGAGGCAGAGGATCAGTGACAGTGAGACAGATTCAGAGCACGACACGCCAAAGCAGGCTTTGATGCGTGGCCCAGCCGAGGATGCAAGGCCTTTGACAAAGTCTTCTGACAAATTAGAGCCTCAGGGATAACGTCCCAGAACTCACGGGTTTCTCTCAGCAAAAGCAGCTCTAGATGGATTCACAGCAAATGTCTGTTTCTATATCAGTGACTAGGAGGAAGTTGGTGAGCCTGGAGGAGGCTATGGAATGCAAATAAGGTGAAAATCAGCCACTCCCAGGAAAATCCAGCACTTGTTAATTGTGGTTAGTAAAACTTTGCTCTTGGCTGAAGTTTTGGTCAAATGTTTCACCTGGAGAGTGGAAGTGCCCAAGAGAGTTTGCTAATTCTGTCCCAGACCAGGGACATCAGCCAGAGGCCGCAGTTCAGCGAGGCCTATCGGCCCCGAGGCTGACTCCATCAGCCAGCAGGGGCAGCCGTAAGGGGGAAAGGCCCGAGGCCTGCTCTGGACTTTGTCCCAGCAGTGCCCCCAGCCGGCCCCATGACACTGGCCATGGCCCTTCCTCCGGGTCTCTGGTTAGTGTCCTCAGTGGCATTCACAGGAGCTTCTGAGCAGGCCACCAAAGACTGAACATCTGGCTTTGGTAGGTGTACAAATGATGACCAATTAACAGTATATTATGAAAGGCTCCACCTCCCACTGCAGCCCCAGCTCCTGGTGAAACTCTGAGCCAGAGAGCCCTTCCCCCACCTCGGAGGTCTTTCAAACTGTGTTCTTGCCTTGGTGCTGGAGAGAACACAGCCTCAGGGGCCCAGCCTAGAGGACCCCTGGCCTCAGATTTCCCTAAGCGGCCAGCTCCTGGATGCCAAATGATGGAGGGCCCCCAGGTTCTGAGGCTTCTCGCCACTGCTCTCACAGCCAAGTTCTGTGTGTCCCCCAGATGTGGCCTCTGAGGCCAAGCAGCCCTCGCCTCCCCTTTGTGCAGGACACTGGGATCTTGGCTGGCTTGGTGGACAAGAAAAGCCAGGCATCTGACCTCTTCCAGGGAAACACCTGGGGTTCTAGATGAGGCTGCTTCCCCCTGTCCCAGATCCATGTTTCTTCTGAGTCTGCCCAGAGAGACGAAGCGAGGAGCAGACACCTCCGGCCCTGCACCTCCACACCTAGCCCTGCTCGCCCATGCACACACTCACCCACGTGGCCTCACACTTTCACACCCACTGTGCCAACACAAGTCCCCAAGTCCACAGCCCCTCATGCACACCCAGATGCACACACACACACACACACACACCTGCATTCATTTCCACATGTGCTTTCACCCACACTCACACTTGCCCATGTGATCTCATCCGACTCACTCACTAAGGCACATGCCCTGGTTCACACGCACCACCCTCACACCTGCACGTGCACACTCACGTCCGTCCATGCACTGGCTCGGAAGCCCGCCTTCCCTTTCCCAGTAACATGTCCTCCCTCATGTGCACACAGATGCCCCCACCATACCCACGTGCTTGTGTTCCCATGCACACTTACACTCATGCATGCACACCTGCTCACGGGCATGTGCTCACATGGCCACTGAGCTCCCTCCCACCCTCCAGACCCCTGACCTGTTGGTTTTCTGTTTCAGCCCTCCCAAGAGCCGGACGACAGCAGCAGTGAGTCTGGTGACCTCCAGCTGGAGGGGCCCAGCTCCCTCGGGGTCCTGGACAAAAGCCTTGCTGAGTCTCAAGCAGAAGACAGACCCCTGGTTTTCTTCGACCTCAAGATTGACAATGAAAGTGGGTTCTCCAGTGACCACCCCACCCCTTTCTAGCTTAGTCCCTGTGTCCCCAAGATAAGCACAGGCAGAGCCGCCTGTGAGCCCAGGAGAGCCTGGGGCTCTGGCCGGTGGCTGCAGCCAGAGGGTGCCGCTGAGCACTGGCCTCCCAGCTGTCTGAACTTGGTTGTTTGAATGAGGATGTTTGCTTTGATCAGTGCCTGAGATGTGGGACGAGAGCCTCCCTGGGTTCCTCCTGACCAGCGCTTCTCTTAGGGAGCACATTTCTAAACCGAAACACAATGTGAAACTCGCTGCTGTGAGACCAACAATCCAAGCATGGCCTTAGGCTGGGACTGCACACTGCTGAGTACAGAGCCCGTTTGTTCCACAGGGAGGCCAGCAGAGCCCAGGCCACAGAGAGATATGACCCCTTCTCCCTCAGCTCCACGGTGGTTGCCCTGGTCCTGCAGAAGGCCAGGCCCTGCCCTGTGGCCTGGACTTAGCATGGGGCCAGCCCAGGCAGACAGCAGCAGGTGTTTACAGTGGACAGGGAAGCAATTTGCAGACCTCGCTGGGCGATTCGGGGCCGCGCTCTGAGTGGAGTGGACTGAGCAGGTGTGCTGTCTGACCCAGGGCGCTGATGGCTTAGCTAAGTGACTGATGGGGTTGGAGGCCAGGGCGCCTAGGCAGAAACAGTGAGGGAGCTCAAGTGTGGGTGGGTGGAGGCTGGCAGAAGACAGGAGGGACCTGGAGCGAGAGAGTTCGGCGAACTGGGGCAGGTGGCAGAGCAAAAGGGGAGCAAGGGGTGCTTGGAGGGCAGCCCCCTCCCCTTCTGACCCTGTCCCCATCAGAGCCAGGGTCAGAGCCGCACCTGAGGCTAATGCTGGGTTCCTGCCAGCGGGCCCCAACGTGGGACCTCTGGGCAGTGGGTCGGGAACCCTAGATGACCCCCTGTACCTGGACAGTGTCCCTTGCCAGTGTCTCTGGGGCCTCACGTTGCCCTTCTCTCCCGCCCAGCCCAGAAGATTAGCCAGCTGGCGGCTGTGAACCAGGAAAGCCAGTTCCGGGCGCTGATCCAGCCCGAGGCCTTCGGCATCTACTCCAAGGCCGTCTCCCTGGAGGTGGGCCTGCAGCACTTCCTGCGCTTCCTGGACGGCCTGCACCGCCCCGTGCTGGCCTGCTATCAGCTGTGGGGGCCCAGCCTCCCCAGCTTCTTCCAGGCCCTGGAGGACATGAACAGGCTGTCGGAGTTCCAGAAGGCCATCTCGGGCTTCCTGGCCGCCCTGCCTCTCATCCAGGAGTGCGTGCCCGGGGCCAGCAGCTTCAAACTCAAGAGTCTGGCCAGGACCTACCTGGCGAGAAACGTGAACGAGCGCAGTGCCCTGGCCGCCGTGCTGGCCATGCGTGACCTGTGCCGCCTCCTCGAGGTGTCTCCGGGCCCCCGGCTGGCCCCGCACATCTACCCCTTCAGCAGCCTGCAGTGCTTCGCGTCGCTGCAGCCCCTGGTGCGGGCGGCCCTCCTGCCCCGGGCCCAGGCCCGCCTGCTGGCCCTCCACAAGGTCAGCTTCATGGAGCTGCTGACCGCACACCGCCATGACCCGCAGGGGGGCTTGAAGAAATACAACCACTTCCTGAGCCCACAGACCCCCTCGTCGCCCCTCACCCAGTCTGTTCTCAACGTGCAGGCTCTGGGCACCTACTTTGAAGGCCTGCTGGAGGAGCCGGCCTTGGCACAGTCAGAAGGCATCGCTACCCGTCTTGCTGGCCGCAGCTTGGCAGAAAGGGCCCCCCAGGAGAGCTGAGAGGAGGGGACGACTGGCTTGGCCTCTGTGGGGACAGAGAAGGATCAGGGTCCCTGGGCCAGGCCCTGCCCATCACAGCATTCCCAGGTCTAGGTCCCCAGTGCTTTGTCGTTTGGTCCAGGATCAGTTCTTCTCTGGGACCAAATTCCCCTTCTCTAAAAATCCCACAGAGAAAGTTCAAGGCCAAGCAGCCACCTGCCAGGGGCCACCAGATCCCCGTACAGGCCCTGGGAGCACCTATGAGTGAGCTCACCAGACCCCAGGCCCCTCCCCTCCAGGAGCCAGAACTAGGGAGGCCCCCAGTGAAGGAGGCATGGCGCTGAGTTCTTGAAGTGGCCCCCATCGTGCCCCGGCCGCCTGACTCACCACTCCCACCCAAGTCCTTGCTGCTCTTCCCTGACAACCCCCACCCCCGCCACAGCCCCAGGGGACCTGCTGACAGCTCTCACAGACACTGCCTGCAATGACTGCAGCCCTATGGGTATCAAAGTGCCTTTCAAACCAAACCGTCCCTCGTGGATTTGGGTTCTCCCAGCCTCTGCCTGCCTGGAGACCGGCTCTGTTCACCTCCCCTTTGGAGCATTTTCATCCCCAAAGGGCCTCCTGTCATTGGAGACAGGGGCTGCTGCTCCATTTCCTGTCCCTGCTTCCACTTTCTGACCCTTCCAAGCCTGCCTCCCTCCTGGCCGCAAAGACGCCTCCCCTCAGTCAAGACTTTGCCTTTGGTCCTCAGGCACCAACCCCTCTCAACATGGCCCCGCTCCCCCTCCCCAGCCCCGCTGAGGAGTGTCCTCAAACCCAGCGCTGCTTTCTCTGGAGTCCAGGGACCCACAGCATCAGAGTCTCGGGGGCAGGGCCCAGCAAGCTGTTGTAGCAGGTTCCCCAGATGACTGATGCCCACCAAATTTCAGAACCATTGCTCTGATAGATGGCTTCTCCGAGGAGCAGCAGAGAGAGTTCTGGCCCTGGCCCTGACTGTGTGCACTGAGTGGAATCTAGGAAAGGGCCCCTTCCTGAGCCTCCACATCCCCACCTATAAAATGGGCTGGTTGGTCCCAGAGCTGTCACCCAGCTCTGCCATTCTGGGGTTTTAGGAAGAACAGCAGGCCTCTGAGGCTGTGGTCAAGGAGGTTTTCATCCTTGAACCCCTGGTCCCAGCCCTAAGCTAAGGTCTCCAACTCTGTGGCCACACTAGAGGTCAGCAGCAGAACTCAGGCAGGGCAGGTGGGTCTCATCTGACTGGCCGAACCAGTGTCCCTTTCCCATTCCCCCTCGTATCGCTCTCCCGTGGCTCCCTGATCCTGGGATGCTTCCCAGATGCCTCCCAGGCCTCCCGCCTCCATGGCCTCGGCTTCCACGCGGGTGAAGTCTGCTCCTCCAGTGGGTGCCCTGGAGACACTTGATGGGACAGGAGAGTGCTGGCTCTCACAGTGAACTCTGACGCATTTAAAATAAGATTCTGATTTAAAGCAGGCGCTGGTTCTGAAGTTCGTCAAAAGCAGGCTGGAGGGCGAGGGGAGGAAGAGGCTGGAGCCCCAGCTTGGATGTGATGACCATCTAGGCAGCAGCAGGGCAGCGCTTGGGCCGCTCCTCACAGCATCTTCCCCTCAGCAGCCCCGCCCCAGGACTGAGCAGTGCCCGCTGACTTCCAGCTCCAAGCCCAGCCCCACGATGCTTGCTATCCTCAGATGGAGTTGATCCCAGGCTGTACAGCAAAGGGCTGTTCTGCCCTCTCTTCACTGTCGCAGCCTTTAATAAAGATGTGAATCTTCAAAGCTTGATGCGCCAATCACAAACTCGGCTTGGCCCACACCAGGCGCCACGGAGCGGCCTCTTGGACAGCGGGCACCTGCCGGCACAGCTGTTCTCTGTGGGAGTCTTCAGGACTCGGCAGAGCTGAGAGCCCCTCGTTGCTCAGTGCTGAGGGCCTCAAGGATGTGAACCCCCACTCTGAGTGGGGAGAACAAGGTGGGCCAGCCTGGGATCATCCCCAAAGGGAAAGAAGCACAGCTTCAAGAATTACCTCCTAGAGGGAGTCAGGGACCAGAGACCAGGGTCTGTAGGAACTTTACCTCTAACCCCGGCTGGGTAATCTTGTACCCTGGGTGTCACAGATGGAATTCTCATTGGTACCTGCAGAGGCTCCCTTGGCACGGGCAGTGTGGAAATAAGTTCCTCTCTTCAACCCTGGCCTGGGTGGAGAGCCAGGTAATGTGACTTTATCGGTGCCACCACCCTTAGCCCCCGCTGCATGTCCCAGATGCCCAAGTCCCAGTCCTGGAGTTTTAGTCCCTAATGACAAACCCAAATATGTCTCCTGTGCTTCATCTTTGAATTCTGTCTCAGGTTTATCCATGTCAATTAACCACAAGCTTGCTGGGCCAGAAGTCAGGACACTGAGTTTCAGCCCTCACTTAGTAACCTCTGACTCTGGTCTGATGCATCAGAATCACGAACGCTCAGGCTTCGACTGAAAAGGGGGTTAATATGGATCATTTTTACCTCTTAGGATCTTATGTGAACCAATGAGAAATGTTTGTGAAAATAGCCTTTTAATGTATGAAGAACCACACAAATGTGAGACCTTATTTTACAGACAATGAAGATGACAGTGTTAGTGCTTTATAACTTATAGGAAAATAAACAGATATTGGATCTTAGCAAACAAAGGAGTTGGGCTTATCTTCAGGGGAATAAGGAACAAGATGTCAACTGTGTGTGTGTGTATGGGGGTGGGGGTGGTTCCTGGGTCCCAGGGAGCCAGGGAGGAGAGCTGGGAGTCTACCCTGGAGCGGCTGAGCAGTAGGTGACTGTGTCCCCGAAACACCCAGATGGGAGGTTTCAGCCACACAGGCCTGGAGCAGAGAACAGCCATCCAGTGGCAGCCCAGCTCAGCCCTGCCAGCCCTCAGGTATTCTGGGGCCCCCTTCTGAGGCCCAAGAGCTCACTGACACCTCCAGGAAGGTAACTTGAGAATAATCTGCTTTAACCTCAACCTTGCTCTTCCTTCTGCCTGCACAACACCCAGCTGCTGCTCCAGTGCCTGGCCCTGCTGTTCCCCTGCCCAGTACCCTCCCCTCATCCAGCCCTGGCCGCCCCCGTCTCCACCCTTACTCCTACCCTCACTCTGACCCGTAGTCCCAACCCTGACAACTCATGAACTCAAGGCTGGCCCCCTCGCCCAGCACTTTCCCGCAGGCCCCGCCCCTGCCCTGTCCCCACCTCCTCTGACCTCAGGCTTGTCTCCACCCCACACCCCGGGGGGCCCGGCCCCTATACCCAGGGTAAGGGGTCCTTTCTCACCTTTCTTCACTCGTCACAATTAAGGGAACTACACAGCTACTGACATCAAACGTCCAGTCAGAGAGAGGTGCACCTTGAGGACCCCGCCCAGAAGGAAGGGCGGTTGAGCTGGAGCTGCTCCCAGGTTCGCCAGCAGAGGGCGCTGCAGCCCACCGGGCCTGGCGGTGAAGGGGCTCCAACACGTGGGTGGGGAATGGCGGTGTGTGGGGTTAAGACTCGGTAGCGTCACCCTTTTCCAAAGTGCCACGCATCCTTCTGGCGCTATGGGAGGTATCTTTAGGTAGATGGTTCACGTTGAAACATTTTTAACATATTAACCGTTTTGTATTTATTTTTGAAAAAATATAGGCTTCATATCAACACCGTGATTTCTGGAATTTCGTTGCTCAGAATGACGCTAAAACGGGATTCTTTAAAGGTCTAATTTAAGGACAAATACGAAGTAACTACAAGCTCAGAAGGAACACAAGTATGACAAAACTTGTGACTTTGGAAGTGGGTGACTTAATTTTGGAAAACATTGGGTTACCAGTAGCATTCAATTGAGGGTCACTGGTGAGGGTTAGAGCTAAGGTTAGGGCCCAGGTTAGAACTGGAGTAAGATGGGGCAGGGGGAGGGGGGCAGGTTAGGAGTCTGGGTGAGGCCTAAGGTTAGATCTGGGGTTATATCAAATTTAGGGTCACATTTGGTGACTGAGGGTAGGAATTGAGTTAGGAATTTAATTAGGAATGGAGTTAATCACACTTCAGGCTACAAGTGTCACTTTAGCAACAGAAAAGTCCATAAAACTGTGGACAGATGGACAGGAACTTCTGAGGAGGACCCCCTAATATGGAACCCCAAGTGCAGCTGTCTCACCCCCCCACCCCACCCCGAGCATACTCTTCCAGAATCACCCAGCAGTGGTTCAGCCAGAGCTCACGGGAAGCTCACGGGGTTCATCCTTCCTGAGCCCCGGGGCATGGGGGCACAATGACCCATCCCATCCAGGAGTAAGAGCCTCCAGAACAAATAAATCTCCCAGCTAACGTGACTGAAGATAACCACATGCTGGACAGTCTTTCCTCATTCAGCACAGTTAACCTCATTTAATCTCCCCAACCACCCTGTGTGGTTACACCTTCATCCTCATTCCACGATGGACTCCGGCTGGGGGGCGGGCAGGAAGGTTGAGTACTTGCTCCAGGTCATTAAACTTGAATGTGGCAGAGTGGGGATTTGCCCCACAGGGAGCCTGTGTCTGCACTGGAGCCCTCTGTGGCCCACACCGCTGGGCGCCTTGCCATGTATTTGGGGCAGGGGTTGGGGGCGGGGTTCTACTCTCTCCTTCCTGTGCCCTCCTGGTCTCTTGACCTCACGTAATGCAAAATGCGGGCCCAGAAAACTCACACCCCAGCCTTCTGGTCCCAGAGCTTGAACTTATCCTCCTTCTTTCTTTTAGGGCAGTGCTTCTTGAAATTTTTTGTCCATTATTGCCCTCCTAGGGAGCCTTTTTAGACAAATTTTTTCCTAGTCATGACTCCACCAATCAAATTTTAATACTGTGATTTCTTAGGATTTTCCACGTACAAGCTCATGTCATCTGCAGATAGAGATGGTTTTACTTCTTACTTACACAGGTGTACTGTGTATCTATTTATGTACTGTGGCTCTTTGGAGGGTCAGAAACCATTGGAATAACTCAGACTTTTAGCGCCCCATCCACCCTGAGCCAAGTTTCATGCTCTGTGGGGCAATACTGTCTCTGTTGAGAAAGCATGATTTGGGGTGAGGCCCCATCCCCTGTCACATTGCAAGGAAGAAGTGTCATGGCGGGTGTTAGCCCCTCCAGTGGCTCAGTTCACGGGTGGGGTGCGGTGGGGACAGGCTGAGGGGTTACGCCTCCCTGGGGCTGAGCCTGCGGCTGGGGAGGCACGGGGGCAGCGCCGCCATTCACTTTTGTCTTAGAGTCGAGGTGTCAGCCCCAAACCTTTTGGACCTTAATAAAGAGATGCCTGTGGAGACTCTATTGAGAGAAGGGTCTAGAATTTCAACTGACTCCCTCCTCAACAAACAAATAAAACAGAAAGTTTGAAAGTCCCTACCCCACCACCCCTTACAAAATGCATTTGGTGCCAATTGAGGACAAAATTCCTTCATTCTTGGCTCAGGGAACTTCCTCAAACTCAGCCCAGAAGAATTCTTTAAAGACCAACTGCCTGGACTGTGCTAAAGTCAGTTTATAAATATTATAAATATCCCAAACTTGATAGCCAAGCAGATTGCAAAAGCTAGCTAGCTAACCACAGAAATTTTCCACAAAGCTCTGCAGCCAAACAAGTGTGATACGAGATATTGCAAAATCTAACACTGCTTGTCCGATGGTCTAAAGCTGAGTTCTTTGCGCAGACGGCAGAGGGCCTGGGGCAGATTTATCCGAGGGCAGACTGTCTCCTGGAGGTCCACGGCCATAAAGCCGCAGCTGACTCCACGGTGCGCTGATTCTAGGGTAAATCAGACCAACCAAGGAGGAGGAGAGGGTGGGCGAGGCTGGGCCCATGGTGGTGCACTTGTCCAGCGTGCTTGGGTGGGGGTAATGGTGCTGGGTGGGGGTTAAGACATGGGCTTTGGAGGAACCTGTTTCAAATCCCAGCTTTGCTGTGTGACCTCGAACTAACTACTTGGCCTCTGTGGCCTCATATGCAAATTGGGGGTGAGAATTCCTACACAGAAAATTGTGAGGATTAAATGAGATACATAAAGCACTAGAGCTTGTGAATTGGCAACCCTCAATAAAAAATAACTCTATACATCCGACACTGCAGAGGATAAGGCGCTGTGCTAACTCCCAGAAAGCACCGCGGCTACTGCCCTCCTCTCTGCCTCGTCTCCTCTCTCCCCATTCCCCCTCCCTCCCTTCCTCTCGCTTCTGGTTCCAATCTATTTAGGATGTGGGCAACTCTGCCCTCCCCAGTTCCTTCTCCCAGTACCTCTGTCCCCATCTCTCCAAGCCTCCTCCACTGTCTCCCCTACCCCAGTGGGGTCACCTTGCAGGCTGAAGGCTGGAGGGGTTCACTACGGTCCCCTCCCCACTCGGCCCCCTCCTGGCTCCAACACGGTCATCTGCAGGAAGGTCACTTTCTCACAGCGCCAACAAAGATGTGGGTTGGACAGAGGAGGTCCTCGGAGAAGCAAATAAATACATCAAGTTTCCAGCTGGGTCTGGAGATAAGGGCTCAGGGAGACAGGCTGAGGCGTCGCAGGCCCTGTGCCGGCTCACCCTTCCCAGCCTGCCCACACTGGCTGCACTGGCAGCAGGAAAGCCTGTTTGGGGAACTTCAAAGAGACCGTTTCAGAGAAATGCACGTGGCGGGGGAGGGGTGCTGTCTCTCCTGGGAGGGGGCTGGGCAGAGGGCTTACCCTCAATTTGGATTTGGTAGAGACAAGTCTGAGAAGTGAAAATGTGACAAATGAGGACTACTGTCCCAGCTGAGGCAGGTGGGTGGAGGGGGATGACCAGCCCCGAGGCACAGGAGCGGAAACTGGAACCACGAAGGGAGAGAGGCTTTTCCAGAAGTCCCACAGGAAGTCAGCAGAATAGCAGGTACAGCCCCCCCAGCCCCTGACCTTCTTCCCCGACTCCCTCACACTGAACTCTATCTGGTTGTCACCAAGATGTGGCCATTGGAACTGCACTTGCCTGGGTGCAGATTGGAGGCGCCTCTGCGGGCCAAGACCCACCTGACAGGAGGGCTCTCCTTCCCCCAAACCTCTGCCCCAGCCGGCCGCCTGGCTGGGCGCCAGCATGCTGCTATCAAGGCTGCTCCAATCCAGGGCATAACCTCAGTCTCTTCCAGATACAGGCGCGGCTCTGCTTCTGATGCCCAAGAGCCCTGGAGGGGGACTCCAGGGGGCTAATACAAGAGACCTGAAGTGGGGACAGATGTCCTACCCAGAAACAGCTGCCCTCTACCATCAGAGAGGCCTTATCTCCTGGGAGTCTCAACAGTTTCCTAACCAGTGAGGTCAGCGATGGCCACCAGGCTGGGCCTGTCCTTGACCAGACTGCCCTGGAAGGGTGTCTCACAGAAGCTGCATGCTGAGGGCATTTCCCAGCCCCATTGCTCTGTGACCTCTCTCTTGGCCTGTCTTCTCTCCAGTAAAGCTAAGGGGAAGGGAGAGAGGACCTCCAGGCCTCAGCTCTGATGTTCTTTGACTCTGGACAGCTCCCTGTCGGTCCTTCATCTACGGCAGGTGCAGGCCTTAAAGAGTCTTTCCAGCTTTGGCCCCAGATGACCTGATGGAGCAGATGGAGCCTGTCCAAGGGACACTAGCCTTCCAGAAGCTCCAAGGTTCATGTACACAGGAGCTCTGAACATGCTGGGAGATGCAGGAGCCTGTAAGCTATCTTAGAGCGGAGATAGCATCTGCCTGGTTCACATCTGCACCCAGGCCAAGCAGGGCACCTGGCAACATGGGGGAGACTCAGTCACTATGTGTGGAATGAATGACATAGCAGCCTGTTTCTGCATGCCCATCCCTCTGCTTCTGTGTGCTTTACCTCTGACAGCTCACACCTGCGACTCTTCCCAGGATTGCCTTGCGGCCACGGGAGCTGGTTGTCTGTAGGCACAGAGAGGGAAGTGCCTGGAAGTTTCCATCCCCAGGGGCAGCCCCTAGCGAATGTCTGACTCCCTTTCGTCTTCGGAAGCCAAGATCCTCTCCCTAAATCGGGACAAACTCTGAGGTGTGATTATGCCTGGAGCGTCCTGGGATCAGGCTGAGACTGCCTGACAGCACACCCTGGCTTGGCTTCCTCCCCTCCCTCTCCCTCGCTGATTTCTGCTGAGGCATTTCCTTAATGGATCACTGGTGCGTGAATCCTTGTCTGAGCTCTGCTTCTGGGAAACCATAACCAAAAACAAATGAAGAGCCTGTTGATAGCGAGAGACTGAAGATTCCTGGGAGGAAACTCAGTTTAGTCTGTGCTGCGCTGTGCCCCATAGGCTTTGATGGGGACCATGGATGCAAAGACCCTGGGTGCCCCTCCAGGGGCTTTGAGTCTGAGGGATGGAGAAGAAGTTGGAGATTCCCCCAGGCCCCGCCCTTGTGGACTCTGCTGGGGGCAGTGTGGTGGGAGGGAAAACAAAGAAACTGCCCAGGGGGCATGTGGAGGAAGGCAAGCAGTGGTTCCCAGACTTTCTGAGGACATCCTCTTGCAGGAAGCTCTGGCAGACGCCCCCTAGAGGGCACAATTCAACCTGCAAAACTGCTTCTCAAGCCACAGCAGCCCAGGACCGTGGCCCTGGAAGGGCCTCAGAGCACATCTAGCCCTTCTTCTACCTTCACAAGGGTGGAGACTTAGAGTGAGAGAGGACAAGGAGTTGCTGAAAATCACACAGCAAATCTGTGAAGTTGACACCTTTGTGCTGCCTCCACATTCTTAAGACCAGTAGAATTCTTCCTCCTCCTTTCCACCTTGCCAGTTAAGTGCCTCTCCCCTCTGCCGTGGGACTGGGTGACATGTTCAGGATGTGAAGTCTTGTAGGAACATCTTTGAATTCAGAAACATCTCCTGTTCATAAATATCCAGCTAACAACTGAAACTTCCACTGCTCCCAAAATAGCTCTGGGTCCCAGCACAGGCATTTCCAAGAACAGATTTTTATCCTTTTAAGAATTCTATGAAAGCAGAGAATCCTCTGGTTTGTACACCTACCTGAGAGAGCTCCCTGATCCTGGTCACAGACCGAGCCCTTACCCTGGTCACAGACCGTGGACCTAGACTGGTCTAGTTTCCAGGTAA